>NC_056484.1:13045894-14245894 GCF_008729295.1 Plectropomus leopardus
GACAAAAATGACAATATACTTGCACTGTGTGTGTATATATATACACACACAGTGCAAGTATATTGTCATTTTTGTCAGGTATAACTTGATATGCAAACAATGAGAAGGTGACAGAAAAATCATAGACTGCCTCAAACAGTTGATTTGTGGACTACTGTTTTGAAGCCTCGAGGGTGGTATTTCAGCTGTTGCCATCTTGTTTTTCTTTTTGGAACCAGAAGTGACCATATATACCCAAATAGATGGAACCAGGGAGGAGTGAGATTTGCATNGTATATATATACACACACAGTGCAAGTATATTGTCATTTTTGTCAGGTATAACTTGATATGCAAACAATGAGAAGGTGACAGAAAAATCATACACTGCCTCAAACAGTTGATTTGTGGACTACTGTTTTGAAGCCTCGAGGGTGGTATTTCAGCTGTTGCCATCTTGTTTTTCTTTTTGGAACCAGAAGTGACCATATATACCCAAATAGATGGAACCAGGGAGGAGTGAGATTTGCATCTGACTGAGAACCAGAGGACACTATGCATGTCCACCTATACCCGCAGCTTGACTGCACCTGGCTCATGGCTAAGCAGTACAAAGTTAGCTTCCACAATTAGAGGTGCATTTTACAGCTGAATGTTTTAAAGTGTTTGGCGCTGTTGAGACAAACCGCTTTTTAGTAGCCTGGGGCGGCTTTTTGTGATGGTTTTCAGTGAGACTGAAATGTGCTTGCTGCTTTTGTGTTGCTCAGCACCTCACATTTTTCTGCTCTATGCGCCTAATGTTTTTGAAAGTTGAAAAAACTTTAACTCAGAGTGTAAAAGCGCCTGGTGTCATTGCTGTTTTTTCTCATTGTCTGATTAGATAAACAGAGAGGCAGGTTTTCTTTGGTGGTGATGACACAAGTGGTAGCGTACAGTGTTAAGATAAGGTTAGTTCTCTTTCATTGTTCCCCTTGTTGGCAAGCCATAGGACACATCTGAACAAATTGTAGCCTTACCTACTTTGTAAAGTTTTACCAACTGTAATTAGGCCTGACAGTTGAGAGCAGATTGTCAAACTGTCCCAAACTCATCCTAAAACAAGTCTTAAACTGACCATCAGCCAGGCTAATCTCCTGGACCAGCTGGTAGTACTCCCCGTGATTTCCTTTCTTTCTTAGGGTCTCAAGTACCTACACAGATATTGGTTTCACCCTCGTCCAGTCCCCTGCTGCCCTCTGCCTGTGAGTTTACTTCATAGGAAAATAGCCGTTATGATACGGACAGGAGAATGTGCGTTGCATTGCTACGTATCTATCCTCTGAATAGGAACATAATTGACATAATAAACATCTCGCTGTATTGAAGAACACTTGGAAATAGAGATTGAGACCATAAACTGGGACCCTCAAAGTGTCCCAGGGATGACGTTTTTCTATAGGCCTACCTTGAAACTAACTTGATCCCTTGTCAAAAAGGACTACAGGATTTTTGAATTGGATTTTGGATTATGGCAGGAAATAAGCACTATGGTTGCGTTTATGATACCTACACATTTTGTTCAGCAAGATGATCTTCATAAATGAACACCACTCTCAGGATTTTTGAAGCCTAAATGTAATCTCCAGAAGTAAAAAGCCATTGCTAGGCTAAAACAAACTACACTACAATCGCGTCACCACTGTTATGAGGCTGTGAGTCCATGATTGGTGCAGTTTGGTGCGATGACGTTCTATAGTCTCATTTAGCCACTTGTTAGCCACCAGCAGAGAGGGTTAATGGAACAGGAAAATGAACTTAATTTCCTAGATTGTCAACATGAGAGGGGTCGGAAATAAGGTGGTAACATGAGCTCTATCATTCAGTAATAAAATGCCTCATAAAGGGTTTATTTGTAAGCGTTGGGGAACCCTGTTAGTAGGCCAGTGTTGTCCCACTCCTGTCTTGTGGTCAGGTGATATCACTGGTGTGTGTGTGTGTGTATGTGTATGCTAGCAGTCAGCATCATGTCAGTGAGTGTGGTGTCCCTCCATTAGTACGAGGTCCTGTCAGACCTCCTCCACACAACCATCGGAAATAACTATGAGAAGGCAGGGGTGATTGCAGGCAGGCATCTCTTGGCTCTAGAGCCACATTACTATTTAAATGCACACATACATGTATGCATACAGTATATGCATGCACACTGTTACATGACGCAACACGACAGGCTAATGTTTCTTTTTGGGGAGGGCGGTAAAGAAGCTGAGGCTTCGTAGAACAAGAAAGTTCAGCTCCTCTGAAAAGGATTTAGCTCATTTGTTGCCTCTGAGAGAGTAAACAGGGATTTGTCTCCTAAAACGAGAGACGTTCCCAAAAGGGAAACGCTTTGACAAATTGATTTCTAGCTGGTATAAACAAAATTCACTGTGGATTATAACTGGAGATGAAACTTTAACATATTTGCCTAAAAAATACGTAATGGTGGAGAAGATATCATCAGATGTATTTGTGAAATGCTTTGCAGAGAATGTAGCTTTTTCTTTTGCTGAGAAGGGTTGTGAAAATAGGATTGTCTCTCAGATTTTTTTTTTCTGGTTACATCTCATTCATTTCTAACAGAGGCTCATATCATTCATCTTTTTCTGCAGTATTCACTATTGTTCCCGTGTTAGCCTGATCATCTTCAGTTGTCTGTCAAGTGCTTTGCTGAGGAGGAAGGAAGGAAAGGCCAATTTTTTCTTGTCATTGATCTTTTAGAATTGGTCTTTCAGCTCCTGTAGAACAGGGAATACTTTTAATTTTCACTTTTCCAGATCACACCAATGGACATCCATAACAATGTCTTTTTTTGTGTTGTTTATTAAAGTCAAAGAACAGGACATCAATAATCATTGCTTCCCAAATATTTAGGGTTCCCACGGTCATGGAAAACCAGGGGAAGTCATGGCGTTTAACAGTCTAATTTTCCAGGCCTGGAAAAGTCATGGAATTAGAAAAATCATTTAAGGTTTTGGAAAAGTCATGGCCTTTTGCTGTGTGTAATGAAATTGTTACAGTAGTCTTTCGGGGATAACTTTCCATGTAATATCGCATATCTAGCTGGTTAGTTAGCTGTTGACGAAGCATAGCTCAAATATGCTTCAACTTAGGGCCGCACCAAATATTGTTTCAGCATCGACACTGCAATGTCTCATTGTTGCATTAAAAGACGTGCAATGTTAAGTAAGGCAAATTAACGCAAACAACTTACTTGCTGCTTGATACAAATGGAAAACTTGCATGTTTCTCATTTTTCTTGACTAATACTGGCCAAGTCTTCCCCTTTACGTCAGGTTACGTGTATATGTGACATAGCGTGGCGGCGTTTGTTATGGAAAGCAAGACTCTGCTGAGAGTATGTGTGTTTAGAAAAGTATCACAACCAGGTCAGCAAGTGCCACAGACACAGTGATGTGCATGCTTTCCTGAGATGGAAATTTTATTAATTGTCCTTAGAGATTCATGGAAAAATTTTGTTTATGAAAATGTGTGTGGGAAGCCTGATTATTAAACACCTTATAGTAGGTTTAAGTTGGGAGCAGAAAATGATTGATGTTCAGTTTTCCTCAGAAGACTTTGGCATGTTTTGGCATTTAGTTTATAAAGACAAACTTTAAAATTTGCACAGAATAAAGCTTGAATTTCTTTTCTGTCAGCCTTCAAAGCATCCAGTAAGAAGAGTGTAGTTGACCACAGATGTAAACCATCCTCAAATCCCCAGTTTGAACCCAGGACACCTTCGGTCTCATTACCAGAGTCAGAACAGGAGTCACTACT
This sequence comes from Plectropomus leopardus, assembly GCF_008729295.1. Taxonomy (NCBI): domain Eukaryota; kingdom Metazoa; phylum Chordata; class Actinopteri; order Perciformes; family Serranidae; genus Plectropomus; species Plectropomus leopardus. The sequence continues at coordinate 13,049,669 of NC_056484.1, forward strand.
TCACAGCCACGGCTGTCTGTTGCCACGGAAACGGGAGAGTCCCCCGTGTTAGTGTGCTAGTGTATTATTGGTGCATTTGTGTGACCACTGGATGTGTTTGTTTTAAATCTTCTGTAGTACAGAAAGCCTCGCTGGAAGTGAGCTGAGGAAGTGTTTATTTTCTCAGACGGTTGTCCACACTGGGGTTTTTAAGCTTTGGCCAGTCAGCGGCGGCAGGCTGCTGCTTGTCAGGTTTTTATGAAACACTTCTCAACAAAGTAATTAGACTGCTGTTGGTCTTCGGTTGGGATTTGCAACTTTCCTGGTGCCATGGCACACTCAAATGAGACTCCTCACAAACCTAACAGTTGATTACCATGAAAGATGGTACTGTTAATATAAATGAAGTCAGTAAAGTCACTTTTTTTGTTATGGCTGTGACAGACCTTTTGTATTCTGACCATACAAAGTGATTTGGACTCATGCAAGAACCGCTCATACAAACAAATTTGTTCATAAGAGGCACATAAAAGGCATTTAAAAGAATCTGTGGCATTCACAAATTTCCTTATACTCTGATTTTTTTATTAGGGTATGAATGAAATGAAATTGACTCAAAATAATCTTAATGTGAAATAATACTCTGTTCATTATGTTATCATCGTGGCTGGCAAATACAATGAGACTTTTTTTATTGAATTATTTTTTATCATATAAACTATTTTTGCAAAGCAACTTATACATTGTACTAGTTGACAGGAAAATCCACTGCCTCAGAGACCTGTACACAACCTGTACCTGTTCAGAAAACACGTTGGCAGCTGCACTATTAATACTTTCTAAATACTTAATATTCTAAACAGCAAAGTCGTCCTCTGACATCACCACTAAAACTGCTAAATTTGTTATGTATTCGTCTGCTGAATTCTGACAGCAGGACTTAGTGTGAAAGCTCTTCTTTTCACTCTTTGGTAGCGTTTTTAATTATGATAAATTATCAAATTCCACAAACTCACACATACATGAATGAGTGACATTAACCATTTGGAGCCTGAGAAAATTGGTTTGATTTCTTTCAAATAGATGAAGAGAAGGCAACAAGCAATTTAAAATGACGTGGCTCAAAATTTAGCAAAAAAATATTTTAAAAATGTGACAAGAAAATTCTATGAAAATTAACAAAAAAAGATAAATGTTTTTATTTTATATGTTTATTTTTTGTCACATAATTTTAAATATAAAATTAACATAATTCTAAATATAGCTATAGGACAAATACCAAGACCAATATGCCCAGGTTTCAGAGGGTTAAATAGCTTGTGAAAGGCATTTGAACGCATCACAATAAAGCTGATGTTGATCTGGGTTTCAAAGGGTTAATCAGGCTGATTTATGACAAGTTTGTACTGTTAGAAGTGTCGGGTGAATCCAACCCCACAGACCTCACAGACAAAAGTAAGAGAGCTTTATGAAGATGTTCTTGCATGAGGCCCATTGATCTCTGATAAGTCTTAGTTTTACTGTGAAGCTCCAGAGGTTTTCAATCGCAGTTTTTCATTTTCAAAGTATCTTTTTGTCTGAATTTTCTGATCCATGTATATTTCCACTGCAGTACCTGCTTATTTCCCTGACAGGGTGCTAGATTGTATCCCAGCAGGCGAATGGTAAAACACTGAGAAACACCAACAACAGGTCATCTGGGGCCACAGAGCTAACAGACTAACACATAAAGGGAGTCAGTGTCACTCAAAATCACACTCACTGCTATGACCAATGTGGAGTCTTGATGTGTTTAGACAGTGGAGGGGAAATCCCACCCTCATGAGGAGAACATGCAGTCTACACATAGTTTTAACCAGGGACATTTTTGCTTTGCGAGAGTGATGAGGAATGAGTCCACTTGAGTTTGAATTGTGTCATTTCATTTGAATATTATACCAACCAAAGTGAACTTTGTATTTATTAGATAAAGAAAACGAACCCTAAAATGAGGTTGTTTCCTCACTTGCTCTCGTCAGTAGGGGAGACAGACTTTCCGGTCAAAGTCCTAATTTCCCATTATAGTTAATGGCTAGTGTTAATCTCCCTCCCTGATATAAATAGAACCTGGAGAGGTGCATAACGCATTAATATCCCTGCTCTTAATTTTGCTAGAATATAAATTATTTTTATCTAATGGTTCCATTTGAAATTAATTGTGTCTTCATTACAGTTCAACCTCAACAAGGCAAACCTGAGCTCAGGAATGACTCGGGAATAAAGTCCCCAAATTATACCCCAGCTGCAGCATTTCTCCTGTGTATGCACCTTTTACACAGAGTTTGATGAGACTGTGGCACTAGGTTAGCAGATCCTGCCGAAACCTGTGTAGGATGTAATCCGCTGCATTTAATATGACTCAAATTAACAGCAACTATCGTTACCCGCATTTGTTTTGGATGTTCCATTGTCTGCACCTTGTCATTTGAGAATGACAAGGATCCAAAAAAGGCGAGCATTATTGATGCACTAAAATCACTAGGGGTCCATGTTTATAAACAGCAAAACTACATCACGTTGCTTTACGTGCATACAAAAATCGTGCAGTACATTTCAAGTCTTATTTATCCAGTCGAATGCTCGGTACTTCTAAAACAAACCTCCCTTTCTGTCAAAGAACTGAACTAAAAGTGAAACACATCGATGCTCTCTTCAAAGACAGACTTTTGCCTGGCTGGACGCAGGAGCTACTGGGCTGCCGCTGCCTCGATCAATTTGTTTGTTGTTTGTGGGGTTTCTTTGGTCTCTGTGTGTGTTTTTTAAAGGGTTATTTTTGATTCACAAAAGCCACACAATAACACAAACTACAGATTGAGGCAGTGATAGACCAGCAGCTCTTTTATTCAGTGAGGTAAATTGTCGATTTGGACTGGCTTTTACCCTTTGAACTCTGAGCAAATTAACTTGATTTCTTTCAAAAACATGGGAGAGCAATGAGCAGCTTAAGAAGAAATGCTCCAAAAATAGCAAAAAAAATAATTAGAAAAAGTTACAAGAAAATAATCCATAAATAAGCACAAAAACCTAAAAAATAAGCACAAAAACCTAAAAAAAAAAAAAGGGGGGGAAATGACCTCACATTAAGAGAAAATTATAAATATAGTGTGCTGGACATTTTTCCTTCAATTTTTGATCATACCTAATAATCCCCCAACCCCAGCTAATTTTCAGATCATTTCCTGTTACCTTTTACTATGATTTTGCAGTTTGTTGGAAATGTTTTTAGGTTTAAATGCCTGTGAAGAAAACTGATGTTGATCACAATCTTAAAGTTCAAAGGGAGCATAGATAAGTTTTACTTTTAGTTTGGTTCCTCGTCAGAGAGGAGTATCTGTTTGGAAAGTACTGATCATATTGATAAATGAGACGTGCCTTATATTGCACTAGTTGTGTGAGAGTTATAGTTTTGCTGTTATTAAACACAAGCACCAATAACTTCAGGGATTTTCTTAGGTTTTGGATTCTTTGTTCACTGCGGAGTCATGTAAGAAAAACAAAGTTTTCTTCTAAAATTCAAGGTAACATGTAGGGAGTATATGACATGCAAATGGTCATTTGGGGTGTGAAGAATTTTCTAACAGCTCCGTAGTAGCGTCTGCTTTAATGTTATCGTAAAGGTCGTAATTGGTTCATCTTAACTACTAAAAGCAGATTGTTTCATGTGTCCGACCTAAGTTTGAAAGAAAAATAAAAGCTGTTGCAGAGGTCTTAAATAATCTTTTCAATATAGGAACAGACCATACAATAGAAAGTCTTATTATAACGCTGATTTGTTTATACAGGGTGCAATGGTCTGTGAGGAACAGACACATCAGCATGTACACTAGGCTCACATGGTACAGAGTGGCACTTGACGGTCTCTTGTCTATTTGTGCGCTGGACCGCATTATGTCCTCCAACAATATTATCAGACGTGTTTGATTTTTTTGACCGCAATCTGGGGAAACCTAAAGCTTTATATTCACAATCATTTCACTGTGTGATGTTCTTAGCTGCCCATAATAACTGTCAGTGAGTTATCTCAGTCTGATTGCCTTGCCACCAGGACCAAAGATCATGTTGAACTCTGTCGAAAAACATCAGATCTAGTCCTTGAAGAAGGTGGAAAACTGCAGGGAAAGAATAGTCTTCTTCGCATTTATTTTATGCAATATCAAGTCGCAAAGCAACTTTACTGAAACAGATATGAAAGCCATAATTGGATCCTGATTCAAAGCTTACAAAACAAAGATGCAGGTTTTTTTTGGGTTTTTTTTTAATTTCAAGCAAACTCTCTTCTCTGTGATACCTCAGTGTGATAACATGATTTACACAGCTGTTTCAACTCAAAGTATTTCATTTCCCATTACGAGGCACTAAAAACAATCTGACCTGTCTTTTCTCGTACACAGTCGCTGCATGTTGACATTGTTCTGGCAGATAATTTGGTTGGTGTAGTTGGGTGGTTTCAGATGTAATCGGGTCATGTGCTCCTCTTTGCTGTGGCTACTTTAATTACACCATGTGTGTGGATGCCTAAGACAATCAGTCCAATTAAATCACATCCTTCGTATTAAGACTTACGCTGCAGCCCCTCTGTGGCCCCTTGAGTACTCGTGTCTTGTCTTTTGGAGACATTAGCAGACTACCAAACTTTTCAACTGGAAACACATTTTAAGTACGAGCTTTGTCTCCCCCTGCTGGATATTAAGTGAAACTACAAGCATACCCATGTGGGGATATGCCTGTGCATATGACATTGGCTGCATCATGTGATGCTCCTGCCACAATTACCGCTCATCGTCAGCATTGTCATTCATTTTGGTGTATGCACAAAATCTGCAGTTCAATTTCTCAAACCATGTTTCCATTTCTTTCAGATTTTCTCATTAATTTTTAATCAAAATCTGTCCATAGCTGTAAGGCACGATAATTATTTCAAGCTATTAATCAATGTATTTACCACTTTATGATAGACTACCAGCAAATCACAGAATTAAGTCATGCATGTCGGCCCCAGGCGTAAAATGAGATGTAACTTATGTTAATCAAATATCAATGTTCCCACTGTTTATTCTGCTCAGTTGTTTGGTGTTGTCATGCTGTCAGCTTGTTCCGAATTTCCATAAGTCTGGGACATGTGTGGTGTGTCACACCCAACCTGTATAAGCACCTGTCACTGGCAGCTCATCTAATTAATCCACCATTTGACTCTTGAGGCAAGTTTTGATGTTTTGATTTATCAGTTGGTTTGGTACTCTTGGTAGCAGCTAATGCTGGCCTTCTGCAGCTAGTAGGTATGACAGAGAGTGACAAATTGGAAATCAGTGAGGCTGTTAAGCATGTCAGTGCAGCTAAAGCATGGCATATTGAACCAGTGGCTTTGGGTGTGGTGTCAGGTGCATGTGGTTGAGTTGGACTGAACTCAGACAGCCACTAGAGGGCAGCAACAAATGTTATTTCACCACTCGTGCTGCAATATAAATGAAATACAATGAAATGAAGCACAGATTTTTAGTTGAGGATTAGGGTTCTCATTTGTGATTTACATGAGCTTAATAAGTGGGGGCGACTGCTTTTCAGATTGAGTCTGAGATTCAGATTTATTTACTCTTTGTGGGGATGAATATCATCTTTTTTTTTAAAAATGAAAAACACAAACATTGTCGAGAACAGGAAGCAGTCTCTGCCAAAATAGCTGCTATAAGATCAAGCCTTTTCTTACTGTGCCCCCCATTCATGGAATATGCTTCAGCAAAACTTTAACCTGTATTCATTAATACCACTGAGAGACATTCAAGGTTTAATTGGTGATCTAACTGATTGTAACTATCATTATTTTTTAGGTTTGTTTCTTTTTTATGTTGTAAAGGCCTTGTATTATTCGGTATCGCTATTTGTTTTAAGTTGAATGTTGTATGTACCTCAGCATTACTGAAAATGAACACCCTCATGTGTTTTACAAGGCTTTACATAAAATAAATGATGATGACAAGAAACTCAAAAATTACAAATAAAGTGGGCATTCCTCCTGTTTTCCACAAAGTCAGTACTTCTCAAACTTACAGTCCACTGTAAATCCACAGTCTCTTCATGTCAAGACTGAATTTGGCCCACAGATAATTATTTATTGCCTAATAGGGAAAACAACATAATTTAAATAAGAATAATAGCAGGGAAGTAAACCAGAATGAAGGTCTAAATATGATATGTTGACCCCAAATCCAAGTATACATTTTAGAAGCAGCTTCTCAACTATCCTCAGTAGCAGTGTTTGTGTACATCATTTGCATGTATGTATCTGTACACACATTTGTACCACCACAGTGCTTATTTGCATAAAATGACTCATTATAAATAGTTTCTTTGAAACCAGATGCACATATACGTATATGCAGTAACGTTGTTCCCAGCAGTGTGCAGTCCTCAGGGAAAAGCACATACATTAGCGTTTATGTTAGGAAGACCACAACACTCATTTTCTAATGCACACAGGGATTGTGTGCCTCGTACAATGTAATGATGCAGGTAACATGGGTTTAATTGTCCTGACAGTAATATGACAAGCAGCCGAATTAGCATTGTGGGAAACCATTACTGTGACCTTTTAAAAAAATACTCTATTCAATTTTTTTTTTGTTTGTGAAATCCAGTTTGCAGCCTGGTGGTCTCTGAGCACTCTACAGCTAGTAAACACAATAAGCTGTTATGTTTACTGCTTGTTCTCTAATGCATTATACATGCTTTCACAGAAATGTGTTATGGGTGTGAAAGTTTGGCAACAGATTTTGCTGTTGATTTTTAACGATGATTTAGTTTTGCCTGTTCTTCAAATTGAATTTTTTTTCTGATTTAAAGGGATCATGATCGTGCATTTGTAAATGTCAGCATGTAAAAGTCTAAAAATGGCAGAGGGTTAAGACAGAGTTAAAGTACAAAAGGGAAGCATTTCATTTACCCTGTAAACTGGAGTTTAGTTTGGTGGTGTGACTGGATGTGGGGGAAACTATGTCTTGTGCAGTTTTCACACATTTTAAGTGCAAGGCAGATAAAACTAGTTCATTTTTTCATGAATATTAACTCGTCTTTGTTCTCTTAGCTAATAAAAAAAATCTATGGGGCAAGTGAAAATTGATTTTGGGCTAGTAGATTTATGACCTACTGCCATGCTTGCACAAGAGAGAAAAAGACATTAACTTTAAACCCTGCATATGTAACTGTTGCTATTGCTATTGCATGCTATTCTCATGTCCTTAAATGTGTGAGTATCAGTGATGCGGCATGTAGGCTGCGTGCAGCCACATATAAAGTAGACACAGGCAGCTCTCAGCAGAAGTTTTATTGCTGCAGGTAGCAGATAACTGTAGGGTAGAAATCCATACATCAGCAAACGGAGCAAACAATACAAAGATGAGTCATAAGAAGCCTCTGTAATGTCTTACCTATTTATAATTTTGAAAACCAAGCTCAAGCACAGATGCAAACAAGCATTTTATATTTTAGGAGTCCATCCAGCAGCAGTGGTACTTCATGAAGTGTAGTCCTTGGCTCATGTGGGGTGTTGTTGCAGGTTACAGGAGAGAGCTGGTAGTGATCGGGTGGTGCAGCAGGCCAGACTTGGCGGCATGGTGAAGGACCAGAAGTCAACCAGGAGGAAGAGCGCTCACTGTCTCCGCAGACTGGAGGTACTGGAAAAAAACAAACAATGCCTGGATGTTATTGTCCAGTCTCACTCCCTTCACTGTCAGACTTTGGAAAACACACTTCCTTTATGTTAATACCCAACCTGCAAAACCCCCCTGTGCAACCTGTCATTGCAATAGCTGTAATGCTCATATTTTACTGTGTGTTTCAGTGGAGATAAACTCTGATTTGATGCTCTGCTGATGAGTATACGGTATATCCCCCTTTACACATTTCACACTTTTATCTTAGTTTACCAGACACTGTGCGCTCTATTAGCTCATGAAACCACCTATTTGTAACCAGACTACCAGTTTTTTACACTTCTCACACCCACAGTTGGGTGATCAGAAGAAAATGAAACCAGTTTCCAGGCCTAATGAAATTATCTCAGTTGAGCTTTGTTTTAGTCCAGAGCTAGACTCAGTCCCTCACCTGAAAACTAGTGATGTAAGCCTGTATGTTTATTTCATATTTTATTCAGATCCAACTCTTTAATGTTCAAGTTATTTATTTATCAACAATTACAGAAGCAGTCATTACTATCGAAAGCCTTGGGTCTCAGGCTCCCTCCAACAATGCTAATTAAACATGTATAAAAAGAAAATCACACAAGCGAAAGTGAAACGAGAATTCATGAGATTGTAATATAAGATAATAAGACATTAAGTCGTGCAGGTTAAAACTTAGGGATTCAATATACCATAAATAAATTATGGAATAAATATAAATTTGCAGTAGACAGTAATTGCTAATGATTAAACATGTAAACAGAACTGCAGTAAAATGTATATGCATAACGAGTAGTATAAATATATATACAGAGATGGAAACAGCTGAGTAAATAGAAGGTTAATCACTTTTTGTTGTGCGTAGGGTAATTATAGTCTGCACTCTTTCTGCCACAGCCTTTACCTGCATGACCGTTGGTGCTTAAACATCAGGTAATACAATGAAAGTCATTGCATTGAGATAAATGGACATAATCATACTCCAGCAAGAACCTCAGCAACAGTAGTTGCTCATTCAGTGCATGCACTTTGTTCAGAAATTATTCATTACAGTCTGTCTTGTACTATTTGTTTTCAACTAAAGATCATAATGAAAGTGATGAGAGCATACTGTGATGTGAAGTATATTCCATTTGATACGAACTAGCACAGTTCAAAATGTGCCTGTCATGAATGGGGCCAATAGCCCTGCTGTCGTTTTTATTCATTTATTTTGAAATATGTGTTTATTGAGCAGAATTAAACAAACATACACTTCAATTATTACAACAATTTAGCTTTTAAATTATTCTGAGCAAGAATCAGTAAAGATCTCCTATAATTCCCTGTTTTTTTTTTTTGTTAAATTGAGAAAATGCTGTATCATGTTCCGATGCCATACAAATCAGTCGACTCAAACTGGGCTGATTCAAAACACTGGACTCTGGCGAAATTGTGACCAGGCTGGACCAAAAACTTTCGTTCAGAATGTTGCATCGTTGTTGCTTAAAATGTTTGAGTTTGTTGCTATAATGTAACTCCTCTTGTCTCTCAACTTTATCTGTTCTCTAATGTACTGATGCGATCGATGGAGAGTGAACTGTATCCAGCGTGCTGTGCGACAGTGTTATAGTTACAGGCTTCATAGTTTGCATATAACACACTAATAAATGTGTCTCGTAGATCTCGAGAACTCGCACTCGACACTGCACTTCCTTGGGTCTTCAGCAATACACCCACTAAGTCAACTAGATAAACGCTTGTCAAAATAATCGAAGGACAGGCGGAAAGACCAAGACTCCTACCCTTTTAGTTTGATATAGAAAATTAATTATGCTGAAAAATCAATCATAAAATGATTACCCACTCTGTTTAATCCAGGTTTCACCTGTCTTTTTTATTATTTGTTCCACCCTGTAGTTTTATTGAGCAGCAAGTGGAAATTAATGGCGAGTCCACCTCCTCTAATCAGTGCTCGTTCTCATGCTTTGTGCTCACCACTTCACTATGAAAAATAAAAAAAATGAGGCATGAATAAGTCATTTATTGACTAACTCATAAATTCACATGCTAACTGAGTGGTGACACTCCTTGATATCTCTTGTGCACTGGACAGTCAAGATCTTGAGTTTTCTTTTCTCGTCATAGTAATGTAGAAATGTAAGATTTTAATGACACAGATTCCATTTTATATGTTTTTTCCCCGTCTCTCCACACTTTCCTAAAAAGCATGATCCGCTGGTTACATGGAGGTGTTTGTGTTCTGTGTCTGTAATGCTTTGTGTGACTTGTACTGCTCCGATGGGTTCATTGAGCACGTGTAACATACTGTTAAGCTATTTTATGGTCATTTGATTACGCCGTGGTATGCACAGTGTGTTTGTGTCCAAGTGGCCCTCTTGTCCTGTGGTGATGTGCTGTAATGTGCCTGAACGATGGAGTCATTTATCCCTCCTCAAGGGCAGCGGGGACGCGAGGAATGAGAGAGACAGACACAGGGAGAAAATGAGGATAAATTGGTGGGTGGGAGAGGAGAAAAGATTGGGGACTTAGAAAGAAAGGAGGTCTGGTCAAGAGACACACACACACACACACACACACACACACAACAGACTCGCATAGACAGATGTATGTTCACACACTTGAGGATTCGTGTGGAGTCACTTATCTGCTGAAGGGTGGCTGTGTGCGACAAGGTTAATGTCCCCCCTACGAAATCTCTTGGCGCTGAGGAGACGTGACAATCACACACACATACACACACTCTCTCTGTCACCTGCTGTGACCTCTCATTCTGTCCAGCAATGTGCATTTTTTTTTTTCATCCAGGATTTACGCCATTATTTATTTATTCATGATCCAAGTTTCATTTATAAGATTTTGTGTGCATGTGTGATGGTGTATGTTTCATACATTTGTCACTTCATTTCTAGTTTCTTCTTTATTTGTCACTATATGCGGCAAATAAATTTCTGCCTTTGGCGCCTTCCGGTGGTAGTAGCAAGAAAGCTTTCATCGTGGCAGACAGTTTCAATCAACCACCCACAGATTCGACCCAGGGACACTGAGATAATTTGACTGAATGCAGCACAAAGATTACACCATTCTTCACATTTTTTTACCCTTTCTACATGTATGCAATTTTGTTTTGAAATATATGTTTTCCCCTTATGTTAAAAAGACGGGAATTCTTTTCTCACAACCTTTGTTTAAAAAAAAAAAATCTTGGTACAAAATAAATGCAAAAATGAAAAAGAACTGTCTTTCTCCTCCTGTTGCAAAGATGGTAAAGTTAGTCGGCTAAAGTTAGTTCAATTTCTTAAAACACCTCCCAAGGATCTCATCACCATTGATTCCCTTTCAATATAAGGACAAAAAGAGCTCACTCAAACGTACGTGTGCTGCCCTAGACGTGAAAGTTTTCCTTCCTTTCCTCATTGAAAACAATCCTGCTCTCAGAATTGTATCAGCAGGTTTGACCGGGTTTGATCTAAAACCATCTTTTCTGGCAGACCAAATAACATTGGCACAGCAGACAGCTCCATTTGTTCGTGAAGTGTTGCAGCAACACGAAGTTTAAGTGTATGGCTGCCCCTTGAATGTCAGGTACAGGCTCAAACCATCAGTTGGAGACCCTCAGTCGACTGCAGTTACTTAAAGTCGAGCAGTTGTTTTTTCTTTGTTGTGTACTTCTGGTGACGTTTTGGTTTGGATAATCACAAACGCTCTGTTTTACATGTCCACACGCATAAAAAGTAACCGGAGTTCTTTAAGATTTGAAACTTGGAAGGCACAGATTTCTAGCTTCGTTTGTGTATGGACAAAAGGCCAAAACATAGAGGAAAAAATATCAAAAATATCTTCTTATGTGTAGGCCTTTGTCTCATTAATCCTCAAACAAAGATGGTAATGACACAAAAATCCTACAGTTGTAATCCTTTTTACCCTTTTTATTTGTTTATTTTTTTTCTGTAGCTCATGTTTTCATGTCTTGTTTTGGTCCGACAGAGTGGCGGTCAGACGGAGATGGAGGAGGACCAGCTCCCGCCAGACACCCAGCCTCCGCCACAGGAGGACCCCCGACAAGGAGAGCAGTCCTCTGAACGCGCCCAGCTTCAGAGATCGGCTTCAGCGGAGGCTCTGTTGGAGAACTTTGATCAAAGGGAAACTCCGATTGACATCGAGGAAAGGGGCGACCCTGCTTCCCAGTTCCAGTCCAAGCCTCTGTGGAAGCCCATTCCTCCCCTGCTGCCCGAGCCCGCCAGGGGCCGCACCACTGAGACCAGGGACCAGAGCTGCCAGACTGAGGAGCAGCTTCAACAGACCAGTGCCGGCAGCCACGGTCATAACACAGGTGGGTGAAGTTTTCTTCCCTTTGCATTTCCTGCCGCTTTGATTCATCCACCTACAGGCTAAAACTGTCTGTCAGCCTCCTGTAGCTTCACTGCCAGAGCATCAGAGTGGAGCTGACTGTGTGCTCCAAATAAAATCAAATGGTGTGTGTGCCCTCGAGGAAAAAATGGAAACAGGAAAAGGCGCTGAATTTAGTGTGCACTGCTGGTTTAGACTAACATGTAAAACATTTATGAAAGTTTTATTTGGAACTGAATGTATTACACCAGCTCTACTTGACAGTCGTGTTTATTCCCACCATGTAAGCTGTGGAGGGCATTAAATGAATAGACTAATGACACTCACAGGGTTTTTCCTGGCTCACCATCCTGATCGTGTGCCCAGCACACATGTGCATGTGTACTTTGCATTCAGCTGGCTCAAGGAAACGCTGTTTACAAGAACCGTTTGAGAGTTTTAATGATCATATGATTGAAAAAAACAAGATACTAATATCAATAATTTGTGGTGAAAATGTTTCATGGATCATCACTGGTTTCTATAATGTGAATTCCTCGATTATTCAGTGTTCATCTGCATTTTTCTGTGTTTGAGGTAATATTAGTTTGTGTATTGACGTAGTAGTTTATTGAGGTAGTAGATCACATCACCTGGTCAAGCTTTGTTTGAGACTTAGAACATGAACACAAATACTGAATAGTTTGTTAAAGAATTGTATTCTTCTGTCAAAATATTATTTACACAGATGTTCATCTCCTTTTGTTTTTGAAGCTTTAATATATAATTTTAAGAAATAAGCATCAGTATTCTTCTCTCACACACTTTTATAGGATACTTTTATAAGACAGCCTTTTCTGTTTTATTTAATTAGTTTTGATTATTTTACTTCCACTGTTAAATTGCTTTTATCAGCATATATGGCGGTGGTGATTTCATGCATTGTAATGAACTAACGTGATGTTTTACAGATGTGTGTTTGAACATTTGTACTGATGAACTGGGGAAAAGGTTTCCTTACATTGCATTGGTGTAAACATTGTAGTCTCAGTACAAGAGGGCATTCAGACAAACATATAGAGGTCACAGGGTACACAAGCACCGAGTGCAATGGCAGTTTAAACTCCAACTGCTAATATATAAAGTATCATCGCATGGCAGAAAAAAAATCATTTTCCTTTCTTTGTATGTGTGTGTGTGGGTGCGCCTGCGTCTGTGCCTGTGTCTGAGTGGTTTCAAAGACGTTACCAGCCTTACCGCTTCGCTGCAGATCACAACAGACAGCTCTTTTCTTCCTCTGTGGCAGTTTTGGCAGTGCACTGTGCTGATTACAATTGCGCCACCACACTGGCGTAATGCTGCAATTACAATGCAAATGACAGAAATCCACCAAGTAATATACATGTTAGAAAATAGTGTTTTCTATTATGATACTTGTCAGAGTTCTTTTGAGAGCTGGAAGTGGGACAAAGTTTGACAGAGGCAGCAACCTCATAATTCCCTCTGCAGGAAAAAACCCTGCACTAAATGAGTATGAATTTGGTCCTAACTAAAGAGAAAATGCTGGCTTGAAATGAGTCTGTGTCTTTAAGGTTGAGCTTCTCCTGAAACTACAGGCACTCTGTACTGTCAATTGTATTATTTCCTCAGTTGACAGTGTGTTTCATGATCCTAGAGCCATTGATATTGGATTATAAAATGTATTACACGGCTGTTAAATCTGCCGTAATGATGACTTAATGTTTTCTGCAGATTGCTGACAGGTTTCTTTCCTTCCTTGGCTCCTCTCTGCTTTCCTTTTACCACAGCTGTCCTCCTCCTTTCAATGCTTTCCCCAAAAAACAGATGTAGATATCAGACGTAAATACTGAGTTAATTTCTGACAATGCTGCTAAAGAAAGAGTTGCACATTCCTAACTTAAGGAAGCTGTTTGCATGAACCAACATTCCTGATTGGTTGATCTTTGACCCCATCGCAGAGGGGGTGTGTGGAGGTCGGCGGGTCGTTGACCTGCCCCGCTGGGATTATAGCTGTTTGCCTGGGAAAAGTGTGGGGGGATGGGGACAGGGAAAACACATTCTGTCACACATTAATACATAATCTCCGTCTCTCTCTGTGTCACACCCGCTCACACAGTTGTCATTCACATTTGTAGCTCTCTTTCTCTCTGCGCCTTTGTGGGTGTGTCGGTCTGTCTGCTGTTCATTTTGCTTTCTGTCTGTCTCTTACTCACCTAGACACACACACACACACACACACACACACACACACACATTGCATGTCTAACCCTGTGGTTTTGGTTTGTGTGCTTGTATGTGCATTCAAGCATGGGGCCAACAAGGCTCTAAACATGCAAAGCCTCCGTTTCTAGTCTTGTTATCTGACCAGAAATAATGTAATCTCAGAGCAAAACTGCAAAAAAAAAAAAGAAGTAAAAAATGATTTAATATATATGCTGGCATGAAATATTGTACTCTGATTGACAATAGTGCTTCTTGGTTAAAGCATAAATTGCAGTTTGCAGGCTGTAATTGAAGTGCTTGCTTCAAAACCGAACAAACAGTGGACATTTGTCACAGCTGGAAACACTGACAATGTTTTATTTGGAGCTTTGTCCCTGTCGTCGCCATTGCAAAATGCTCTTTTTGATGCAGCTAAAATCATGTTCTCCCAGTCACCTTCTTTCACAGCGATACAATGCGAGAAATTAGAAAGTGTTTGACATGATTACAGGGTCTGTGGTGGTGTTTGTGAGTGTAATTGGTCTGCTCTTGTGGCTGTTTACCCTGTTCTGTTTGTGTGCCAACTGCCATGAAAAGTTAACATAGCATTGATCTAAAATCTGAAAATATGCATGAAAACCAGTAGAATGAGGGCACTTTACCTCCCCACAATCCATCTTTGTAGTAGCCCCCCAGTGGGTCAGCCACAGTCGGCTTGCATTAATAATTTAGGAACCATAGCCCCAGTCCTACTTTTTTATTTTTAATGTTTAATACAAAAGAAAAATAATTTAGCACTCCGATCAATAAGATTAAAATAACTCCCTAAAGGGGCATTTGTTAAATTCTTTTTAGTGTTTTTCTGATTTAGACAGAAATTTGTTTTGGATTTTTAATTTTTTTTTTTTTTGAAAAGCAGAATGATTTGTTCTCTGCAGTGTTTTAGTGAGGATTTACGATCTGGCAGAAGGCAAGCCGACCTGTTTTGTTTAGAAAATAGACGTCACACAGATTATGAATTAAATCTCAGTTCTAAATTGCATATATTGCACACACAGTACATCAGGGATGGGTATCGTTAGGATTTCATCAATGCTACTACTCTTATTGATAGTCCTTATCAGTTTGGTTCCTAGTCAGAACCTCTGTCAGTCGTTTTCTTTTTATCCTTCACACGTTCCTGTACTTTTAGCTAGTTATATGGTACATGACAGTTTCTCTGTGGGCAAAAACAAAATAAAACTCACCAAAACCATCTTGGTTTTTCTTTTAAGTCATTAGGTTAGTTAGTCCACTGCTCCAACAATCACCAGCTCTGGTTTGGTTGAATCAAACCCTTAATTCACTGAGTTAAAAATTAAAATATACTGTTTTTCTCTGGGTTTTCTAACTGTGCTGTAGCAGCTGTTTTCAGTCCTGTTATGTTATTCCCACCTACAACCACTCAGTGTTGCAGTGTCTGCTAGCTCAGCTGCCTGTTCATCAGCAGAGACCAGAGACTCACCTCTGGCGGTGCATGCTGTGCACGAAAAACAGTTAGTTTAATAGAAAGAAGAGCGTGTATGTATTTTGGACAGTGTTCATGCTGTCAGATTTCCAAATAACCTGGTAAACTGTTGGACTGTGATACCACCCAAGCCTTTTTTGAAAAAATATAGTATTTTAAAAATGAATATAATCAGAACAGGATTAGAATTGAATATTATAAATATAACCTGTGGGATATTGGGGTATTTTAAAATTCTTGGATCAACAAAGCTTTCAAGATACCAGAAATGTTGAAGGTGAAGGCTGATTTCTTCACTGCTTTTACACCTTATTAGCAGATCAGTAATTCAAACGAAACAACATGGTTGCTGTTTTCCAGCCGACCCTGCACTCCACAGTGATTGAGGTTGAGCAGAAGCAAAACATTTTCCAATACACATCAATACGTTTCCTCCTGGACACACGTCATGTTTTGCCAGATAAAGTGGCACTGTGTGACACTCAAGCTGAAGTATCAGATGCTGCGCTGGCTCTGAAACGCTGTTGGACTAAGCACAAAAAATTTTGTCATCAGCATGACTCTGCCCCCCCCCCCCCTCCTCCCCACTGCATGTTTGCCAACAGTCTCACTTGAGCTGTTGTCCTCTGAACAAACATCACACGGAGATTGAATTTGGAAGAAATGTTTTTCATTAATCATTTAACGTCTGCTTACCGTGCACTTCCCTTCTGATATCGTCTTTGATAAAACCAAGGGATGTGTTTAATGATGAACTTAAATCATAAGGAATGACAGATGACCTGCTTTCTCATAGTCATCCTGTGTGTGTGTGTGTGTGTGTGTGTGTGTGTGTGTGTGTGTGTGTGTTAGCATGAAGGTAATGAGGTCAGAGTGAATCACAGTCTGATACAGACCTCTTTGTGTGCCTCTGATTGTGCCTGTCCTTTTAAGCACACCACAATATACTTTGCCTTACCGGGTCCCGAGTATTCCCAGGTGTCGACATATATCTCAGAGACTGTCACATTTTGATGTAATTATATGCTGGTTTTGATAAAATGCAATCTCTCTCTCTTTCATGCTCTCAAGGTCTGTGCGTGGAGCCCGGAGATCCTCCTCTGCTCCAGCAGCCTCTGCAGACCTCCAAGTCTGGGATTCAGCAGATAATTGAATGCTTTCGTTCAGGTTTGTGTCTTTGTGTTTTCTGATTATCTATTCATTTTTTTCTATTAGTTATTGTTTATAATGCAGGCACGGCGCATGTATTTCCAGACAAGAGTAATGACATGCTCTGTTTCTTTATGCCTCGCAATATTTAAAACTAATCCACCCAAGAAGATGAAAAAAAAAAGAAAAATGTACAATAATGCATTTGATTTAGAACCATTTTTATTAGAAAATAATATAAGTAGTCTGTCAACAGCAGTCCATCACTGACAACACATGCGCCGACTCACAATGAAAAGGACAACTCACTACCTGTTCAAGTCAGGATTATTGTACCATTATGCCGCCTCGCCATTCTGCATAAAAGGTGTGCTCATGTAATGGGGGGCAGAGTTGTCTCGCCTTTTAGCTAGCATGGGCGCTGCAACAAGGACATTGCTTGTGTACATGCAGCGCCATTTCTACGCCATGTCATGCCTCTCTTGATTCTGCAATGCCAGCATGCTGTCTAAAATCACACATTGGAGCAGCATGATGCTGGCATTGTTTGGTTCTGCGTAAAAATGCAAAGGAGGCATAAAGTACTTCATAGCAGCCCTGTAGCGCGATCTCTGTGTAAAAAGGTCTTATCTGTCTCTTTGGTTCATTGCTGGAGAGCATTTAACTTAACAGTGTAGCAGGAAATACCTCTTTTGCATTAACAGAGGCTTAACACGCCCAGATCTTGTGTTATACAAGACCTATTGAACCATGAAAGCAGAAAATCACATTTTTCAAAGCTGTTACTTTTTTTCTTTTTGTGTGCTCATATTCTAAGAAAGCCATATTGAGTGCTGTGCAACAACCAAAGATACACAGTTCTGACAGAGTAAAAGAGACACATGAAAAGACACCACAGAGAGTGTTTTGTATACATGTGTGTGACAGCTAGTTACAATGTGTGAGTCAGCCTGACAGTTTTAAGTCAGTGATTTTGAATGAAATGTGTCTGCACAGACGTGTGAAATGTCCAGCAAAGCATGCAACGCACGCAGCTGTACAGAGGACACACGTATGAGTCAGAGATCCAACAAAGCACTGAACACTTCCATGTGGACAAACTGAATTAAAATGAGTCAGCATGCTGATGACGACGATGGCAGATAAAGTGGAGGTGATGACAGCTGTGTCGCAAAATAGCACTTAATGCAAAGGCAATCATCATCGGAGTCCTTTAAAATGCCAGTGAGATCTTTATTGGGATAAGGCTTATTTACCTCACAGGTTTTTGTTCAGACTGGAATTCATCAGCGTCTTTTCTCCATTTTAAGCTCAACTTCAGACAGTCCCTTCCTGTTTTTGGTAAATGTTGTTTCTCAAACAGAGAAGGGAAGTCTAGTTTATAGTTGGACATTATTCATAATCATGGCAACCAGATTATTGTACTATTTAGTGATTTCAGTTTTCTGTTCTGCGCACCACTTAGGTCTGGTAGGAGCAGGGTAGCTAGTGGAGCCACTCATTTTGGGATTACCGCGAATAACACCGTTCCGACAAGGGATGCACAATGATATCAGCCCGTCATCGGTATCAACAGATACTGGCTTTAAAATGAAATATCGAATTTAAAAACCAATAATTTTTTGATTGTCATATTACACAAGAACGTTGAATTTTATTATTTTATTGTGCACAATGAATATTATTATTATAATAATTATATAATTATTATATAATTAATAATAATAATTATTATACACTGAAAAACATTGTATTTTATGTCTCCATTGCTGGTGGGCCATCACGAGAAGAGTATGCATAATATGATGATAATTCCACTACAGAAGAGACTAAAATAAATTAGGGGTGAGAAAAGTGGGTGTATTGATATTGGTAACGGTTATTGGCCAAATAAGTTATTGGCACATCGGATATCGGCATAAACATTTAAGTTTGACTTGACTTGTCAGTTGCTAAAAATGATAAAATTATCATTGATATGGGCTTCTTATATATGATCACCTGATGGGGAGACCAGAAAAAAGCGGTGTAGAAAAGCCATATCCAATCAGATAATGAGGATGCATTGCACTTGATTGATTGCTCAGGTGGCCATGTGCACATGGTATGTGTCTTACACTTCTCCCTGTTATCACTGTAAGTAATCCTCACTGTTGTTCTTTGACTCGCAGGCACGAGCCAGCTGAAGCACATGCTGCTGAGGGAGGTGGACACCATCTTTGAGTGTAAACTGTGTCGCAGTCTGTTCAGAGGACTGCCCAACCTCATCACACACAAAGAGTACTACTGCCTATCACGGCTGCCGGAGCCCAACGGTTAGTGACACGACACATTAGGATGCAGACACACTCACATACACTCGACTAGAATACATACTCGTTGACAAACGTAGCTCTTAAAATTCAAAGCACCAACGAAACAGCAAAGGTAAAACCACCATGAACTCAAAAGCAAAATCGATGAGCAGAACAGGTAAAATCTCTAAGAGCCGAGCCCAGAAGTTTTGTGCGTGCTTAGAACATACAAATGCAAACGTGTACAGATCACACAGACAAACGGGGACTCCTTGAACAAAGGGGGAATCAAACTGACTTGAGCTCGTCACCCATACACGCCCAGTTTACTCACCACACATACAAAACCATGCACAGACTCGTTGATTACTTAAACGTCTCCTAAGGCTTCTCCACTCTTATATTCTGTCACTCCAAGGTTTCTTCTCCCTCTTTCACGCCATCTGTCTCCTACTCATTATTCCCCTCTTATCTCCTCTGTCTGTACACGGCGCCTTTTCATTCCTTTGCACACAAACTCACATGCACATAGTAACACATTCAATCCATCAATCATTTCCCTCGCTCAAAGTGCAGTTTCTCCTCTGCTCTGCTCTCATATCGGTAAGGATATTGACTTTGATCCGGCAGCATTTGTGTTTTATCTACTTCTCATTAGCCACAGCATGTGTCCACGTCTCTATTCTTTGCTGCTTAGAAGTGGTGGGAGATTCAGGCAAAGCATGAAGCCTTCATCTCTGTTCTGATTCAGCTCTCCTCTCCTCCTAAAAGAGAAATCAATCTGAACACAAACGGTCAATTATCTTTTGCTCAGTTTTATCCACTGTAATGATTGTTGTTGTAAAAAGAGCTTTGTTTCGTCACATCTTTCCTTTCGCTGGTGGTCTTAATTAAGTTGTTCTTTGGCTTAATTTTTCTCAATCAAGAGTCCATTACTAGTGGCTGAAAGTGTATTGTATTGTTATTTTGATAAATGACTTAATTGGTGTGTGTTTGTCACCATTGAGACGAAGAGCATTAATTGTGTGGTTTCGCATAAACAAAAGGTTTTTTTCCTTGAAACACTCCATTTTTCACCACCTAGCCCTGACACTGAACCTATACAGTCTCCAGTGATGATTTGTGACCCATTTTTAGAGTGCCCAAAATTCAATTCCTCTCTTTCTATCCTCCCTTTATCTCCTGCTGTAAAGACATAAACTAACACATTTACCCGAAGAGGAATATCCTCATAAAGGAGGCTTTAGAGAGGCAAAATAATTGTTCTCACTCTAAAAGAAAGCGCTGTGCGGATAAGAGTATGTGCCGAACCAAAACTGCATAAACAGAAGATGTTTTGTAGCCAGAGACCCTCATCTTCTCCAAATGTAGTCACACAAACCCATCCACATTGTGCCTTTTCTGTGGGCATTTTGAAAGAGCTCAGTAACACAAAAGAGAATTCAGGAGAGGAGAGTGACCAGCCTCTGAGGAATCATGTTGTCTTTTTGCATTTTTGGGACTTTTATCTAATGCAGAATTTGCCACAAGGAGGCTGGGGTTCAGTGTTGAGCTCAAAGACATTGTGAGAAAACAGATACAGATAGGCTGTGCATCCTTTGGCTGGTCAGGGTTTTAAGGTGATGACTTCATGGCTGAATTAATTTTCATACATTTTATGAACAGGATAAGGATAGGTTCATTATCTACTTCTATCTAATATCAAAATTAAGGCCTTGTTAAGACTGCCAAGGCAAATCAGTTATTTGGCATTTCTAGACTGATTTTTAGAAAGTCTCGTCCTATTTTTCTGTTTGTGTATGTGTGTTTTTTTTTTATCATTTTGTGTCCCGTGTCTAGCAAACGGAGCTTGTCATGAGTTCTTTTTTTCCCTCAGCAGCAGTTTGAGGAGTTTGAGTCGCGTGATGGATGATTGATCTTTTGATCCAGTCAGCTGATCAGATCAATGGTTGAGAAGAGCTGCTGCTGCAGACTTTTGGACCCACCACAATGAACACTTATGTGTCACTATCACTGTGCCTGATGTTCCGCTGCTCCGTCTGTGCCCAGAGTACACTCTGCTCTCCGTGTTGTGCAGCCATTAACCAAGAAGTTCATATATTTCAACAGCAAAAACACATTAGCTTATGTTGATAACATTAGCAAAATCATATGTAGCCAGTGCTAAGGAAGAACCAATTCAGTTCTGGAACAGATGCAAATCATGGGGTGGATACACTGATTATTTTTCACTTTTGTTGATATTGCAAAATAAGATGTATGGCCTTGGGAGATGTCTGCACTTTGTGAGTGCCCTTCTAGTTTTAAATGAATTATATTTTGTATTGTTCTTTTCCAGGTTCGTCGGGTGATGACAGACAAAGCGTTGCCATTAAGGATTTACTGGACGCCATATATCCCAGAGTCCCAGACTACGTGGTCCGACTGGAGCCCATTCAGACCACTACCAAGGCCGTGTTCCAGTACCTCACCACAGAAGAGGAGCTGGCTAGATATCCATCGCACACACCGAGGTAGGTGGTATACACTGATGGATTAAAATGTGCTGGTACTTTTAAAATTGGTTACTTGGTTTGTTGTTCACAGAGAAACATGATGTGCATTATCTAGACAAATCCAGTTTGTGCAATAGCCTCATCATGTGAGTGGGATTTTAAACTACTTCCAGCATTTCCCCATTTTTTACTGTTTGTCTCTTTGTCCCTCATAGTGCCAGAGAGAGTCCGGTAGCATGGGAAGGTGAACAAGTGGAGGGTGTGGACAGCAACCAGCAGAGCCAGGCAGGAGCGTCGGAGAGCCACGGCAGCCCGGGACACAATCAGGGACAGAGGAGGTGGGAGGCTGAAGAGGAGACTAAAGAGGAGAAGCCACAGCATGAAGATGAGGGCTCCACTAGTGGGGTAGGTGACTGGAAACATCAAGAAGCAAAAGTATCAAAGTAAAGTCGGGCGCAGTGATAGTCGTGAACATGTATTCTCACATACTAAATGGTGATCTAATTTTCCACAAACCTTGCTCACCGTAGTTAGCCATTATCTCTCTTTGCTCACTCCCTCCCAAACAGGTTGAAGATGTGACAATATCCTGTTGTCTGTGTGGTCAGGACTTTAATTCGCGCCGCAGCATCAGACGTCACTGCCGCAAAATGCACCAGACCAAACTGGAAGAGCTCCGAAAGTTCACAGAGACACGCACAGTTCCCACAAGCCTGCTCTCTATGGTGAAAGGTAAGAGTTTATACAAATTACAATTAAATACTACAAAAAAGATTGAATTTGATGATTTAGAATTAATAGTCTGTATGTCTCACAGTTTACATATGAAATAATAATCCCTTTTGTTGTTGATGGAGGTCGGCCGAGGACTCTCAGCACACCTACTGGAAAATCCTGCCCAGTGTGCCTCAAAACCTTCGCGACCAAAGCCAACGTACGCCGTCATTTTGATGAAGTGCACCGCGGTCTACGGAGGGACACCATCACACCAAGCATCGCCTCGCGGCCTGGCCAGCCCTTCTCTCTGGAGGTCACGCCCCCCAAGAAGAGCAACAGCGCCTCTCCAACGCGCAGCCACAACTCCAAGTCCACCCCTGTCAACTCTAAAACGACTGCCTCAAACCAAAACCAGCCCAAACCTCAGAGTCAGGCATCAGCCTCTCCACAGACGGCCCCGGCCTCATGTCGCTGCACGCACTGCAAGAGGAACTACAGCTCTCAGGTTTGTTTGTTGTCCTGCTGGCTGCTTCAAACTTCCATACCTTTTGGTTTCTTAAAAGTCTCAGGCAGCATGATGTACATTCAACTTGGTCTTGTGGGTGATATTTTATTACCTTACAGGAATAGTTCAGATTTTTTTTTTAAAATGAGTTGTATGAGGTTCTTCTACATAGTCACTGTATTACCACAGTAAATGGTAGTCGACTATTTCTATAAATTGGTATGAATAATCATGTTTACTTTAAAGGAGGAAAATGTGCTCAGGGCGCCTGTCCATGAGCAGCCTTCTCACTCTGACATCTCTCCATTTACTGCAAGTTCTGTTTGTGCATGTGTGTGTATCTCAGGCCTCTGTGTTTATGATATAACAACAGATTGAAAACACTGAGAAAAATATTTTAGTGTATCCTCTTCTTCTGTATCAATTGATCCTCATTTTTTTTTCCTGTGCATTTCAGCTCATGTTGAAGAGACACATGCGTATTGTCCACAAAATATACAGCATCAAAAGTAACAGGCCCTCCACCACTTCAGCCTCCTCTACTCCAGCAGCCACTCCTAACAGTAGCAGCACTAATGTAGGCCCAAGCAACAACATCCGAGTAAAAGAGGAAGCAGTAGAACCTTCAGAAGAAGAGGAAGATGGTGACGAGGAGGAGGAGGAGGAGGAGGACATTGACAGCAGTCCGGCTCCATCTCCTAGTGACAGCACTGGGACAGCTAAAGGTGTTCCTGTGGCACACAACACAATGAAGGTGAAGGAGGAGGAGGCACCATCGAGCCCAAAGATGGCGCCGCCCTTATCTTCATCATCCTCGCGTGGTGGCAACATGTGCAGCGGCGGCCTGCCTGCCAAAATGACCAAACTGTCAGTGGGTTTTGACTTCAAGCAACTCTTCTGCAAACTGTGCAAACGACAGTTCAGCTCACGTCAGAATTTAACAAAGCACATCGAGCTGCACACGGATGGCAACGACATCTTTATTAAGTTCTATCGCTGCCCTCTCTGCCGCTACGAGTCACGCCGCAAACGTGACGTCCTGCGTCACGTGACTGTGGTGCACAAGAAGTCATCTGCATACCTCGCCAAGATCATGCCCAAACTGGAGAGCAGGGCAGTGAAGAGGCTCGCCGAGGTCGTACTCAATAGTACGACCCCAAACAAGAGGACAAGCAGCAGCGCCAAAGAGGAAGTGAACGGACGTCACGCTTCTTCGTCGTCGTCCTCCTCCTCTCCCTCACCTCCTGTCACTCGCAAGCAAGAGTGCTCCACACCTGCCCCAACCACCTCATCAGCTACCTCCATCTCCTCTTCCTCCGCCCCGCCTCCTGCCCCCGTCACGAGGAAACAGCAGGACCTCTCGTCTCCCGCCTTCACCCCGTCCCCTCCTGTCACCAGAAAGCAGGAGAGACAGCAGACCCTCCAGCCTCGTCCCATCAGCCCCCCGCTGACCCGCCGCAGTGAAAAACACACACATCAACGCAACTCCTCCTCCAGCACCAGCTCGTCCGGCAATCAAACTCCACACACCCGCCGGCACGACGGCCAGTCAGAGAGCAGCGGCACATCCTCGTCCTCCACTGAAGTCAGAGTGACCAAGAATTTCTCTCTCCACGCCTGCGACCAGTGTGGACGGGCCTTTGCCAAGAAGGTATTGGATTTTCAATTACTGACATAAATCTCCACTCAATAACAACACACTTTACTAAACTTAAAGGGAATGTTCTCCCCAAAGTCAGATATACATATCCAGTAGTGCGTTTTTCAATCTAGATTGTTTGGGTGAGTTGCAGAGTGTTGGAGATATCAGCTGTCGAGATGTCTGCCCTCTCTCCAATATAATGGAACTGGATGGCACTCAGCTTGTGGGGCTCAAAGCACCAAAAATACATTTTAATCCACAGACATTGTTGTAGGAACTAACAAAGTTCTACAGTGAAACTTATGCGCTGTATCAACTCCAGTCTGAGGTTGCATTGTTAGGGCGTACCCTGTGGTGGATAAGATGATCAGGTTGTGCCATCATGACGACTTAAGATGAAGAGCAATGGTGTCTATGACCTAATATTTTATTGATATCAGTGTGTTGATTTTTTTTTCTTTTTGTTTGTTTTTTCAAGGGACAGTCCATGAACACTTCCTTATGTGCAGTGATACAGTTGCTGGGTGTAGTTCAGTAGAAAGTATTAAAAATAGTTCTTACATGAAACTGTTCACAACAAGGTGTGTGGATTATCTCCAGTAAAAAGGTCATGATTTCTGGAAAGAGACATTGCTGTAGAGTTTGTCAAATGTATTTTTTTGCCGGTTTGAGCACCACAAGCGGAGTGCCGTCTATTTCCATTATATTGGAGAGAAGGCAGACATCTCTACAGCCGATATCTCCAACACTCTGCAACTCACACTGAAGCAGTCTAGACTGATAAATAGCAGCTCAGGTAAGAGGAGAACATTAGGAGAACAACGAGACATTATAGACACCTGGGGAATTTGGAGGGCCATTTTTCACTTAATTTTGTATGTTTTGATGATGTTTAGGGCAAAAATAACAGAAAGTAATCTGTAGATCATGTATCAAAATGCATCAGCTGAATAATGACATCCTGTTTTTACCCCTGAGAAGAACGAGGTCTTTGCTTAATCTGCGCTCTGCCCATTGTTATATTAAAGATGTCTAACCAGATAGTTTAACTCCGTGTATCTGTGAACTGTGTATGGATCTATTGAAGGCGAATGAGCTTTTCTTTAAATTGTTTCCTCAGCTGTACCTGGAGTCTCACAAACGAAGTCATCGCAACGCGGCGACGGCAGCAGCCAGCAGGAGGAAAGGAGTCAGCACCCGCTCCAAATCCCTGGTCTGGTGAAACACACACACACACTGTAAGAACACAAGAGGGTTTACCTGCTGTACAAGGACTCTGCACTTCATCGCTGTGTACCTGTCCTCGTCTCATTTATTTTTGTGTGTGGTGCTGCAGCTTTCTCTCTGGATAAGCAATGCAGCCTATCCCTGTTGCCAGTGCAAATCCTCCCACAGGCTCTGTGTGTGGGTGTGTGTGTGTGTGTGTGTGTGTGTGTGTGTGTGTGTGTGTGTGTGTGTGTGTGTGTACACGAGCAACTTGGTGAATGTCTGTGTGTGTGAGTTTGCTTGTGCTACATGAGTTTCCTTTGCAGCGAGAGAGGTGTGTGTTTATGTTTGTGTAGAGGACCGTTCCCCAGGGCAACGATAAGACGCCACGATCATTCTGCAGGCTCTAATTGACCACTGAGCGCGTTTACCAGCTGTTTCCTGCGTTCTCCCTCCCGCTTGATTTCTCCTTGTATCAATCCTGTCATTAGAAATCTTCCCCTTTGTCTAACTGTCACTCTTTTTTTTTGGATCCTTCTTGTCTTTCCTGATCTTTCCCCCTTTTCTGTATTCTCTTCTTCCTTTTGTTTTCCTCTTTCTTCTTCTTCTTCTTCTTCTCCTTCTTCTTCTCTCTCTCTGCTCACAGTCTGGTCCGCTGGGAATAATGGACGAGCGAGCCTCTAACAATGAAGAAGCGACTCAAAAACGTTCAATTGGGAAAATAATGGATGAACCGAAGGAGCATAGATGAAGGAAACAAACAAATAAAAAAGGAACAATGGAGCACGATAGAGGAGTGGAGTACAAAGGATTTCCACCTTTTTGCTTAAGAACCAAATACGTATTGTTGGAATCTGACTTTGTTGATTTGTATAGTTTCATTATGAAGCCGGCTGACTGGACGGTGGCGCTGCTATCCACGGAGAGACCGTAGCGAACAGAAGATTCTCTCCCAACTGTATACATCTGTATTTACCTACAGCAGTATGTAAATATAGATCCATATACAGATGGAAGATTGGTACTGCTTTACAAAGGATGACGGTAGATTGCGAATGTGTGTGTGAGTGAGAGTGTGTGAGAAAGACGAATGGAATCAGAACTGGATCCACAGAAAATAGACTGGAAACTACTTTTTTTTCCCTTTTTTTTTTTTTTTTTGGAGACCCTTGCAGTCCCACACAGATACACAAAACATATTTGGGTCCTTGGCTTTCAGCATTTTATCACTTTTATGTACATTTCACACCTTATATAGTGTTTCTCGGGTGTTTACAATTTGATATATCAAGACCACTTGCTCAGCTTCACAACTGATCAACAGATAATTCATTTTTCTATTTGCCTTCATTTCCCTGACATGTCCCCACTGACAAATGGAGCTCAGTTGTGCCCTGCTATGTAAAAGCCCAGACACACCAAACCTGGATCAAAGAAGTAGTGCCGATGAACTGTTGCATCACCTCATGTTGCCCGTGTCTCGGCCCGAAAGTTACACCTGAACACACCACACAGACTTAAGCCAGCAGCCAAAAAGCACCTATGCAATGCGCTTCTGTCAGAGGGAATAACTCTTGATAGCAGCAGGTGACGGTAGTCTGTATTCGTCTTTCAAAAAGGGCAACAGGAAGACCAACACAAAAAGCTGTTTAGCCAGTTAGCACATTAACAGCCTGATGCTGAAAGAATGCACCAGCGAATAAAAGAGCGTCACAGACCGTTTCTGCTAAAGAGCTCGATGGCTTGTATAATAATCTCACCCATTATAATATATGTTTGTTTCGACCTCACGGCCTCTTGACTTTAGCCCTTTGCTTGCTTTCCTCTCTTCGGTTTCACTCAGTTACGGGGTCTGCCATCTCTGACATCAATTCAACATGCTGAATCATACAAAAAAAAAAAGCCAACTAGTGCCAACGGTGCCAGACAGCACAAAAACTAGAGCGATAGACGCTCACTGAGAGCTGGACATTGACCAATGACCACCTGCTTGGTGTGTCAGGGCCCTTACAACGAGAAACTATACCCAAAGTGTTTTCACCGATAAGTCCTCAGAAGTATAGCTGCTTGAAAGTTAAAACCTTCATTTTGTCACGTAAATGTTGCAAATGTGAGCCGTTCGTAAACTGATTTAGTTTTATCTGCTTTGTCAGGAACAATGGCAGCTGGAGTGAATTTGTTAATTATAGGGTACGCTCAAAGTATGAGGTATATTTTTAGGTTTCCCTTGAAAATTGTGTGTGCTTTTAAAAAAAAAAATCAGTTTTGAGAGGTCAACTGTTTTCTCATATCTTGCTATTTTGTTTCGCCCTTTTTTATTTGACTGCATGTGAAGAACATTTGGAATCCTTGTTTACTTTACTTTGACCGTATCTTGTATTACCTCCATATAATAGACGACATATTGACAGCCTGGCTGTGAAAGAACCGTCAGACTGTATGAAACAAGTCCTCAATAAGAGCCTGTTTATTCCTGGTATTGACATGCGTTTCTGTAATTCGTTCACAAGAGGGCCGTCAAGACACATTGCTCACACTCATATCTGCTCACACCTGTGTCTATCTTGCGTCTTCAGCTGCCACTTGTGTTCAGATT
This sequence comes from Plectropomus leopardus, assembly GCF_008729295.1. Lineage (NCBI taxonomy): Eukaryota > Metazoa > Chordata > Actinopteri > Perciformes > Serranidae > Plectropomus > Plectropomus leopardus. The sequence goes on from NC_056484.1 coordinate 13,078,023, forward strand.
TTGTTACTGCCTAAGTCACTTACATTAGAAGGTCCAAGGGCTCTGTGCATATTTATTACTTTGTCTTGCTAGCATGCTCATTATGCTGCGTTAATACCACGAGCAACACAGAAACAGCATGACCAGCTACATTATCGCAGAATCGCCATTAAAGTGTGTCTGAAACGCTCGTTAGCATAGTTTTGTCCTCATAGGCTTGTGCGTGTCTGCTGCTTGCCACAAAGCACCTCAACTGAACGTCAGCTACAGTTTGTATTTGGCCGCAAAAGTTTCTGTGCTTTTGATCAATGTCCGATTATGTCCCTTTTTGCACCACAAGGCGCAAAAAGTGTGAGTTAACTAAGATGAATTACAGCACCGCAGCTAGAAACGAAAAAAATGTGATTGGTTGTGCTTCACCGCATCATTGGAGCGTTGACAAAAGCCAGTTAAACTTTGATCTGTAGTGCGTCACAGCCATCAGCAGCGACAAGTGTCGGGCGTCAGTTTGTAGCTTTGTGTTACCAGCTTCCATTGAAAAAGACTTGTAGACTGTTGTTGCGTCACTAGTAATGTTCACACAGCACAGTTCAACATGTCTCCAATGGAAGGTCCTGTGACATTTTGTCCAATTCATGGTAAAATGAGCAAGTTACTACGTCCTGCATTCATGTTGCAGTGTTTACACTACGGAAGATATATCGTCCGACCACCTCGACATCACAGTGCGTCTTGGTGGTCATTTGCACTCGTATTTGGCGCTGTCCACCTGAGATGCGCGTTAATATCAGGTGTAAACAGGCTTCAAGACATCAGTCTGTGAACTGACGTTATGTTCGGAAATGAGATGACCATTTAGGGGAAAAAAGTGACACTGACTAACAGGACTCAGTATGATGATATGAAACAATACAAGGTGATACAATGATGGTATAACATTTTACAAATGCTTAATGGATTAAATCACATTCATTTTCTTCCAAATATGGATTTTTTAAAAATATATATATATATAACAGCTCAGTTTGACTGCTAACTCTTATGTTGTGGGGCGAAACATCAATCTATCAAATTAACACCTTAATTACCCCCTATGGTAAATCACTTGAGTTAATGTGTGAGAATCTCATTCACGGTGTGCAGGGAAGATGGGACTGCAGATTATTATCAAGGAGTAATGTGTGTTTTGAACAGATTGGTGTTACAGTAACAGCCATAATATGTTAGAAACCATTAACTGGAAGGTTTTATTTTCTGTTCAGTGATATATATCGTTGACCGCCGTCATCTTGATTGAAGCAGACAGCTGATGATATGTTGACGTGTCTCAGTTGTTTGGGAATTTGTGGTGCTAATCTTGATCATAATGGTCCAAAATGTGGGAGCTGCAGTGGGGAACAAAAAAAAAAAAGAGAAAGCAACATGCCCGGGTAAAATAAACAGTTCTAATCTCCAAACTTAAAAGTTTACATTAAACTTTTCGTTCCATTAACACACAAAAATGCCGGGCCTCATTTAAATTGTGAACTTTTTTTTTGTACTCAAACCTTGAGGGGGCTGCATTTGTTTAACGACAGGTACCCCCGAGGTAGTCTTTGAAACACTGGCACGAGTGGGGAGGAAAGTGCTTGAGGAAGACCAAATGTAGATATGTCTTAATGTTCAAACAGAAAGCCATGAAATGGAACAAAACCAGAAAAAAAGGAAAGACCAAACTTTATTTTTACAAGTGAAAACGCTATGACGACAAGGTCTTGAGAACATGTATATATGGATTCATCCTGCACGGATGTTATAGTTATAATAGTTATATTAGTCACAATAGTTACTGACTTGTACTTAACTGTTGGTTGACCATACGCTTCGAACATGTCCGACTAGTTCCTGCTCTGTTTAATACCGAGGCAAGTTTGTTCCACCATTAGTTTTTTCATTCCTTTTTGAAGGAGGTTTTTGTTGGAATGTGTCGAGATGAGAATGGGAATCAAACCTCAAGAGACTCTTTTTTTTGTTGTTTTGTCATTTTCTTTCCTCATCAGCTGTAACATGTTATTAAGCTTACCTTCTAGAGAACTTGAGACGAGTTAGAGAAGCCTTTCAAATGTGACAAGAATGTTAAACCAACCACTTAATAAATAAAAATGTACTGCTTCAAACCTCACAGGGGAGTTCTGTGTGCGGGATATTTTTTTTTTTTTTGTGCTCAGGTATGAGTCATATACTTCCATCAATCATGTTTGTTTACTGCATTTTGACATTTAATTTGCTTTCTCAGGAATTATATCTTTGAACATTTACATTTTCACTTAATTATTGCAGATTTAGAGTTTCCTCTCCCACATTGCATCCTGTGCGTCATTTCTTTTGACATGTCAGAGTGATGCAGGGATTTATGCCGCTGACGCCAACAAGGGGCACTGTTTCAATGCACGTTGACTCAGAAACGACTTAAAAAACACATTTGTATTAACTACATGTGCAATTTTAAAGGATCTGAAGGAGAATAATGATGTCATCAGAGTTTTCTTCTTTGGCTTTGAGATTACAAAGGTATAGCAGAAAGTCTGGGTTACAAACTGGGGCTGTGGGGGGGATAATCAACTCAAAGGTCAAAGGTTATCTTAATTTATGACTGTGCCGGACTGTGGTAATATTTTATACATGTATGCATCTTCACAATGCAGACATGCCCTGGATACTGTCTACCATGGAGCTCTGAGATTTATCACAAATCTCAGAGCCCAAACTAAACTGTGATAAAGGGACATTTAAGTATTCTGTACCCTAAGCTTTGAAACAGCTTTAAACTTACCTAAATCTTCATAAGATGATCCCATTTGATGTTTTTTGAAGTGTTTCTAAATGATTTAGAAGCAGGCGCATCTGCCTGTTGATGCTTTGAATGATTGAATGTTGTTTTTTGATTTTTTATCATTTCTGGAAGTACATTGTTTTCATTTTGAACTGTTTTAACCTGGTCAAAATCCTAACTTGTCAAATACCGACACTTGGACATCAGATACAGACGCACAGAGGCACCTTTAAGCGGCGGTGTGACGCGCACCAGGTGGCAGCATTTGATGACAATGCAAGCAACTGCCAGTATAAAGAGAGAAAGTCCACATTGCGTAAGTGGGTCAAACAAACTGTGGACTGTCTCCTGGGAGACGGTTGTTTGTCTCCCTTGTAAAACCAAAAGTTAATCAAGTTATTTTAATAACAACGGAGTGTGCCAGCATGTAGCATGCTATTGCTCTGCTGCTTTTGAGCATTGTTTTTCTCATCTGTCTTTTGCAGGTTCTCCAGCTTTATAGAAGGTTCTTTGGCTTTATAGACGTGCAGTTAAATCACTGCAGTAACCCTCTAACCAACATTTTGCTTCCTCAGTGTTTTTCAGGGAAGACGAGGGAAAGTTCTGAAGAGATAGGGCTAACCTCAAAGGAAACTAAATTCACCTTTGTTTTATTGGCGACTTGCAAGGATCCTTGATGCTCACCTGGTCCAAACATCGGAGGTCAGTGCAGCAATATGTAAGTAGCATTTTACTGCTGTAGTTGGTAAAGATGAGGCTCTTCTTCATTTAGTTCATATATTGTACAGTTTAATCTGTAATAATGCATTTTTTGTAACCCTACTTCTTTTTTTCGGTAACATCCTCCAATGTTTCTGGCTTGTTGGTAATAGTATGGAGACTTAAGTAACTAAAATAGCCCAAAACACACACACACACACACACACAGTGTATATTTCTAAATACATCTTATGTTTTGTATGTTGTATATTTTGGAAATTAAATAACTTATATATATGTCAGATAAATGTAGTGGAGTAAAAAGTAAAATTTCCTTCTTACATGTGATGAAGTGGAAGTTTTAAGTATTATGAAGTAAAAAATACTGTGCCAAAGTCTTAGGCCACCGTCAATTTTTAGCAAGGTTATAATGATCATACATATTTATTTCTCAGTAGTTTCTTTACTGAAATACAACACATAGGACTGCACATATTCCAACAGGCTAAAGTTTTAAGTATTTGATCTTTCTCTCCACTTTGCATGTCTTGAACTGTCTTGGGAAGAAAATATAAGATTTATTTACACCAGGTTGCATTCAAGACATGTCCAAAGCTCACTATTGATTGTTGACCTTTTTTTTTTATGGTTGCACGATTCCATGTTTTACACTAAATATTGATTTCAGTGTGAAAAAGCCATTTTGTTTGGACTTTTTGGAGTTTTAATGCATTGTACATTCTCTGCATTCTTTATATTTAAATAAAGAGAATGAGAAATTATATATATCCTCATTACAACTTCGCAAAATCAACAAATCAGTGGCCTAAGACTTTTGCACAGTACTGTACCAACCAATTTTACCACAGTACTACACAGTAGTAAATGTACCAAGTTGCAGTCCTCCGCTTCAGATTTACCTCTGAGAAAAAGCACAAATCGTGACATGCCACGCAGGTGAATTCCTCTACTGTCATTTTTCAAAGTGCTGTCTCTCTGTTGCAATGACGCAACTTTCGCCACGAGATGACGCCATTGCTCCGCGCGCCTCCACCCCTCCGCCGCAGCTGCGAAGCCACAAATTGGACATGTTGCGCACATCTTCCACATTGTCACATGAGAGAGAACACCCTGGCCTGTTTCGATTGCCTGCTTTCTCACTTTCCACACAGCTTATCAAATTGTTATTACACAGCAGATGGGATGCGGTTCATTTATTTAATTCCATTCCCCACAAAGAGCCACGGCGCTATGGTTTTACAAGAGAGGGGGGGATCAATGGGCGCAGTAAATATGGATTGAAGTTCGGGCAATTAAGAGTGTGGCGCAACGCCTCTGTGAGCATATTTTGATGACTTATTAATGTGCTCAAATAACCAAAGCCCTCCATTGTGGAAACTATCGATCCGATTGATTAGTAATAAACTTGATTGAATGTGTGGACTCTGCTGGAGCGACAGTTGGTGCAATTAGACGATGATTTGGTGCGGGCGCGCGGAGCGGACTCGATGCCTGAGATACATATGTTTCATGTAGAGTGTTTCATTTGGCTCGTGCGCTGTCCCTTTCAGCACCGAGAGAGAGGAGCTGGGGGAGAGGAGCGTGCGCGCGCGGAGACCGTTGGAGCAGCGCGAGCGGACTTCACGGGGAAGACGGGTTTCTACTGCAAAGTCCGGGGAGCTCAGAGAGGAGCATGGGTGAAAATCAGGTGCGTTTTGCCAACATTATTGATCATGGCTGACAGATTCCGTGCATGATGAATTCCTCTGCTCTCTCTCTCTCTCTCTCTCTCTCTCTCTCTCTCTCTCTCTCTCTCTCTCTGTATCTGAGACTCATTCTTGGGTATTGACTTCATTACAGGCAGCATCCCTTAAACAAGCGCGGGGTTCATAATTGCGTTTTCACCACTAAAAATCACCTCTTCTGGTCACGACGGAGCACTTTTTGCCTCCATTTATCTCCTACATTTATCTCCTACATTTCTTCTTTTTCTTCGCCTTGCGGATGGTCTAATTTTCTTTAAATCCGTTTGTTTTTGCTCTTGTGGAAAAAAAAACCCACCTGACTCCAGGAGGACTGATATTTTGGGGAGGGAAATAAAACTGCTGAGCTCCGCAAGGAAGTTGCCCGAGGCGGACAGGGACCCCGAGGAGGAGTCCGCGCGGAGGAGGCAGGAGACGGCACCCCTCATACACTATTGGATCAATTTGATTGTCTGAGGTATCTCATATGCTATGTTTTTTCCCTCCATTCTGACCAATTGCCTCTTTTTTCTGTGGGTGTTTTTTCTCTCTTTTTATGGCATCCTCACATTCCTCTGGTGATGGATATTTTGGGCAATCTGTCTTATTTATCGTCTCAATTTGTCTTGCTGCCTATCTCCTATGGATTTTTATTGATTTTTTTTACTCATAATTTTGATTTCACATGGATTCTGTGCAATGGTGGTTTGGTGAGTAAATGGGGAAAAAAAGAAGCACTGTGTAACTCAATATTGCGTGGGCACAGAGCATTTAAAAAACTGAGATATGAAACAATTAATCTCCATAATTATACCATTGCAACAGTGCTTCTCTGCGCCTACTGTGGATGGCACTGTCTTAATTAGGGTGCAAACCAGAATGCCACCACTGCTGTACAGAAAAGAAGCCAATAGGGCTGCATAATGAGCATACACCCTTTCACTTTGATGTCACATATTTTCTGAACCTGTGGGCTGTGATTTATCTGCAGACACATGACTTAATCATGTCACAGGCATGTGTGTTATTTTTTTTTTTAAAAATGATGCATGAGTCGTCTGTCTCTTAGCAATGAGAGTTGGGATTTTATATGTTTATTCATACGTGGAAACAGTCAGAATATGATATAGACTTGTAGATATTGAGAAAATATGCCAAAAAGGAGGGTTTTTTTGTATAATAATGGATGGATCTATGGTGGATACGCATTTGACTTGATATGTATTTATTTATTTGCTTTCTGGGTAAGCCCACTGACTAAAGGGGAGAATCCACACAAATTGTGTGTGTGTGTGTGTGTGTGTGTGGGGGGGGGGGGGGGGGTAATCTTGCTAAAATCATAGACAGATTGCTACTAGAAAGTGTGAGAGATGGTTGGAGATCGCAGAGGAAAAAGTGAGGTATGAATGAGATAAAGGTGTGTGAGACAGGCAGCGACTGTTGGACGGAGAAACACCTACTTATAGAGAGAGAGAGAGAGATGGAGGGGGAGAGGAGAGGACAGGGCGGCAGGAATGCTATCACTTTCTGAAAAGAGCAGTGAGCTCCCCAGAGAGATGAGGAGGCCTGCAGAAGGCGATAGAGGGAAGAGGGAGAGGGTGGTAGAAATAAGAAAGAGGGTAAATAAGAGAAGTGGCATAAAGAAGGTGGAGGCGTGAAGGAGTTGAGGGCGGAGAGGAAAGGCAAAGAGGCCAGGTGTGGAGAGAAGAAACAGCTGTAGTGAACTTAAAAAAAAGGAGACAAAATAAAAGCAGGAGAACAAGGAGGGGGCAACGCTCATAGACAGCCAGCCTTAGGTGTAAATTAAAAGAGTGATGAGCCAGCCGCAGCCTCTTGGGCTTAAACCCTCTTCATCGCTGCGCCACTAACCATCACAGTACGGGGAACCTCCTTACTCTGGATGCCCATTTCATTCTTTCACATAGGAGAAAATATCTGTTGTTTGAGCCTTTTGTTAAGCATCATAAAGCACAAGGACTCTCATGGGAGCATAGAGCAATACTTAGATGTGGTTATTAACTCTTGAAAACCTGAGCAAATTGTTTTGATTTCTTTGAAAAAAAAAAAAAACACTGGCAGAAGGCAATGAGCGAGTTAACAAGACTTGGCCAAAAAAACCTACCAAAAAACAGTAAAAAACAAAAGTTACAGAAAATACCTGAAAATAATCTTTAAAAAGGGCATTTAAAAAACTAAAAAAAAGTGCTGAAAATGAAAAAAGTATTTATTTTATAGATTTTTTTGGTAACAGAATTTGAAATTTATTTTAATTATAAATATACTGGACATTTCTTTTGATCCTCCCCTCTTTTTTAAAGCTAATTTTTTGGTAATTTTCTTGCGGGACATTTCTTGCCAAGTTGGTCACTGCCCTTTCCCCCGATGTTTTTTAACCAATTTGCTCAGGTTTCAAAGAAACAAATAGCTTCTGAAAGGTGTCTGAATGCAGCACAAGAAAAGCAGTGTCAATCCAGGTTTCAAAGGGTTAAGAATAGCATGCGTGTGGTACTGACATACGAACATTCACACTGCTATTCACCCCCCTGGAAATAATTATCAATGAGTGTAAATGAGACATGAAACTTTTAATAACCTCAGGGCCTCAGTTCTGTCATGAAACCCTCACATGTTGCACCGATCTGAATTTTTGGCGCCTCTCTCGAGACGTCTGCGTGTAGTTACACCCTGAGCTAATGTAGCTTTTTAAATCATGAATGTGCTCTCTGTGGAACTGACGTCCATGAGGTCAACTTTACGTGGTGGCTCCCTGCTTGGGAAGATCCGATTCCTGCCAAATATTAAGAGGCGGGAAGATGAAAAGCGAGGGAGATGATCAAGAGAAGCTGACTGTGTGGATCCAATTAGACTATATTTAATTGCAGTGGTTTAATTTTGTGTACGGCTTGACGACAGGGGTCCCAAACCTCATATAGACCCTTTCTGTGCCAGAGCCAAGGAAAAAAAGTGTTGAATAAACAATAACATGGCAAGTACAATGCTGGCTAACCTATATAAAGCAGGGCTTTTAATCATAGCGGGGGCTTGGCTGTGTATAAGTGGCTTTGACCTAATTCCATTTAGAGTGGAGAGAAACTGATAAATTAATTGGGACAGAATCGAGTTATAAATGGATTCATCGAGAGAGCGGCTCATGCTGTGATGAGATCTGAGCCCGAAACCTGTGAGGGGCCCTTGTGGGTGAAAATTAGGCAGGCTTGCTGAATATTTAAAGTTAAAGTTTTGTGAGTGATGCTCTGTCTTTCTCTGTTTTTTTTTCTTCAAGTGGTATATTCGGAAAGCTTTTTGGAATAATGGTGTAGGATTTGATCCCAGTCAACCCTAAATTATCAGTCATGTCATGTAGTGTGGTAATGGCAGGGCTGGATTAACCCACTAGGGGGCCGCAGGCAAAAATGAGCCAGAGGCCCCAACTGACACCCCTTCCACTAATAGATGGGGCCTCAAGATTAAGTAATAATGCAGGAGCTGCCTTGGGGCTGTCATCTAATGTGCTTAAAGGAGGCATACAATATTATCAAACACATTTGCAAGCAATTATATCACCACAAACTAATTATAATAAGCTGAACCTGAAGTCTTTGGGGCCCCTTAGAGTCTAGGGCCCGGGGCTGTTACCTGCTTTTTCCGGGTTGGTATTCCACACTTGAATATAGCCTAGTTTCATACATACTCAGTGTATATCAAGGATTAAGATGTCTTTTTAACATATTGGGGCAGAAAGACAGAATATTTTGAGCACAAAACACTGAATTTCCTGCTTTCTGGTAAATTTTTATGCAACAGTTTTTGAATTTCTGCATCAGTTTATTGTGTAAATGTCTTTAATTTTGTCAAAAATAATAGTAATCCGCTATACTTAAATGTTTTTATTGAGGGAGACGAATGCACATATTCTAGATAATAATAATAAATAAAGCAAACACAATGCAAGGTCAATGCAATGGCAATAGAATAATGACGCCATCAGCATTTTGATTGGTTCCATATGAGCCTCGCTTTTACTATGCAGCTCTGTGTGCCACCGGCTGTAATCTCTGGGAAAATGGAGGCTCCTTTAATGGCACAAAGGAAGTGTGGCAGGCTTTGAAGCCTATTTTTGTAGTGGCCAAACAGAAATTACATTTGTTATGTTTTGCTATGTGGCCCAAAAACACTTTTTCCCAAAGACTTACATGGTGATGAGTCTTTTTGAGTGTCACAACACCACAAAATGACTCGTTTCAATATTAGGATTTCATTTATTTGGTCCGATAACATTTGCAAACTCTAGAAGAGCTGCAAGATTTAATAATTATATCCCAAAGAAGTAAGCAGACCACTTAACTGGAAGTAGCTGTCAGAAGTCTGTAGTGCGGCCACACAATGCAGAAGTAGTACCGACCATTTCAGTAAGTTTATATGCAGCAGTTAAACTGTTTTGGCTTCATGCCTCTCTGAGCAACTTTCATTGGAATCAAGGATGCTGATACTGTATCCAGTTCTCTCTACACATCCATAGTCAATCATTGCACAACTAAAACAGGAAGAGGCTTAGTTAGTGTAAGTTCTTTGCCGTTAATGTAAAATGTTTTGTTGATTTGCATCTTTTCGAAATGCTCTGATGGATTTTAAGTTCCCTTGAGTGAGCAGTGATGAAGTATAGAGCTTTTATTATGAAAGGCAAGAAATGGAGGAAGTGAAGCTCTAATGGGCTGCCGTTGACAATGTGGGAAACAATAAAGAGTTTGCCAATTTGATTCATACTACAGAGGCTCCATATTGATATTGCACAAATGGCAGCCAATGGAATGAGTGAAGTAACTTCAGAAAACAAAATGAATGCGACCTGTGTTGTTGACAGTTTGTGGGCTCTAAGAAAAATGGAAAATAATCGGAATGTCTTTTGCGTCAGTGGCGCCAACAATAATAATACCACTTGGAAACACTAGATGGAGAAAAAAATTCCACTTAAACCTGGCATCAATCTTCTGAACTAACTTTCAGCAGAAAAGCAAAAAAAACCAAATGTCCCAAAATGTTTTTGATGCTCTATTTGTGAGATTATTCTCTAAGGGATGATAAGCAATGGAATGAACTACAAGGCTAATTAATAAGCTAAACGGTGTGGAAAAAAAGGCCACCTCAATATCAAAGCTTGTGTGTATCGAGGTAAGCAGGTCGCCTACAATAAAGAGTGGTGACTCAGAGCGATGGCCTGAATATGCAGAAATGATGTCATAAAATTAATGTCGACCCAACAGCCTTGTATAGCACTTAATGATGCTGAATTGAATGCAATATAATTCATTCACATTTTATTTTACAGCAGCCATACATCTTTGAACTAAATATCATTTGCTTGCAATATAATGAACTCTCTCTGTTAACTACAGATTTCAGGAACAACAATTAACTCACCTTTATTACAAATTGCCTCCTCACTCTAAACATTCACCATACAAAAATATAAATCAGGGATTTTGGATCATGGAAGGCAAATGAGAGAATAAATCCCCAGGGCCTCTGCTAATGAAAGCACATTAGCACTCGTTTCATGTAGCAACCAACCGGTTTGTCACAGCCAATTTTCAGTCGGGGCCCAAGTTATAGCACTTTTTTCGGGATACGGCTGCTTCATGTGAAGCTCAATGGGTAGAGCACGGCACCATTGCTCGCAGAGATGCACCTGCCTACAGTAGAAAGCAGATATCAACGCTTAATACTGTTAATGCGAAGAACATTCAACATTAAATCTACCTGTTGTGATTTCAGGCTGTGTGTGTGTAGCGGGCTGTTCTGGATGTAATGTGTTCATTTAGCTGCGGCAAAAACAGCAGGTGTTTGAATGATGCAACACGCTGGCTCCAAGGCACCGCTCTCTGTCTTTTCGCTGCCGTCTCTGTTTCTCTCACATTGTCTCACATGGTTTTTCTTTCTGTCTCTCCTCTCCCTTCGTCTCCCTCCTCACTCTGTTCACGTCTCTCCTGCTCTTCCTCACCTTCACTGCAGCAGGTAGTCTGCGCCTCAGTGCGAATAGCCCGAGGAGCTTGCCAAGGTTCTCCGCTGTCATTTTAGCAGCTGTTCCACTCATCGATATGCCAAGAGACGACTTTGTGTGTGTGTGTGTGTGTGTGTGTGTGTGTATGTGTAGAGGTGATTACAAACTGACAGGCTTTGGGTTTTCCATTATAGAATACCAGTGCAAATTTTGACAGGTCTGCTGGAAAGTCTATACCAATGTGACAGTGTGCAGGCGGCTGAGCATGTGTGTGTTTTTGACTTGTTTTTTGGTATGCCTGATCGCATCTTTGCCTCGCCCGTGAGCTGGTTTACATGCATTTGTCAGGTGAACAGTTAACTCCCTGCAGCAGCTTTGGTGTTCTCACCAGGGTTCCCACGGTCATGGAAAACCTGTAAAAGTCAGGGAATTTCATGAAGTCATGAAAATAATAAAAATCACTAAAAGTTTTGGAAACATTATGGAAAGGTGTTGTGGGTAATAAATTAATTGACACATCGATGTGTTTTTTCTTAAATATTTAAAGGCATATTTTCTTTAAAATCACCAAAATTACACCATTTGTCAACCAAAAACGGAAGATATTGTTGGATTTTCCAATGTCCAATGGTCCATCAAGTGGGACGTTTGAATAGCGTTTGTATCCTGTATGTTTGTATGTCTTGTATGTTGTATGGCAAGTAGGGCAGGGAAAACAAACAAGCATTATTTTAGGTCCCTGAAAAGTCATGAAAAGGCTGAAATTTTGTCAACGAAATTGTGTGGGAACCCTTTCACGCAGCACCCTGGTACTTAAACATCCTCTCATTGTCTCTTCACAGGCTCTGCTGAAGATGTGACTTGTGGATTAAAGGCTCAACTCCTCAAAACTAGATTTCTGCGACGTTGCTGCCAAACTTCTACCACCACTTTCATTATTATACGTCGATTCTGGAATATGATTCGCTCATGGGGCTCGGCTAGCTCCACCCCTGGGGTCCTTTACCCCTCCCATTTTGACCAATAGGAGCTTTTTAATATTCTCAAAAACACATCTGAAATTTTGGAATACCCGTCTGAAATCCCTGTTTAAGATCGCCCTGTTTTGTAATTATGGAACCACAGTGGAACCCGACTTCGTCCCCATACTCTCCTGTCGCCTTCCTGCTCATGGCTACTTCCTACACTTGGCTCCTCCCATTCACCTCCCCTCAGCGAATCCCAATAGACCCCCAGGCGGCACCCGAGTACGCCCACTCAATCCGACTGGACGGGGACATCATCCTCGGCGGGTTATTTCCCGTGCACTCGCGAGGTGATCGCGGTACGCCCTGTGGGGAGCTGAAAAAGGAAAAGGGCATCCATCGTTTAGAGGCCATGATGTTTGCCATCGACCTGATCAACAAGGACCCCGAGCTGCTTCCCAACATCACGCTGGGGGCCCGGATCTTGGATACCTGCTCCAGGGACACGTATGCACTGGAACAGTCCCTGACGTTCGTGCAGGCCTTGATAGAGAGGGACGGCTCAGACGTGCGCTGTGCTAACGGAGACCCTCCAATCTTCACCAAGCCGGATAAAATTGTGGGGGTGATAGGAGCTGCGGCGAGCTCGGTTTCCATCATGGTGGCCAACATCTTGCGCCTGTTTAAAGTAGGACTCTGAAGTCTTTTCTCTCCTCTCTTTTGTGTGTGTGTGTGTGTGTGTGTGTGTGTGTGTGTGTGTACATGTGCATGCACTCCTCCCCTCACTCATCATCGAGATAAAGTTCAACGATGACAGCCAATTAAAATGAAGTCACTCTTCCTGAAGGTTTCAACAGCAGCAGCAGCAGTGCCAACGCTTCCTGTAGCGATGGCGAGGGAATTTTCTTAAGCGTGTGCAGTTGCTTCTAAAACCTGAAAGTGTGATTTTATCTTCTGTGTTCAGATATGTGTGTGTACAGTACATATGTGAGATGTGTCAAGATGTGTCAAGTGATGCTTGTAAGGAAGGGCTTTGTGTGTGTGTGTGTGTGTGGGTGTGTATGTGTGTGTGTGCGTGTGGTGCAGCTTAGATCATCCCTGGCTTGTGGTTGAGCCAAATAAAAATGGCTGCCAAACACAGCTATCAATTACTGCTGAAATCTGTCAACAGCCACTTCATTCATTGCAGTGTATGCTTTTGGATGTGTGCATGTGTGTGTCATCAAATAGGATGTCTCTTTGTGTTAGCGTGTTCTCTAGTACACGTGTGGGCCTAATTGAGCCTCCTTATGAGCGCTCGTGTATGCATTTGACCATGTTTCTTCCCTTTGTGCCACTCTTGTTGGCGTCCTTGCAGAAGCTCTCATGTCTGTGATAGAGAACACTCTCCAGGTGTGCGTTTGCACGAGCACGCTCACGTGCGTCGGCGTTGTCATCATTAGCTGAACAGGGCTGATGGATGGCCGTATGATTATGAAATATGAGTCCGGTAATGACGCCCATGGTATTTTCACAACCGCATCTATCCCACGCACTTTAACTGCAAGTATGTGCGGCCACACATTTCGCCTTCTTTCAGAAATCCGTATGTGTGTGAGAACGCGCGTGCATGTGTGTGTTTGAACGTACTTGTTAACAACCGGCTCATGCTTTGAATGGAAGATTTGCATATTAAACAACAACAACAACTAAACATGATTTATGCCAGGATCTGTCACAGCAACAGCACTCGAAACAGAGCGCCTTTCTGGCTCCGCACTGCCTCGTTCTCATTTGCCTAATACGATTTAGTGCGTTGTGTGTGTCAGCGTACATGTGTGTCAGTGTGGGAGTGAATCTTGAGTGTGTCCGCCGATATATAACAGTATGTTCGCGTAAGTGTGCCAGCTATTGTTTGTGTGTGTGGGAGTCTTAAGTATTTAGTGAACCTATCGGTGCGTGAGGCCTGTGGCAGTAGTATTATATGACACAAGACTGTATCTTTCTCCACATGGTTTAACATGAATAATGCTGCATGTGTTACAGTCTGAAAATAGTATGGAGGACACACACACACACACACACACACACACACACACACAAACATGCTGCGATAAACATATGTCTTTTTTAACTGGGCTAATCTGACAGCGCCAGTCACAGCTAGTCGCCCACTCAACACAAGGGGCTCAGAAAGCTAACACAGCACTGAGAGAGCGCGCGCACGCGTGTGTGTGTGTCTTTAAATCTAGCAGCAGACAAAAGAGATTCAAACAACAGATTGTGTGAAAAATTTCACATCCAAATCCTTAAGAAAAAAAAACAAAACAGTTGCTATTGTGTTTTTTTGGTTTTTTTTTAAACCGCACTCAGCCGCCGAGGGAACCGCTTGCTGACAATCACAGAGAAATCAAGTCGGAACAAAAGTTGTTGCTATTTCTTTTGTTACTGGTTTCTCTTTTGAAGATTATATTTAACTGTCTCTGCTTTGTGGGATGATACGGAGTGGAGAGAGGGGATGACATAAGATATAATAAGATGGAACTTTGCTAATCCTCGTGGGGAAACCGGGCCGGCGCCACGGCGTATTTCAGAGGAAACTCCAAAGGAATTTAGCATATAAAAAGAACGAGGCAAATGGGGGTCATCCAAACACACTAAGCTGGCAATTTCAACACTGCGTTAAAAGGAGAAATATAGATCAGAGCGTTATAGAGTAGTTATGGTTTGTGTAAAATCTCGCTGTTTGTGTTTCCTGCTCTGTGGTTCTTCTTTAGAGGGGTCTTTACACCAGGGACCAGGACCTGGATCTGAGTCCACTTGACCCCAAAGTCCAGTTTGTTTACTTAGTGCGAACACTGTGCACCATATAGTACACTGACCCGTGTCCACTCAGCATCCAAATCTATTTGATGCTGAATGGACACGGGTCAGCGTGATTCAGTTTTGTTTTTTTTTTTATCTGGAATTTGCCTCAAGTAGTTGAAAAATGTAACTTTTGCATCATTCATTCATTCATTAATTCATTCATTAAACCTTTATTTAAATCTCAAGGAATCAATGAAGACATGCCCACATTTTCAGTGATGTCGAGAGCACCAAAAACACAAAGAACAAACAAGAACAGGCCCAAACGCCATTAAAAACTGTTACATTCAATAGCCGAGTAATTGATAATCGCCGTTTTAAACTGGCCCATAGGAACTATTGCGTTGAGTTTAAATGTACGTTGTAACATGTTCCAGGTAGATGCAGCATAAAAACTAAAAGCAGTCTTTTTCAAATTCAGTATTTGTCCGGTTAAGCACACTTGAACGTGTAGAATAATAACGAAGCATATTGCCTTTCAAGACTTTAGAAATGAAGTGAAAAATCAGATTTCAGAAAGACTTTATGCCACAGTACATTAACATAAAAATGAATTAGCTAATAGATTGATTAATCGAATACAGCTCTATTTATATATGTTTTTCGTAAAAAGTTTGACAGCATCTTTAGCTAGCTAACATTGGTGGAATGCTAGCTGTGTATCTTATGGAGTACATGCATGGTGGATCATGTCTTTTACAGATGTATTTCACAAACTGGCCACACAACTTTATATACAAAAATAGATGTGTTTATTTCAAACATTATGACTGTCACCGACTAAATACTTCAATGCATCCTCTATGATGGCATGCAGCCAATAGATGACACTAGAGGGCAGAGTCAAACGTTTCTGAAAACGACAAATGAGGCGGTGGTGGAAGAAGTCGTAATAATTCACTTTTTAACATAGGCAGCGTTGTAGATAGCGTTGATCTGCAAGGCTGTTAAATACATTCAAATACGTCGCAACATGTAGACGGAGAATTCTTTTCACTACATAATCGAATCTTGAACTACACCATACATCCCCCACAATCCTCAGTGGCACTGCCCAGTTTCATCTGTACCTGCAAGCTTTCAGAAAATGTGCACAAATACGGGCAGAATGAACACAGAGTAAAGACAGAATTCTCCATCCATGTACATATACTTCATCAGTATTTAGCATAAAAGAGCCCTAAGTGATGTCGCTGCATTCCCAGATCTGAGCAACTATAACCTGATGAGCCGAATCTTATTACACTAATCGATTTACCCCAAAAATAAGAGCTCTGATGAATTGCTTTTAAAAAGTCAAAACTGTGAAAATGAATGTGTGCAACAGCAGCTAGAACTCTGTGTGGTGAAATCTCAAGCTCATAAAAGGCTGTTTTCAGCGTGCATTGTCCCGTGCATCAATGGGGAACCGAATTAATGAGGATCCGAGTGAGTCATAGGTTGGTGCAGCTCGGGGATTTCACAATTTGCAAGTTTACTGTGAGGGGCACATACCTGGAGCATCCTGTCCATCACTTGTTTGCAGTTTCCTTCCTCTCCTCTGCTGCTTCTCTCATCAAAAAACTCAGGCAGCGTTACATTTTTCTGTCCTCTCTCTCATATTTTCTCTTTATTTTTTCTGTAATTACTCATACCCGAAGAGAAACTGCTTTATTCTTGGATATTGATTGTGTTTGTGCACGGTTGGTAATTAAAGCAGTGTTATGGATCGGCTGAGACTTTTGGTCATGTCTTGAGGCAAACCTTGGCTACCGCTAAATGATTTTATCTAGCTAATGTTTGCACTAATAAGACACATAAACAGCATAACTGGAGTACTCCATCAATGACGCATACCATGATACATTTTATGGAGTGAGGAGGCGGCAGTTGTCTTCACATCGTGTGTGTGTGTGTTGCTTTGTTTGCTGTGTTACTAGGAAATTCTCACTATCTTACAATGGACTGAAGGGCGCTTTTTACTCAGTGACACTCGCACGCTGAGTGTTGGAAGCCGAAAATGAAATTCAATTTATAAATTGATAAGTGGTGGCTGTCCCCCTGGTGAGAGCAAATGGGATGACTTTGCCTCGGGGAATTTAGGAAACACTGCTATTATGCACCCGCAACACACACACTGGAATCTCTACCCTTCTCTCAATCAGTGTCAGTTCCACTTGATTCCACTTGAGGCTTTCAAACACGCACGCGCACGCACACACACACACACACACACACACACACACACTTATTTGAGAAGACGACTTATTATCTGCGTCTCTGCTGGCGGTTTTTATGAAGTTGTGCGTTTCAAGGCCGAGGTCAGACGCAAAAGTCTTTCCCACGCTCTGCCTCATCCAGCTGTGTGTGTGAGCCATTATTCAAGGTTTGCATCTTGCTTATGTAAGTCTTATATTTACATACGTGTATATCCATTAGTAGATGAATGTTTGAGGAGGAATAGCTGCAGATGAGCCCTTCAGTTGCTTCCATAATTCAGCCGCAGACTCCTCTCCTCGCTGGGGAATTAACTGCTGCACTGTGTGATATTACTGTGCGTGTATTACCACCGCAATGATTGCTTTCCTGAATACTACTCTTTCTGTTGTTTGAGGTGGATTTCTGCTCCTATACATTGCATGACGTGAACATACCACCACTCCCAGGAGGCACCTGTGACATGGAGAGATACAGTACACAACATGTGTCTTTCTGTGTGCACGGCATATGTCTCTGCACATGCAAATGAAACCACCGCACACTTTCTGCTGCAAATTAGCGTGAGCAAATGTTTGCTCAAACCCTTGGAACGGTACAGCAGGCTGGGGCTTTTGCGCACTTTAAAGCTGTACTAGAACAATCTCCTTTTCAGGCATGGTGGCAACACCCTCTGAATTACAAATCAATTGGGCGTTCGGCTTCACTCGGATGACAACAGCTGCTTTAAAATTACAATTAACAGCAAAGGCGGTTATTTTATTCAGATGCCAATTCAATCCATAACAGATTTGCCATTATTCTCAAGGTCAGGGAGAGTTTGGTGTTACAGTCTTGTCCTAATCCTGCAGACTGTTTAATGAAATAATGACGGTCGAGAAAAGCAGAGTGTGAAGGAGATACAGCGAGGAAGGAAAAGAAAACAGTATAAGACAGAGCAAAGGAGAAAGCACTTAATGAGAGACAGATGGGCGGGAATAAAAACTATAGGACAAAGATGCAAAAAAGAGAAAAAAAGACACACGAGGAAGATAAAAAGGCAAAAAGCCAAAAAGCCAGAGCGAGCAGGAGCAGCCGTTGCATCCTCAAGAGTGTAATGATGTGGTGTTGATTTCTTTCATAGAGGCATTATGCATTAAGAGGGTGATGATAATGAAACCACGGAGCACGCTGAACAGCAAGCAGGGAAACTCATTAGGACAAGAGCCGGTCTCCGTTTTGTGTCAACTTGTGCTTGAGAATGTTCCTGACGCGGGGAAACATCACGGTTGCTACAGACGGGCAGGACGCGCTCATCCAACCATGACTAACGAAGGCAGCCTTAATGAGCAAATGGTTAATGAAGGGAGACCTAATTGTCCTTCTGAAATTATTTATTACTTTCATTTGTTGAGTGTTGCCTGGAGATCATTCATTTACAAGAGCCATATGTAATGTTTGAACGGGGTAAATTGGATTTGTTAGCAGCTGAATGGTGCAAATGCTTTGAACCAGGTTGCAAAATGACAAGACGGGAATATTGAATGAACCTGTTTTTGTTTGTTTTTTCAGGTATTAACATGCTTGAAAATGTGTCAATATGAAGCCGAGCATTATTCCTTACACTGTAAACTCTTTTACTTACTTAAAATAATCTTGGCACATATTGCCTTGAAAAAGGAATGTTAATATAACTACACATCTTAATTTATGTTTACCTTGTATCTAACTTTTAAGTTTACTTGAAATATAGCTGTATGTACTGTATTAACAGTTTTGTTGTCTTCGAGCAGAGCTTGCAGCTTGGGAGGCATCTGGCCTCGGAGTCACATTATCCACGGTCTCGTCCGCCCATTGATGACAAAGTCAGCTTATAAATAACGTCACTTTAGTAACATTAATATGGTATGTATAAAACATGCAAACATAACGTATTTGTGGTTAACAGAAACATACAGTGCCAACATTTCCTTTTCCCAAATGGGTTGACTCAGCAGTTTGTTTCTTTTTTCATTCATTTCCTATTACTGAAAATGTTATCGTAGAGAGAATGCTTATCCTTTCAATCGATCAGTGTCCTTTTGCGGCAGTTGGCAATGTGCTGGGTGCAAAAGGACAAAAAAAAAGATTCTTTAAAAAACTGGTACAAAAAAAACTAAACTAAAGTGAAACCATAACTATATTCAGCAGACTAAACTTTGTCACAGCCTTTTACCAATACACACACACACACACACGCACAATCCCAATCCCAACATATAAATACATGTGTACGCACACGTACAGGGACGAAATAGGAATGTAATTTAAAGTTTAATGAAGTTCTCTGATGAAAACCAAGAGGTCATTAGAAACGTATTAAATGAAACCGCTGACTGTGTATGTGTTAATGTTTGGATTTATTTGTGTCCACTTGACCGTGAACATGCTTGAATGTGTGTGTGGGAGTGAGGGTGTCCTGAAAGGCATTAATTAAATGTGTGTATGTGTTTGTGAGGGAGATGGAAAGAGTAAAAGAGATTGAGACCGTCTGTGAGTATTATCTGCATGTGCGTGTACGGAGAGCACCAGTGTATAGAGTGCATTAAAGTGGAATGAGATTCTATCTCTCCTCTTCCTTTCATCAGGTTTGTGCCTGAATAGGAGCTCAGATAAGGGATAAGTGAAGCCATTACACACAAGCAACGGTTTCACACATCACAGCTGGACAATGAGGACCATTTTGACTTTTCATCGTATCAGGAAACACACAGTTGTAACTAGAATAATATTGGTGGCGGCTCTGTCGCATTTGTGTACCTTACAAAGTGGACATTTTAACTCGTCAAACAGGTGTAACTAATAATGCTGAAATGAATGAACTCCATTTAAACTGAACGGGATCCACTTTAACCCTAAGCACATTGGCTTGAACAAATGGATAAAAAGAAAAGGACCTCAAGAAAGTGCAAAAAAAAAAAAATTGTAATGTCTAAAAAGTCTAATTAATCACATTTGATAATCCGCCAGATCATTTTCAGTTCATTTCTTGTCAATTTGTTTTCAGTTTGCAGAACATTTCTTATTAAGTTGCTCATTATGTTTTTTTTTGTCTGTGTTTTACAGAGAAATTCAACCAGTTTTCTCAGTTTTCAGAAGTGCTTGTGAAAAGCATCTGAAAGCAGCACGAGGAAACTGATGTCAGTCCAGGTGTTAAAGGGTTAATGTTATTAATGTGCTTTTCCTCTTACACCAGATCAAAATTTCTGCTGTGAGAAAGGCCTATTCATGTTTGGCAGGTAACATTTTCTCCACTTTGATCCATCCCAACTATTAAGGAGGAGTTGGCAGCCACGGTGCAGTGCACCATGGGGATCAACTCCAGGCTGAGGTATTCCTAATACCCAACATGCATCATGTCTTTTTAGGGTGCAAAGAAACTCATGTTAACATGGGGATAATTTGCATTAAACTCTGATTGGATTAAGGGTTGTATGAGATGCCAAAACTAACCACTCAGCCAACACCCATGTAGTAAAGGTGTGAAGCTGTGCAACTGAGCCACTGTGCACAATACCTGGACCCTGGCACACATTAGTGCTATAAGTCATGCTTCTCTTTTACAAGACATGCCTGCTGTGCTGAATAGCAAGGGCAGCATAAGAATGTTGGTGATTATTGACTGGAAAAACAAAATAAAGCATTTTATTCATGTTTCTGTGTTGCGCGTGTATCTCAGTGTGCCTATTAAAGGTTTCATCATCATGCAGGCACTGCGCCTGGTTCTATTAAAGGATACCATGGTTCAAACACTTGCATGAAACTCAACTTGTCATTCCAACATGGATTTATGTTGTAAACTTGGCTCCCTGATGAAATGTTTTCAGCATGCATGATTTCACCACTTGCTTGGGAAGACAGTGCATCTGCATTGGAATGATGCAGCTGTAATGGATTCTCTCATTTGAAATAAATGAACTCGACAAGGAGAGAAAATGAGAGTGAGGGAGAAGTCGCAGAGTGGAAACTTGTTTCCAGAGCTGTGGAGTTACATTTTAAATTGAAGCATTCGCCATTTCATGTACAAAACATGATGGCTGCTCTAAGCAAAGGGTTGCTGTCATGTAAGTAAAGCTAATTAAAAATGTTATTTAAAGGTCCCATATTGTTAAAATCAGATTTTTGAAAAAACTTTTAAAGCAGGTATAGCTGTTAAAGAAATACCATGAATGTATCAAAAAAAGTCAACAGAGAAAAACATTCAGCCTGTATTCAGACACTGTGACTTTAAATGAGCTGTCAGGCCTTTATGAAATTGTAATGTCACAACTTCACTATGTTAAGGTAAAAAGTGCTTCTACAGTGTCATTTTTCAGATTCAATGATGGTGCAAGGACGCCAGGAGTGCAGATGTGGAAAACCCAGTAACACTAATCAATCAGAGACATTGGACTTTTTCAGGGAGGTGTCTTAAAGAGACAGGCACTAAAACAGAGTTTTTCAGACAGGTGGTGAATACAGGTGTTTTCAAGAAGACAGTATAAGAAAAATTATATGTTTTTGACCATTAAGGATGTAAAAATGCTCGAGCAGAAACCTAAAATAAAAGAATGAACCTGTAAATTAATATAATGTGGGACATTTAAGTAATATTGTAGTGTAGAATCTATAAGGGAAGTAAACTGTCATTTTAAATCTAGTTTTTATTTCATTTTTGACATTACAATGACTTATGTTGTCTTGGCCTTCCCCAGTATAGAGCACTTGAACTAATTACAATAAACAAAAAAGGTCCATATCTCTTGGCATTTCAAGGTTGTATTACTGATCCTTATAGTGCTGGTGCTAATTGTTTTTTTTTTATCATTACTGTATTTCTATTATATATTTTGACATACTTTGTGCTGGTACCTATTTTGACTTTATGTAATTCTCTATGCTTGGCTTCAGAGTGACTATAATGAGCTACAGTTTCCCCCCGGGGATCAATCATGTATTTCTGATTCAGATTCTGATGTACTACCTCCACTCACATACCCCAACACTGTAAACAATCTTGTTTTTGGCCTAAGTGCATACACTTAGACACTTTTTAACAGAGTGCATACCTCACAAGATGGAGGCCCCTTCCCAAACCGTGGGACATACATTTACTTTCTCTCCCTGCATTCAGGTGGTGTTGGAATAACTGGAAAAAATAGATTCCAATTGGGAGAAATCATGCAAATCCCCCTCAAGTTGCAATTACTTGGAAAGTCAGGCTTGCCAAGTTGATGCCATGTTATGTAAAAACATGTCACATGAAAGTAAATAAACTATGTTAAGAAACTTTGTATTAATTCATTTGCTGTATATTAGTTTTCGTTCATATATTAGGTTGTAACTTTTAGTTGTTGTCTATGTAATTAATCGGAAAAGGTATTTATTATTATTAATCCTGATAGCACAGGTTTAATGGTTTTAGGGATTGTTGGCTAAAAAAAATCTGTAATATCAAGTGTTTCAGCATACTTGGGTTGAATTTTCACCAGGATGTTGAATACTTAAAATGCAACACATATTCCTTGTAGCATTCATTTTGTTTCCACATTATAATTTAAAGCTCGTGAACACACCAAAATCAGTGGAACCACATTCAAAGTCAGAAAATCCATGGAGCACGTGAATGCAGCATCATAGTTTCCTCAAATGAGTGAAACAGCGCCCCCCTGGATTGGCTGATTAATGTCATTCAGTTTCTGTGGTCAAAGGTGGTATTGCACCTTTACAGCTGAGGCACGAATCTACCGAAAGGAACGTCAGGTGAATGTAATTAAAACAGCAGGAGCTTGTTGCGCGTGCAAGCTGTCATTACATCCCAAAAGCATGAATTGATAAATCGTTGTAAAGGACACTGCAAGAGAAGAAGAAGAAAGACACTTCAAAGCGGACTGTCAAGTTTGTCTCAAGTTGACAACCTAATTTAAGTTTGATACAAATGACTGTCAACCTACTCTGGACACATTAGGCTAACTAGCAACAATGGAGGTCTGGCAACGAGCAAACAAAATCTGGACCACTTTATTTTCATGAAGGAGGAGAGACTGGACTTCGACGTCAACAAACGTGAGTCAGATACACCCACTGTCTGTCTAAATTAGCATATCTGTTCCTCACTTGCTAGCAGTTTCCTGTCTGGATAGTTAGCCTGTCCTTGTTATTTAGGCTGTCTGTGCGTTTACAACTTGTTGCTGTTATATTTGCTGTCGGGAAGTTATTACTGTGCCCTCTTTGCTCACTGAAGCCTCTGTGTTTTCAGTAAACTCGCTTCTTCCACATAATCACAGTTGCTGCAGGGCCTTGAACGATTACAAATGAATTCATTTTCGCATTTATTGGTCCTCCAGTCACCTGCTGATGTTTGTTTTGTGCCTGTTATTATAACCTTTATAACCTGCGCAAAAGGTCTGCCAGTTGAGAATTTCAGTCCATTATTTAATTTTAAGATATGCTGAATAATGAGTTAATAACTTGCTAGAATATTCTACAATATGCTGTGGATGATAAGAGTGTGTAAGTTGTGTATTTCATACATGCATTGGGTGTTTTTGATCTGAACGCAAACTTAAATAGGCTGAGTGAATGTTTTGCCTGTTTGGTATGCATTTAGCTGCTGATCTGTACCTGTAACTTTTTTGATTAGTCGATTAAGGATAATTTTAGTGCAACAGTTGTGCAAGTTGCTGAACTGTGAATGTAATCAACCATAAACGGTAAATGTTTGCTCCTTTCTCAGTTTTACATCACTGAAAACTAAATATTTTTCTGTTTTGGTCTGTTTGTAGGAAATAAGATGTTTAAAGACGTCACCTCGGCCTCTCAGAAACTGTGATTTCGCACTGTTTTTTTTTTTGACATTTCATGGACTAAACGGTTAATCAGGTTATTTTAAATAATAATCTGTTGTGCAAATAGTCTTTAACTCTCCTATTGAAGTCAACAGAGATCTATGTTTTAATGTTTACTTATTGTATGCAACATGGTTTGTTGTAATCCACCACTACACTTTGTTAGTGTGCCTTTGGCAGCTTTAGTTCATATCTGACAGGTGTGTAAAGATCTTTGTTTCTTGTAATTTTATTTGTCAATTACATTTGAGCCCTGGAGAATGACAATGAGTACCGTTAAGAAAGGTCTCAAAACAGAGATTTGTGATCATGTCATGACTAAGGAGAGTGTGCTATAATTGCTGTGTCTTACATCTTACAAAACTATTTGGGTCATCTTTCAGTCCTGTTAAGGGTCATCTTTCAGTCCTGTTAGAATAGCCTCAGCAGATGCTCACACATGCACATGGGACTGTGCCACTATACAGGTGTGAAATTTTGTGGCAGGCTGAAAATTGCTACAGAAAGTGTTTGAAATGGGAAAACAGACTTTCAGTCTTAGTGTATTGACTTGCTCTTGTATCTTCTAGATGCGTTTGTCTGATTTTGAAAAAAGGCCAAATGCTCTTGTTGGTTGTTACAGCATTTGTTATTGTTGGAATAACAAGAAAGCAATCTGTGCCGGACGGCTGCTTTTTAATCTGCGTTTGTTATCACGAATGATGTGATTGGATGCTTACTGCTGTCACTGTAATCGATCTGCGGGTGACTAAATGATCTTATTGCTTTGTGTTTGCTAACATAAGTGACAGAATGAACACTTGGGTGATAAGTTCAGCACCATGCTGCGGCGCAATGGGTGGAGACAATTCTCATTAAAGTTCAAACTGTTTCTCTTATAAATTTTTTTTTATTAACCCAGAAAGCCGTTCATAAGCATTTGAACCTATGACACCTGAGAAAACAGGTTTGATTTCTCTCCAAAACAGGAAAAAAGATAATGAGCAACAAAATATAATTAGATATTATCAAAAAATAGGATAAAAATGTCCAGAAAACAGAAAAATAATTCTTATAATTATATATTAAAATTATGTTGCAGAACTATCTGTATATGTATTTTTTAGCATCTCCTTTTTTGCCTATTTGCAAATCATTTTCTTGTTACTATTTCCATGCTATTTTTTTTTTTTTTGCTTATAATCTGTAATTTTCAAAACTTTTTACAGATTTCTTGCTCCTATTTTTTGCTAAATTTCAGGAAGTTAATCTTGTAACTTTTTACTGATTTATTTCAAATTTTTGGTCCATTTCTTGTAATGCTGCTCGGCACCTTTTCCCATTTTTTTGAAAAAATGAAAAAAATAAAAAATAAAGCCAATTTTGCTCAGGTTTCAAAAGGTTGAATGACATGCGATTCATTGATTGTTTCTCAAGGCTTTTACTAGACAGGAAGTCAATGTCAAAAAAAAGTATGGCATTTGAATGCATTTTTAATATTTGGAGGGGAAAAAAAATGGGAAATGCTTAATTAAGTCTGCCTCATCTTTTAAGCCGGATGTCCAGTGTTGAGGCTGTAGAAGACAAATTTAAGAAGTTTAAGAAAAGGGATTCTTCCTAAAATGAGATACAGACCATTTTTTTTGGTATTTTTCTGTGTGGCCTAAATGCAGTGCATAATATCATGTTTGGTATGGAGAAATAGCCATTATAAAGTTTATTATGTTTAGCAGTGAAAGAAGCAGATATAAAAACAAGTTATGGGGAGAAAATGGCTGTTTTTTCTGTTTCTTTTCTCTTTATTATTCAGACTCAGCCTTTAAATGGTTTTCACCCCACTGTAGTGCCATTATCTTGTTTCCTTTCATCAGCATTCTCTTTATCTTATTTTTTTCTTTTGCTTCTGCTTCTTCTCTATCCCCTAAAAGAGGAGGATGAGACCAGTAAAAAGTGATAGACAGAAAGAAGCGGGGCAGTAAAGGCGATAGATAAGGAGATGGAAGGCAGTAAAGTGGTGATCGTCAGAGGAGAGGAGTTCAGTAAAAGAGCAGCGGAAGACTCGGGGGAGAAAGACGGGTTGCGAGAGGTGTTTTTACATCTTGCAGCGATGTTACATTAGATCAGAGAGAACAGGTGGGAGGAAGAAGGAAGAGAGAGGTTAAGTGTTTGGCGTTTCCACATCCCTGCTTTACCACTCTTGGCATGCCTCAATCTATCTATCTTTCTTCTTCTGCTGCGGCTGCTGCTTTCCCGTCTGCTCTCCATCTCCTGCAGCCTTTTCGGACCGTGTTAATAGCAGCAGCGTATTATTTATGAAAGCAAGGCGAGAAGACATGAAAAGAACATTAGCAGAAAGACAGGGTCCTCCTGCAAAAAAACAATATCTTTGAGGGCGCATCGACAGCATGCGTGCGTGTGTTTGTCTGTGTGTGTGTGTGTGTGTGTGTGTGTGTGTGTGTTTAAAATAGATGTCCTCCTTTGAAGATTTATATAGAACATGACATATGCTGGATATGACACTCTTTCTCTCTCTGTCTTGCTGACACACATGCACACACAAATATTCAGTATTTCCATTCAAACAGAAGTGATCTATATAACTGATTTAGTTATTGATATAGAGTAAAGTGGGAAATGGGAGTTGAGTGAGTCAGTAGTTGTATATGTGAATGCAGGAGCGCTGGAATTTAAAAAATAGCGACTCTGTCCAAGTTTGTAGAAAAGCCAAACACACACAATGCATTTAATGAGGCTGTCTTTTTTTTTTTTTTTTTTTTTAAAATTTAAAAAATATGCCTAAAATCAAGTTTTTCCAAACAGCTCATGCTGCACAGCCTCACAGTTTTTTTAGCTGAATTTTTGCACTCTGGATCGCAAAGTTATTCTCACTCTGACAGTTCATATTTTGTAGAACACATCCACAACAGTGTCAATGCGGCTACAGTTGGATTTTTATTTATTTGTGAGTGAAATAGTCATTCAGTAGAACTGACAGCATTTTCTTGGTTTGAAAGGCACATTCAGTAAACTTTTGCAGGGAACAGACCTGTCTCACTCACTGATTTTGATTTGTTCAGCCCTTTTGTTGAAAATTTTGGTATTGTACGCTTCTGCAAACCAAGGATACATAACATTTGATCCCCCCCCCCCAACAATGTCTTTATTGATTTTAGCAACAACAAGGACATGTACAGCTGCCACGCTGACCACTGATCAAGACTAACTAAAAACAAAACCTGCTGTTTTTTAGCAAGTCATATCTATAGTTCCAGCTGCTTTTTAGCCACTAAATGTTGTTTTTTAGCAGTCAGTTGCTGTGTTTCTGTCCACAAAAAGACATTGTTTTTTTGTCAGTCATCATTGTGTTTCCAGCAGTTTTTAACAACTTAACATGGACGTTTCCCTATTGGTGTGTCTCCAGCCAGGAAAGTACTGCAAAAAGTAGTTGTTTTTCACCGAGATATTACAGTATTTCCACCTGGTTTATGCAACAGTATTTTAAGCCAGAATATGAACTATGACCGAGATACTTCTGTGTCAAACCTAACCATACGCTAACTGCAGTGCGCTTAGAATGTAAAGAAATGTAAAGTTTTAGTACATTCACTGCATAATAGTGTAGAAATGTAGCATAGAAAATGCTGAATATGACACTCTTTCTCTGTCACACACACTTATATGCAGTATTTCTATCCCCCTCCATTCAAGTAGAAGTGATCTGGATAATTGATTTATTGATTGACACAGAATAAACTGGGAAATGGGAGCTTATTTATGGCATAATGGTTTGTGTTCCTTTCGTCGGTGTGTATTGTGCCGGTATTTCCGTGTGAGATTAGTTTACCGAGAGTTGGGAGCATTAGCATGTGTGTTTGTGTGTGTATGGTGGTATGAGAGGGAGGGGGGAAGACAAGGAGAGAGCGAGAGTGCATTACTTGCAGGGTTTTGCCAATTACCCCCCTAAGCTGGAGGTCAAGGAGGAGAGAGACAGAAAACATTTCTTTCTTTTTTTTTCCCCTTTAATCCGCATTCATTGCCTGCCAGGAATAGTCTCTCTCTTCTCTTCAGTCTCTCTCTTCTCCTCTCCTGAAATCTTCACATTTTCTCTCTCCCTCCTCATCACTCCACCTCCCTCCTGCTTCCAGCTTCCCTCAGGCCATGCTCTGACCGACGGTAGCCATGTGAAAGAATGGGCTCCCCATTCATTTTGGTGCTTGCTTCATCATAGTGGCGTTGCCATTGCAAGGGGGCTTCATCAGAACAACATCCAGCAAAACAGTCGAATTTGACTCAACTTTTGCCAAAAGGCAATGCAACAGTGTCCAACAATGCACAGCGCTGGCCTGTCAGATACGTGCAAGGCATATTCTGAGTAGATAACGTAACGTGAATGGTGTAACTCTGTTGCTTACTTCGCAGTTGTTTAGAGAGATGATAAAAATGTGATACATGGTCTTTTGATAACTGAAGGAGGTGTTATTATAAATTACAATCCAGTGTTTTGGTATCTGATAAGACTCAAAAAAGAGAAGCTGAAGCTTAGGATCTTGGGTAGCTTATTCATGACCTCCAACCAAAAGGATTGACCAAAAGTGTAGAGCCAGAAATCAGTGTAGTTTGACCATGTACATCTGTTGATGATGTTGTTTTGAAAACCCATGTGGTACATTTTGAGGTTTTGATATTAAATCTATGCAGGACCTTCTATATGGCTATATTTGCATTTTTCCAGTTTCTGTTTCATTTCTTTACCAAGTCTGTTTTTTCTGTTTCCGTTTTTCTGAATTCTGTGTTTTACTGTTAAGCCCATTTTATTACTGGCAAAAGGATTTAATCATGCGCTCTGTGAATAAAATTTCAGTAATTCAATAAGAGAATGTTCAAAATTTCATTAATCTCAATGAATTGGAACATTACACTATTTTTTTTTTTAAATCAAAAAAGTGCTGCAGTACAGTTGTTTATAAAAAAAATCCATCCTTTTGTAAAATGCAGTGCTTCATATATTAGCTTCATACTGATCTGCTCTAAATTTGACTTAGCAGCCTCAGAGGGCCTCTTCTGCTTGACTGCAGGGTCCATCAATAATGTTCATTGTCAGGATTTTAGGCAACTCAACATAAAAGAATAAAGGACTGTAATTTCCCTTCCTGTAATTTCTTAAATTATGAGGGACACTGGTGTCATGTTTCATACTTCCGGTGAATATAATTCAATCTTATTTCAAAACCTTATTTAATAAAAAACAACAGATGTAACATTTCACTGCATTTACTGGTGGTTCGCCAGTGGAGATGCAGGTGACGGCTGGCTTAATGCAGTAACATCAGATTTGTTTGGCTGTTTGGCAGTTTGGCTGTCTAAGAAACACACTGTGGTCAAGCCAGCCGTCAGTCGCATCTCTGTGGTAAACCAGCTGCCGCTGAAGCTGGAGACAGACACAAGCAGAGCCTCTGAGACTAGAGCAGACCACCGGCCCTGCGTAACATAGCATGACTGGATATATCCTAATGATGTTATGGTCCCAGTGTGGTTCATAAATAAATATCGAAAGAGTCTGTAAACAGTCTGTGAGAGCAATGCTGAAGCACATGTTAGAATAAGGATCCTTCCTGCACAGCAGTGTTTGTTTATTTCAAAACAACGATGGAAGGCAGTGAGCAACTTAAAAAGAAATTAACCAAATGTTAGCAAGAAAATTAGTAAAAAAAAGTACCAAAACATTACTTGAAAATTAGCAAAATAGAAACAAAAACCAAAAAAAAAAAAAATCACGGAAATTACCTGAAAAAAGTGCTTTAAATATATAATAATCGTGCAAAAATAATTTTAAATATCTAATTATGTTAATTAAATATAGTTTAGTTTAAAATGTTTTTTAACTAGTAAAAAAAAATCTAAATTACAAACTTCTTAAAATTTGCGGGACATTTCTTGTAAAGTTGCTCATTGTCTTTTTTTTTCCATTTTTTTTTTCTTTTTATAAAAAAAATTGAACCCATTAGCTCAGGTTTCCAAGAGTAAAATATTTGTGAAAGGTATCTAAATGCACCACAAGAAAGGTGATGTCATTCCAGGTTTCAAAGGGTTAAAGTGAATAGAATAATTAAGCGAATATTTGCAGAATGTAGTCTTTTTTATTTATTTTTTCCTTCTTCCTCTGTGCCAATGGCTGCTGGCTTTTGCTCCTTTGGTCCAGCTTTTTCATATCACCACTCACCCTCCTCCTTCTCTTTCCTCCGTCCTCCTTCTCCTGCGTCCTCCCTCTCTCTGCCCTCGCTGCCCTAGCCGATCGCTCCTCCTCTGAGGTAAGGCAGCACTAAACGGCCTCGGTGCAGCGTCCCCATGTATTTTTAATGGCCACGCCCGTCATGCTGGAATCTCTGCTTGAATTATGCATAGGCGATGAGTGAGAGAAAAGAGAGAGGGGAAGGAGTGAGGGAGGACGCAGGGAGGAGAGAACGAGGGTATGAAACAGAACAAAAGATGAGAATATAAGACGACAGGGGATGGGAGATCATTGAGGACAAAAAAAAAAAAAAAAACAAGAGGGTGAAAAAGAAGGAATGAGAGTGAGACATAGCGAGGGAGATAGAGATGTGTATTTTGGAATAATCACAGCTCTGACAGAGGAGAGGAGAGTGCGACCTCTCACCTCCCTCCATCAAGCCTTCATTTTATCTCTCCCCACCCCTGGATCTGACTTCACCTCCACACCCTGCATCCCTTCATCTATCTCTCTTCCTCTCCAGGGCTCCCTTTCTTCTCTGTCTCGCTATTTCATCACCTCCTTCCCTCCCTCTGTCTCTATCGCTCTCTTTTACATCTCCCGCTTTCTCTTTACTCCCCAAACTTAATACTCCTCTCAGTCCTCAACACTCTTTCTTCATTTTCTTTTACTTTTTCACCTTTTTCATCTCTCTGCTTCTCTCTCCCTCTCTCTCTCTCTCCACCTCCCTAAATTATTGTCTTTTTTTTCCTGGTGTGTAGCTGTGGTAATGGAGCGCTGGAGGGAAGGAGTGGAGAAGAGAAAAAGGGAAAAAGTGAGTGAAACATAAAGAGAGAGGTAGTTAGAGGCAGACAGAGATGGAAAATGAGGGGCAGGTGTGGCCAAGACTTTAGACTATTGATTAGCACCATAGCCTCTTCCCTTGCTTCCCCAAAACACACACACACACACACACACACACACACACACACACACACACACACACACACACATCCTTCTTGGTAATGGACATTGGAGGGTGGCCGACATGCTCACCATGAGATAATGGAGCAGATGTGTGACTCTGCTAATTATCTCCTTTATTACTTTCTCTCCCTTTTTTATTTAAAGTAGCTGGAACATCTGTATACGGTGTCTGTGACTTGGGAGTGGGGTCTCGGTGATTAATCGCATTGTATTTTCAATTACGATCTTGGCTTGCTTTGATTATAAAAACAAAATATTTGAGATGAAACTATTTTGTGCCGCATCAAGAGTCTACCAATGTTGCTCCCATTTTGTCTTTTATTTTGTAAATCAAGCGCACCCCTTCCCAGTGGATGTGCTCAGCCCCTCGCCCCAAAAGTCCAAACAAAAAAGTTTCAGTAAACAGTGTTGCCGACTTGGTGACTTTTCCACTATTTTTAGCAACTGTCAGGGGAAGCAAGAAATGCATTCAAATATATTATATTCTATTTAATTCCCACACATGCTGCGCAGGACAGTGCACGGCTCCTCTGCTGAGCCTCTTCCATCTCTCTCCTTACTGCACGGGCACTGGGTGAGCGTTGGGGAGGACGCCACTGAAAGTCCTTTGTTACTGAGCTGTCATTGAGAATTGTGTGTCATCAACAGATAAGAAAACCAAAACAACCCAGTTTCAAAAGTCATACAATAAGACAAACTAACCAGCAGCTGAAGACGAGAGACTCATTATGTTCTGTGGAGTAAAATTACTTTCTGCCAGTGGAGTCTGGTGGCTTTCAGGAGAGCATAATGTAACGACGTCAGTTTCCTGTTGCTAAGGGCTGCCTGACAGCAAGGTAAAGCAATGACAGTAGTCTAAATTTAGTTTTAAGTGTTTCGGTGGTCCTATTTTTATGTGGCTAAAATACATTTTGCTGTTCCTCCGTCCACAGTCGCCAGAAACACTAAGTTTACCGCAAAGCTCTCACGCCCTTCCAATTTGAGTATACTTCTATTGAATGTGATGAAATAAATAAATAGTCTATCTATCTATCTATCTATAAAATACGTTGGATTTCAGTATCATACAGTAAATTATGTCCGTGTGTGTTTCCATGGTAAAGGGCTGTTTTATCAGAACTGAACCCATCAGAGGCCATTTAAATCCAGTATGTTTTCCTGCCTCTTCAGTCTGAGGAATGGTCAGATGTTGGTTTGGTTGATACTGCATTTAGCTGTGCAAAGCAGTTACATAGCGCTATTATTTTATGTACTGTACATTAATATTAGTTTTATCAAAACAAAATAGAGCTATATTAATAGTAGAATATGTGTATGAAGGAATAGAGCAGCCTGGAATAAAAATGCAGTCATTATCTGCTCACACCAAGTTTGTAGAAAAGCCAAACACACAGCAAGTTAACCCCAGCACTTCCACTGCAGTCTTCCCCTGCCCTACTGCATTTAATGAGGCAGTCTCTACTAGTCTTTTTTTTTTCTTCCAAAAATACGCCTAAAATCTTCCAAACAGCTCATGCTGCACAGTCCAACAGTTTTTTAGCTGAATCTTTGCGCTCTGGACCCAAAGGTTTAGATATTTACCTCATTATTCTCACTCTGACAGTTCATATTTAGTAGAACACATCACAGCAGTGTCAATACAGCTACAGTTGATTTTTTTTATTAATATATTTGTGGATGAATGAGTCATTCAGTGAAACTGACTGCTAGTCTTAGTTTTAACAGCACAATCAGTGCAATTTTTGCAGGGAATAGACCTGTTTCACTCATAGATTTGCCCAGCCCAGTATCTGAAAGTCGTTGATGTTACATTCATATGTTTCGCACGTATCAAAACGTTTTAACTGAACCTAACCACATGTTAACTTGTGTGCTTTAAATTAAGGAAATGTGTTTCAATGTAACTGCTGAATAATAATGTACAATTGTAACACATATGTGGTTTGCAGAAAGCTGCAATGTTACCATTTATTTGGAAATCGGATTGACTTGTCGGAAAAGCACAGGTGTAACTCCTAACATTTAATGACAGCTTCGTTCCGTTAAGTGTCCCATGAAGGTTCACATGTGGCAGCGTTCGCAGGAGGTGCAGATGTTTTTATTTTAAGTCTGTGCTATTTTGGTTGAATGCCTTAATGTGCCTTTTGTGCTATTACATGTGACACTACACAGGGAATTCTACTGTATGTAGAGCTGTGTGACACATGGAAACAAACAAAAACAATTTCACACAGTTCTCACGGCATAACCCCCATCAGGCTGTCTTCTAAATTTGCCTTTTTTTCTCTTTGAGGAGCACATAATGGTAGTAAGCACTCAGTTAGTGACCATCGATCGATGCTTTGTGGGATCATTTGAGTCCACTATATGGGCTATAACAATTTACAGTGAGTTTGTAGCTCATGCACCATCTGCAAAGGCCTGTGTCACGTTATGCAAACAAAAACAAATGTACAGAGTGTTTCAATAAGTCTGGAGATGAGGAAGAGGTCTAATCAGTCAGATTAAAGGGAAACACCAATGGGGATGAAGCGTAGTGGCTTCAAATTTGTTTGTCATTCAGGGAGTGAAAGCAGGTAAAAACGTGCATACTACACTCAACCAAGACCAGTGAAGGCAGGTTACAATATGTGCAAGGAAATTCGGAGGAGCTTTTGAAAGATTCATTTTTGATTAAACATTTGCAAAAACCATTTAAACAAAGTTTTGTGGTGGAGTTTGTTATATTATAGATTCTACATTTTGACAGAAATATTTCATTTCGATTAAAAATGCATATTGGTTCCAAATATCTGTCATGGCTCTCATTAAGTACTGATAATCAGTATTGGTATCAGCCCTGAAAAACCAATATCGGTTGACCCCTAGTAGTGGTGGCACTAATACCAAAGTTACTCCTGTAGTAGTAGTCGCTGTATGACTGCAATTCTTTAGAAGCAAGCGAACGCATAATAGTTACGGTGTTATATATAACCAGTAATGGTACTAGCACATGTAGTCCAAGGAGTATTTTATTCTTGAAAGTCAACAAAGTTTACTTTTGGTCATCATCACCGCAGTCTGTCAGATGTGACTCACGCTGAATCACACACACAGCCTGACTTGCCGTTCACGCCTCTCCTGTTCTGATCGGGCTTTGAGAGCCGCAGATAAATTTGAGGGGTTAGATGATGAGAGGAACCTTGAGGCTTTGGTATTTTGGAGTATTTTTGATATTTCAGCGCGACATCTGTGATAATTAGGATGACATTTACAAACGCTTTGATGTGTTTCCTCTCGTCTGTCAGGGAGCATGAAGACAGGAACACACAGAGACAAAAACTGCTTCCTCTCTATACGCTTTGCTCCGGCTACTCCAGAAATGTCCTCCAGTCATTCCAGTGAAGTCAGTTGAATTGCTGAATGTTTAACTGGTGATTAAACAACAGTTAGCATGATCTGTTATGCAGTGTTTTGACAATACGAAATACTAAAGACCCGTAAATATTCCTTCTGTCTGCTGAGTCAGTTACCTCATGTAACCTTAACAACAAAGTCTTGCTCTCAAGGAAATCACCGGCAAAAATAACAAACACAGCTTCTGCTCATTTGATTTGTTTTTCTAATGTGAATTAAATGAGCAAAAGGCCTTTATTATCCAAACCAGAGACACACAGTACATGCAGCCATCCCTAGTGTCAACTATTGATGCAGCAAATCTCACAACAGTGATTGTGAATGGAGATTAAAAAATTATAGTGGCAGGAGAGCTTTAAACTGCTTGATATGACCTTACATACGTAATTAATTGAAATCTGAACCATTAGCTCACACTGAAGGGGAGCGGACGACAGAGGTGGAGAGAGGCAAGTATAAAGAGAAAAGTGGAAAGGATAGGCATTGAGAGGCGGATCAATGGCTGCATGCAAAGACTTAATTGTAGTAAAATGATTGGGAAACAGAGAGAGTGATGGAGAGCAAGGCACAGAGGGACAGATGGAGTGAGACAGGAAAGAACAACTGCAACAGGCTGTCAATCACATTTGAACAAAGACACATTTTATTAAATTGCAGGACACAGACAGTTTCCAATTAGGTTTTTCCAAGCCCAGGAGAAAATACGTGATAATGTTTTTTAAAAAATACATAAAACACCAATTTGGAATTTATGCTCTGAAGAAATGACACTTCTAAATTAAGCGATCGATGTGTGCTTTCACCCACACATCCATGTGTCCATGAGGAGGCCAGACTGCTGTTTATGAACACACCAACAATCACACCCTTTTAATGCAGAGTTATCGCACCTGTTAATACGTGCTTTCACCCAATCAACAGCATTTGCATTTGAAAAACACAGCGAATCTGCAAATGAGCCCGGTGTGAAACGAGCGGCATTTTCTCTGTTGTATTTCCTCCCACTGCCGCTGTTATCCTAAATGTGAAAATCACACCCTGCTGGTCCACAACGTTAACAGAATGAGGGAAGCGTTAAATATCACACATTAATGATACACGACAACATAAAGGTGAGGAATGAAAGCATGAACTCCGCTGGCTGAGAAGCAGAGATGGTAAAAGTGGGCTTGTGGTCGTGATTGTCAAAGTAGTGGAGAAATATCTGTTAGGAGACGCACTGGAGTTGACCTCGATGATATGCAGGGCTCCCATGGTCATGGAAGACCTGGAATGGTCATGGAATTTCACAACACACTTTCCAGGCCTGAAAAAGTCAGACTAAAAATTATTAAAAGTTTTAGGAAAATCATTAAATGTGTGATGTGCAATAAATTATTAATGTAACAACTACATTTATTTTTCATATATACTATATATATATTTTTTTTATATCCCACATGGAGCAAGCTGTAATCCATAAGGTATAATTGATCTCTCGCCCACCGCTACTTTCAAGCTGTGTGCTGCTTTGAAACTTTGAGCTGCTGACATTTTCATCACAAGCCCTCTCTTGATACCACCAAGGTACTGATTCACCCCCCTGTAGTTGCTTATTAAGTACAAGTGTTTCCTAGTGTGATTGTTCGTTTTGAATCCGTCTTGTGCTTTAGCCTCTCCTTTAGCCAGCCAGCCTTGACCTTCAAAGAGCATCATTCACAGTAATGACTCCCTGCTAAACACCCGCTTTTTCTCTCTTTTACACACTAACCCACATGCACCCATGCATACACGTTTTCCTCTTTTTCTTCCTTGTTAAATGCTTTTCTCTTTTCATTTAAATTAAATTTAGTTACAGCCTACCTGTAATGTTTCTGTAACAAACTAAACTCTAAGCCAGTGGTTCCCAACTGGTCCGGACACAGGGTTCGGATTTTTCCTTAGACATCAGTCCAAGGTTTACACATTCAATAAAATACCATATTTGCAAGTTTATTTCACAAAAAGGGACAAAACAACACATTGGCTTAGAACACAAAACAATATAAAATATAAAGCTCTGTGCAGAAAATTCACTGTACCTCAGAAAAGTGTAGTTTTTACAAACTTGACACATTCACAAGCCCACTTTTGAGCCGCGACCCTCCAGTTGGGAACCACTGCGCTAAGCTGAATATATTAAAACTTCACACTGCTGGAGATATGTTGGTTAAAAGTCCAAGAAAGGGAACATGTGGATTAAAATTAGTCCAAACATTGTATGCAGCATGACTGAAACCATCTGAAACCTAACAATAGTTACTTTACTACCTCAAAGATTTTCCCCATCACGGCCCCTCTCTTGGAAACTGAGTCTTCGCTGGTTGCACACACTCCTTTATAAGCTTTTCTTGAGTGCTTTGAAGTCTAAAATACAGATCGCCATGTCATCAACTACTTAGTCATAAATAACAAAAAAGACCCTGAGAGCTATTTTGGTTGCATGCCTTTTTGGTAGCTTTTTGCTAACTTTTTGTCTTTTTAAAGAAAATGAGAGATACAGAGTAACTTTGTGCTGCAGTGGCAGAATGATCACTTACCTTATTGATATCTTCTATATTGAGCAGTAGTTAGGCTTTAAATAATTGCAGGAAATACATTTTATGTGAAATTCAGTTTACTCACATGACTGATCTCATAGTTGAAAAAACATGGAAAAACAGTACAGTTTTCAGTTAACTGCTTTGGCCTGACATTTGGGCCAGCGGCAGGGGAGAAGGGGCAGGGGTGCCCATAACATCTACTACTCATTCTACCGCCACACCAAAATGTGTATACAAATTTAACATTTTAAAGTACTTTTAAACATTTAACAGTTAGCCTACTTTTCCAAAATATATCAGTTACTTTTTTAAATCAACAAGAGTCCATTCATGCCTCATGATGGCATGCCACTGCAGAATGAATAGAGGGGATACATTGGAATTAATAATTGGTGTCGTTTTTGGCATTAAAAGTGTATATTTTTGGCATGTTGGGTGCTGGAAGATCAGATTTTGTAACTTGTAAAAGTACTGTTTTGTGTTTGTATTACTGCACTGAAACATACAAGTTGGATTGACACCTTTTCAAAATCGTAAGAGATCATGATAAAACGCACATTTCAGATTATGTATAACAAATTATCGGGCACTTCTTTTACTTTAGCAGGATGGCTGATATGAAGTTATGTGAGCATATTAAAACATTCTTTTTTATAGTCTAACTAGTCCTGTTGTGTTAGGAAATCTTACTTTAGCTATGGGAAGTGTGAGCATACTGATGAATCTTGAAGGGTGTGTTTTTTGTTGCAGTATGCCTGCAACAAATATATACCAATGACTTATTCGCAGAGAGAGGCAGAATAAACAGAAGATGTTGATTTAAAAAATAAATGTCTCTGAGGAAAAAGTATTTCAGTAAAAAAACAACTTCTCTAATGATAAATGTATTTTATGAGTTGTAGCATAGCAGATGGAATGATTAGTTTGTGATGAGTCTAAGAGAAAAAAAAGTCATTTACACATTAGGAAATGACATTTACATAATAAATAATTGAATTTGCATGCAACTTTTTGACAGAGAAAAAAGATCTGATATCTGATTTATTCAGTGTTTTGTTCAAGCTGTCCTTATAGTGTACATAATTTAGTTGAATGGTAATTGCCTAATCCTCTGGAAACAGATGACATAGCTTTTCCTCTGAAGGCCTGTCAGTGAACCTAAGCCTGTGCATCATAATACCTGTTGGCGCGGCGATTGAGCAAGCCCTCGGGGGTGCTTACCACTGCTTAACTCCATAAAAAAGCAGCTTCGCAACAATACATAAAACTCTGTGAGCGTGTTTCTCTCGCCGTCTCAGAGGGAATTTAACCACTAAGACAAGACAAGTCTTTCCCTTCTCTCACTGAGCTCCGTCCAAGTGGAGCTGGACACCTGCCAAGGTTTATGCACAGGAAAAAATGAGTTTCGCGCACACGCATACAGGCGCACGTGTACGCATTGAGATGCAGAGTCGGCAGGGAGACACGCACAGACTGCACAGACACATTCACGCTGTTGCTGTTTTGTTGTGGTTTGGGGAAATGCTTTTTTTTATAGATGTGAAACAAGAGAAATGTTTTGGTCTTGCTCCACAATCTTCACCAGGCTTATTGTTTGATGGTTCACCCTGTAATCTAAACTATTTGTGTTTTGTGTTAGAAGTACTGCAGATGGAGACAAATACAATGCTATGATTAAATCACATTTTACTGCCTGAGTTTTGAAAAAAAAAACGTTCTACTTCTTATCATTTTTTCATGATCTGCTATTTTAAAAGTGCTGCTCAGGACTGAAGTTACTCAGACTTTTGGTGACTTCAGAAAAGATGAACACTTCCTGCTCATGAGCCATAAACTCATCAATTCGGTCAAAGTTAAATGTCTAACGTTATCTATAAACCAGATAAGGACTCTTTCACACCTACGGAAAGACCTCTATTCTGTGAGGAAGTTGCTGCAACACGCTCAGACATAAAGCACATAAAACAAACACGATTGGATGAAAAGTTTCTGAAGAGAAAGTTCAAAAAGTTAACGCTAATATTAAAACCTAAGAGAAAGATATGTTTTTTTTAAAAAGCTGTGAGACAGATGTAATTTTTTAACAACATCACTGGCAATGGCAGGTATATTTTGGTGCGTTTCCATTTTCTGCCTGCACACAACTGTGCTGCAGCCGTGAACGCTGTCAGCTAAACAAGATTTATTTTGACGGTGAAAACAGATTTATTCAAGTTGGTAGCATGCCTAAATGATTAAAAACAGGTGTGAAAAATTGCAACAAAAACACATATCGACCTAAATAAAACTGAATTCAAGAAGCGGCACAAGTAATCTAAAAATTAAAATAAATACGGGTTTGGGGATTTCAAGGTACTGCTCAGTGTCAGCTTAAGTATTTCTATTTAAAACTGCTTAGAGGGCAAAAATGAATTAAACGCTTGTCTTCAAAAGGCACAGATTCATGCTCTGAACTCTTGTGTGTCCCATTGGGACAACTTGGTTGGCTAGCTGAAGGGGAATGTTGGTTGAACGTGTATTTCCTGCTGAGAGACTCAAAGATTTAGCTATTTGTTTGATAGTCGCTTTCCATTTCATATTGTTTTTATATTTACACTTGATATTACTGTGGCGGGGACAGTGGTCTTTCAAATAATGTATATGTATATATATTTTTTTAGATTATTGTTGTATAGGGCACCATCAAACAGTTAATACACAAAGCATTCATTAACTGTACAGACTAATTTGTGTTAGTTGTGTTTGTAGGGTTTTGGAATACCTCTGTAGCTCTGTAAAGCTATTAGAAACTCCTGTTGTTGCAACATACCTTGTGTTTGCAAAAAAACAAACAAAAAAAGATATATGTAGATAGATATAGGATAAAGATAGATATAGGTTTCTTGATATAGATATAGCTATATAGATATATATAGGTTGTTGCCAACACGCAGTATTTGTCTGCAATAAATACATAAATAAATACATACATACATAAATAAACATAGATATATAGATATACAAACAGACAACCAGCCTGTTTTGCTTATTGTGAAAATTCACTTAGTTACCTGCAGCGTTTGTAAAGAGGACATCGACCAATTTAAGATATGCTCACTTATTTTTCAGTAATTTAGCAATCTAGCAAACCATTCTAGTACTGCAATCCTCACTTTCTACCACAATATTAATAAAGAATGTGAACACCACTGAGTTGCACGTCCTGTGCTTATAGTGTTGCTGTAACTTTCATTGAACTACAAGTCCTTTCCTATCTCAAAGCACCTTGAAGGGGAATATAGCGTAGCTTTGACTGTCCTGCCGAGCTGAACATCTCTCTGTCTCCTTTTAATGAACAAACCTCCTCACTCCTATGGTCTAATGTATGGATGGTTTAAGTCCTGTCTGTGTATGTGTAGGTCTATTGTGCCACTAATGGACTAAGCCCATTAAGTGAGAGTTGGTTTTAACAGTTTGAATCCACATGGTTGTTGTAAACAACAGGATGTGATGGTGAAGTGGTCTTTGAATGATGTCTGCTTTTATCACAGAAAGAAGCAGAGAAAGAGCTTGCAGGGTGATTTTCTGGCTATAGGTAGACACACAAACAAAGATATAAGAGGGATGCATTTTCTACTTAAAAGTACATTTTTCCTCGTTTATGCTGCTTTTTGACAGTCCTGGGCTAGCTCGGTTTGGGTGAGTTAGGGTTTGCCCATCAGCCCAGCTTGGATTTGCTTTTCCATTACAACATGGCTACGTGCTTCTAGGTGTATCTTAAACTGATAAGGGCTTTTCTAGATTGATGACGTTTAAAAGCAGCATGCCAAAATTATTTTTGTGGGGGGGTTTTTTGTATGTTTTTTTATCACACGGTAGACAGGTAAAAAAAAGTTTACCTGTTGGAGCTGTTTGCAGACATACACAGAGGTCTGCAGCTCTTAATTTCATGGTGACTGTCTCTGCGTTTACTTCTCTCCCTGCCATACCAGTCGACTTTTTTTATTAGAGAAAAGCTGTGAACAAAGTTCTGCTAATTTGGTGTTAAACACATTTCACTCCTAAGGATTCTTCAAAATAAAAGTCCCTTGCTATTATGTAAAAGCTTTTATTGTGATGAAGCAAAATCAGGATATGCTGTGTTTTTGGCAGGTCTTTAAGACCAGAACAAGTATTATTTTTTTTCAACTTAAGGCACTTGTTTCTACCAACTCAGCCTGAGCTGAAGGTACTGCTCCTGTGGTTGAAAACCAAACGAGAGGCAAAAGGAGAGGGAATGTTGGACTTGAAATTGTCATGTGTCAGGCGACTGTAAATGAATGCCATGCAGTGCTGCTTTGTTTCTGCTATATGTAAATGTAGGCACCACTCTTAACAGCCATACAGGTGTACATTTATGTATTTGTGCAGAGTCCTGTCTCATAAACAAAACAAAAAGGTAATATTCTGTTCTGCTGTTTCCGCAGTGTGTGTGTTTTGGGAATGCAGCTGTTTTGTGAGTATATGCCATCTTGAACAACATACTTTGCGAGAGTGAGGATGTTTGAATGGGTTTTGACTCTTTGGGGAGAAATATATGCGTGTGCTTTCATATATCTGTAGGTGTGTGTGTGTGTGTGTGTGTGTGTGTGTGTCTCAGAGTGAGAGCGGGAAACTGAGAGGGAACAGGAGCAGGCTTTTCTCAGCTGGAGGTGCCATTATGGAAATGGGAATTAGATTTACACTGCTGCAGTGCGCATGCTCACACACACACGCACACACACTCACACACACACTTACATACACACATATACAGGGATTCCACTGTAATTTCCTCCCCCAGTGTGCCGGCAGCAGTGGTAATGTATTCATAACTAACCTAGTGACATGTATTTCTGTTCTGCGCACGGACACACGCACACACGCACACACACACACACACACACACACACACACACACACACACACAAACACACACACACACACACACACACACACATCACGCACACAGAAATACAAAAACACCAGGCCACACTTACTTGCATATTTTGCACATAGAGTACAGCGTGATGAACACAAAATGATTCATGCTTTTATTATTTTTTTCTCTTTGCAACACCTCACAGCAATAATAAACATACAACACTCCTTCTTCGAAGCGCCTTTTCTCTCTTGTACTTATGTATGTTTGTTTCTGTGAGCGTTTGTTTGTGTATTTGTGCGTGACTGTGTGCCGTTTTTATCTCTCACTTGGTCTCAGTATTTCTCCATGGGGTGCTGTTGGGCCCGTTTGACTCAGTGAGTGATGCCTCTGCAATATTGCGAAGCATATGACTGGTGTGTGTTTGTGTGTGTGTCCAGAGCCTGGTCAAGAGGCCTGAGGGGTACTGATTCATTTAGAGGGCTATCGGCGATAACACACTGCCCTGAGGTATGACTGGTTGGGTAGAACACAAACACACACCTTAACATACACACACGCACACGCTAATTCAGGCTGATGAAATGTGCTCATTTATAAACAGACAACATGGTGAAAATAAATGGACACACACACACACACACATTTTTGGTTGGCAGTGCACTATATGTGTGTGTATACTCCTTTGAGAGAGACATGGTGAACAACAGAGAAGAAAAGAGAAAGGAAGACGTGTCAAATTGAGCCCATGTCAGATTTTTGCTGCCATAGCAGGTTTTTGGCAGCCAGAGACAGCAAGTTTTAAGTGTGTGTTTGATGGTGTGTGCATGTGAGTGTGTGGTGTAGCAGCAGGTGCAGCGTGTTGCCATAACCAACATATCTCCTCGCACTTACAATTTTATATAATCTGCCACCTCAGCCTCAGGTTTGCTCGGAACTTAGCATATTTAAAAGAGAAGGAGAATATAAAACAAGTATATTCTCCAAGCTCTGCCTCTCTAAATATAGTTCAGTGTCAATTCGGTTCCAGTTAATTTGGGGTCAACCCAGTTCAATTAAAACCATTACTGTCTCTGCAATTCAAATTCAGTCAGTTGTTTTCTTTATCAAGATGGTAGCGTCTCAGGTAGCATATTAAACCAAACGTAAGAAGTTATTAAGAGTAAATTCACAACATTTTAAGATTTGCCAAAAAAGGCTTCTGCAAAACTATGTACAATTCTTTGCAGGAAATAAAGTGTGATTATTTTACACTGCAGTATTCATCTGTGTAAATAACTAAACGCATTCAGAAAAATCTCGAGTCTGATGTAAAATGAGGCAAAGCAACATTCATCTGCAATATTTAATCGTGGAGTTTGGCAAGACGTCCTCTAATACGTAGGGCCATAACTAATGGTTGTTTTCACTGTTGATTATTTTCTCGTTTAATCAATCAGTGTTTCCCAAAGCCCAAGATAACATTCTCAAATGTCCTTTTTTGTCCACAACCCAAATATATTCCATTTACTGTCATAGAGGAATTAAGAAACCAGAAAATATTCACTTTTAAGACGCTGGAATCAGAAAAGTTTCTTTTTTTCTTCCTAATAAAATACTCGAATTATAGATCACTTAATCGTTACAGCTGTACTCATAAAAAAGTATAAGAAGAATCGCAGAAGTTTTCACCAAGCATTAAATTTAATGGAATTATGGTTAGTCATACAGGCTTTAGTCTTAAAGACTTTTTTTTACTGTGTTACCCTGTTTTGATTTTAAAAATGAATGTGATTAATTCCTTTATATTAATGAAGAATAAAAATAATAAGCCCTACATGTAGGCCAAGTGACTCTCAAATTCCCTGATGTAATAAGCATTAATTGAAAGTCTTTTGGACATGATGATGGGTTTGGGGAGGGTGAGCCATCAGACGAAATAGAGCCGCAGTAGAAATACTGTCATAACATTGAAGGTGACAGGACGGCTTGGACTTTTATTAGTTCAGAGGAGCTGGAATGTCAGAGTGCTAATTGCATAAAATGTGTCTTGCTCAAGGACACTTTGACAGGATTTACAGCTTTTGATAGACACATTGACCATAACTGTGGTTAATCCGTGACCTTCCAGTTTCAGGCCTGTCACTCACATCACCGAACTGGCCTGCCAACTTGTCTAAAATACATTTAAAAAAGGGAAAGTGTTCAGTGTTTACATGGCTTTCTATTTTTTCACATTGCAAGAATGCTTAAGTATTTTTATATTTGGTTCCAATGTGTCCCTGTTTTGGATGTGAAGACTGTTTTTTTTGTGGATACTTATCATCATAGACACAGCCGTTTTACACATTAGTGCTTCACTTGGTATGACTTTAAGGCGAATTAGGTTAAATTATGCTGTTTTTAAATCACTTATTTTCTCAGGGTGAGGTAGTGACATTTTAGCTCAAGTATTTGCTGCAGAATCATTTCCTTCATCCATCTGTGGTGTTTTGCAGATCCCTGTAGAGGATACAGACGTTCATTAAGTAGATGCACAATAATATCGGCACATCATCCGTATCAGCAGATAGATGCTTTAAACTGAAAAATATTCCGGAAATGAATATTCTGCTGATGGGACAGGCCGTTGAGATGAAGTTTTAATAATGCAACTTTTCTTTGCCCAGATATGTCAAATTTGCCCTGGTTGTGACTTTTGATAGTCATAGGGAAACTATCATCCAAGCCTGTTAAAACAAGATGAA
The DNA here is from genome assembly GCF_008729295.1 of Plectropomus leopardus. Lineage (NCBI taxonomy): Eukaryota > Metazoa > Chordata > Actinopteri > Perciformes > Serranidae > Plectropomus > Plectropomus leopardus. The sequence goes on from NC_056484.1 coordinate 13,122,842, forward strand.
TGTTACATTTTTTTTTAAAGAAAATGTCATAAAAATACATATGGCCAGGTTTAACATGTGACCTCAGTTGAGGTAGTTAATTTATTTCTCCCAGTTAATCTGCACCTTTTGAAAAACATTGTATTTTATGTCTGCTGCTGCCTCCAGGAGGCCATCACAAAGCAATACCAATTCTAGGATGTCTCTAACGACTGATTTCCCTGATGTTTAAATTGAATTTTCAACTTCAACTAGTCAATTAGTGTAAAAGTAAGAAAACACCCAAAAAAACAGTCCAAACTAGAGAAAGTGACAACATTTAATTGAGTTGACTAGTTGTACAAATCCCTCGCTAATTCCACAGCAGCAGCAACTAGGCGTTCTCTGCAGGTAAAACAAATGAGTATATCTGTATCTGCATCAGCAGTCATCCAAAATGAGTTGGAAAATATCTGCATATCTGCAAATCACTAAGACATATGAAGTCTCAGTGCCATATATGTCTAAATCCATTAGTTATCTGCAATAACTCATAATGTTTTGGAGACAGTTTGTGATATTTTTATTTTTTTGTGTGCATGTGTGTCATTATGAGTGTGCAATTGGTGCATACATTTTTAATTGTAAAGTTGCTTCTGCTAAATTAACTTCTTCAGCAACATAAACACCCATTTAATATCTGCCTCCTCCTCCTACCGCCTCCTCCACCACATCTCTCCCACACACATTTCTAATTTCCTCCACTCTTTCTTCTTCCTCCATTTTCTTCTCCTCTGCTCCAATTGTTTGCCTCTTCTCCTCAGCTCTTGTCTGCTCTCTTCCTCTCCACTTGCTGTCATGTTTAGGGACATTAATGTAATGAAATATCTAGTCTAGGTTAAAAAATGGATGCTGTTTTCTGTTCCATCCTCTCATTCCTGTCTGGCAGTAATTATGGCTGTTTAATTGGGCCTATGGAGGCTCTGAGAGAAAGTGTGTGTGTGTGTGTGTGTGTGTGAGCAAGTAAGAGACTAACAAAGTGTGTCTGTGCTTATGCATGTAGGAGAGGTTGTCCATGACTGCAACTGAATACAAAGCAAAGCAGCCTCATGACCGCAGAGAGGGTTCGTTTAAAATCAAGAAGTGTCTTACATTAACATGCGAATATTGAGGATGAGATCCAAAGAGCAGACATTGAACAATAAGTAACGGACTGCACTGTGAGCACTTTATAATTGTCTGGTTAACTCGATGAATCCGATAGTAGATTGTTGTACTGTAAAACTTAAATTAAAAGCCCGGGCTATTATTTGCTTAAATCATTGAACTCAACAGGGTTTATATTTGGGACAGGCGTCTATATGTGACAGGCTTTTCATTCCACATAAAACAGTTGTTCAGCTATACAATACAATCAAATTATGTACTTAACTCTTTGAAACCTGGGCTTTAAAAAAAAAAAAAAAACATGGGAAGAAAGTAATGAGCAGCAAAGGCCAAAATGACCTAGAAGTTAGCAAGAAACATTTGAAAAAAAAGCCTAAAAGCAAAAAAAGAAAAAAAGAAAAGACAATGTAAATATATCCAAAGATAACTTGAAAATAAAAATGAATTGCATGGCAACCAGATCAGGCCTCTAATTGAACCAGGCCTTAATTTGTCCAAATGTGTTGCCACACCCGGATAGTAAATGAGACTGGGCATGTAATTGGGACTAGGCTTTTATTTGAAGTTTTTCCAGTTGTTTGACATGGGAAAACACAGACATTTAAAGCACATTTTGTCTTTTAAAAAACTGGTCCCTGACTTCAGGGAGGTCATTAATTGGCACAGACTGTAACATTATGTTTCCCTTATATCAGTGATTCCCAACCTCTGGCTTTGCTCTGATGTTCTCCACTTGACAAGTATTTATAGGCTGCTGGGTGGATGAATGGATGGACGAGCAAATGGATGAAAAAAAATGGCACATGTGGGAAAGGGGGAGGGAATACAAATCCTTTTGAAAAATTCATCATCACTCCCATGTACAGTTAAACTGTAAGGGCAAAGACAGATGCCATATTTCTCTATGCTTTCAGATGCTACTTGTTCATTCACTCATTGGTGTGCCGACATGTCCCCCGTGTCACCTGTAACCCTTTGAAACCTGGATCGACATCACTTTGCTTGTGCTCAGGTGCCTTTCTCAAGTATTTAAACCTTTGAACCCATAGTAAATTCATTTGAATTCCTTTGAAAACATGCGGAAAAAGGCAATGAAAAATTTGACCAAAAAATGTCCCGTGAGTTGGAAGAAAAGAGTAGATCTATATTAATAAATAAATACATTTAGGACATCATTATTTTTAAACAATGTTATAGAATTGTTTTTTTAAGCATTTTTTTTCAGGTAATTTCCATTTTTGTCTTTGACGTTCTGTTTTTTACTCCTTTTTTTCCCCTGTTTTCCAGGTAATTTTCTTGTATTTTTCATTAATTTCTTGCTAAAGTTTCTCTTTGCCTCCTTGCTTTTCAAAGGGTTAAACTAGTGATGGCTGGATACCACTTTTTCATGTCCGATACCAATATCAGTATTGCAACCTTGAGTACCTGCGGTTACTGATAGCAATCTGATATTTTCTTTTTCCTTTTCTGGAACCAGGGTGTCTACAGGTCCTTAAAACATCATACATAGTCCTAAATTTTAATTTGTGAGGTCTTATTTGCAAAAAACATTTCATAAAGTTTAATTTATACATCTTGTGTAAAAGTCCACATTTCTGATGTTACAAACGGGGATGTCAGTGTCTATTAATTCTGCATTTGATAGCTCAAATCTGTTAATTTTTGTGCAAAAAAAAGAAAGGAACTCAAAATGACATGAAATACAAGAGGCCTTTGTTTTTACTCTGGCGCTCCATTGACTCAGCGCCATCCATTTAGAGATGCTTTGTGATGTCAATGGCTTGCCTGTACAGAAACACCATTCATGGCCCTCCAGTCTTCACTGGGTAACCATTAGCCCTGTCAGGTTAGAGAAGGAGGTTGGAAAATAAATTTGAAATTCTTGTCAAAATTAACACTAGTGAGCTGCTTTAAAAAAAACCCCAAACATCTCTAAGGGTAGACAGTGCAAGCTTCAGAATAATTCTCTTGCACAGTGTTTATTTAAACACTGGATTGGATCAAGTTGGACTCTGTTTCAGTCTTTTCTTTTGGGAGTTAGTATCTTACAGTGTGCCAGTGAAAGAGCTCAAGCTGTCTGCTTTCTGATTCAGCCTTTCTTGATCAGGGATTTGGGCACTTCTTCAAGCCCCCCCTCCCCTCAGAGTGGATTTATTGACATTTTTGATGGGCATCGGACATAGTGGTATCCGTGAAGCGCAGTTTAAGTCAGGTTACCATGTTATTTTTTCCCTGTATTAGAATTAAAAAGTTTTATTAAAAAGTGAAGGGGGTAAGTGAGGATAAGCTCAAACACGTATTTGACATTTCAGCTCAGAACAACACAAAAAAAAGTAGAACTGTTGTTGAAGTGAGCTAGCGAGAAAGTGAACCATGTGTGGGTGGTTGGGTAAGGGAAGAGCTTGTTCTAATATAGCTGGTGTGTGCGTGCACACACACACACACACACACACACACACAAACAAATCACGCACACACTCTCACATTTAAGCTCTCCCCCAGACGGTAGTATACGTTGCCCATAGGCCACCATAAAGCCAAAGGGCTGGTACCAAAACCAACCGTCTGTGACACTAGTCTGGAGAGAAGGTCACTCTCAATGGACACACACCCACACACACACACACACACAAACGCACACCACATTGGTATGTGAGAAGGTCTCTTGGCGCCTACGGCTTTTAATTCTCTCCTCCTGTCATGCCTGACTGGCACTACCGAGGCCAACACACAAACAGACAACACACACAGACCCAGGAACACTAGCATCCAGGGCACACACACACACACACACACACACACACACACGCACACACACACACACACACACACACACACACACACATCTCTCAGTCAAGAATAAATTTGGTGATTGTTGCGTAGTCCAATCCAAAAACAGGCTTTACGACAGATGTGCAAGTACAACTGGCAGGCATCTTCCGACACACACAGAATTTGACATTGGCCAACAATATTGTCGTTTTCTCTCTCTTACACACTTTAACACACACACATGCCCGCTTCACTGACTCCTCATTCAGCGTGGCATTGAGCCTCCAACCCTCAGGCAATTGAGTCCTATCAGCTCTTAGTGTCTCCGTTCTGTCTTTATTGTTGCCCCAGCCATTGTAGTTAAGCTTTAGAGGGGTAAGTAGATTGAGCGATAAACTTTAACTTCTGTCTCTGTTAGAAACCATCTGAGTCTGATATAAGACTTTATGAGATAATGGAAAGGATGAGCCAGAAAGGAGGCAGAAAAAGATTGAAATCAGAAAGGTTAAGAGTGGGAAATTTGCCGTGACAGTCTGCGGGTGCTGTCTCTCTCTCCCTCTGTGCCACTGCCTGCATTTCTGCAGCTACAAAGAGTAGCATGAAAGTCAAGAGCACTCACTCCACAGCAAAATTGGGCGACCAAATTGTCCCCAGAAGTACACTGCACAAAAAAAAAACTGCTCAACTCAAAGCAATCTTGGGCAGCCCCACTTCTAAATGGGTCTCATGACAGATGTGAGTTTGTTGGGGCCATTTAGAGGCCCAGTGTTCGATGTGAGCCCCTTTGGCTGTGTTAGCTCATACTAATGCTCAGAAGACTGTCCTTAATCGCTGCTTCTAACCTATTTAATGGCAGAAGGAAATTTGCTTTTGGTTTCGCAATCAAGTTTTGGCTCTACAGTTCTTCTTCTTCTATGTTTATTGGTGTCTCCCAAATCAACTTTAATGGTATATATGGTATGGTATACTGCCTCCTACTCTATCGGGGGTATAGCTGCTGCCCTTGTTAAGTTAATGAGAGCAGTCTAGCTTCATAATATCAAACCTATTTTTGGCTACAGTTTATTTATTGTAATAATCCATTCATTATGGGCTGATAATTTATGGGCCAACATATAGGCCTAAACTGCATCCCTAAATATATGCTATGGACGCTTGGTTAATGATTGTAGATGGTAGTTGTGTGCATATCCACTTTTAGTCCTTCTTTGCATTTAGTTCGCCTTGTATTTCAGCTGTAAAGAAAGTTTTACCGTCGAAAACAGAACAGCTCGTTTTTTTTCACACATTCAACATCACCACCTTTTGTTTTAAATTTGTCTTTTCACTTTCTTCATGTTTGTGTTGCCAGCTTTGTTTTCCCAACTGCCCTGTCTCACACTCACTTCTGTTCCATTTTAACCCATTGTCTTTCTCTTCTTCTCCCCTCTTCTCTCTTTAGTCTGTTCTCCCCTCCTCGTCCTCCGTCTGTCTATGTCCATATAACAGATGACGGCTGGTTGTCCTCCTCTCAGAGCTGAGTCTGTATTTATCTGGGGCTGTTAGGCTGTGAACGCCAACAACACCCAGAGCAGATGGGCCTTGAAATTCATTTTGGAAGAACAAGAAATAAAAAGTTTTTTTTTCTTCTCCTTCATTTTCTCCGCTCCTGTCGTCATCCATATCTCACACTCTGTCTGCGCCTCTCTCCCTTCACCCGTCTTCCATTTCTTGTTTTGGCAAATGAGAGTGCCCGCTCCCGGAGATATACGTTTTTTTCATTCAGTGCATTTGTGCGTGTATGAATGACAGTGGCGGCTTTTTGTGTTCCCTCCTTTTGTCATAGCTAATAAATTTGAGATGGTGAAAGAGAGAGAAATATGGAGAGAAAGGACAGCATGGAAAGGAGAGAGGGAAAGGATGCTTGAGAAAGTAATGAGATGAGTTGAAGGGCACCTCGACTGCAAGGCAGGTTTAGGGTTAGGGTTGGATATATGATTTAGGATTTATTTTTCCCTAAGATTCCAACAGAGTGGCACACAGATAACCAGAGGGCCGCAGGGACGTACTAAAGGGAAATTAGGGTTCGTTAACAAGCACTCGGGTGTAGCAAGTTAATGTAAGCTTGAGGTTACTTTATTTGTATCCATTTAGTTTTCAGTAGGAGATGATGCAGTCATCTTGACACACATTTTGCAAACAAGACATAGTCCTTGTAACAGAGGGCTTTTGGACATAATAGAGGGACACTGGAATGTACCATAAAGGCATGTACCACAGGGACACCCAAGCCACCCTTGCCAAAGGGACACTGTACTCCTCAGGACATATAAGACCATCATATGGGTTGAACTAGGGGCACTTGAGCTTACTAGAGGGAGGGATCATCAGCTACAGGGGCTCTTGGGTGGACAAAAGGGGCATTTGAATTTGAGTGGCAGTACGTCTTGTGCTTGGGGGGGCAATGGTTGTGAGTAAAGGACCCTCAGAGGGTGCATCTGCAACCCAATTGCTAGAACAAAATTTAATATTGTACGGTGGGTGCATTATTTTATTTTGGAGTGGATAGATTGAATCTTTAATTGTCTAACACTGCTGGGAGAAGGTGTGGTAAGGTTCAGGCACAAAAATCACTTATCTATAGTTAAGAAAAGATCATTTTGAGGCTTAAAACACCCATTTGGTGGCATAAAAGTGGCTGTAAAAGTAGGGTGCTGCTGAAAACACTCAGGTTTGGTGCCACAAACACTAGTGGAAACACTGCGAAGAGTTTTCAAAAAACAACGGTGTCATGGTTTTGAAAACAGTAGTCTGAACCTGTCTGCAGCTTGGCAGGCGTCTCAACCAGCCCTCCACTATATATTCTAAATATCGATGAACAAGATCAGCTAATATATTATGTCACTTTAGAAATGTTGATATGATACGTATGAAACATTTAAATTTAAAAAAAAATTGTTTTGAAGTGATAAACTGTCCCACTCTTAAAATCTACAGTTTGATCTGTCATTAAAGGAAGCCAAATGAATTTTTGGATGAATTATAAATCAACATACCAGTGAAATGATGAGAACAGAGACACCAAAGTCGTCCCGACTCATGTGGAGTTCAGTGCAAACACTTACAATATTATATCAAGAGAAACAATAATAGATGATGTAAGGTTGCCCTAAATAAAGGGCATTTTTAGAAAGAGATCTGTGCACTTCCTTTCTTCACTAATACAAGCAGTTTCTTCTTGTTTACTTTCTGATTTCTGTGCTTGTTTCAGATAAAGATTTGAATAGGAAAGAGAAATATGAATTAAGAGTTAAAGAGGATCTATTATGGTTTTCTACCAGAACATGTTTTCGTCATACTGTGTGTGTTGGACTTGTATTCACCCTCTGTCTGAGATGTTCCACTTTAGCATAAATGATGCTCTGCTGCTCCGCCTCTGCCCCAAGTGCACTAGAAATAACTGAACATTACATTTATATTCCACTAGCACTCCTAATTAACATTCCAGGTCTTAGGTGGCAGATATTTTAATTTAGGTGACATAATGTAAACATTTGCAATAGTAAGCCTTTAGCAGATGACCATATATAGAAATATGGCACACTATGACATCATACCGCAGCCAGAGTAGGAAAAAAAAAGCTGGAAATGGAGGTTTTTGCATACAGGGATACATTTACCTCATCATTTGAAAACTTGACCATGTTTAATACAGACACCTTTCATTGTAACACTAGAAGATATAAAATAATTGAGAGCATAACAGGTCCCCTTTAATGTCAAAATACTCAAAGTGATAACAACATTGTTATATTAATGTGACAGAATGTAGAGTAAGCTATGACAAACCAACACTGATATAGTACTGATACCAATCCATAGATCCATAATTTGATCCTCCTCATCCAATTTCTCACTGTGCTTGGGCCTCAGGTAACAAAATTGCTCAAAATATAGTTGGTAACACTTGAGTGCACACATGCTTTGAACTATCCACACTACATTTTGCTCTCAGGTTGTATACATTTATCAACAGCTAAAACATGACCTTTTAAAATGTCACATCAGAAGACATAATAGATTTATATATCTTTGTAGCATGAGCGCACTGGCTCTAATTTCACTGTAGTACATCAAGGTGTAATATTATAACAGTTGAAGACCTGCTGGCAGGACACGCTCTTTGTGGTTTAGTGTGTCGACATTTGTATGCTTGTGTGTGTGGGGATTGTTCTTTGCTTACAAGGAGAGTGTCTTGCACACACACTGGCGCTGGAGGACTAGAGATGCTGCGCTGCGAAGATAACACACTCTGCTTTAGAAAAGGGTCGCTGTCAAGTTCACGATGGCAAGTGGAAGAAAGCAGACAATTATTATTTTTTTTTCTTATTGCTGGGTTGTGAAGTGTGTGTCTGTGCATGTGCATATTTGCACGCCCACTGCTGCGTTAGAAGTAAAGCTGTTCATTTCACTGGGTTTGCATGCTTTGACCTCTACACTGCTAATCACCTGCAAAGAGAGAGAGCCAGAAAATGAGATGGAGAGAGTGGGAGGAGGAGGAGGAGGAGGAAGATTTAAAGAGAGATAGAGGGTGAAAATAAAACATTGAGAGGGCTTGATGGTGCACCCCAAGGTGGACAACGAGCAGTAAGAGCAGATAGAGAAGGTGTGGGTGAGAGAGGCATGGTAAAGAGATTTATTCAGATGAGGAGAGTTTTTGGATGAGATGCAGGAGGGAAGGATGGCGGGAAGAGCACTAAACTGATGACAAGAAATAGAGAGAGACGTATAGAGAGGAAGAGCAATTAAAGTCGAGGAAGAGAAAAGAAGACGCAGCAAGAGAGCTGAAATGGAGAGCAGCAAAGGAGGGGAATTGAGAGAGAGAGATACAGGGGAATAAACCTTAGCTGTCAAGATCTCATCAGAGGAAAGTACAGCCTCCGGGCATCACCACCTCCTACCAGTAACACTGGATTAATCACTACTGCGCGCGCACACACACACACACGTCCATGGAAAGTGGACAGGTTTATCTACCAGCACATTAAAAGGGATCTGAAGGCTTATTAGATGGATATCACCCATTTGTGTTCACGTGTGTGTTCTTGAACAAGTGTGTGCATCAGTTGACTGGTAAATGGAGCTGGCCTTATTTCTTGAATTCAGATGCATTGTCTTGATGAGCTAGTTCCTTTTGCCAATTATAGACTCATTTTGTTGGCATAGTTCTTGTTCAGCTGCTTGTGATTAAACAAGATTTACAATTTTAGAACTTAAGCTTATGTAGTCAAGTTTTGAAAAGGGTTTTGTAGAAAAAAAAGGTATATATTTTACATATAGATTTCAAAAAACTGTCCTTATCCCAAGTCACCAAATACCGATTGTGATCAGTGGCTAAATGTCAAAATATGATGCGTTAGGTAACCCTCCTACATCTCACTCTGGATGTTCAGAGACTTATTTTTCAATTTAGGCTGATTAAATACATTTACCTACATACATACATATTTCAAAATAAACTTCAGGAAATTAACAGTTTCTGCTTGTGAGATGCATACGGTCTTTTGAAAAACAAACTTAAAACATAGTGCGGCTGCCCCTTGAAAGTCGGAGATTTGAATCATCTCACGACTGAACATCCTGCTGAGCTCTGATCAAACTTTCAAACTTCATATGAAAAAAAGGGGAAAAGTGAGTGAGTTGGGTGCAGCCCTAAAACATCATTCAAACACTTTAGGTTTACTTAAGTTTAGGCAACAAAAGCACATGTTTAGGTTTAGAAATCCCCCCACTGTGATTAGGTCATCAAACTTTCATTTTGTTATTTCACATGGGTTATTTTGGATGTTTTTGTGGGCTCATGAACGCAGTGCAGGCTGAACTCTTCAGATCTTTTTTTTCCTCAGTAGCAGTTTGTGGAGTTTGAGTTGCAGGGTGGATAATCAATCAGTCAATGTGATCACAGAGGAGCAGCTGCTGCAGAGTCAAGGGAATGAAAACTTTTAGACCATGTTTAAATTTCACTTTCACTGTGTCTGGTGTTGTGTTTCTCCATCTGTGCCCAGAGTCTCTGGGCTGTGAGCGTGGTGCAATTCATTAACAAACGGTATATATATTCCAACAGCACTCCCAATGAACAGTCCAGGTCTAAAAATAAAAAATAAATATGTGGCAATAGGTGCTTTAATCATGGCAGGCCACCAAAAATAAATAACACCTTGCAGTAGTTGCCCGCAGTGTCAGAAACTTCCGCTGTCCAGTGTGTATCAGAAATAGCTGCAAATGGTGCCTCTGTGCATCGTTTGCGACTGAGGGCCACTGACCAAGCATCGGTATTTGACGAGGTGGGAGTAAGACTGAGCAGATTTCAAAGTATATTTAAAACAAGTGCAATTTTAGCTTAAGTACAGACACTTAGGTAATGTCTTGGCACTGGCATAAAGAAATGTATAGGAAACCCAGCCCACGCTTGACAGTAACGGATTTGAGTGTCTCTGATATGTGCATGTGAGAGAGGCTTCCCGTGCACTTCTATATTGTGGCGTTTGTGAAATCCTTTTGGTTCAAGTGTTTGTTTCTCTCTTTCTTCCTGTCACTGAAGGTGGCAGCGTGCCTGCAGGGATGGCAAACTAGCCCAAAACACAAAAGACGCCCGTCACTGCATACAAATGCGTGTGTACCTGCTGCGCCTTTGTATTGTTTGTTTCCTGACACTCCACACCACTTGGCGCAGATAAAGATTTATCTAACACGGTGTGAACGCAGAGGGGTAAAGAGAGGCGGTCAGCCAGAAAAGGAAACAGAGACTCTTGTCCCAAAAGGCAACAAAAGAAATTGTGATATTTCACAGCCGGCGATCACTCGCTGAGGACCGGTGTGCGGAGGCCATAGTTTTTATTTTCCCAACAATGGTGTCCTTTGGTTTGCACGGTTGAGCCAAAATTAATTTCTGCAGGATTTCTGATGTTTTTCTCACATCTCCCTGTCTCTCATTCACCTCTGTACCTTCTTTTTACTGATATGTCCTCTCTGTTTTTTTAACATCTCTTTCATCTTTGCTCTCCTACCACCATCTCCTTCTCCTCTCCCTCTATCTCTTTGATTATGTGTGTGTGCATTTACTGAGTGCCACTTTTGTTGAAACGTCCCACAGTCTGTTGTAGTCCAAGCTGAAAGAGAGCCTCTATACTTTGTGAAAGGGGATACTCATATTGTCACAAAGACTTTGAAGCTATAAATAATGTCTCCTGACTTTGATTCTCTTTAGAACTGCTTGCCTTTAATTGGCTTGGCTACGCCCCTTCGAGTGTGTGTGTATATATATTTTTGTGTGTGTGTGTGTGTGTGTGTGTGTGTGTGTGTGAATCAAGAAAAAGTTATTTTAGCGCCATTTTCCACAGTCTAAGAATAAAAGTGAGAGGTTTAACCAAGCCTGTCCATGTGCATTTGGTCCTCTGAGGAGATCTAGGTGTGGGTGCAAGAGAGCTTCCTGTGTATAAATGTGTGTGTGTGTGTGTGTGTGTGTGTGTGTGAAGGATAGGACAGTTCTGACGGTAAATCCGTGTGTTTTGAAAGCAGGGATCCGTCAACTGTCAGCCTGTGTTTTCTGCCTCGAAGTTAAGTGACTTTTTTTGACTAATGTTGTCTGTCTTAATGGAAATTCCTCCTGTCCATCAATGTCTCGGTGTCCGCCCACCCTCTTAAAATATACATTATATTCCCCCGCACAGTTTGTTTGCTTATGTTGCTGTAAGACACAATCTGCTCCGCGCCTCTTCAGTTGTCAATTTTTCAGTAAATTTATCTTTATTTCTGGCTTTTCTGACTTCAGCGCGCACTTGCCACCGTGCATTCATCTATCTGTTGTAGCTAAACTAATTTAGCATTCCTGTCTGTCAAATGTACTTTCCCTATTTCACTTTTTAACTTTTCACTAAGTTGCTGACAGTTCAGAAGGGATAGTACATCTTTGTTTTAAAGTTTCTTATTTATATTTTTTTTTTATGCCTGTCCACCTGGATTGCCTTTATATATGAGCTCATGTCCTAACTGTATTTTCCTCTCTTTGCTTTGCTTGTCATGAACCAGCAGTATTTGACACCTGAAACTGAAATTGGCGTGTGCTCATTGGGAAAACAATGGGTTTGTGGGCTTTTTTTTTTTTTTTTTTTAAAAGGAGCCCTACATTGGCATTCAATCACTGAAAATAAATGGGATCCAGGAACATTATTGCAGTGTATATGGTAATCACAGTTTCTGTATGCTGAATTTAGCTGTATGCATTGTCCCATTTTGTATTAGCTTTATGTATACAGCCACTGAGTCATGACAGAACATTAGCAGCCAAACTGTAGTGTGGAAATACATTTTTCATGCAATGAAATAAATGACACCTGGCTAATTACTTTAGGACAGTTTATAGCTTTTTCTCTGTTTGATGGATTGTTTATTAAATGTGATGGATGGATGCGAGGAGAGGAGGTCACTCAATTTGGAGGATCCACATCAAACCTGCTGCCACATATTCACCTCATCATCCATAATCTGCAGCGAGAACAGTCCTCTCTCAATTTCTCCTCTTTGACTGATTTAGAGAGCAAGCGTATCATTTTCTCGACTGTTTTTTTTTTCATTAACTCATTGTATTGTCAATTCCCTGTGTAATCTTAATTATATGTTTGAGCGCAGTCAGTTTTGACTCTGGTTTGGATTTTAATCATCAAAATTGTGTCCGCACTCATCTCTTATACCATAAACAAGCCTTTGGCCTCGAAAGACAGACCTTCATCCGTAGTGAGTATGCTGACATTTGCACCTAGAGCCATATTTGATAATGCACTAAATTCAATTTCAAATCGAGCACACAGGAGCCCCTACCATTATTCTGTTTTCACACCTCTCCGTCTACTCACCTCCTGTTAAGTGCTTGTCTTTTTTACCAGGTCAGTTACCCATATTTGAATTGGCTGCTAAATGCTGTACCTTTGCTCTGTTTTTGATGGATTGAGAAATTTGTTTTTCTCTTTAATATGCGTTTCACTAAGTGTAAGGTGTCTGCATGGAGGACTGCTTTTTCAACAGTGCCCTGGCTCACACTGATACAGACTTTCACATCTGAAGCCATCTTTTTATAGTTGGATTGGATATAGACTTCTTATCAAGACAGTTTAAAAGAATGCTCCACCCCAAAAATATTTTTTTATGCATCAGTTGTTCACCCTTTTTCCACTGAATTCATGAAACACACTTTATTCAAATTCGACAGAAACAAAATTAAGCTTAGAGTGGTTACTCTCGCTAGTAATCTAGTTAGTAAGTCCACTGTTTCAACGATCACCAGCTCCAGTTTGGTTGGAATAAATCCTTAATTCACCAAGTTTGATGTAAAAAAAACAAGCCATTATTCAGTCTCTCTCTGCTGTTGCTGAGCGCCGGCTGTTTACAGTCCTGTAACTTTTCCCTCCTCCACCAGGAGGTGTGGTGTCTTTCAACTCAGCTGCTTGTTCCAACAGTAGAGTCTTGAGACTGAGCCCTGGTGGTATGTGCTGTGCACTTCATACAAAACAATATTAGTAAGAAGAGCCCCTGTATACATGGCTTTATTGAAAAACATACCTTTGGGATTTCTAAATACCCTGGTATACTGGTCTACCTTGGTACCACCTAAGGCTAATCTTAAGGGCAGCTTTTAGTCAGGATTTTACTCTTCAAACTAAAAAACAACTAAATTTGTTATTGGCCTCAGGCACTGTTAAAAATGTGTACATAGTTGAGGAAAATTTACTTCTCAGGGCCTGCGTTGTAGGTTGTTGTAGTATTTATTTATTTTGATGAAGTCCTTTTCGTATTATGCAAATTTTAAAACATACCTCGAAACAAACTCAGATCTATTTGAAATGTATTCCAGCAGGATGGGATTACTGAAAGCTCCTCTTTTATCAGTGTATTCCCAGAAGAATCAGCATGCACAGCAATTACAGGTTAAAGACTAAGACCTTGCTGTGGATCTGTTCCACAACGGCTCTGTCTCTATATGCACATGTAAAATGAATTGTCCAATGTGAATGGACACCTGTGTCTGTGTCTCTGATACTCAAGAGACTTGAGCTGGAGTGTTTATATGTGTTAAAAGAAGTGAGCAGGTGTGCAGTAGATAGAGAAAGCTGTCTTCAAGGTTTGTGTGTGTGTGTGTGTATATTTGTGTGTGTGTGTGGGTGCCCGAGCTACTCTATTAGCTTGGGCCTACATCAGATACGAGACTGGAGCTGTGCCCCAAGAGCACCTATCAGGTAGCACATAGACACAAAAACACACATCCCATCCCCCCTGCCACTTACACACACTCACACAGCCACACACATACCCATCGTGCAGCTCAGCTACCGAGTGCTGGGGCTTGGCTAATTGAACATAGCTCATTGATTGTCTGGTTATCTGAGATGGGAAGTGCTTGGAAATCTATAGCGACTGGCCACAGGGAGATGGTGATGTTTTGCTCGTGTGTGTGTAGCAAGGAGACAGATTTGTGGGATTTTGGACATTGACAGTGAAAAAGTAGTGATCTCAGTGTGTGTGTGTGTGTGTGTGTCTGTGTTTGAGTGCATGTGTGAGACTCTGTTCCTGCAGATTGATTTCAACTCCGGTTTGTTTGCAAGTTAGAAACACAGAAGAAACTTGGTGTTTGTCTGCGTCTTATAACAGCTCTGCTGATAACAGACAAGGATGCGCGCAAGGGTGCTTAAAACTGATCACTAAAATTCTATCACGCCGTACAATACTGACCACAAAGTCGGTTCACGGATGTTTTCATTCTCAGTGGCTCATTCAACCCCCCCGAAACAGGATTCAAAGTGTTTTTCAACCCAAATTGTGAATGAACTTTTTAAATCATACTATTTTACGGTAATGAGGTGGCAACAGCTTGAATCTGAAGACCATCTGGTGAAAATATGGGTAAGGAAATCAATCAGCGTCTCCTATATTTAAACTCCTGCTTTATGGCAACAATTAAAGGACAGCCCTCTGTTGTGAATTTATGGTGTTGTATTAATGTTCCTGTGGAGCAGAAGGGTTGCCACGGGGGAAACACCTTTACCAAATGTGATTTTCCATGACATAAAGGAATTAGATCTGACAAAATGCATAAATAGTTTTAAATATATGTTTATATCATATATTTAAGGTGGATAGGCAGGTCTGTAATACATACCTTTGGTGTATGAAATGACTGTATCCTCACTGCACTGCATTTATATAAATTATGATAATCTGGTCATGAGCCACATCTTTTGCCCCAATCCAGGCGCTATCTCACTCCCTCTTCCTCTCCTTGTAGTTTTCCAATTATAGGACCAAAGACACATCCATGAAGAACTTTTTTTCTATAGTGATTTTTTTCCCCCTCTTTTTTTGGTTGTGGTTTTGCCATAGCGGCCTGCCATGACTGAATGCTGCCAATGGCAACGCTGATTGTGATACACAACTTTCTTTCTCCTGACAAATACATAAAAAACAAAAACACAGTTCTTTATAATATATACTGTATATGGTAAATCTATTTTGCAGGCATCTCCCAAAACATAAAGTTAAAAAACAAAATCAGACATTTGAGGATGGAAGGACATTCAGCAGGCCACCCCACTGTCCTCTTAGCAGCATGACACTATTATAATATACTATAGCTTTTAGATAATGGAGGCAACACTATTTTTTATCCCTGAGGGAATGAAAATTTAGCCCACTGTCATGGGGCTGAGTCCCAGTGGTATACATGTCTACTCTTGTGGGAACCCACCAGAAGTAGGTCTTTGTTCCAATTTGAAATATCTGCTGCTGTGTGTTTTGGCACATTTACTTGGAACAAATCTACATTTTTCTCAGTGTCTCCAAAATGACTTTTTAGCATTGCTGGTGTTCTTTAGTAAAACCAGCGGGTACAGATTTTCCACCCGGCCCCCCCCCCCCCCCCCCACCCCTCTCTCTCTCTCTCTGCAGTGTATGAATCTATCCATGGTGCTGTTTTCTTTTCTTTTGTCTGAAGACATGATATAAAAGCTGCTGGAGGGAACTTCCTCCTTCCTGTTTGGTGACACAGTGAAAACATTCACAGCAAGACACACACACACGCGCACACACACACACACATCTACCTACCCCCAGGAGCTCAGAGAGACAGATAAAAGAGTATCTCTGTCTAAGTATCCGGAAGTGTATATGTGTGCACGCGTGAGTGTGCGTGAGTGAGTGGGTGGTGAGCTGCTGATGGGAACAAGGGATGGGAACGAATGAATACAGGGGGTGATGAGAAGCATCTCTCTACAGATTAGGACAGATTGTTTTCCCAATAAAAAAGAACATTCTCTTCTTTCTCTCAGTTACTCTCCCTGGGCGACAGAAACAAGACTTTGAGGGTCAGCTGTGGGAGGGGGACTGCAGGGTGTGTGTGCATGTGCATCTGTGTCTGCGTGCAACATCTTGGTTTTGCATATTCACAGGCAAAAAGTTACTCAAAGTCTCATGCAAGTTCTTTATATTTATTAAATATATGGAGTGAGTGCGAGTCAAAATGCCAGAAAAAGAGCAATTTTTGAGAAAATTGGTTTAATTCCTTTTGAAAACATGGTAAAAAGGCAATGAGTAACTTGGGAAGGAATTTTAAACAAATTGCAAAAAATTAGTAAAAGGTGACACAAAAATGAAATTACTTGATATTTTCAGAAAACGGAAATTGTCAAGAAAAACGTATTTATAATTATTATAATTGTATATTTCAAAATACATTCCTGAAAACTAATATTTTTTTTTATTTTTCATTTTATTTTGCACTTTCTTCTGGTCATTTCTTTCATTTTTTTTACTTTTCTTTACTTTTTTTTTGATATTGCTAATTCTCAGGTATTTTTCTTGTAGCTTTCTACTAATTTCTTGGAAATATTTGACAATTTCTTGTTTAGTTGCCCATTGCCTTTCTCCTAAGAAAAACAAATGATTTGCTCAGATTTTGAAGGGTTACTGCACACCCACCATTATCATAACAATCAATATGTTTCTGTTAATACCCAGATGATCCACATGTCCTGAGGAAGACATTGAACCTGGTTATCTCGATCACAGAGCTCAGAGACCCTGCTTCATTATGCAGGGGGTTGGATGTATGTGTTTGTGTGTGTGTGTGTCCCCAGGGTCCCCAGGTTTAGTATGCAGGATGTGGTCTTCAGCTTTTAATCCATGCTGAGGCCTCTGTAGATTTTGATTATTCTCTCGGTTACATACAAGCACCTGCACACACACACACATGCACGTATGACCCGCATACTGAAGCGCACACACGGGGGTCTCTGAGGCCTTGATTACTTTCTCCTGTGTGTTCCTTTCCTGCGTGCTGGGGGTTGCGATACATGATCTTCCTCTCCTAGCAGAGCTTTAATCAATGCAATGATCACCGTGTGAGTGTGTGTGTAGGTGAGAGGGTGAAAAATAACACAATGATTCTCGAAAGTCAGAATATGTTAATGCATATGTGTTTGTACACATGGTTACAATAGTTAAACTGAGAGATAACATGCTCTTATTTTGTAAAATCAACTTGGGGGAGGGGGTTGCAAGGAGGCAGTGTTGATGCGGCTGTACACGGAGACAGTGTGGGATTAGGTTGAATCCATTATCTGCATTATCAGCGTGTCACATCGGATCCTCTCATCTCCTTTTTAAAAGCAGCTCTCCCCGTGACGCACTGACTGTTTGGTAATGGAGAACAGGATCCAGAAGAGCCTCTCTTGAAAGGAAACCAATATTCTCACACGGGACGTGGAAAGTCACTACTGCAAATATACACAGCACAAATATGCTTGCAAGGGCAGATGATATCTATTTAAAAGATAAATCCATATTTCTGGATATGTTCTTAAAAATCTGGTGGTCAGCAAACTTTAGCAATGTTCAAGATTTGAGAGGATGCAGAGATAGATTCATAAATGCAGAACTAAGACGGGAGTTAGAGGGAGAGGTTTTGAGGACACAAGAGGAACTGTGTCTCTGGTTTATAGCAAGCAGCAGGGTTTCCATCGCTCGGTATCTTCAAAGTTTTGCTCTCGCTTTAGTCAGTTTGATCATGCAAACTCAAACTGAGAGCAGAGTAAACAGCAGCACCTCCCGTGTCTGTGTGTGCTTGTACTGAATGTATGCTTGTGTACTCCGTGTCTGTGTATTCAAGGTTAGTGTGTTTTTGCTTCGCTATTCCTTGGAGATTCAGTTTTCGGACTTTGCAGGGAAGAAATTGTATAGTTGGGTAAATCAGAGATGTTTAAAGGGAAACTTTGCCGATTTTCGACCAGCTTTGTATCATAATAATGTGGATAATATGCCTCTTTTTCCTGTTTGGCCAAAACACAGCATGTCCTGTGGTTGCATTCTGGTCTGTTGAGCCAGCTGAAGGTATCTCCTCTGTGATCTGTCTCGCTGTGAAATGTGTATGAGCCTTTTTTGCACCGTCACTGTGTTTGAAACACAGTTGAAAGGTGAATTACTCCTCTCAGTGCAGGCTTTGAAGTTTATGAAATGTTATGGAGTAAATGCAGTCCGTTGAAGGATAGAACCAGGTGGTTTGTGTTTTTGTGTGTATCTAGGCATTGCTACCAGAGGTAGAGGCTTTTTTGACGTTTATATTCTAACATCGTGCCAATTGTAGAATAACTTTCCAACTGGGCAACCTTTTTTTCTCTGTGTTCTCACAGTTCGCTCTCTTGGCAAAGGCAGGCATACGAGAAGCCTTTGATCCCCAGTAAACTGTTCCTGTTTCAGTGCTATTGAGCAAAGCACTGAAATGCCCAGTGGAACTGACTTAGTAGCGAACAGGGGAAGACCTCAATTTTCCAAACATCAGCATGTTTCTTGCTAAAGCTGTCAGGTTAAATAAAGGTGAGGCACTTTTTTTGGTATTCTCTACCAGCTTTCGAGGATGTAGTGCTCTCACTTTCGCACATTCATATTTCATTGCCCTCCATCAAATATGAATGCAGTTTTGAGACATCACTACATGCCCACAAACAGACCTGCTATCATTTTAGTGCCAAATCAGAGTCAACCTTTTAGCCTGTATTCCCACCTCCACCACTCTGCACAGAATTACAACTTTTAAAAGTAAGTCAAGTAAATGCACCTTTTTAATAATGTACTGACTATTTAATCCCTCGTGTGAAGAGATGTATTTTAAAGTCAAGCGTATTTAACTTTTTAAACAAATTGAACAAATTATTGGAGTTTAAAAAGTTAAAGCACCCACAGAGAAGTGGTTGTAGCCTCAGGGTCTGAAAAGTGAACTCATTGCTTATGTTGCTAGTGGCCAGCGGGGTGGGGACTCCACTGCAAAAGGAAGCCCGGCTGTATCGAAGTCAAGAAGAAACTCTCCCTACTTCTTAAGTGATATATTATCTCAGTAAACATTTTATGGTCTCAGTGGCTAGTTTATAGTCTTTTTCAATACAACAAAATGTTCATTTTGCAAAAGATGGTTCCATTTAGAGTAAAAGAGACAGTAAAGCAGTGCATGCTGTAGGACGAGGTTACCTTGTGAATGACAAGTCGCTACCAGGGCAGCCTGTCAATCACGATAGAGGCGTAGCCATGCACGTAGCCTCCCCAGCTTCAACCTCTCGTCCAAGTATAGTCATTTTTGGCTTTCGGAAAAATGAAGATGAAGATGACCAAAATACCAAACTGAAGGTACTCACATTAAATGATTACAGAGCACTCAAGTACTGGCAAAAAAAAAAATCTAACATAAGAAAAAGAATGTCATGTAACATGCAGAAAGATGTAGAAAAAACCTATTTATATTTAGATGGGAAGTGAACTCTGGACTCCCGCATAAAAGTCCAGGGTTTGTTGGACACATCCATTGCCCCTCTCACCCACCCTTTTAGCAGCCTCGCGCTTCTTGTATTGTCTTTACCAGCAGTGTTTCCACCACTATATAATAACACTGTGCACATAATAACAGCGCCTACAGTTATGTTCAGCCAAATTCTCAACTGACACCGTGCAGGGTGGCATTATGCAGACAAATACTGATTTCCTAGCATGAGTACTCGAGCTCATGCCCATCACTGCTATGGATGCACCCACATATAACCTCCAGCAACTTTTAAACCAGTTTTCTTTCATACCCTTTCTCTATATTAGTTCTCTACAATGAAAGGCCATTCTAACTTCATTTTCTTCCTTTATTAAATTACACCAGATCAAATAAAACATAGTGACAGTAGACTGGCTGCCGATACAATGCAAGCTCAATGTGAATAGGGTAGAGTCTCAACACTGTGCTATCTGTTTATAAATACAATATTTCCTTTCTTTATACTGTTTGCTTTAATTAAACAGTTTTATTAGATGCCCAGAGATGATTTTGTGAACTGTTGCTTGCCCGTTTTCCTGCAATTTCTGTAATATATCCCTAGCTGCCTAGGAAGGAATCATTTATTTTACTTTTTATTAGTTTTCTTCATAGATAATTCAATTATAAGTGCTTGAATGCTTGTAGACACATCAGTCCAGAATGTTTGCCAACTTTTCAGTGCCATTCCCTTGTTATTTTTGTCTGTATATCTGTCAAATTGGAACGTGTTTACGTTTCCTATATCATTTTTGCTTTATCCAATATGCAATTAGATGTGTTTAAACGGGGCACAGGCAGACCGCTGCCAAATGTTTGCAGTCTCTCCAGTGCCAATGTGTCAGTGCCAATCGTTTACGATTCCCTCCCCTCTGCCATCCTTGCGAACGACTTAATTTGTTTTTTGTACTTTATATGATTTTATTTTATCAAATATACAATTAGGGAGGTTTGTTACAGGCTTACAGACCCGGCATTGGCAAGTGTGTACCAGCTCTGTGCTGGGCTAGCGGTGCCAGCATCATTTGTCTGTGATCTCTCTGTGGACTCATGAAAGAATTTGCTTTGCTTTCTCACTTCCCATGATTTTGCCCAAAAGAATATGTGCGTCTCTTCAGTGCCAACATATCGCTGTTAATCCTTTTTGCTCCCCCTCCTCTACAATCTTCATACCTTTCTCAGGAGTACATTTGCCCCTTTTCCCCATCCTGTATTTAGATATCCAAATCAACATTTTTTTCTCAGTGGGAAAAAAAAACCAGCCCGATTGAAAATCTTTGGTATACACATTTCTGACTATTTGTGTATTAGTGTAACCTACTAGTACTTCTTGTCTTAAGCTTGATTCATATTTGAACTCTGAACTGATTATAAAATGGTGTGTAACCCAGTGTCACTCTTTATCACTATTTAAACTTTTAAGTTTGTAGTCTGAGTATTACACACCGGATTGGATAACAAGCTGAGGCATTCAAAAAGTAAATTGTCAAAGTGGAGCAATAATGGTCCACTGATTTTCTCAAAATCCTAAACAGTTCATAGTATAGCATCCTTCAGTTATGGGGGAGTGGAGGGAATGTCACATGTGCTCAAGGGACAGTTCACCCCAAAATAAAGAATGCATATTTTCCCTCTTACCTGTAGTGCTATTTATCTGTCTAGGTTGTTTTTTTATGGGAGTTGTTGAGCGTTGGGATATCTGCAGTAGAGATGTTTTCTCAAGATAATCCACAAACTTTTTTGTGGGCCATGTCATTTAAGTTTAGCCGCCAACCATATCACGGCGCATGCCCGCTGTACACTGTAGAATTGTAACCAATAACTACAGAATTTGATGCAGTTTTATTTATACTCAAATAACTTATTGAGATAGAAACTATTCATTCACTCTGGTCCAGCCTCTCTGTTCTGTCCTCCCAAATCCCTCCTCATCTCATTCATCCAAGCAGCGCTTCAGCTCTGACTTATTGTTGCACCTTTTCCCATTCACAATGTCATCCTCATTAATTTCCCCCATCCTCTCTGCTGCTCCTCTCGGGGGAGCCCGCCACCGCCCAGGCTCCTTTTTCCCTCCCAGTGATTAAGTTTTTCTCTGGTGAATCTCAGGTGCTCTGCTGTAGAGAGCTCTGCAGGGCTGCTCTGCATGACCCAGCTGTAGATCTTGAGAAAGGCTCTGCTGCTGTAGATTGTTGTACATTTGAATTGTGGCAAAGTGTTTTCTGGTTCAGCTAACATGAGCTACATGTGGCTTGCTGGCAAAAGGCAGCA
Source organism: Plectropomus leopardus (assembly GCF_008729295.1). Classification (NCBI taxonomy): domain Eukaryota; kingdom Metazoa; phylum Chordata; class Actinopteri; order Perciformes; family Serranidae; genus Plectropomus; species Plectropomus leopardus. The sequence goes on from NC_056484.1 coordinate 13,144,875, forward strand.
CCGTCCAAGCCTGACACTTTTTCGGCTATGCTTTGTGATCACTGCCTAATATATATATTTTTTTAGCATGGAATTGTGTCTGTGTAGTCACATTTTGTGCTCAGATTTATATTTCCTGTGTGTGTTTGTCTGTGCATCACTGAGCGCCAAATGTCTTCTCTCCGCGGTGTCCCCCTGTATCAGCTCGGCACTTCCTGTGTCACACACTGAGGGCGGTGTGCCAAGGGGATATCCAACTTTTGCCAGCTCAGTGACCAGTCGGTTATTGGTCATTCACCGCGGGATTGTCCCTGTGCTTATAGAACACACACGCACACATACACCAACCACATAGGCGGTGCAGACACACCGAAAGGACAAAAACACACTCAGTGGTGCCGGATGCAGCTCACGAAGAGGAGATTTCCTTCCTGTACTGTAGGAATTCATATGCACTATTAGGCTTGGGTGGCGGGGCAAGTTTGCTTTGCTGTTTTCAGTCTACGCAGTACAAAATACACTCACAGATGTCCACAAAAGGGAATATTTTTATATCCATTTTCATTATTAAACAGAGAAAGACAACCACACAACCTCTGAAGTCATGTTTTCTATCTTTTACCGAAACTAAGACTTCTGTGTTGCAACCTTTTTTTTTCTTTACCACATTGCCACTCAGCTTCTGCACATAGAGAAACAGAGTCTCATTGATCTTTTATGCATCATGTGTGCGGTTTTCAGCAAAAATAGACAGTAAAAATGGTCTTTTGATGATTATATTGACTCTTTGCCACCTTTTACTAAAGTTTCAATGTCTTTATCTGCTACATGTTTTACTTAACCTTCCCTGTTTTTGTTAAAAAAAAGCCCTCTGACAATGTGTCTGTTGACATAATCCCTTCAGTTGTTGATACAAGGCATTTTATTGCGAAATATTTGCAAGACAGTTGCTGACAATGCAGTAGCAGGCACAACTTCATAAATGAATTCAGTATGCGTTATTAACTGTGGAAATACAGTGGTTATAACTGCTTTGCAGCAGCGCCGCAACAACAAAAACTGGAAATGTGAGCATACACCGCTCACGCGTGCAATGTGGCCTGGGCGTAACCTTTAGGGCACGTGATGCGCTCTGCATGAAAAACATCCTCAGTACAGCCCCTCTAGTATGAATTATATAGAAAGATGAGGGTGCATATTTTTGATGGCATTTAAAATAGCACCATCAGGATGTCTAAATACCCTGGTATATTGTAATGCCAAGATACCATCCATGGCTACGCACTATATGTGTGTGTGTGTGTGTTAGTGGTTGGGGAAGCACTGCGGTTTTGTCATGCTGCAGTGCGATTGTTGTGTTGTCACAGTATGTTTCTGTGTTTGAGAATTTATCCACTATACTGCCACACTGTACTATAATTGTCTTTCCAATAAGTGTGCTATCCATTGTAGCCTCTGTGTGTTTGTGTGCGTGCGTGTGTGTATGTTTGTGCAGTGTGACCCACTCATGTAAAACCTCTTCACAGCAATTTAAATAAGAGAAGAATCCAATACAAATATCGTCTTCAATGCCGCTCTCTTCAGCTGTAGGAGGGGAAAACAAACAAATAAAAATAAAAGCAAAACAAGAGCCAATGCATCCTAATGCCTGCCCTGAGTAGCCAACACACACACACACACACACACACACACACACACACACACACACACACACACACACACACACACACTCATTCGCTCTCTCATTCCCTCTTGTCTGCCAGCCTGCCGGCAGAAGTGTTTGTCTGCAAAGGAAATGGAATTTGATGATGAAAGTACCCTTGAAGCGGAGACACGCGCACACACACAACACACACACGCAGCTCCTAAATTTCACTGACATGGCAATATGACAGAAAATGTGTTTTTTCCTCAGCGTGGCGGCAGGCATCAGTGGCTGTGCTCTCGGGGAGATGAGTGATGGAAGGATAGAAGTGCTGGTGGAGGAGAGAGATGCTGTTATAAGAGATATTGAAAGAGAGAGAGAGGGTAAGAGATATCAGTAGAAGGGAAACAGTTGGGGAAAAGTGGAATAAGTGCAGTGGTCTGACAGCAAAAGACCGGGAATGGAAATTTCTGAGGTCAAGAGGATTGAAGAAATGTTTAAAGAAAAGGCGGAAGGTGTTTTAAAAGTGAGGAATGGAAAGAGGAAGAGGAGGTAATGAGAGAAGAAGGGTGTGAGATAACAGGGGTGGTTAAAAGGAAAAGCTAAAGGGAGAAGGGAAAGCTTTCGAATGGCCTTACTCCAGATTAACAAATGAAAAGAAATGCTTCGTTAGCACTTAATCCAGAACTTGCTATCACATAATGTACTTAGAGTAAATGGATCTAGAACACAATGAATGAAGGAACAAAGTGTCCAAATGGTTTTCTGTCACAAAACGATTGAGAGAGGATATGAGAATGCAGCATCGATTATATTTGACAGTCAAATGGCCACCAACCAAATTTTGGCCTGAGTGTGCCAGGAAAGCACATCAAATAACAGGTTTGGATTGTCCTAAGTCAGTGTGAATGCAATACACACATGCTTAAAAGTTGTGTTTTGGTGGACAAAATCCTCAGTCTTTGTACTGTGCAAAAATGCATGAAGGTCAGTTTGAGGCTAAAGCAGTACGAGTTTGCCAAATCCGATGAGTATAATCCGAGGTTGCAGTTACTCTAGTACAAAATTCCTCTTTGTGTTTCCACACACAGTCTGTGAATTGTGATTTCTCACAGTTTTGTCCTTAAAAGTGAGTAATGCCAAATGATACAACATAGCTGAACAGCAACACATGTCAAGAAGAGTCCCGAGTCAGCATCTCCTCTATCAAAGTTTAGACCCTGTTTACACTTGGTTTTAAAATACATCTTGAGTGACTGGATTACAAGAAGGTAGTGATACGTACAACAACAACTAGACACGTTCTGAACCCATCACCCATGTCATTGGAAATCAAGTGAATCACTTACAGCTCGTCAAACACCGACAACAAGTAAACATTATGTAAGACACTTGACAATGACATGTCTGTTGGGTATCTCTCTCAGCTAACTTCTCGCTATGGCAACATTAGCTGCTCTGTTTCAGCAATGTTAGGCTAAAGAAAACATTCATGCAGGCTGAAATTCTCAGATTTTTTAAGCTGAGTTGATGAAACTGCTAGCTGGCTACTAGCTGCTAGGCTAATTTATGCAAAACAAAAGTGCTTAAGATAATTGTGCTAGATGCTACGTGTAAACAGGGTAATAGTCTTGCTTTTGAAAAAAACTGTCAAACCTAATTTAAGTAATTTTTAAATGTGTTACCATTTTTACACTGTTTTATGTATATATTAGCAAGAGTCTTGTTAAATGCTAACACCACATCTATGCACTTACCTTCCCACTGTTTAAGACTCAAGATAAATCACTAGAATAAGACCGGGTAATCCAAAAATAGCAACCCTCTGAGCTTACAATGAGACCTCTTAGTGCTCAGATCACCAAGTAATAACATGTTGTGCCAAAGGCGGACTTCTTTCCTTCAGTTGGAGGATTATACCTCACATGTCAAGATCAAACTGTAAGCGGGCAAGGTGATATCCTAGAAATGTGTAAGACCTGAAGGCAGCACGGATTATTTAGGGCTCGAGTGATGTGTAGCTCCAGTCTTATCACACAAAAACCTCCCCGCACTCATTTAATTGCTGTTCATCATCTTCTTTAGCTCTTCATCTAAGTTGCTCTTGACATGAACTTTCCTGTTTTGATCAATATTGCACTGTTGCCGTTTGGTTGAGGCAATAAAAAAGGCTATTACTGTATAAGATAACACTTAATAAGATGTGTTACCGGAGGAAGAGAAACAAAGGAAGCTAAAGGTCTTTGGGCAAGACGGGGTGGAGTCAGAGTGTGGAGATGACAAGGGGAAGAGACACTAACCCAAAGAAATGGATGATGAAAGAGGGCAGCATACACACACACACACACACACACACACACACACACTAGCAATGCAGGGGACAGGAGATGTTATTTTGTACTCTATCATAACACTGTGTACTGGCCGCCAGCTTAGCCTAACTCTCCACAGACACATCTGTTTATGTTCTGTCTCAGCCCCTTTATCCCTCCTTCCATCTCTTCGCCACCATATGCATCTCTTTTATCTACCCTTTCCTGTCTCTTCTCGCCTGAATCCGTCTTTACTCACTGTTCTTCCTTCCATCCTGACAGCCTCGACAGCCTTATCCCCTCAGCAATCAATAACAGAATCCAAACACATCAAAATACGTAGTTTCAATGAATGTTCACAAAGTCCGAATGTGATATTGAGCTCTGGCCTCTTCCTGTAAGTCACCCAAATGTCTTTGTCTCCTTATTTGCAATCAATATAGATTCATGTTAATAAAGAAAATCACTCATAATGGCATGTACCTGGATTGACCTCATCAAATGCAATGACTGCTACGCATTGCATCCTCTTATCAAAGTGAGTATATGGTGTTGCTGCTGGCCTTTTCATCAATAACAGTATCAGGAGGCGTGTTACCGTTGGCTCTCCCAATTATGAGTGTCGGCTTCAATTAGCTGAGACAACACACTTATTGATCAGAGTCCGCCGGCCGTTTGCACTCAGACATCCTCCTCCTCAGAGGTCATTTGACAAGAATCACAGCAGCCTGAATTAAATACTCCCACACAACTCAAGACAAATTTTGGTTCATTACTGTCACACTCCCCATCAGAGACTTGATGTACCATATTGCAAATTGTGATGTTGATTGTTCACCACATAGAATTTATTTATTTATTTATGTAAAGATTATTTATGGGAGGCCTTTTGCCTTTATTTGACAGGACAGTTTAGCGTGAGAGGGTGAGAGAGGAGGGGGACAACATGCAGCAAAGGGGCAAGGCTGGAATCTCATTTCTTGCTGCTGCTGTAAGGACTTTGTACATGGGTTGCACACTCAACCAGGTGAGCTGTGGGTGCCCCGAACAAGAATATTTTTTATAGATTAATCTTGCACACACACACACACACGCACACACACACAAACACACACACACACTCTGCTAAAGGCTTTTAGAGGGACCCACTGCAGCTGGCAGCACCATGATGCAACTTCTGGGAGGGGACACCTAGCCCAGCTGGCTACTAAAATTAAGAAAAATACTGTAAATTTTATGAGGAGGGAGGCCCGCTGTAATTTCCAGGAGCTTTTCCAAGCACTGAGTGCAATCACGAGCCATTGCATCCCTGTGTGCTACACTGAGTGACAAGAAAAAAAAACAGAGCAAATGCTCTTTGTTCCACACAATCCAAATTTTGTCTGTGATAATATGCACAGTAAAAAAGTAATGATTTAAGGTGCAGTTTACTTTTGCATTTAACTTAGGGCCCCTGTCGGTTTGACCAGGACTTCGTTTTTTTACCCAAAACCTGCAAAAGTAAAGTGCCTTACAGAAGTATTTGGCCCATTTTTTCCTACTTTGTTGCGTAACAACTTGTAAATTAACTAGATATTTATTTAGCTTTTTTAGGGGTGTCCCTTGAAAGTCAGCAATTCAAATCATCATTCGGAGACCCCTCAGTCAGCTGAGACTGCTTCAAGTCGAGCACTTGTTTTCCCTTTTTTTTGCTAGTCAGTGTGCTCTGCAGTGTACTTCTGGGGATGTTTTTAGTCCCCAGATTTTGCTGTGGAGTGAGTGCTCTTAATGCTACTTTTTTGTACAGTGGGCTGCGAACATGCAGACAGAGGCAAAGAGGGGGAGAAGTTTGCACTGGGTCTAAAAAAAACGTCTTCTCTTTTCTGCTTAGAAGTGGTGGATTTACAGCTCACTAGCTTTTGATTGATATACATTGTCAGCAAAAATATTTTCAGCACAGTTAGATTGTTCACTTTATTATGTGAATACTGCTGTCACACTGAACGTTCTGCTGAGCTGCATTAAATTGAAAACAATCGATAAACAAACACACCTCCTAATTGTATTGAATGTTCATATTAAACAGCCAAATCTGATTTGACTGGCAAAATTCTGAGTTGGGTACAGCCCTAGTTTTTTTTTTTGTAATGGACCGACACAAAATAGTGAATATTGATGTTTTAAAAAAAACCCAAAAACCTGAAAAGTGGAGCGTGTATATTCAATCACCCCCTTTTCTATGATGCCCTTAAGTAAACTTAGTGCTAACAACAACTTTTAGAAGTCACAATGACATACATTTAGTCCACCTGTGTGAACACTTTTGCAGGGCACTGGAATGACATTCAGATCAGCCTCAAATGAACTTTATGCTTAGTGCTAATTAGCAAATTCAAGCATGCCAAGAAGCTAAACTAATATGGTGAATATAAACATCAACCTGCTCAACATAAGCAAGCCAGTAAATGAACCTTGTTTAGAATACTTACCAAAAAGCAAAAGTGAATTTTAGTTATCTAGCCAACATCTCTTTGCCCCATGCGTAAGTGCAAACCTTTGCAGTCACAAAAAATGTCACAAACACAAACATACACACAAACACAGACACACATGCTACAGACTCTCCCTCCCTTCCTCCACCCTCTGCTATCTCTCTCCAGAGGTCAGTAACATCCTGCAATTCTCTCTAGATCAATAGGTCATGTCATTATGCTGCCGGTGGAGTTTCAACCACGACCCAGCACAACCTCCCCGGACTATCTCTGCACACTAATGACCACAAGCACGCACACGCAGACACACGCACACGCAGACACACACACAGGCCATGTTTAGTCTGCTGGGAACATTTTTTCCTGTTTTAACGTACATTCGTCTGTGTGAGTTCATGATGGGTCACACTAATGACCACGCTTATGAAGATGATGATGTTGACAGCTCAGGGAACTGTCAGTAGCCAGTGGACACTGCGGGTGTAATGGTGCACAGAATTCACGGTTCAGTATGTACGTCCAACATGGGGTCACATTAATATTTCCGGTACACCAGGGGGAAAAGAACAGAATATATATCATTTCAATTTATTTGGAAATATTTTAAACATTCAATGGTGGCTCATTAGCCATAATTTTTAGCGTAATGGTTAAGGCATTCAAATACTGGCCTATTTCCAGTTTTTATTTTATAATAATTGAGTAACAAACAGATTTCAGATTGTGGTGAGTCTGGATGCTGGAAATAAATGGATAATGTCCTTAGAAACTTCCATTCAAAGTTCCACGGTGGCTCTTGCATGAGGGAAGGAGGCGGATGCAGAGAAATAGTCATGGACAGCCAGCAGCAGTTGAGCGAGACAGAAGCCCTGTGTGATGCGCTGGTATGTGTTGTGGGCAAGCCAAGGATGTTTTGCTTTTTAAAAGGTGTTTCAGCCTCCTCCCTGGAGCAGAGGGAGGTTAGAAGGGTTCCTGCTGGGGGAGTCACCAGCCAGGCTGAACTAATGGCCCCTGACAGGGAGGAAAGAGGCTGAGAGGAGATACGAGAGGTTGAGAAGGGGTTGCGAGGGGGCGACAAGAGGCAAGAAAGGGGAAGAAGGGTTGGTCGGGTGAAAGAGGGAAGTGGGAAGACAGGTTGGATGGATGGATTGATTAAAAGATCACGAGAGCAAAGTGGGATTGAGTGGGGAGGAGGGGCCAAAAGGGAAGAAAGGATTGATGGATGGCAGAGCTGGTAGAAAGATGAGTAGGAAAAAGGGGATTTTGTGAGAAAAAAGGGTAAAGAGTATAAACATGATTTCTGCCTCAGTCATGTCAAACAGACTTTCATTGCTACTTCCCGTCATCAAAGTCCGTCTTTCGTTATCGTTTTGATTGAGAAACAGCAGAAATTAAATACTTTTGGGTATAACTTATACAGAAAATATTGATCACAGTTGAGATTTTTGTTGTTTATTTGTTCTGTTTCCATTGTCAGCTAAAATACACTGAAGTTATTAAAGTGTTTGACATGCTAGTGACCAGAGTTAAGATTTCTATGTCTGTTTTTATTGTTTTATTTAATAACATTATTGTGATTATAACTGTTTTACTCTACCTCAGATTCGTGAAATGTTCTGCTGTTTGATTAATGTCATGTTCTGAAAAGAAATAATAGTTTTAACTACAATTAACAGTATGGGTGTTCAAATTTCTCTTAGGAGCAAAAATCAGCCTTTAAACTTAGAAATAATGACTTTTTTTGGTAGATAATTATCGATATTGACCAGTGTGAGCATTTAAATCATTACTGCATTTTTAGCCACATTGTCTAGCCCTAGTCGGGTGGGAGAGGGATGTTGGGAGACAGGTTGGACGGATGGATTCACTGAAAGATCGTGAGAGCAAAGCGGGATTGAGTGGGAAGAGAAACCAAAAGGGAAGAAAGGATTGATGGATGACAGAGCTGGTAGAAAGAGGAGTAGGACTTAGGGGATTTTTGTGAGAAAAAGAGTAGCAGAAGTGGTTAGATTGGAAGTTTGTTAGCAGAGATGGGGTAAGAGGATTTGAGTGGGAGAGACACTTACAGAAAGTTTAAGTCATTGAAATTCCAAGAGGGATTTTGCATCTTGCAGCGTCATGCCTCAGTGTGCCTGAGGAAACAGGACAGAAACCAGTCTACCCCACTGTGCTCCTCACTTTACTTGACTACATGTGGAGGTGTTTTGCCTGCAGTCTTACAGTGCTGCTTGTTTTTTTTAATCTTTCTCTCTCAGTTTTGTCATCCCCTCTATCCTCTGTTTGCTCTTAGCTGCGACATGAAAATAAGCACATTATCAGTGGGCTGGTTGATAGTGCTGAGCAAGTCATTTCTCATGTTTTCCATCTTCTTTTTTATCTTTCTCTCCCCTTCTCTTTCTTTGGATCTCAGTTTTTCTACTGTATGCAGATTTCCTTTTCATTGTGTGTTTGACACTCAACTCTTTTGACACAGCGACCTCTGATCTGCCTGTAGCCCTACGGGGCATTGTGCTGCATGTCTGTGTGTGTTGGCAGGGTTAGAGCATGCCTATGCTTTGAAACATGTGGTGTTGTTGGTGTATGCTTGACACTCAAAGAGTCTGCTTCTTGTCACATCAGTCACTGTGTCGCTGTGTCAGCTGAACTAGCTCGCTCTCCGTATCTTCATGAACCACCACACTTGGGGTAAATAGCAGTTTGGGGTTTTGATGGAATTTACTATCTTTACTCCTATTTTTTTAAGTGGCCTCTGCACATTGTTGATAGTCATATTTACTCTGGGTGGGTGTCAGTACTCGATATCTTTAAGGTAGTGACTGTTAGGGCTGTGCATTATGACAAAATCTCTCTCTCTCTCTCTCTCTCTTATATATATATATATATAATATATATTTTTCATATATATATATATAAAGTCTATTTTTTCATGTTCTGCTATATCATTTGTTTCGTTACGTCATCTGCTTCCGCTTTGTGTCCGTCCGTGTGGCTGAGGGAACGTCTACACATATAAAATAAAAGCACCATGGGTTCCGCTTTGATTTAATTATAACTACATTTTATTTAACTTTACTGTAACAGTACTTTATTTAACTTATACTTTAATTTATTTAACATTAGAACAGTGTTTTATTAACCGTTTTTATAATAGTAATTTATGCAACTTTATTTTATGGCAGTAGCTAATTTATTTGTAACTGTAGTCCATTTAATAATTTTGTGTTTAGAAATTTACAGTAGTTTAGAGAAGATTTCATAATATCGAGATATATATCGTGTATCGCCATATAGCCTGAAAATATTGTGATATTATTTTAAAGCCATATTGCCCAGCCCTAGTGACTGGAAAAACCCAGTACCAAGTAGTATCGTCCTTTCCTGGTTCTTAAAGCTGCATTACATTAGTATTTTTCTGAACTTACCAGGTTGTTATAGCTGTTTTATTATTTTCCTTTACCCAGTTAGTCATTATATCTACATTACTGATGAGTATTAGTCAAAACCTCATTGTGTAAATAGTGAAAGTACCAATATTCAACCCTACATTATCATCGCAATCAAAATTTAAAAATTGGGCCACAAATATTGTAATATTTGATGTTTACGACATTGTCCAGCCCTAGTTAGCTGTGTGTGTGTGGGATGTCTTTGAGGTTTGCACCTAACAGCACTTTGTGTCATAATCAATCCTAAAAGACAGTTGTATTAAAAAGAAAAACAGATGCCCTTGATAATATCAGAGATCTGGTCAAGCTATGTGCGTTTGTGTGTTTGAGTGTGTAAACGTACTGGCGGTACTTGGTCCATCAGCCATCCCGAAGCGTTTATACTCTTTCTCTGTCATTGTCTGCTCTTTCCTAGAAGCAGATAAAGCTGTAGAAAGCTGAGAGAAAGATTGCCAGCTGTAAGGCTGCAGGCAAAGTTCTTTGTCACTCAGTCCCCTGTCACTGTCTCTTTATGTATCTCTCTGTCTCTGTCTTTTCCCTTCAACTCCATCCCTCTCACTCTTCTTATTGTTCAAAGAGATAAATAGGAATACTAAAAGTAGCAAACAGTCATCCATTAGAAATGGGCAGGTGTTATAAGCCTTAGAGACTAGTATGTTTCCCTCCTCATATTAGCTTATATACTATCACTGTTAAACAAAATGTATATGCCAGTTTACCAGTATTGAGATGTCTCTAAAGTCAGGAAGGTCAAATGAAAGTTTCTTTGTTGCAGGAATTACAGATTAAGTCATCTTTAATCATTTTAAAATGATTGCAACAATGTCAGTGACCTACAGTTTGCTCAGACATAAAAAATAAAAGCAGTAAAACAAAATGATTACTGCCAACAAGAAAACAAGTCTTGGCAGCAATATAGTAGTAGATGAGCGAAGACAAATTTATGGTTGAAAGGCACTTGTAGGACTATAATCCACTCTGCACTGTTAGATTGGCTTGAACAAAAATTCAGCATTGACCTCATATCATCACTGCTGTTCTGTGAATTTAAACTAATTTAGTACAAGTGAAGCTTGATGCCAAATCAGTACTTCCACCTTAAAAGTTTGGTACCTCTGCATCTTGACGTTGATTTGAGATGAAGCGGTAGAATATAAGAGGTATCTCCCAGCTTTTCCAGTGGCTTTTTTACTATCAAATGTGAGCCAAAATATGATCTTTTTTTAACCATAACCTAGTGGGTTTTTTTGCCTAAACCTAACCATACCTCACCTCACACATTTTTGTGGGTCTGTGATCAGAGCACAGGCGGAGCTCTTCATTAGTTCTTTCTCAGCAGCAGTTTGTGAAGTTTAATTCAGGGATTGGATAATTGTTTCGTTGATCTGGATGGAACTGATCAGATCAGATCAATGGATAAGAGCAGCAGCTGCTGCAGAGGGAGTGAAAGCAAGTTATTAGACCCAGTACAATGAACTGCTAAGTTTCACTTTAACAGTGCCTGACATTGTAGTGCTCTGTTTGTGCCCAGAGTGCGCTTTGCGTACCTGGTTCAATGAGTAATTACTCCAATACCACTTCTGATGAATGGCCAAGCTCCAAATGTATAGAATCAATATGTGACGGCAGATGTTTTTAGTGGCAGGCCGCCACAAATAAATGATTGTGTGGGAAACCCTGCATACCTGTACCACGAGTGTAACATATCCATGGTTAACAGAAGCATACAATGCCAACATTTTTCATAGCGATTGGGTTGTCTTACTGCAGGGTGAGTGAATATACAGGAGAAATAGGACTTGGAAGGATTGAGCATTTGTTTTTAGGATAAAGGGCTGTCAGAGAAGTGGGCCTCCGGTCCGAAAGAACATTTTTCGGACCAATGGGGCTTCTGAATTTTGGGCTGTTTGGGAATAATTAACAGTCCCAAAATCACTGACCTCTGGTGTTTGTCCCTGCTGAAGTGTCCTTGGTAGAGACGTGTTTCTACCAGCTCTGGGGTTGCACTGACAGCTGATTGTTGGTTGGAGTAAAAAGGCTGGCAGACACACTGTTTATACCTGTCTGTTTTAGGCCTGTCACCAAACCTGTGAACACTGCCTCACTTCCAAATACAACAGCAGGCAACATTTATAGCCAAGCTGTGACAAAGCTGCCAAGAAGGGTTGATAATTAACGTGTAAAGAAGCATCCTCGTGTGCAGAGACAACTTCCAAAAAAACGTCCCATCTCTCCCTTCGTCACTAACAACAGCAACACCTGGTGAAGCAGAGGTTAGATCAGGTAAAGTGACAGCCTCATCATTAGTAACATTAAGGGCCTGACACTGTGATTTTTGTAAATACTCACAGATGATGATAAAAATGTAAATGCGGCCTCAACAACTGTTCAACAAGCCTGTTATGTTTTGCAGTGTAAACCCCCTTCATAAAAAAAACTTATTTTATATTTATACTCCCTTTTTGTATTTATGTCATTTTTCCACATTACTTGTTTTTGCCACTATTGAACTCATTGTACATGTTCTTTAGGCTATTTTTGTTTTCTCTTTCAAACATCTTTCTGTGCCCTTTTCTCTCCTTCCCTTCCCCTTTTTACTGTTATTTTTCAGCACTTTCAGTTCTTCCTAAATTTGTAATGTAAATAGTGAAGCTTACTCTGTGTCATTTCATAAGAGACCAACCTAACACCCTGAAATATAGATGTAAATATTTCTACTGTGCCTCATGTGGGTAGTCAGATCCTGACACCTTTTAAAACTCAATTTCTTTCATATGCACTTTTCAGAATTTATATTTTATGTTTTTTTTTTTTTTTTTTTTTTTTTACATTAGGGATTAGTAAACAACTTTGGGCATCCATTCCTATTTGATCGCTCTTCCTCCTGTCTCGTTTTTGCATTCTCACCATCTGTCTCTCAGATGTACTTCACACAGCATTCCCGCAAGCCCCTGTTCCTCCTTCCTTTGTGAAGGACTTTTGCTTCAACAAAATATTCAGTACTTTGGGGAAAAGAATCAAAACACGGCAAGCCCTGTTATTTTTCTAAAAATAGCCCAGTCATGCAGATGAGCTGGGTGTGATGCAGGGAATTTCACTCAGTGCATATGCATGTCCTACTGTACACATGTAGGTTGGTCGTGCACTTGGTCCGTGTTTGGGTTGACATATGTCCAAAGCGTGCATTTTCTGCCGGTGTGTATGAAAAAAAGCAACACACAGAAACACACACTACTTAGTTGACGTTGCTGCAGAAACATACTGAAGGAGTAGGAACTTTGTCTTGGCCTTCATGTAACCTTGTAAGTAGCTTTGTTGTCTCCCTTTGGCATTCTTACCATCTGCTTGTACATGGCAGTCTGTTTCACCCTGTAGAAAGGACATGATGCTTTACATATATAGGCTGGATCCATTCTGCTTTTATGAGGTCTCCTTGGCTGTCTACGAAACTCTCACAACACAATTTGTATTCTTTCCTCAAACACAGTTTTTTATTCTTTTTTATGTATTTAAATGGAACAGCACCTAAATTAATCACTTCAATATGCTACTTCCATTGCCTAAGTTCAATCAATATTTGTGAACATGAGCTACTCTCTCTCAAAGCCAGAAACTAGTATCAAATATGTGATGGCATTCAATATAAAGTCTGGAGCTGCTCCAAAAGCTCAGTTCGGATTAAAGATTCGCAGCAAAATGAGTTGACACATGCAAGTTCTTGCAATAAACAGTTCGGCAATGCTGTACAACATTTCCAGCTTTTCAGGCTCTTTTGTGGCTGATTATAATTTCTAGCTTCTCTGAGTATGAATGATAGTGAGATAGTGGCTACAGTTGCAAATATAGCAATGATGAAAGAACCTTAATCCTGAAATGGCAAAAAACATAAACAAAACGAGCATCAGATGGACTGCATTCATAATAAATATGCCACAATAATATAAATAACCAGCGGCAGTTCATCAGTCAGTGAGAAAGTGCATGTGTGTGTTTGTGTGTGGTATGTGCACATACATTGAGCAGCAGCAGCAACCCACCGTCCAACACCAGCACACTGTGAAGGCGGTGACAGAGGGCTTGGCGGGGATGGCGTTCCTGTCGCAGTCTGTGAACACGCCATCTGCGGTCATTCTGACTTGTCCAGCGGACTTCACTACGAGCCCATTGGCTGTGGAAACAGGTGACGTGCTTTACATTTTAAAAGCAGCTCCTGGCTATTTGACCAGTTTAGTTGCAGGTGATACCATCAGTCAGCTTGAGTCGAGCTCAGACCAGCCAGGTGTATCAAAAGATGGACGACATGTCCGTTAAAACTCCGCTATGTTTAAGTGCCATGTGGTCGCACAAGCTACTGTATAGCAGTGCAACCGTATAATGGTCTGCACACTATTATAATAAGTAGTTTCCTTGGTCTGTTGACTTGTTCATAAATATTGATGGTAAGCAGCAGAAGCATGCCTCCTGATTCCAGCCTTGCGATGCAAAAGATCTCCACGATGAGGATGGCAGGTGGGAATGCAAACCAGGTTTGCTGAGTCGGCACAATATTATAATTAGTATCTTTTGGTTTCCTGATACGTTCTCATAAATATTCATGTATGGAGGCAGGTGTACTGGAGGAGACATCAGAAAGTTTCTCAGTGCCCAGTGGAGCCGCGCTGCCGAGCTACATTAAACTGGGCGTACACCAGAGTGTGATGGGTGCTGGCGGTTGGGAAGGAGGGAGTGCACCTGTATACTTGCACACATTTCACAGACTGTGTGACCATTCATCATTCGTGCAAGGCACCAGGAAAATCTGACAGAACATACACTTTCTTGTCCACACACTGTGGATGTAGAGAGGCAGTCAGAGGATGATACACTCATATTCTGTGTGTATGTGTGTGTGTGTGTGTGTGTGTGTGTGTGTGTGTGTGTGTGTGTTGAAAGGTCATTCTTACAGGTGACTCATCCCTTTTAATCGCCATGCTACACCTTGTCTCTGCAAACGTACATACACACAAACACGCAGGTGCACTTATGTATGAATATCCAGTACAAATTGGGGATGGGGAAAAAATAGATTCTTAGATACATTGCTATGCGTAAGTGAGGGTTTAGTGATGTCTACTTAATTGGCATGTGTCGATATCTACAGTTAAACATGGCAACGGATGATGATATCATAGTTTAACATAAAGCAACAACCCAAACCGAAATCATCGTCTTTATACCATCACAATTGTCAGGACTGAGGACTGATAAAAGGACAGAGACACAAGTAGGCTACAGCCCATGGGAACCCATGATATTTTTAAAATGTTAAAAGTAAATTAAAAAAAAATTAGCACAATGGATGTGAGCAGATATTGATAACTGATGCAGGCAAGCCTCCAAGATAGTGGCAATGAATATAATAACTAGAAGTGGTTCACTTTGCCCATTTGGCAGCCTACAGTTAATGTGGTGGATAATTCAGAACCATTAGTTCTAAAGCACACAATGAATACCATCAGGACCGCCGCAAACCAGCGCCGTGTTGTTGCTGTAGACTTGAAAATATTAATGTCGGTATAAATTTTCTAGCATCACCTTTTGGCTCAACATTAGCGGACGTGGAGGATTTGGCAGATTTTCAGAATACATGTATATGATTTAAGACTCAATTCGTTGTATTATTTTTTGCGGGTCCGTGTACACAACGTAGGTGGAACTCTTCTTCACTTTATTTAAAAAAGGGCTGCAGACTACATATCAAAATTCCCTGTTAAGTTTCATATGTTATTTCGGTGGAATAAGGAAACCCGTCAATGGTTTTGCACAATTTACTGGAGCAAGAGAATGAAAATTGTTCCCTGTTTTCTATTTATTCAATCAAGTAGATTGAGTTTTTTTTAATTCTTAAAAGCATGCACGCATGCACACACACACCTACAGTGAAAGGACCATGAGAGAACATTAACTACACGTAAGGCCGAGGCCATCGTTCTTCAGCTTCCAGAAACATCAAGAGGTCACCTTGTGTGTATTAATGTATGTGTCTTCTACATGGTGTGCTTATCTGTTTATGTGCATATTCCTTTAACACATACTGCAGGCACATAGATCCATTGTGTATACTTTGTTTATGTTTTTAATTAATCTCTATTTTTCATGGGGATGTCCCTAGTGCCATTTTTACAAACATCTTACTATCTAAGCTGCCTAATTTACAATTAAGTAGAAACACTCATTCTAAAGGACAATTCATGTTAAAGAATCGCACAAGTTGTAGAGCTAACATCTACAGTAACATATTTCTTCTTTCCCTTATATGAATCTTTATGATGTGGGTTGGACCCTCTTATTAATGATACTAAGCACTACACCGCTGGGGGTTGTTACTTACAGAAAAGGTTGCTCACTCTGTTGTACAAGCAAAGAAATTCTTTTCTTTTGTACATTTTAGAAATTAGAAAGGTGATATGGCACGCCCCTGCAGTTATTAAATGGTAAACGAGCACATGCAGTTTTGTCGTCTTCTGAAAACCTGGATGACTAATCTGTAAGCACAGTGCAGCAAACCAATAATTATGACAATGGAACAGGGTCTCGATCATCCTGAAGGGTCTCATTTTGCAATAATAACCTGCTTGCTGTATGTTATTCCCCTGATTAATCATTTAGTATGGGAATAATCATTTTCAATTTAACCAATTTATATCATTTTGCAAAGATGACCTGTATGCAGTAATGTCTTTGGGCACAAAGCGTAAAAGGTTAATTTAATGTATAACTACTTTCTGGGATTGAACGGTTAATATATAATAGGTGCGGGTAATGAAAAACACTGCAGGCATGGAAATTGAGTGAGTGGAACGGACACTAAACTGTTTGCTGTGGTCATTTGACTGGTAAAAAATAAAATGATGATTGTTGTTAGTTGTTATGGTGACATCACACAACAGTGCGGCTGTAAAGTGTGTCAGACTTAGTCGTTTGGGAACTCTTTTTTCCTTACTGAACAGAAAAATACAACCAAACATCAGTTCACGTTTTTCTCTTTTACTGATCTAAGGCTAATGTTAGCTTAATTGCCTAGTTAATTCATTGTAAAATGCACTTCATTCAAACTTGACAGAAAAATAAATAATAACTCAGCAAAACGGTCTCTTTTATTCCTTTTATGGACTAAAATACAAAAAACATCCATTTCAAACATTGCAAAGATCGCTGTCCTCATACTTTCATACATCCTTTGTGATGACACAGATACAGCCAATAGATGGCACCAGAGAGTGGAGTCAAAAGTTTCACACAATTACAAACAAGGCAAAAGTTGAGGAGCTCATAATATTTCACCTTTAACTGAGGCGGCGCTGTAAACAGGTGTGTTCTGTAAGGCCGCTACAACATTGCAAAATGTGGATTTGTCCCGTTCCAGCATTTTTTTATATGCCTTTCTCATGTCCTACAGCTGTATCTCACTTGAACTACACTAAACTGCCCCCATTATCTCCTGTGGCACTGCTCCATTTCGTCCATAGCCGTAAGCTTAGGAAACATGCACAAATACAGACAAAATGAATGCACAGTGCGGACAGAAGTCTCCACTGCTCCATTTCGTCCTTAACCGAAAGATATATATATATCTAATGTTGACCTCAAACTAGCCCTAATTCATTGAGGTTTATGTGAAAAAATGCTAATCTGCCTCTCAGCTGCTGCTACAGTGATGTTACATCATGTTTCAACAAACATGAAACTGATGGCAGCAAAAGAAACAGGTAAATAGCAGCAATATTTTGAAAGTAATGGATTGCTTATTTGGAAAGGTAACATTAATTCTGCACTGTTTGTTTGATTGTTACTGCAAAACTTTACCTCAGTGAGTTGCTGCAAGCTGTTTTGTTTACACACTAGTTGGCCCACTTCAACAGTTGCAATGCAGCGATACCCATTAAAATGGCCGCCACTCTGGCCGATTTGAATGGGATGTTCCTTCTACTCTTGTAAACTTCTATCACTGCAAGTCTCGAGGTACTCCTGTATATTTCCATTACTGCAGGTTTCGAGGAGCACAATAGATACCTTGGTTACTCATAGTTGTGAGGGAACTTTTTTGCCTTTTATACAGTAAAAAAAGAAATCCTCATAATTTGCTCAGAGAATTCTGACAGTTCCTTCTTTTGCCAGGAAATAGCCTGGACCTCCCCTGCTGAGTCGCTTTCATTTTCGTCACAAAGGAAAAAAATCTACTAAATACGTACATCTGCCACTAAATTTCATGAAGTATTCTAACGAAGGCCAGTGATAGGGGCTAGAATGTCATTTTTTTCTTCCTTTTTTTTTTTTAAAATAATCTGACTGAATGAATGTGTTATTCATGAGTGTAAGAGCTGTGCTATTTTGTATTTTACTACTTAATGGAAGTGTATTAAAATGATTAAATGTCATTATGGCATCTGCCAAATTCTTGACATTACATTAAAATGGAACTGTACAGTAGTCATGAATTACATCTAGACGGCACACCAGGCTATTTACTCGAGTGAATAGCCTAATTTGAAGTCTAGGTGGCACACACACACAAACACACACATGCACACACACATACACACACACCCACACACACACATCCTTGAAAACACTTCACTGAAACAGATTTCCTTCGCCTTCAAGTGAACATTTGTGGTCTTTTTTGCTGGAAGATGTTATCTTAGGGGGAGTGTAAACACACGCATCCCCCCAACACACAAACACACACACACACACACACACACACATTTGTCTCTTTGACATGTTGAAGGCGGTAGTCCGGCTGAAATCATGCTCACTCAAGGGCATCTCCTTCTATATGTCAGGTTTGTGTGACCCCTGGATACTGTGGTGTGTGTGTGTGTGTGTGTGTGTGTGTTTGTGTCAGTATGTGTGTGTTAGGCATCCAGGCGTTGTTTTTCACATGGAATAAAAAATAACTGCATTATAGATGTTGCAGCACACAGACGCACACGAGAACCATTACCCAACCATCCTTCATAAACAGTTTATCATTTCGAGATGCAAAACCTATTTTAAAGTCAAATATTCAGTTTGTGGACGGATCATCTGTGCAGTGTGATTTAGGTCTGCCTGGAGCTTTAAGTCCAGCCTACATAAGGGTGTGCGTGATGAATTAATTTGAAAACACACCTCATGTGTCCCCTCCACTCCTAATGTGATTTGTGCTAACGTTAGAGATGCTTATCCTCTCTGACCCCTTCTCACGTCTCTTTTACGAAGTGGTTTTCCAGCGTGAATTTCCCCCTCTCTGTGATTCAGTATTCAATGCCAACTTGAATTAAATATGCTCAATCCAATATTCATTTCAAGTGATTTTTTTGGGAGGACATTTGCAGTTTTTTTGCCGCCGTATTCCATGTTGGATCTTCAGCTATCAGATATATAATTTTAGCTCTCATGCTTTCAGTAGTCATCAATTATTTCTGCTGTGCTTAAAATCTCTCCCTGCACCTTTCTTCAGTGTATAACAGAGTAACTACAATAGACATCAATCAAGGTGACAGTTGTTCTTATGGGGTCCACATAATCTGTCTTCAGGCTGAGCAGAGCCTGAGGAAAAGTTTGAGAGACACCGCAGGAGGTTTCTAATCATCGAGCCGCGTTTGAAAAAATTGTTTCAAAAAATGCCATCAAAGTGAACGTTCTCTAATAAGCCAAATTGCAACTTTCTAAATGATCCAGTTGTGTTCAGTTTGAGCTTAGCTGTCGTGTGTAATCTTGTGTGTGTGTGTGTGTGTGTAATGTATTGCAGTGTAAAGTTTCAAATCAAGTGAGCTTGCACAACAGGGCAAAGGATCGCACCTGCCACATCTATGCATGGCTGGCATCCATGTCCTGAATCAATGAGGCTGAGATCCATTGATTAATCCTGGATGGCCTGGGGGCTTGTGGGGTTCAGGCAGGGATAACTGCAGCTTTACCACTATCCTGACATTTCTTTTTGTGAGAGTAGGTGTTCGAATGGTTCATGGAATATTTTTTTCTGTGCACATGCACTGGTGCATATAAATTTTAAAATTATATGCGACAATTTTGCATGACAACGTCAGGACGGCTGGTATTGTTTAGACCTTGCGAGTGTGTGTGTGTGTCATCATGGCAAAATGTTGTCCTGGTAACACTAATCATAGCTGGAACTATTAACTTTGAATATTTTGCCAGTTGTTTATACATCTGTTTGTCTGTTGACAAATGCTGTCAACAGCATAAAACTGCAACCTTGAAAGATAGTCACAAATCTTTAAAGGAGTGTAGTTGAGATCAAAAAGAAGGCAGAGTTTGAAGATGGGCGTGGTCCAAGCAAGAAGTAGGAGGGGCATTTGGCTCCCCACTTTACCCCCCTGGTGGACATTTGCCTTAAATTGATTGAGATTGTTGTGTTGCCACTGGAGTGATCCCATTGACAGATGGGCTCTGCTTTTTTTTTTCTTTTTTTTCTTTAAAAGAAAAATCATATTAGGACTTCTTTGGTGATTTTTCATTTTTTTTTTTTTCATTTAAATAAATAGATCATTCTATCATCAATATTACTGACTGAATATCGACCTTTACACTTCAATTACCAACCTCTCATGGCTACTGTAGCTTTCATTGCAAGTGACAGTAGAAGTTATTGAAAAATAGGTATTTCCATAAAAGTAGGATAGTTATAAAATATATTTCATTTATAATAAAAAATGGAAGAAGCACCAAAATCTCATATGAAGACATGCTACCTCCTGGATGTCCTGTGTAGTGATACAGTTTGGTAACCTATAAGTTTGAGTCCTTGGAGGATAAGTTATCCAAAAATATGCCATTATTTTCTCTTAAAGTTTTTATGTTAAATAATGAACTACACATAAATGATGTAAGTAAGTGTCCTACATGAGACTAATTCAGTGTATTTTTAAAAATTCTTCTAATTTTCACTAACATTGGCAAGTCAGCATGAAGGTATTTAAAAACATATTTTTGCGTTATTTAAACAGTTGTACAATGATGATCCCCACGTCAGCAGAGTCAATGTCGATTTAAACTTCACTGCGACCGTGGCTGTTGTGCTGTGATGTCTGATCTTGTCTGTCTGTTCATTTTTAGTGTCCTTGTTTTGCATGGAGTCATTTCAATATATCATAATGGATGTTTTACATAAGTGCATGTGAAAGTGTGTGATGCATGACTCTTACAGTCGATGCCTGAGTGTTTGCATCTGTCATGGACCGGTGCAAGTAGAGTTGAGAGCTACATGCTCAAATGTTACATGCACTACTGTGCTTATGCCTGTGTTATTTCAATCCCTGGTGTGTGAACATTATATATACATATGTGATTCAGTACTGATTTACACTTTAAATCCTATTACACAGAAAGGCTATCAAACACTTAAAGTATCCTTTCTCTCTGAATCCCCAAACATCACTATAATGTGCACCTTGACACCAATGAAAACAACATTAGATGTATAGATGCTCCCCTGTGAACTCATCTCCTTTTGGCATCAAATCACTGGCGCTTGGTTAATACAGACTTGTTCAGGACCTCTGCAAATACTGAGTTGTAAATATAAAAAAAAAATGTCTGATGTTATCGCTGCTGCTCAGATCAGTTTGTGTGTTGACAGGGGTGTTTAAAAGTAAATCTGCTAAACTCACACTCAGCATCAGCATCATCAAACATATTCCTTGTGTGGATCTTCCTGTCGTTGATAGGATGCCTATAAAGGCAGCTACATTGGATGAAGTACCTGAAAGCCGTACTTGTGTAAAAGTACAGATACTATCTTACCAGAAAATGACTTTAATAGAAGTTAAAGTCAACTAATAGAATATTGCTTAAGTAAGAGTCTTAAAGTATCGGAAATATACTGTACTTGAGTATCAAAACTAATTACATTACATTAAATGTAATTAAGTATTGAAAGTAAAAGTACAAGTAAATGCTGTTAATAAAAGAGCAAGTGGTTATAGTTTTGTGAATTATGAATTTTTTTCCTTCCAAATGGAGTGTACATTATGATGGAGGAGACACTTATTTTTACAACTCAAAGAATTTAAAGAACAAAATCTAGCTTTTCATTCCCTCCCATTCCTTCATGCATCCATCTGTCCCCTCTTTTCCTCCCTTCCTTGCCAATTTCATTGTAAGTAACTAAAATGTTTCAGGGAAAGGTAGTGGAGTAAAAGTATGCATTTTATTTTGAAAATGTAGTAATTAAGAGTAAAAGTTGACATAAATATAAAAACTCAAAGTACAGATACTCCCAATAAGTACTATAACGAAGTGTTATTACTTCATTACATTACACGACTAAGCTGAAACCTACCAAAATCAAAGCTCTTAAATCTCTGCTTCCTTAACTGCATAAACTGAGAAAATCACATTTCTCTTAGATGCAAAGTTTCCAGCTGACAGCATAATGCAGGTGACAGACCATATTACACTCTTACTTAGCGCGCAATTGCAGTTGTCAGCGCCGGCAAACACACACTTAATTGTCAGAGTCACACATAAAAAACGTGTGCGCGAGCACTCTCTCTGCAACACGCACATGCTCAATCATCAATCTGTTATATTACGCACATATGCTGCTGTCAAACAGAAGAAATGCACCTTAAACGGCACGCACCAATCAGTCACTTACACCGAAGCGGCGCCCTGCCACTTGCTCCACAATGGTATTACAGTGGCTCTCAGCCTGTTATGATCTCATTCCAAAAGCATTCAGTGGTGCCACAAAGCAATTCCAAACACATTTCCAAAACACATTTTGCAGCGCCACAAAGTGTTACATCCATCACTGGGGGAATAAGGCGTAATGACCGACAGACACAGTAATAGTTGATTCCCCTGCCAAGAAAATGTGTGTGTGCGAGAGGGTTTGTCGGTGTCTTTTTGTGTGCGACAGTGCGTGGGTGTGTCCTTGTGTGCGTGCGTGTTTGCTCTCGGCACATCAGAGAGAGAGATCTCACTATATTCATTGTGCTGTAGCTGGGATCATCTCTCCCTCTCTAATGCCCATATATATTTAATGAAATGGCGAGGGAATAAATTATACATCTCTACCTCTTTCGCCCTCCCTTTCTCACTTCCTCTCTTCTGCTTTTTCTTTTTACAACTTCCCCCAATCGACCTTTATCCTTTTTTTTGCCCCCTCCCCCTTCTCTCCTTCATCTATCCACTTCACGTCTATTTTCAAAGATCTCGTCTCATAAAAACATCTTTTTTTATCTCTCTGTCACCCTATTCCTGCCTCTTATAGTTGAAATGACAGCAGATTGCTAGCTTGTGATTAAAACGTCCGCACTTAAGCTCTCGTTTTTGTGTGTTTGCACTGAGACAAGAAGTGAGGGATCAGTGGAGACGTCGGCGATGCTGATAAATGCAGAGCTGCTTTGTAAAAACGACAGAAACGCAGAGAGATGGCGAGAGATACACGTGCAGAGTCAGGGAGAGAGAGAGAGAGGCACCAGGAAAGATGAAACAGACAAGCTGATCAAAGAATCTGAAGAGACAGAAATATATAACTAGAATGAAAAAGGAGGAAAGAAATAGGGACTTAAATTATTAAGTGTGTGTAAAGGGGGAAAAAACGGCATGTAAATATTTTTGTGTGATTGTGCGTCAGATTAAAAAAAAAAAGCAGACAGGAAGAGAGATGTGGGCTGCCAGTCAAAGTGCATACGCTGTATAATAGTGGACAACTCCAAAACGTTGTTAACCTCCCTGTAACCCTGCTTTCATCCTCTTCAACTGTAAGTGTGTTTTATGTGTGAATGATCGCACAGAAATGTGTGTGCGCGTGGATGTGAGTACTGAAGGTGTGGCTGCAGGCGTACAACTCTGCTTTGTACTTTGTATCATTTTCTGTACCTGGATTTGTATATTTGCACACATATATAAGTGGGTGTGTGTTGACGCAGCAGGCTGCCAGCAGGGAGCTTCAAAGCTCTCAGACACACACACCCACACACACACACACACACACAAAGATACTGCCTTTCCTCTGATCTTTTCATACATCCCGTAAGAGGAAGAGAAAACAAAGGAATAGATGTGCAATTAGTGCAGTCAGTGCAATTTCAGCATCCACACTACTAGCCTTTCTGTGACCATGCAGTAAAAGTAAAGTAGAGTGAGTTTTGTGTTTATATAACATGGATTCCGGTTTATTTAGCCATATTTTATGAAATGCTGCTGCAACAACCCACTTTTAATGGGGTTTTATTCTTGAAGGCCCTTTCACACCTACATTGTTTGGACTTTTCTGTTTGATTTGAACATTAAGATCCCACACACTGCTGTTGCTCAGCGTAACAATTTATTGGCTACATTTGCATTTTGGTCCCTCTGGAACTTCATTAAGAGTATTATTTGTATTTATTTATTCTACACTCTTGGTGACAGTCCAGAAAAGGGGTTAACCGATACTGGTTTTTCGGGGCCAATACAATCCAATTATTAGTAGTTAATGAGGCCAATAACCGATATTTGGAAACAATATGCATTTACAATAAAAATTAATATCTATCTGTCAGTATTTAGAATTTGGAAACTGACAAATTCCATCACAAAATTTTGTTTGAATGCCTTCAACAAATGTTTAATCAAAACTGAAACTTCCAACATCATATACAGCAGTTCCCAGCAACTTTGTTTTTATAAAGTCAAGTAAAATTTGATTTAAAGAATCAATTAATAAAAACAGCTCTTTGAAGTTTTACAAAGTGAAAAATCCTCCCAAGCTGACACTTTCTTTGCACTTGTCGATTAATTAACTTAATCGGCAATCACTAGAATAAAATGCTGATACAGATAATCGGCAAAATGCTAAATACTGACAATGTTGGGGATCTTGTTTTTCTCAAGACTCAAGTCATACTCTCAGACACACCTGCATCTGAGATAGCAGGATGAGGGTATGTCTCGCTTTAAAAAATAGAAGCTTGAGCGTGTGAAACCTCTCCTGGACCACAACCACACAGCCCGGTCCGCTGAAAAGAGGCAGTCTTGGTCGGACTCAGTCTGAACCCTGTTTTTTTTCAGATGTGAAAACATTTTTTGGACCGGTCGGACTTTAGGACCAATTACAGGAAGTTTTAGCAGGCCGTCGTCAAGTGATAAGAGAATTGTAGCACCAGGTTCATAGACAGTGATGGTGGCTGCATCAGGGCCTTCTGATGCTGGTGATCGAAGCAGAGGAGACATGAGCAGTAAAGCTGTGTGGTCGTAAATGTAGATTGGCAAAATCCGCCGTGGCAGCACATGGGAAGGGTAGGAGACAAAGAAACTCACAGAAACTTTAGAATTATCTTCAGAGAAAGCAGGAATACAAGAGGATGGAGAGCAGTCCATTGTGAGGTCAGTGTAGTAAATAAAAACAGAATAGAGATGGACAGTAGAGTAGGTTGGGACTCAGGATAAAGCACATTAAAGGAGGGACAAACCCAAGCAAGGAAAGTTAAAGGCCATAAGTACCAGAAGGAGAGAAAACCGGAAAAATTGATGTGACCTGAAGAGGAGTGTCATTCCAGTTATCGTCACTTTGTTTGTCGAGCCTTTGTCACTGTGAGAGGGTCACAGTCATGCATCCCTTTTCAACCACTTGGGTGTTTTTCAAGAACAGTCCAGAGGAAAATCGCTGTGTCACAGGATAACGTGTGATAGCTGCGTCTCTTCCAGGCTGACAGACACGCGGTTATGCAAAAAGACAAGATAAACAGAGAGGAAGACACGCCTGAAGGTTGGCTGGCAGATTGACAGACATTGAGACATACAGCAGTATGTCCACGTTACCAGAATACTACTAATACTGCTCTCTAGTTTAATGTGTTTTGGCTCTAAACAGGAAATAAAACATTTTGTCAAAGGATAAATATACCTCTATCATTTTCTGATATTCCTAATATACTAAGAGACTCCTTTTAATTTTTGTGGACTTTTCCTGTTTTGTATACACAAATTGGCTTTTAAGTAAATGTGTTGTCTGTCCACTTTGAGGTCTTAGTAGACAGGAGTTCACACCTGCTTTGGTGATACCTGGAAGTTTCTTGACACTGTCCAGGATTGATATTCATAATTATATGCTTCCAGGCTTCTTGCACATCCTTAAAAAGTCTTAAAAGGCATTGAATTAATTAATCTAAAATAAGGCATTAATTGGTATTAAAATTTCATAAATTGATCTGTCAAAAGTCTTAAAAATGCAAAAACATGACATTGTGTAAAATCTCAAAATAATTGTTATAATTAACTTTAAAATTAACTGAAAACCTCTCGAATAACCAACACAAACATAAGGATGGAGGACCCAATAACACATGTGCCACATCCCATCAAATGATAAAAAAAAGTTTTTTTTTTAAGGTAAACAATATGGATACTACTGCATTTATGTTACCACAAACATTTGTACAAAATTCTTCCTAAATGTAAGTAATTGATGTGAGTTTGTATTTTTCTTTTTCTGTCTTAAATGTAACTTAAGCTTAACTCTTTAGGGATCCTGTATCCTTCATTTTTTTGTTTTTCAGTTTCCTCATCTGAACCAAGGCTCTAAAAATAGATGCTTTATACTTTACATATTTAAAGCCTTTTGATGGTATGAGCTGTGATTGTTTTAATGCTGATACAAACTCTATTGGGGCTGACATTCTTGTCTTTTGGTTGGTCTGTTGTGGTTGCTATGATACGGATTATCCGCAGAAGTAAAAATGTTGGCACGAGGTTAGAGGACTTGCTCTGGCCCTTGCTCTGGGTGAAAGGAAGCCTGAAGCATGGAGGTAGACAGGATGGACACGCCAGTCTACATGTTTGTGGCCAGCAGTATTAATTTCCTCTATTAATCCTCTCCTCAGTTGCTGTTGTTTTGCACTCATATATGATGTGACATGTGTTATCTTTATGATACTTGTCCCAGCCCTTCTCCACTATAATTGGACAGCTGAATAAAAGGTGAGAGCGACAAGCTTACCGTTTTACCCAAAGCTGAACATTTTTCAACTCTTGGCAGCCAGGAAAAATGCCGAACATGCAGCGTTGAGTGCAGAATAGATGCTCAGTGTGTCATGCTACTGGTGTTTGAAGCATAGTGTAAATACTCAGTGCTCTGGAGTCCAATTACAACACTGTATGGCTTTGGTGGACACACAAGTCTGCCAGATAGAGTGCACTCAATTTAAGCACTTTTCACTCTGCATTTTTTTTAGCCCCTTTTCTCACACACAGTTTGCTCAGGAACAAGCTAAGCTCTGGGTTATACGAATCACACTGCATTTCTACTAGACCTGGGTTAAATCAATTAAATAAAATTTTCCTAATAAAATCTGCCTTGCCTAGCTTCCCTGACAGATGGTGAAAAACTTTTCTGTTGTAGCATGTCCTATATAATTTGTCTGGCTTTTCCTACCACAAGCTCAGGAACAATGCTGTTTCTGCTCCTGACCATTTTTATCTTTTTCAAGTTTTTTTCTAGACATATTCTTCTTGTTTAAGTTAGCTGGATTGCTATGTACCTTTGGTTTCTATTGGTAGTAGTTACCAAAATTACAAGCTACACATAAAACGTAGTGATGATGATGTGACAAAGAGGTCATGTTATTGGAAAAACCAAAATCAGTGTGAAAAGGGCTTTAGTTCATTGACAAATTGATTAGTTGAAGAGTAGGTTGAATTTTAGTCAACCATAATTTTTGTTGGTTGACTACAGCCCTTATTTGAGGTTTCTACCTTTTTTTTTTGAGGTTTATATCATTTTTCCCCCAATATAGTTTTTTGGGGGGAGTTTTTCCTTAGTCATTGTAAGGATCTAATGGCAAAGTGATGTATGCTTTAAAGCCCTCTGAGACAAATGGTGGTTTGTGATGATAGACTTTATTAATAAAATTGACTTGACTTGACTTATACATGCAGCATTTTGGCTAGTCTAAAAATCATAAGTGTTTACAACAAACTTGCAATAGTGACCCACAATTATTTGCTCATACAGGATGCAGATTCACCAAAAGTGACAGCCAAGTTGTCGTGTCAGAGACAAAATAATTAGTTGTCAGACAGTATGTGAAAAGAGACCAAGTGAGAGCAGAGACAGCTCTAAATTTGTTCTGCGGTGGCTCTCAAGAAAGTTTAATACCTCTTGTGTAATACAGCCAGCTGTGTGCTGATCCACTTACATGATTGACTACCTGCAGGGGTTCTCCAGCCCATCACTGGCTGCTCTGTGCCATCTTCCAATCAACGTCAAGTTGGCTGGTATAAATTTCCTAAGGGTGTTATTTGGGGGATTATGTGCTCAGTTAGGCAGTCACTTTCCCAAAATTACTGCTGCTGATTGTGCTGTTGATGATGATTCAATTAATGTGAGTAACTGTGTTGCAGGGCAGCAATTATCTTTTATTTGTCAAAAATGAAAAATAGCATTTCGATTATCCTTCAAAGCGCAACTGTCACACTGAACACTCTGAGTTTGAATGGGTCCATAACTATTGGACGGACACAAAGACAGGTAGGAAGGCCTGGGATAATATTGTGTTACCATCCCCCTCACAAAAAGAGACAGATTGACAGATAGGCCAAAGCCATAGTCAGTAAAAATTGTGGCGTCCTATGGTAGAAATCATATTACTGTCCCTCTCAGATAGAGACTGACAGATGGACTGAGACAGACAGCCGGAAATAACAGAAAAGAAACCAAGTCATCAGTCCCGAGGCAAGATGAGAGCGTAGACGAGGAATGACGAAGCTGCTGAGGGTTATACGATTCTTTAGGAGACATGTCTTTGACATTTCCCTGCTGAAAATGTTGGAAAGTGTGTTTCTGTTCCTTTTCCTGTCTGTGGTCATTGGCTATTGATGACTACAGATACAAATATTAACACTTTGAAATCTGAGGAAATACACTTTCAAAACCATGGACAACAGGCAAAAAGTGACCTAAAAGAAAAAGAAATTACCTCCAAATTAGCATGAAATTAATAAAAAGTTACAAGACAATTACCTGAAGTTAGAGAAAAAAACCCCCAATGACCTGAAAGTGCTTAAATACAATAATAATAATAACGATAGTAATAATAATAATAATTAAAAAATAAAAAAAAAATAATAATAATAATAATAATAATAATAATGATTTTTAAAAGTATGTAGGTATTGATGTATAGATAGTTATATAATAAACTCTTATGACTCTTTATCTCTGTATTCAGGTCACCTTTTACTTTTTTTTTTTTTTTTTTTGATTTGAGGGATATTTCATGTTGCTAGTTGCTTTTTTTCTCATGTATTTTGAAAGAAACCAAACAATTTCCTAAATGTTTCAAAGGTTAAAATGCTTGGGAAAGGCATCTAAACACAGCACAAGTGAATGGACGTTGAGCCAGCTTTTAAAGGGTTAAAAACACTTTTTTGATGACTCAGTAGGTAAGTCTGGACCTATAGGACTGGCAAAAACTTGACCCTAAGATGATGTTTGTAGACTGAAGCCCCAAATACAAGCTCATGCCTCATTGCTGAGTTGGAAAAATCTATTGCAAATCCACCCAATATTTCTCCTGCAGCTCCATATATCTTAATGTAATCCCAACAACATGCTGTGTCTTTATGTCTGTATGTGTTTCTGTGTGTGTGCTGGATGTGGTATAAGTGTGTCTAACCATGTTTTTTTGCCCACTTAAGGAAGGTATGTGCAAGCGTGTGACAGCAGCTCCATCACTTTTCATTACCGTCATCATTAAGAGCGTGAGATGTGAAAAGGATGTTGAGATTTCTTGAGACAAACTGCATTAGAAACACATAGAGGTGTCTGAGAGAAAAAAACACACCGACAGGGTACACACAGGCACCCCAGACCCCACTGTGTTCAGTTTGTCACCTGAATCGGAAAAGCGGTTTAGAGCTTTCGTATGCTGTTACAGCCATTGTTACCCAGTATAACTGATGCATGTGGAAGCTAAGTCATTGTGACTATATCCTGCAGATAATTGACTTTTTGACCTTTTTTGGGCAGTCAAACTAAGCTGTAAGCACAACACTGAAATGTTATCACCACATAAAGCTGATGTGGCAAACATATACATATTGTTTTGACATCCAGGAAATACAGGGCAACATTAGATTCTCAGTCTTTGATTGTCTGCTTCTTTAGGTTATTACTTCAATGTTAGGTTACATTTAAAATCATACTGCAAATCAAGATGACAAGTGATGGGGAATGAGTATCATTAACTGAGGGGAGGAAGTTGTACAGCTAAGACGCTTAACTCACAAGCAGGGTTGCAGCGATATAGCAGTTTTAGGGTACACCGTGATATGAATGTTGACAGTTATCAAATTGTGTATATCTGCTTATGTACAATATTGAAAAAAGTGGATGGAGAATCTCACCTTTATTTTAGTTATTTTCAAACGGGAGACTTTTTGCACATTCAAATCCAATTATAGTGATAAATCACTTGTTGTTGCTGGATCAGAAAACTTTCTGTTGCTGCCGGTACACAGATTAGACCCTGCAGCTGTGACCCCGGTGCTAGGGTTTGTGCCAGCTGATTTCAAGTTGCTAAAGCCGCTATTGAAGGTCCGCCTCAAGAACTTTCACCTGGTTGACAACTGGCAAAGTCTCAGATGCCAGGGCTTAGGGACCTTGGAATGGGTTAGCTTGCAAATTCTTGTCTTATTTGTGGTCTGATAAATAGAGAGAGCACGAGAGCAGGGTGAGGCGTTAAGTAAAGTTTTTTAATAAGCCCCTTTAACAGAGCAGTCACAAAGTGCTACACCAGATTTAAAATCATTAAAAAGACCAAAGCAGTTTAAGTTAGTTTATTTACCAGGGGTTAACCTTTCCATGCATTTTATCATGCTGCTGAGAAAAAGTAATAAAGACTGGCATGTGATGTGCATTGTTTTTTGGATATAACTTACAGTCTCTATGAGTCATTACCATGTTCTTTTGTACAGGTTAGGTAGACAAAATTTGCAATAAATTGTAATATTGAATCACAATACATATGGAATGGCAACCAAGTAAAATGATTGAATTGAGAGGTAATATAACATGTCGTCCCCGCCACTGTGAAAAGAGGTGAACAAAGGACGGCATATCCCACTTTCCTCTGGGATTCAACTACTTAAGACTTCCAAAAGCAATGTGGTGTAGAGAGACAGCAGTGCAGTGGAGCCGAGCAACAAAAATGTGTGAAAGAGCACGGGGGATTGTTAAGGGAGATGTGACTAGAGGAGAGAGTGTGAGAATTGGTGAGAATGATGTGGGAAAAATGGGACATTATGATGAGAGATGGAGTGACGGTGAGACGGACCAGTGAAGTGGAGACCACAATCAGGATTGTCTTAAAGTCAGAAATATGGATTCCTTCGCTCTGCTGTTGTTTTTATAGCTCTCTGTTTGTTGAGAAACCAACAAAAACAAACCAGACAAAGATCGAGAGAGACAGACAAAGACAGAAAGCAATATGAAAACCCTTCATTCAAAGAGAATGCGAATAAAAAATGAGGCTGACGCAAAGTGTGTTAAGAATGAGATAAACAGGGAGAGATGGACACAAGTTAACACACATTTATCACAAAACCTAAACTTCTAATTACAATGACCGACCAATATCGTGACTGCAACTCCAGCTACTTTCTGTCAAAGCACTCCACATTTGCTCGCCTGCTTTTGAAGTTAAGCGATCAAAGTCATCGCCTTCCTCTCTGACTGGATACAGGTACAGGAGATGTGCACAGGCGCAGGGGTTTGGAGCTTTGAGGAAAGATGGGACGGGACACCTGCGGGGGTGTCAGGACAGAGGTGTAAATAAGTGAAGAGAGGTATCGGGGCGGGGAGAGATGGCAGGGGAGCAAGGGAGTAGAGATGAAAAGGAGGGAGTGAGATGAGGTCGGGGAATCATACAGATACAGTGGTGGAGGACGTGGGCTCGTTTGATTGCCGAGAGACAGATGGGAGTGAAAAATGGATGTGGGACTTCTATGTCGGTATTGCACTGAAATGCTTTTTCTTGTCTTTTTAATTGGAAATGTATTGTACTTTGTGCCAAGATGTAATTATCTCCATCAGGTGTAAACCTGCAGGGGATCATGTGTTTGTTGTTGGCTGTGTGTGTGTGTGTGTGTGTGTGTGTGTGTCTTTCTGTCTGTCTCTCTGTCTGTCTGTCAGTCCGCAGCTTGTCTAACATTGATAAAAGATGATAAAATACTCGACTCTGACTTGGTATTCGTGACTTGAGACAGATGAACAACAGATGTAAAAGCTTCGGTGATCTGAGTTTGAGTTGAATCACTATTATTTGCTACTGAATTCTTTGGCAGAAATGTCAGTAATCATTAATTGAACGGTAGCTGGCGGCAGCACAAATGGGCTGACCTTAACTAAACACATGACATTTTTCAAGACAGATGAGAGAAAAATGTGAAAAGAACTAAAACTGATGAGAAAAAACTGTGAATAGAGAGCAAAAGTGATTAAGTGAAAGAAAAACAGAGAAGACTTTTTCCTTGAGTCTCCCGTTATGGACAGAAAGGAGATAGGAAAAAAGGGACAGGGGTTCGAGGAAGTGAGAGAGGACCAGACCTGAAAAGAAAGAGGAACAGTGAAAGCAAAAGAAGTGGATTTTAAAGAGTAGAGAAAGGTGGGCGAAAAAGTTCTATCAACAGAGACAGAAAAGGATATGTGGAGGGAAAAATTAAGTTATATAGCGTATTTAAAAGCCCCACAGAAAGACGGATAGGAAGCATAAAAAAAGCAGAGAAGATTGACAAAAGGAAAATGCTCCGCTGAATACAATAAGTCATTTGATGGTTGGCTGAAAGTACTTTTCTGATGACAAAGCTTTCGGGGAGTGAATAAGGGCCGGTGCTGAGCAGTTAGGCTCATGGAGAGACTCTAAGAAAGAGTTGGTCACACTGTCAACTTCCCAATCGTCTCTGCCTTCACATCTATTGTTGCATTGCCTTTTAATCACAGTTTCCCTCGAAGAATTTATACGGAGAGCTGAAGTCAACGTCACATCCGATAAAATCCTCATACAACACGGTCTAATTTGCGCTGATGTTCTTCTTGCAGTTAAAAAAAAAATGAAACGCGCTTGGTTTGAATGTTAATGAAGCCACCGGTTTTGAGAATTGTTTCCTGTATACACCGAGCCAGCGGATCTGTAACTAATGAGCCAACGTTCGACTTTCAATCCTTTTTTTTTCACTAGGTTTCAATTTCTTTGTATCATTTTTGGGGGGGATTTCAAAGATGATTTTGCTTACTGAACTGTGTGCTTGACAAACAGAGTTGGATTTTTTTTCTCCCCACAACCAGGCAACTAAGAAAGGTTGTACTAACTTTTTATATGTCATCAAAAGTTTTCTGCCTTTGTTTTATCATACCATTCATCATGATCAGAAGTGGTGATTTTGAACTTTTTTCAGTCTCTCTTGTTTTCCTTTACCTCCCCCAATCTATTCATCACATCCTTTTCCACTTTGCATCGCATTATAGGTATTCTATATTGATCTGAGTGCACCTCTATGCACACATCCTTCCTCAAATCCTCTCTTTCACTGCCTAACTTCCGCCATCCTTCATTGCCTTTATCCGTCTTTCCACTCTTTCCATTCATCATGCTCTTGCCCTGATTTAGCCCCACCCACAGACTCTATCATGGTTCCCACCATCATGAAAAACCTGGAAAAATCCTGAAATTTCACAATCACATTTTCCAAGCCTGGAAAAGCCATGGAATAAGTTACATTCGTTAAAAGTTTTTAAATTAGCAACAAATTAGCCAAAAGTACAAGAAAATTACCTAAAAAAATTAGCACACCAAAACAAGGAAAGTATAAAACAAAAATCAAACAAGGAAATCAAAAAAGTGCAAATAGGAGATAATTCTGTAACATAATTTTGAATCTATAATTATAATACTTATGAATACAGTATTTTCAACATTTTTCCTCACTTTTCAAAAATAATTTTCTAAGTCTGCCAATTTCTTGCAATTTGCAGGATGTGTCTTGCCAAAATGCTCATTGCCTGTTTTTTCCAAAGCAGTCGAACCAATGTGCTCATATTTCAAAACATTTCAAAACACTTACAAAAAGCATCTGTATGCAGCACGAGAAAATGAGTGTTGATCCAGGTTTTAAAGTGTTAAAAATAATTAAAAGTTTTGGAAAAGTTGTAGATTTTTTCGTGTGTAATGAATTGTTGCAGTAATCCTCCGAGCATAAAACTCCACATTATGTAACACAACAGAAATCTCATTTTCTGTAGCTGACGATGCAACGTAGCCCTGATAAGTGTCGATGCGTGACAACGGTTTGTTTACTGCCACGTAGGTTTATTAATTTCCTCCCAGCATTCTATCTCTCTCTTCATGTATGTCAGCTAGCTCAAATTATGTTTGAATCTGATATGTTCGAAAAAACGCCAGGCAAGTGAGAAAAAAGAAAAAATTCTCACGATTTCTCACGATTTCTGAAAAAGTCATGGAAAAGTTTTGAAATTTTCTCCATGAAAATGTCTGGGAACTGTGTTATATTATCATCCCTCCATCCCTCTTTCTCCTCCCTCCCTCTCCCCATTCATTCTTCCTCTCCCTCCTCCCACCCATACCATAATATTAATAGGCTGTTGAGAGTGTGTGATTTCAGCAGTACCTCTTTCTATTAGCCAGCTCTGCATTTAGTGCATTAAGTCTGTGTGCACACTGTCGCCTGTTATTCAGCTGGACACATAAACAGCATAACTGCAGACTGAAAGCTGCATTCATACGCTCTTATGTACATGTATGCGCGCGCGCACACACACACACACACACACACACACAGTGCAGTTTGATATTCTAACCAGCCCACAAGAGTTAATCATGTTCTCAGACACACATATGGATACACATATTAAAATGCATCTGGCTTCCCACACAAAACTAGTGAATGCACAGACTGTCAGAATACTTATAGACTACTAAACTATAAGATTTGATATTCACTGAGTCAGAGCACAGTGCGTTACCTGCATGCTAATGCAGCTATGAGTCACACGACGAGCTGTGACAATACAGCTCAAAACATCACTCAGGTGAAGCAGTGATCTCTGTCAGTGGGAGTCTGATTCTGTTGTGTGATATGTCATGTTGCATACAAAAAAAGAAGATTTGGGAAGGGATCAAAAGAAACTTTTTGTAGTTGTTTGTGTGAGCCCATGCGAAGACTTGTGAGTCAGTGAGTGATGGGGGGAGGTGGATTGGAAGATGCAGGGGGTATTCGGAAATGGTATTGCTTCCTCTCAGTGGGTGTGTGCATGTGTGATCGTGAGTGCGTTCTTCCCTAAAAATAAAACGATACCGCTTCCCTCGAGACCATATGGTGCAGATAATGAGCTGGTCCACCGGCACTCCTGCTCGTGTTTTCCCCGGCGGGCTGAAAGAACGGCCCAGCTTGAAAGTGTGGAATAGTTGTATCCTTCTCACTTATCTTTGTCCTTAAATCCACACGCAAGTGAATTGTTGAATTATTGGTGGTCATTTTGGTGTATCCTAGAGGGTGCCCCAAAAATTGATTCTCAGTCATGTCTCGTCCCATTATCGCAAAAGAACGCGAAATGGCATGAGATACAGGAAGCGCTTTCCTTTTCCTTCAGCATTTCATTGCGTCAGGGAGCTTTAGCGCACATTTTGAAGTGCTATCCTTTTTGAGGTGGCATTATTTTAATATTTTGGGATGTAAATGTCTTTTTTTCCCGGTTGGTTTTATTGACTGACAGGCTGCTACCTGTGCTGATACTGCTAACAGTGCTAACAGATCTAACAGTGATAACATACTCTGTCTTAGCAATGCTTCATTTAAAGTATAGAACAATGTCTCACTGGACTAGTTCTCAAGGCTATTTGGTCCTCAAAAATCATTATGTCAGTGCTGAAATTGAGAAATTGGCTTTTAAATATCGTGCCCCACACAAGTGGAGCTACCTTCAGAAGCTTTTAAAATTAGACGCACCAATCGCTTTCAATCAATTTAAATTTCTGCTGACTGACATACAGCACAGCGAATGCATGTGTTTTCCTTGAGTTGATGTTGTCCTATGTGCTGATGTTTTAAAGTATTTGTTGGTGTATGCAGTGCCTGTTGTGTGTTTTTGATGTGCACTTCAGTATCGGCCCACATGTTCTGTCATAGTATATTGTATTGCGCTTTTATAGTTTTACTTTGTCATGTAATCAGGGCATCCTTGTAAAAGAGAGCTTGCTCTTGGCCTTTCCTGTTCGAATAAAGGTTATAATAATAATAATAATTATAATAATGGGGTTTCGAGCTCAAAATTTAGATGCTTACTCACCGGGACGATCTGATGGGGAGACTTGAATGTTTCTGCAGCAATGCCGTCCTGCCACTGTGGGTGTTACCAGCAACAATTGCTGAATGAGCAGTGCTGTGAGCTGGCTCCCAACCGAAATGTGCACAATGCAAAGCAACCAAGGCTAGCTAACCAGTGTAACATGAATACCATTGTGGTACAGCAAAGTGCAAGTGCTACTTCTAGACTTATTATAATATTCCCGGCGCTTACACAATTAATGGTTCAGCAATGACGTCCCTAATATTTATATATAAAAACAGGCAACTTTTACTATTATTCCCATCCTGTCCGCTATTATGTGCTTTTCTCCCGTCCCAGTGAGGTATTGAATTGTGGAATTGACTTTTACAGGAATCCAACAGGATTCTAGTGACTCACCTGTCACTTAAAATGAGCACAATCACTTTAAATTTGACGGCAATCACCTTCTCAGTTTGAACTCACATATATGTTTTCACCAAAGAGCAAGCCCCCACAGTGCTTACGTACATAAGCACAAGGAGTTCCTCTCTTATAATAATTTGTCCCCTTTGGATTAAAACCACGTCATAGTTAATAAATGCACTCTATACAATTTACCTGACTCAAGATCAAATTATTCTTCCTGCTCTTTAGCTGCAATTACTTTTTCTTTTGACCCAACTTGGTTTATTTTTTTCCTGGAGTTGCTCTCCATTTACTTAGTCGCTTTTCTATTTGAAATCAGCCACCTCCTATATCAAGAGCACAGCTACTTTTGTACTAGTCACTTTCTATTTGATGGTGTTAACCTGTTGGTGGGCCTGCCTTATTGGCCATTTAGTGATGCTTGGGAGCACAACAAATAGATGAGTGTAATGTCTCACCATCTGCTGCACTGTTGTTTCAACCCTGAAACAATTGTTGAAATGTCAGAATACATTTGTGCTTTTTACCCGCTCCGTGAAGGCGCGGGGACCGCTGTGGCAGCAAGCTGTTTGATTCTCAAAATTAGAATCACTTTAATCAGCAGTACTATAAACATTCAGGGGTTTCTGTGCTGCAACAGAGACATTTATATAACACATGGGGAAAATGCAGCTTCTGGCATGTATGACACAAGAAAATAAATTGATTTTACTCAGACTGTGCACACTACAATACAGAAAGGGGTCACCTACTGGATTTCTTGTGACCATCTCTAAGCCCCACCTCCCTTAGTTTTGATGATATGCAGGTCAAACTTTCCATTCTAATAAGACAGCACATACACGCTGCGTCCGAAATCACATATTATTCACTACATACCCATACATACACTGAGCAGTAACTACCATGGAAATATGAAAAGAAATGGATACAGCGTTGAATGCGAGGCTCTTTGCTCAGTGAGGGATGAACTGCCGTGTATAAATTAACCGTATGATTCGGGGATGATCGGCACTATGCCTGTACTCTGCACTATTGCAGTATTATTGATGTTACAAAGATATCTTGGTCACTGCTGTAAATGCCTGTTGTTAACATTGTCGCTTACTGCATTGCATTGTGGGATATTTGAGCCAGCATAGTGTCCAGCATTTGCATGCTGTAATATTTCAGTGGTAGTGGTATACAGTTCACAAATAAGGTCTTGAACATGCTAAAAAAATCTTTTATACTCTTTAAACGCATTAATAGGACATAAGTATGGGTCTTTGACTTCGACATAAAGAAAAACAGGCCTATCATTTCTTATGGGCAGCAGTGGATTTTTGAGCTGAAATGATGACTGTTGCTTGGAGATTTAATCAACTGTTGTTCGCCAGTATAAGCTAATGCTAATGCTAAAACTCTGTTTGTTTGTGTGACTTTTAATGCTTCCAGCTGTTTTATTTTAAAACAAGAACCCAGTAAAAGTCTTTTTAATATGAACATGATGGCTACCTTCATGATATAATACTAAAGGCCCAAACCTAATACAGAGCAGGACAAAGCCATTATAAATATTTTGAACTCTGATATGTTAGCGTCTTGGCCTCCACAGGGTGGATGGATAATCCAGAAGGTGATCTTCAACAGACGTGATAAATTCTTAAGAAGATTTAATTCTTTTTTTCCCCCAAAAATTCTGTGCTGTCCATCTTCCATTCCAAGTACAACCCAAAAATCAAAAGCCAAGCTTCTTTCACAGTTTGGTGGGATTTATAGGGGTTGCAGGTAACATGTTTTATACTTCTTGGGGAAAAAAATTAATTTATGTGTCTACATTATGTTAAGACCTTATTTTGAAAGCCGGATGTAGACATATGTATGCCTTTAAAGGTCAAAATATTGGTGCACTCCAGCTTTGGCTGCCACAGGGCCCTAATCATGATATAGAATGACAATAAGACATACCGGATCAATAGACTTGCATCCTATCCTTTACACCACAAGCTGGACAGAGAGTTTGACCCCTTCCTCTGTCATTGTCTCAGTAGCTTTCTCTGAAACAGACAACAATCACATCCTGCCCTCACACCCACATACAGGCAGCCTCAAAGGATGTGCCCTTACACCCATGTTTTTCTCCCCTTACACAAACCTTTCAGTCTAACAATGGCTCCGTCGTCTGCAGGTACACATCCAACACAGACAACAATAATGACGAAACGCGGCATGATGAGCAGAGAAATTGGGTGGCTAATAATCTCCTACTCAAAACATTAAAACATAAGTTTCAAGTGCAGGTCACATCCCCAAATTACCATGCTGATGCAAACTGCTTGGCTGTGTAGTCATTAAAAAAATGAATCTAAGGATTCATTATGTAGAAAGTCTATTGAAATTATGTCAGAGAGGTATCGATTCAACTCTATGGTAATTTGTTAGACCATGTTTGTGGTGTCGTTTTATAATATAATTCAGTTCAATACAAGCGTGGGCATTATGACCCAGCTTTTAATGAATTTTTAAGTAATTGATGTGCAAAAGACTTGCACGTCTATCAAGTTCAGCTGCTGAGGCCCTCAAAAATTGTAGATGCTTTCTTTTTCACAAGGTCTCACAACACAATACACAAAATCACTGGAAGAACAATCAAAGTATGAAATTATCTACAAAAAATCATAGCAGCAAAAGGCATGTAACAATCCAGTTTACATTTCATTTTGAATCCCTTTGTCCCGGTTGATTGCCTTGTGATTGTTTGATGTGCAAATTTTTTTTACAGGTACTGTATAGGGATGCGTCCGTGAGGAAGTTTTCAAACTGCTTAATAAACTAGACTAGTGTTACCAATTAGATCAATCATATAACAAGAAAAAATAAGTTGATGATGATGATGATGATGATGATGATGATAATGTTGCATAACATCTTGTAACACTCCGTCACATCACGTAACACCCCGTAACACTGTGCAACACCATGTTACACAGCATAACACCATGCAACACCGGCAACAATGACAATCGCAGGAAGCCAAGTACTGTAGAAGCAACACGACAAAGGAAACAAAGAAAATTCTTAGGACATGGTCAGCATCCACACCAATTCAAACTGCAAAATCTTGATTGGGTAACTACATTGTCATACAACTTTATTTTGTCATGAAGTAACTGTCAATATCACATTACATTGTCATGAATTGTATAAATCTGAATTGAAAGATCTGATGGTGCATATTAGCACAGGTGTCGAGGGATTTCCATGACACACACACACACACACACACACACACACACACACACACACACACACACACACACTCACCTTCTGATGCTGATACATAATGTAATATGCAAAACATGACCGTTCTGAAGTGGTGGCCTGGCCCGCTGAGCTGATGATGAGTCTCTTGTGAGCGGTCACAAGCTCATACAGAGAAATAAATCAAAACACACACTGCACACAGACCCACACCCGCGCAACTGACGTGCAACAAGGAGTCCTGGCTCCCACACCATCCAAGACACACACTCTGTTCAGTCACGACAAAAGCTGGGCGTGCTTGAGCCATGTGTTGGCACACATTGATTTAGCCTGCCCCTGGGGAAATTTGTCATCCCTGTGTTGTCTCAAAAACAAATGTCCCTGCATCAAACACTAAACCAAAACTTATTTCATAACCAAAACATGCATGCACAAATAGTTTTTAAAGACTTTCTAGTCTCTAATTTGCTGCTAAGTTGCTTTTCATTCAGCAGATTTAAATGCATTTGGTGCAGGTCTGCTGGCTTATTGCATGATGCATGAGGTTCATTTACAAGTGTATCAATGGGAATATATGCCTAATGGGCTTGATGCTGGGGGAATACCTGTGTGAAACACAGACTTGCTCTGACTCATAATTCTTAGACACTGGCAGGTGGGAATCCTGTATCCTTCCTCACTGTGTGTGTCCGTCCTCTGCTCATATTTGTATATCCAACAAGACTGAAATGTGTGTACCTTTAGCTCTGCGTGTGTGTTTTGAGGAATTTGTGGCATTTGCAGCTACAGTCGCACAGCAGGATGCAGGAATGCATACGGGAACACCGAGCATGAATGTTGGCAGGTGTCAAGCGCTCATGTTGACATGCGTACCTGCTCACACACACACACACCATCATGCATAAAACCAACAATGAAGCACTGTCGGATAGCACTTTTGTGTCACGGCAGGGAGAGACAAAACAGAGAGGAGAAGCTGCAGGTGGCTGGCTTGGATCAAGTATGGTGCCTTCCTCCAGTGTGTGTGTGTGTGTGTGTCGTGTGTGTGTGTGTGTGTGTGTGTGTGTGTGTGTGTGTGTGTGTGTGTGTGTGTGTGTGTGTGTGTGTGTGTGTGTGTGTGTGTGTGTGTTACTGCACTTGAGGTTTAGGTGGCTGTTGTGATGCAGCTGCTAGGGGGCACATATTATTCAAATAGCATAAGTACTGACAAAAAACACATAACAAAAACATAAAGGCAGATAAAGAGACAGTACGGCTACATCCACATGAATATGTTTTTGTATGCAAGTATGGAAAATGCCTAACTTCTCTCAAAATCCACCTTTGGTCTCACTATGGCTTTGAGGAAAGATGACTTTCAGTACAGTTTGTAGCAGTGCGGGCTCGGAAAAGCAGAAAATATAGATTGTTTCCTTTTTGACATCAACACGGTAACATGCCAAAGAGCTGCTGTGTGACTGGTTATATGACTAACAAGACCAAAAACCCCAAGTCTCCACTTTTATACTATACCAGACTGAGACTCAGGAAGTGGAGTTGGTCATCCACGTTTTGGAAGATTGGTGTTTGCATCCTTGGCTTCTGTGACTGGCACAAATACTAAAACCCAAATTGCTCTGACTGGCTTGTCCTTCGGGGTGTGAGAGCGTGTGAATGGTTAACTGAGTAGCAGGTGGCAACGTAGCCTTGGCTACCAGTGTATTAATGTGGGTAAATATGGGGTGAATATGACATGTAGTGATAAAGTACTTTGAGTGGTTGGAAGACTAGAAAAGTGCAAGCAAAGAAAACTCTGGTCATACTTTTCTCCATCTTCCTCTGTGTTGTTTTCTGTAAATAAGCAACTAACCTGCTTCCTGTTTACACTGGCACGCCATTTTACAATGAAAATGCATCAGTGTGGATGTAGCCTAAGGAAGTGAGTGATAGCATCAGGACTGAATGGGAGGCTATAAAAGTAATTATTTATTTATTTGCCCAATCAATCTCCACTTAAAATCAGTCATGCAGTAAACTGTTTGAGTGCATGAGAAGAGGTGAGTTTTCAAACCAGTCTTTAATCATAATGGCAGTTTCCCTCCAGTCCACCACGTTCCCTAAAAAAATTATAATTTGATTTAATTATACATAGAGGCAGTGACTACCCCACACCAATTTCATAGCCTGGAGTAATAATAGATACCAGATAATGAGCAAAATAAGGAGGCTTTCTTCTTAACTGTCATAAATAATAAAAGCGTTAATCCACATGCTTGAGGTTTTTGTCCCTCTATTTATGTCAATTTGTTGGACTAAACCCAATACATGTCATAAGGCGTCTCACATATACAACATTATTTTGTATTTTAGCCTGTAATTGTCAGTTTGGGCTGTTATTTAAGGAGTCATTAAAAATTGGTCGAGAAAGCTTCAGTTTGTGGAAAGTTTTTCTTGTCAAAAATGAAAACAGTATGTACTGAGTGCTGCTTTACCTGTCAAAATATCCACGCTGAATAGCGTTCATTATAAGTGCTAATTAAGGATTTTAAAGATAGGAGAGAACGATGAAAGTCTTTTTCCATAGACTGCTACTTGTGTGAGTAATCCTTCAGTATTTACTGTGTATCATTACGAGATTTGTATTCAGGACGTTTAAAAGCAGGTGAAGACAGATGGCTGTTTGTTTTGTGCGTGACTAAGTTTGTGTCGGTTCCAAAATGTGTGATACCGTGCAATGGAGGTCTGTGTGTTAGTAAGAGAGAGAGAGAAAGTGATAATGTACCGACAGAGATATATTAAAGGCTGCAGCCTCGGGTCCCTGGCCTCCAGCCCTCTGGCCATCCTCACCTCTCTGATATTGGCAGTGATTGCACAAATGTGTGTTTCAATGTATGTATGTGAGGCAGATGTTACAACTGAGTCACGTGTCTGCTCATGCCATAAGTTTTCACCAAATTGGCACTGTGTTTGTATGTGTGCCCTTATGTGTGTGTATTTGCAATTATACTTGTACCACCACCACACCTCGGTCACCTGTCATACCCCGTCCTCCAGCCGACCCTCTGACCTTCTCCCAGCAGCAGGTGCAGATTCATCGCTACAATTATAAATCTTTCTTTCATGCTGCCGTTAATAAGGTTCCTCTTGAAATTTAAATTGACTGAGGCGGTGGGCTGGTATTTCAGCTCCTTCCTCTCCAGCAGAGCTTTCTATGTCACCGTGGTTAATTCATTGTCACCCTGAGCATGTAATACCTGTCGGGGTGTGAAGGGTTCAATTTTAGGATCCATCCTGTATTTTCCATGTTCATGTTCCCACTTTGTAACACTTTGAACAGAACTTCTGACTCTGTAATGTCAGTATATGGGCTTCAACTACCTGAGCTACCTTGACACAATCCAAGAGTCTGTAGCAGGTAGTTGGGGCTCAGTTGTCCATTACAATTCATTGGCTTAACCCTTTGAAGCTGGATTGACATGAGTTTTCTTGTGCCGTGTTAAGATACCTTTCACAAGCTGTTTAACCATAACCAACGTGGCAAAAAATGTACTACTAATTGCAAGATGTTTATAAAAGGTGAAAGAAACAAAAAATTACCTAAAAATTAGTTTTAGAAAATGAGGGGAGATTTATTAGAAAATTAAGTTGCTCTTCCCATGTGTCTGAAAGAAGTCAAATCAATGGCGATCTCTTTTCATTGCAAAAATATCTAAATGTTTTTTAAAATCAGTTGCCAGAATCGTTGACAGCAAGATTAGATTGACAGGTTAAAAAGGTTAAGCAGACCCAAATCACATCTATAAGCAGTCAATTCAAGCAATTCAGTGTAGTGACTAATCCAGACCTTCATTTTATCTTGGTTTGTCTGCTGCAAGTCATGCAATCCTTAACTTAATTAAAACAACCTCTTGCCTCACTGGATATAAATACCACAGTTTTAACCAGGTGCCACATTAAATTAATTATTGGTTTTCTAATCTGTAAATTACACTGTAATAGCATGTCATTTTAAAATATTACAGGATTTTTTCAGTAAGCAATGCTGTTTATTGTACTTTTATACATGGTTGCTATGAAAAGAGTGATGATATAAATGAATAAATCTTCTTTCATCTCATATATATCCTGAGACATCAATTTCCGGCTGATATATTCATCTTATAGCCTTGAAGTAGCCCTGTGTTTTTCCCGTGTTGCCCACCATATGATTAGAACCTTGAAAATAAACCAAAACATATTTATATATTGATACATATTGAGAAATGTTTAATCACTTTAGTGGCACGGCTCATGGAACTGGTTGACGGACGGCCACAAATCTTTCATGGTCCCCAGAAGAGGAAGCCGATCGACTTTGGTTATTCCTTGACTTTTCCTATAGTGCTACCATAAATTTGAGTTATCTTAAGTGCTACAACAAGACTAAAAACATGATGCCAGTGATGTTTTTCAAAACAACTTGGCACTTTGGGGCTTCAGGACACTTGGACTACTTCAGATGAGCCGTATGGAGACATTATGTGGTCTTATTGTATTTTTCTTTAAATGTTTGAGTCCTGGTCACCATTTGCTTGGGAGACAAGTGCAGCACCTGTGTTTTGTGGTCTATAAAACATCTCTAATGTTTTATGTGGCGTTTTCTTTCACATTGATTTAGCCATTTTTTATGCTTGCGCTCCTGACGCTTTTTGTTAAGATACCATAGCTGCATCCTAGGCTTGGCACTACCTGAGACGTTTGAGATTATTTTAAAGAAACTAAAACAACCCATATGTT
This sequence comes from Plectropomus leopardus, assembly GCF_008729295.1. Lineage (NCBI taxonomy): Eukaryota > Metazoa > Chordata > Actinopteri > Perciformes > Serranidae > Plectropomus > Plectropomus leopardus. Next base: position 13,189,475 of record NC_056484.1, read on the forward strand.
TTTTTCCCTTGAGTTCGAAATTATGTGCTCAGCCAGACTGCCCTCCAGTGCCAGCAGCTGGCTATCAAGCCTAGAACACATGAGACTCAAATACAGATAGTAGTTCAGCTAACAAGTTATTTTAGCAGTCCTGATTACTGCTAGTTATTGATGCTTAATGCTGCTTGATGTATGTATGTATGTAGTGCTGTTGTAAAGCCAGCAGCTTTCTGAAACAGAGAGGCAGTAGTGAGGTGGTCTTGTTGAGTGAGCTCCTTGGCTGCAGAGGGGAAGAATCGTTACCACCAGCAGATGATCACCTTCTCCGCTATAGTCTGAACAGTGCTGCTGAAAAACTCCACGGACTAAACAGCTCACTGGGCCATTGATTTAGCACCGTATGTGTTGAACTCCCACATGAGCTTGGTATCTATGGAAAACTAAGAGAACCACTGATCTACTTGTTATCATCTATTGAAGGTTTATGTGACTTTGACACACCTGGATGCAGATTAAACTATATCCTCGATGACACCTCTGAGATTGCATGCGACAGACTAATTTTGGTGATTTAGTATGCAATAACATGTGGACACAAAGGGGTTAAACACAGCCTCAGTATGCATTTTAAAAAAGATCCTGCGTCTGCATGTTCCGTCATTTTATCTCACTTTCTCCTTTGTAATTCCTTTTCCTCTTTTTTCCACTTTCTTCACTCTCGCCTATATCAATCTCATCTCTGTCACTTGTGTTCCCTTCATTTGCATTCTGCATAATAGTCTCTTTCCCATTCCCTTTGTTTTTCAGCTTCTATCAGCGTCATCTCCCTCTCTTTTCTTAACCTCTTGGCTTTTTAAACACTCGTCTCATTTCACTTCTCTTTCTTTCTGCTCATCTCAGATCTCCTCTTGTTGTTGTCTTTTTCAAGGAATCTGCGTCGCTTTGCGTCCTGTCTCCATTTGTTGTTTCCCATCAATTACCTCAGTTTTCTTCATTCATCTTCTCCCTGCCTTTCTCCTCTCTGCCTCAGTCAGTTTTCTCTCACCCTTGCTATTTATTTCCCCTTTTTCTTTCCCCTCCCTCCTCTTTAGTTTTCTGTGCCTTTGCATAGCCATCCCCCCTCACATCTCTCTCATCATTCTCTCATTGTTTCTCACTCACTACTTCTTCCTCCTCCTAGCTCCCAATAAATGTTTCCGTGTCATCTTTCCTCTCTCTCCCTGCCTCTTGCTCCTTGCCTACCTCTTATATGCTGTATTTCCTGTTGTTTCCTCTTCTCTGTCTGACATTTTTGGGTTTTTTTCTGTCTTTGTGCTCTCGTGAAGTATCCTCCATTTACCTACTTTCCCTCGCTGTCTTTCTTTCATCTTGTCTATCTGTTTTTGTTTGCATGTCAACAAACAAATTACAGGCTGTTATTCTATTCTGAATATCTTGTGATGCGGAGAGCACGCGAGGGGTAAAAACGAGACAGGAAAGGGAATATCACTGTTGTTTAGCGGCAATTAAAGTAGCATCTCTGATACAGAGAGAGAAGTGTTTTTGTGCTTCTCTGTCTCTCAGCCATGAAAACAGCTTTTCTGAAGGAAATGCAAATTCTCAATCAATACGACAATGGTAGGCTGGAATATAAATGTTTTTATTTCCAAGAAAGGCTGGACAACATACAGATATTGTGTCAAAATTGTGATATGAGACTAAATATCTTCTTAGATTTGAGATATCTAGTATCTGGTAATATCGTAAGTGTTGTCTTTTCCTGATTTTTAAAGGCTGCATTACAGTAAAGTGATGACAATTTATCAACTGAACTGTTTTATCTTCTACTGATAATTATGTATAAAAAAATCTCATTGTGTAAATATTTTGTGAAAGGACCAAAACATACTCTAGTATTGTCACAATATCAATATTGAGGTATTTGTTAAAAATCTTGTGATATTTAATTTTCTCCACATCACCCAGACCCTCTCATCAAGTTATTTTCAGATTTTTAGTTTAAAATCCTTAAATCTCACTGACATGTTGGAATATCAGTAAGGGTGGGCAATATGGCCTTAAAATAATATCCCTCAATATTTCAGGGTATTATTGTGATAACAATATTCTTTATGATATGACAAAATACTAAACATTTAAAATATTGTATTATTAATTTCAAGAACATAAAATGATAACAACAGCAATGTATATTATATTATATAACAACAATAGCAACAAAATAAGTGTTATAGTATTACATGTATGTTTGTCTAAAAATACTGAGTAAAAACTGAAAAACTAAAAAAAGAAAGAAAAAGGCAGACAAGAAGCCATGCTTGTTGTTGCTGTGCATAACGATATGACAACATCATGTCAACAACTTGTAATATTGCCATTATCATGATATGAATATTTTCTGACTGAAAATTATATGCTGTATGGACCTGGAAGTTTCCAAAGACACCAAATGTCTGGTGGAAATGTGAAAAACAATGCACAGGGAACCTAGAATAGTTCCATTTGATGAAATGACTTAATAAAAACCGTTGGGTTTTAGGTCTTGCTTTGAGTATTTGCGTATTTGCGTTTTTTGAACATTATATAGTTGCAGTGAAAAGTGGGAAAACAAAGAGAATGGTACTCTGGGAAAAGCAACTTTAAAGCTACAGTAAATAATGGAGGAAAGGCTCAGTGTTTAGAAATTAATGGCATCAAGTGATGAGGTTACGAAACTAAAACTTCTTCTATGTGCCAAGCATGTAGGAGAAATATGTGCCCGATGCAAAAACACAAAAATCTATCTGTCCATAAGCAGTTTTTGGTTCGTCTATTCTGGGCTACTTTAGAAACAACATGGCAGAGGGAAGGTGATTACACACTAAAGAAAGCAATGAATATTAAATTGCATTTTTGCCAATAGATGCCTCTAAATCCTACACACTGGACCTTTAAGTATGGAAATGTGACTGAATACACAAAAGGAGTTAATTGCTGTTTCACCCTGCTGGAAAGGAAGTATTTCTTGTGTTATTAGCTACCGTGGTAGAAATTGCTCAAAAAAGTAGCAAAGTGGAGTGAATGTGAACCAAGAAGGATGGGAGGATAGACAGAGAGGCAAAGGGCCAACCAATGGGAAGAAAAAGACAGACAAATGGACCCAAACAGAGACGACAGGGTTAGACAGACACCCAACTCACAGCCCCAGCAGTCTTGATCCTGGTAAATTAACTTGGTGAGGTCCCACTGTGCCAGTCCTCTCCTCATTAGACACAGACCACAGCTAGCTGTTTGAGGGCTGAGTCAAATTTTGAGCAAGTAAACAACTCTCTAGGCTGAAGCAAAACTGGGACTCGGCACAGCCAGATCAATTTACAGTATATGTGTCTTCCCAGTCTCATATCTCAGTCAAAAACAGTTCCAGCTCGATTTGGAAAAAGATACTGTCGTCCAAAGTGCTGTAAGCCAGTATTTTAGTAATCGTTTCTATGCAAAAGTGTAAACATGAAAAGGTGGGCTCATTTAAAAACAGGTTCAGTAAAATGGAACGCTCGTCATGTTTGTGTATATGTGAGTACATCTACACATTTTTGTGTGTATAATTAATTTCATCCCCGTCATCGACCCTGACTGTAACTGCGTGTGTGCATGTGTGTGTGTGTGTGTGTGTGCAGGTTCTACAACGTATCCGATCCTCTCTCTGACACTGTTGTGTGTGTAACAGAGAGGCTGTGTATGTGTGTAATGCAGTGGGGTTAATTAGCTTCAGACCACTGCCATCTATCAACCTAAAGCTCAGACTCTGGCCCCGACAGCTCCATTACCGCCAGACACACACACACACACACACACACACACATACACCCACAGTCTGGACATGTGCATTCACTCACACACAGTATTATGTATCAATACAGGCAGATAAATAATGTTATTTACACAACCAAATATTGTTATTAACACATATTCACCCTCTTACACAAGACAGTTTATCTTAATGTTTGTTTGTCAGGCTATGGTTCAAGGGCAGTTTCAGTATTGTTGCTTACAGTTCAAATTTGACTCAATACCCAGGGTTCCCATGGTCATGGAAAACCTGGAAAAGTCTTGGAATTTCACAATCATGTTTTCAAAGCCTGGAAAGGTCATGGAATTAGTAAAAAATCATTGAATATTTTGGAAAAATCCTGGAATTTTGTTATTTTGTAATGAAATCGTTAAGGTAATCATAACATATAACATCTCAGCAAATGTATTATCTGTAGTTTACATATTGCTTTAGCTGTAGTATGTGTCGATGTGTGACGTTTCATTGACCATCGTGCTTGTTTCTCCATATCGTTCCCTTTTCACTCGCCCTTCGTATATGCCAGCGAGCCAAAATTAGGTTTGAATTGAGTTTGACTTGGATATGTTTAAAAAATGCGGGGCTTGAAAAGTCTGGGACAATTTTGAAATGTCGTCCAGGGAAAATGTTTGGGAACTTTGAATACCGATACCTGTTCTGGTAGCTGGAATTGGGAACATGGAACCCAGTGGTACCTTTTTTCAGTACTTTATTTTCTTTGTAATAACAAAACTGTATTTTTTTTAACAATCTGCAGGGGTGACGTAGTACATCAAAGAGCTAATCTTTGGTCTCTGTCTGTCTGTCTGTTAGTCTCTGCGTATGCGTATGTGCTTCTTGAGCAGTGATACAAGGTCATCACTTACACAAAAAAGAAAGTAAACCAGATGAAGAAAATATCCTGGCAGATCGGCGCTGCAGCAATAGTTTTGACTTGCTAAGAAGTTGACCGGCATCCTGGCTTCAGGGCACTCCTACCTCCTGTCCAAAGTTGAACCTGTCAGCTTCGAGGAGCTCCACTGCTGGTGTTTTCACCCAAATGCGCTCTTGGGTACCACAATTCTGGACCAGCTGATTTAACATAAATCGTGTAATATCGGCGTAATTTAGTCGGCACCATTAAAAGTACCGAGTTCGGTACCCAGCCCTTCAGTTCAGGTCAAAGGTGAAATACTTTTAGGTCAGTTTCCATATGACGAGAGATACATCAGTATCTCTTTAGCAGACTTTTAAGACTTTAACCCTGTTATTCTGCCTCAGATATCTTTGATTTCCCATAGTGTTTCCAAGTGGCATTTCAGAAGGTCACTTTCAGCTGTTCATAGGTTTCTTTAGCTTGAAAGTAGAGCACAGGTGGCTGATTATATAACATTCCTCACTTTGGAGCAGTTTCACTTGAGACATTACCAGTATTCCTTAGCATCATTTGATACCTCCGCTATGGAGGTTAAGTTTTCTCTTGGTTGGTTTGTTGGTTTGTCAGCAGGAAAATGGGGGGAAAAATGGCCTGATTTTCATGAAACTTGATGGAAGGGTGTTGCATAGGCCAAAGAAGAACCCATAAAATTTTGGAGCAGATCAGAATCACAGGGTGGATACACAAATTATTTTTCCACTTTCTTCCACAGGATAGCTTCTTTGATCTTGGTGGAGGTCTGCACTCTCCCACTGTCCTTCTAATTTTATAACGTTTACATGGTTTGAGCTCATTCTTGCTGGTTTCTCTGTGAAAATGGGGTAAACTCCAAAGGGTAAATCTCCTCAAGTTTGGTCCTCTGCAGGAAAGACACAGAAAATCCACCGTCTTGGATCATTAGGTCTGTTAAAGTCCAAAGCCGGCTGTTATCTGTTCAGCTCCCCAGTGGGATGCAGCCTGATCTATAGAGAGGGATGAAACTGTTACCCACTATCGCCAGAGTCATTAAGGAATAGACGGGGCGGGCCTGACCGTCTATATGTGGCAGGAGTTCTAGGATATTGGCTTTGCTTAGAAGACACTGGTGAGAAACACAAGTGGCATTTAGGAGCACTATTAAAATTATATTTGAATCAAAACATTTGCTTTCCACCACTCAGAAAAATGAGACATCATCAGCCTACTGGTGTGCATTGATTGTTGTCAAGGAGGGAAAAATATTAGTTTGTGCTTTTTCAGTAGTCTTTGCTTAGAGGGGAATTCAGTTCAGTTAGAATTAATCTGTTATTTTATGACCGAGGGAAATCTATTTCATGTTTTCATTGTAGTCAATGCTCTGCTTAAGCAAAATAACAAAGATTGAATGTGTTTTTTGGGGGCTTGGTCAAATTACTGGTAAATGGCAGCCACACTACAGTGTATATGAAATAGACTGTTTTAGAGAAGAGTTTAGGCTTCTAATGAGGTTGACTAGGGAGTTGCAGGGTTTGAGTGCTTTTTCATAGCCCTCTGATTTTGCTGAGAAAAGTAAAAGATATTGCACACTGCAGAGCCAAAAGCTTTTAACTTTTCATGCACAGTAGAATTTTGGAAATCTACAAACAGATGGATTGACTGATTGGCCGATATGAAAAATTAATTTAAAAAATATATATAAATACAGTAAAGAGTTGATGTAGATGGAGTTGTTGTATATCGGCATATTGGATATCAGCAAAATATCTAATGTCGTGCCTTCCTAAAATTGACCCATCCCTAATCCAATAGCTGTTGTCGTATTTAATTTTGGACTGAAGTAGAGGACTAACTGCCTGTCAGAAATTACCAACCTTAGACCACAGATCCTAGCTTTACTGATTAAGGATGATTAGTGCAGTGTGCATTTAGACTGATAATTATGTAGCTAGTTCTAAAAACAATATTTTACCATATTGACAAGTGTGTGTGACAGTGAGCAAATGTTTCTAGTGTTGACTGAAACTGCACGTTACACATAGTCTTTCTCTTTTTATCTTACACACTTGCACCCCCCACCTCCCCTCTCTCTGTCACACACACACACCCACACACACACATTCATTAGAGCAAATAGAATTAGGGGGATTGGCGGTATAATCTTCTTCCCTAGTGATGTGAGGGAACCAAGCCGTTAATTTCCCGCCTCTATCTACAACTCCAAACCTACTTACTTTGAAAAAGGATGGAGTCACTTACAACTCACAGCACATGAATGATTTACAACTCTCACATGTCACATACCATTAGACGTTCTAGATGTGTGTCTGGGGGATTTGTGGTTGTGCGGCTATAGAAATATCTGCAGGAAAATATTCATTTTTTAGAAAGCACAGGTGAGGTTGTGGAAGACAGCATTGGGTCTGTGCCTGCAGCAGAGAATATTGGATGTCACTGAATCTGTTTTTGTTTCCCTCTGCTTCTCCTCCTCTTACTCGGTAATGACTCGGGAAATATGACAAGGGAATGACTGTGCAGTGTACGTAAGTGTGTGTTTGTGTCTGCCTATATCTCATTTTCCAAGTTTCCCAGCTGTGGAGTGAAATAATAAAAGATCAAAGTACCCGGTTTGCCCAGGTCACAGGGTTACTTTCCCATCGCTGCTGTAAACAGACAAATATCTCATTCCTGCGACCATGCATTCATTTCTCTTTGAAATGGATATTCACCCATTTGGATGCACAAAGAGAGTAAAAGGGCGAGTGAAACAGAGGAGTCACACTGGCAAGCATGCACACTGTTACACATTATCCATATAGAGCCAGAAAAACCCCAAACACACGCACACAAGTTGTTTTAACAATTGTTTCCTTGTGCTGGCCCAACTTTGATTTTTTGTTTCCATCTCTTTCTTTTTATTTGTTTATCTTCATCTTCTATGAATTATACATACACGTCCTGAAGTTTATGAAAGTTTCCATTTCTATTCCCCTGGCAGAGAGGGCCAATAACAGAGTACTAAAGTGTCCCAAACCTGAACTCCCACCAAGTTCCCTGAGAGAAACAGAAGGCTATTAAATAGCAGAAAAACAAAAGAACAAAACAGTTTTGTTCCAAAATTAGATATCCAACAAAAAAAATGAGATGCCGTCCACTTAGCGGTGCACATTGATCGCTGTCTTGGAAGAAAAACATTTTAGCTGTTTGCTCTTTCAATACTCTTTGCTTGAGGAGGTGAATGAATACTGCTCAGGCTAAGACCTCATTTTTGTTATTGCTGCTGCCAAAGAAAGTCAAATACATATTTTGTAAGCACGCTCTTCAAACAAGTATTTCATTGATACAGGGAGGGTCCTCCCATAAAATGGGCCGTCTATTTAGTAAAAAGATGCAAATACTTTTGACTTTGGTTCTACATGACCAGAGGAAAAAAAGAAAAGAAAAAAGGACTGTGGCATTAGCTTCGTTCATGGAGGTAAAAATAATCTACAACCACCAGAATGCGATGCATCACACAAGACCAATTTTTTAATTAAAAAAAAAAAACAAAACAGTCATGAGTCCTAAAACCTGTAAATGAACTAGCATTTGAGCATCTCCAGATCCAGTTCCAGTCAATGATTTTTTTGAAGGCTTTTTTTCTTTAGAAGCCTGAAATAAAGTCTGTGGTTAATACACGCTGAAGAAACTTTGTTCTACAACATAAAATACATCAGTAAATAACTCACTCGCAAACTTTGAAGCTTTTATGTGTCTTAAAAAAGGTGATTGCTAACAAGTGGCTGAGTGAAACTACAGAACTGCAGAACGACTGTACAGCCTTGTTGCGGGGGTGATGTGACCATAGTGTAGTTTGTTTATAGCCTAACATTAGCTTTTCCCTTTTGGCAATTACATTTAGACTTCAAAAATCCTGAAAGTGGTGTTCATTTGTGGAGATGGTCTCATTGAGAAAAACATGTAATCAATCCAATGGAAAAATCCCAAAGGCTTTTTGACTAGTGAACCAGGGCGACGCAAACCTCTGCGTTGGCCCACAAAAAAATGTCATCCACAGAAAAACAGCATCACTTGGGCAGTCTATAAATGCTCACTATGGTGGGTGACATAATGCGTCGCAGAGACACAACGGCTGGTATCTCGTATTACAGTTCAACAGTAAGCTAAAACATATTTCTGAAAAGGTTTTAGGTGAAAAAAGACAATGTAGTGACAGAATCTTGGTTTATATTTGATCAAATATAAACCAAAACTTCAATATTTATTTTTCTGACGCAGTTTTCACTGTGCGGGTGTGGTGCCCACATCCTGTTCACAGACTTCTGAAATATCACAGCTAGACAGGGCACTAAAATGTGTTTCTAAAAAAGAAAAGATGATAGAAAAAGTGTAGTAACATTTATTTTTTATTTTTTTTCTCTATTTTTTTTCTGTTTTTTGAATTTATGTTTGATAAGCACAGCCTAGTTGTACCTGTTGATGAGATTTCGGTCCGAGTTAGAGAGAAATAGGGGTGGGTCTGTGTCCACTTCTTTACTTTTTGTGTCTGCTGTGGATAGCGAGCTATACAAAAATGCGGAAGTACAGCTTGTAGTTTGAGCAACAGACTGAGGGCCAGGAAATCTCTGCCAGATGATGTAAAAAACGTTGTCGGTATGAGGAAGGCAGAATTTCTAGGCACTGCTTAGATTAAAGGAAGTTAACCACCCTTATCTACATATACTACTCACATTATTTTGATATAAAACTGGTTGAAAATCGCCAACATATCCCTTTAAGAAAGAAAGCCAAATCCTGAGAACCAGAGCCATTTTACACCTTCTTTCTGCATTTAGAAAGTCCTGCAAAACTCAGGACAGATCCCTGACCTTTAAAAATGGCAAAGGCAATGTGTATGCAGGGTGGCAGGGACTTCAGATGACGCTCAAAGGGAATAAAGACAGTGAGTGATGGGCTTCAGAAACATTCCAGTCACACACGCACGCCCACACACGCTGTCCATCTTAAATCTTTTATGCAGTCTCAGTGAGTTTTGCTGTGTTCAGCAATCGTAGACGTTTCTATTTGTTGTGTGTAGGAGACAGAAAGCTGACACACCTTATGTTTGGTTTAGATTGGCAGTTAAATCATACTGCCTTCGAATGCCAATGAGAAGTCTGTCCAACATCTGTGTACATGTTGGCAAGCACAGGGTCTTCCCGTGCCGTCCTCCATTGTCAGGAGAAAAATCAATCTGCCTGTCAGCCATGTAACACCTTCCGCCTGTTACGCTACCTATCACGAGCAATACCTGCGTGACTGTGTCTCCTGTCATTCTGTCAACCTCTGTCTCTCCATCCGTCTGTGTTTTTTTTTTTGTCTGTTTGTCCCCACTGTCTCTTTTTGTGTCTCCCTGCGTCAAAACGTCCCCTCTGTCCGCCATGACACCAAAAAATGTCAGCGCTTTGCATCACCAGCTTCCCTTCTTTGTTACCTCTCTATCTCATTTCACATTCTGCTTCCCCAATTATTTACCACTCTTTAACCCCCCCCCCCCCCACACACACACACACACACACACACACACACTTGTTCACTCTCATATTGTTTGTTTGCGTCTTTCACATCTCTAAGCCCACAATACGTCTACAGTGCTGCAGTTGAATTTTAAGGCTCGCGACGACAACGGCTCCTCACATCCCAGAGAATTATTAATCACAGCGATCCCGCAGGGAGTGGGAAGCTTTTATAACTCGCTCCTACGTATACATCCTAAACTATGCATGAAGGAGTGAAGAAAGATGAGAACTATCACAGCCTGGCTCTCTTTTTTTTAACCTTTATTTTTGTCTGCTTGTGGCCACAGATATTGATTGGGATAATAAATATGAAATTAAATTGAACGATTAGTTTAGAAAACACACAGTCCTCCTGCATTTCACATTTCATTCTTCACACTGCAAAACGATTAACAAAAAAGTTTCACAAACGTGCCAAGCATTTAATCAACAAGCTTTAATGTCTTTTTTTCCCCCCTTTCTCCCCTGTCCTCCTCCAGATCCCCCAGATCAGCTACGCCTCCACGGCCCCAGAACTGAGCGACAACACTCGCTACGACTTCTTCTCCCGCGTGGTACCGCCAGACTCCTACCAGGCCCAGGCCATGATGGATATCGTCACCGCAATGGAGTGGAACTACGTGTCCACGCTGGCCTCAGAGGGCAACTACGGGGAGAGCGGCGTTGAGGCCTTCATCCAGATCTCCAGAGAAACTGGTAGGAGCTCAGAGTGTTGTGATCTATAAGTGTTGCATGGTTTGCCACTGAAGTGTAGACCTACTGCTCTTAAGGAAGGGTCCGGGGACTCTCAGGGGTCCGTGCCGGGGCTCTTGGGAAGTCCTAATTAAAATGAGGAATACTGTCTTTATAAGACTGACAACTTTTACTACCTAGGTTGCAGTTTTACCCCTTCCAAGTAGAGTTGGGTGCACAGATATGTGTGAATGCTGTCTGTCTCTGCACTTGTTGTTGTCTTTGTGCTACGTGGTAACCTTGCTAATTTAGAGTTTGTCACTGAGTAGTCTCGCATAGCTACACTTAGGCCCGGGTATCCAAAGGTATCGATGGAAATAACCTGGTACCAAGTGCTGTTGAAACTTCTCCAGTTTGGTGTTACCAGGATTTGATGCTTTTCTTACCCTGATCTAGAAAAAAAGGACTACTTGTATAGTTAGCCTCATGCATCATGGCAGTTGTTGGTTGATTTCATGGAACATTTGATTGGGTCAGCACCACAGCAATTACAACCTGTACAGTCTGTGGTGTGGTGAAGTCGAGCAAGCGTTACTTGACTGGATTAGCAGTTCAACCTGCCACTAAAATGTTAGAAAAGAATGGCTACACTCCAAGCCTGTAGTAGAAAAAAAGTATCAAATAAGGTACTCTTTTGGTGTCAGTATCACTTTAAGGGTTCTGTTAGTGGTACTGATGTTGTAGTTTTTAAAGTTCTACCCAGCCCACGAAACACCTGTCTACACACTCTGTGTTTTAGTGCTGAGCAGAAGCTGACCATTGAATTAGCAAAATAAAAGCTGCCCCACGAAAATCTACAACAACGTACTTGGCCAATTACATCATCACTGATATATATTTGTCTAACATGGCAGACTTTTAAGCAATTCTGCTCCTCTGCTCTTTGCTTACATGTGTGCATGTGTGTGTTTGTGTGCATGCTCTGCTAGCAGTGATACAAGGATGTTTTTGGAATATAATAAAGAAAAAGAACCCCAAAGGACGAAAGTATTGACGTAGATTGGAACTACAGGGATAGTTTTGGCGTGCTTGAAAGTCAGAGCAACTTTTGGACGCTTCCGCTTTCTGTCTGGAGTTGAGTGTAATGGCTCAGTGGAGCTCTGTTGCCATCATCCGGGATTTGTATTTTGTATTTTGTATTTATTTATTTAGCAGGACAGTGTGCAGAGACATTGAATATTCTCGTAGAATATAAAGATGGCTGCACCAGATTTAGCGTAGCGCTAATTTCCATCTGTAGTCCTCACATAAAAGACAGACAACAAAGTACAAATCTAAAAATTATTACAATAGATAAATATACAGAGTAAAAAATAAATAACATGTACAAGTATAAAATAATACGTCAGACCTCCAAAATGCATACAACCCTGATATCAGAGACATCAGTGCAGACATGTCTGATTGCTCAGTATCCAGTCCTTGACTGCGCATGAGAAGCTGTGATGTTTTGTAATGTTTCAGAGTGTTTCCCAGCACTTCTACCTCTTGTCTTAAGTCGTCATTCTCATCTAATACGTGCTTTCAGGTACCGACATTTGGCACTGATTTTATGTGAACATGCACGCTGTAATACTAACGTAATTTGGTTGGTGCCCTTAAAAGTATGGATTTCCAACCCTAATCTCAGCCATTGGAGAGAAAAATGAAAGGGTAAGGAAAAAAGGGTCAATACAGAATATCCAAATAGGTGCATTGGTGTTTCCATGTTATAGAAAGTGTTTCAGATCTTGTAGTGTGTATTTTAAGGAACATTACAGTGAGTATTTACGCTCTTTATATAACTTTTTAAGTAGTGTGTCACACTTTCACAGAGCATTTGGTGGTCTGTCACTCTAGCGTAGGTTAAAATGTGAATGGATTTCAGAGAGAGCTGAGCAGAAGCCTACACTACCAAAAAAGACTCCCGGGAAGTTAGTTCACCATTTGTCTCCCACCTGTTTGTATATAATATCTATGATATGCTATTCATAGAGCACTTTGGGGTATGATACATGATCAGGGCCTTTAGCCTGCAATTTGGAGAGAACAATAGCCAGAACAGAGCGGAAACCAGTTGTTTAAATCTCTCGGGAAGCTCCAGGGAAAATTCACTCTTGGGGTAAATTGCAGGCTGTAGATTGCAGGCTGTGGCGAGCAAGTGGAGACAGAGAGTTATCACAGCAAGTGCTTGATGGACAAGTGCAGCCATCTTCTTAACTTCCTTTTTTACTCTATATGAATGTATTTTTAACAAAGCTGCAGGGTGTGGTGTAAGCTCCAAGTTGATGTCAGAAATATCTACTGGCACGCAGGTAAGGGACAAATGAAAGAGTAAAGCATTATTAGGTTTTGAGAGCACTATCTGACATGTTGATACTTTCAATCTTTCATTAGATAGGGCCAAGAGAGATGAGAGTAAATTAGGCTTGAGTAAATGGGAGTGACAGAGATACAGAAAGGCAGAGAAACACAGAGAGACAGAACACTTGTCTGTTTTGATGTAAGACTTAAAAGCACGGTCCCTGTGGTCCTGGGAGCATCAAGTTTGGGTGAACGCTGCCTCAAATCAGTTTATGAAATCCTCCAAGTGATGTTGACAGATCAAAATGGTGTCGTTTTTTTTTTTTTCTGTTTATGTCTCAAATGTTTATTGAGAACGCATCGTGTCGGATGTCGACAAATATTTACAGACTGCCGGGACTAAAGACACGTAAATAATCCATTTGAGAGAGTATCAGTTGAGATCTTTCTATTTTTATCGCCCTCTGTTGATCCTTTACTCTTAGTCTTTCCCTCCATTGCTTTTTTTTCTGATTGTTTGTGCACTGAGTTGACAGCTCCGCGTATGTCTGAGCTGCAGTCTATCCGTCCATCCCTGTCTCTGTGCGTGTTTAGAGCCGGCTCGCCTTAGGCTGTGTGCTGTGGCAGTCAGCACATAGATGTTTACCGTGGTGTCAGATCAGTGTGTGTGCCACTGTAAAGGGTAAAAGCAGTACTCAGCAGTATGTGTGTTTGTGTTCTGGGAGTCAGCAGATAGTACACTATCTTGCCTGATACGTGAGTGTGTGTATGTGTGTGTGTGGGATGGCTACATGCTGTGACAGCAGTCAGTCAGTTGTTTAGTCTGCGGCTCTGCAGATGTGAACAGAACTGAGACAATGAAGGGATGGGAGAGGAGGAAAAGGAGGAGGTGAAGGAGGGGAGAGGAAGAGGTGACTAAAGAGGGAGAGATCTGTGTGTGTGTGTGTGTGTGTGTGTGTGTGTGTGTGTGTGTGTAAGCGCGATTTATAGTTATGAATCAAGCTGTAGAGAAGGAGAAATAGACGGGGAGAGAGAGAGAGAATAGAAGAAGGATGGGACAAGGAAGTGGGAACAGGGACAGAATAATGATAGGGGGCCTAATATAGATGCACAGCACTCCCTGCCCCTGCAAATACACACACACACACTCACACATTCATATAGTGACACAGGTGGACGTCTTTAGACACACTTACACACACACACACTCGCAGAGCCACAGGGAATTTCTAGGTGATTATTTTGTGATTGCAGTGTAATGATTGCAGCTTACAAGGCACTCTGCATACTGATACCAAACATCCATATTAATTGGCGTGTAATCGTTCACTGATGATTCTTGACAATGTGTCTGCGTGGGGGTGCATGCATATTAATCACCCAAAAAGTTTCGGAGTAGATCCTCGAGTCTTGTTAGCGTGAGTCAGGGGTTAGAGGGTGCGTGTGCAAGGGTGCTGGTGCCAGTTTAATTTAGCCATTCTTGCACTTGCCTTGTGCCTTTTTCTATTTAACACATTGAAAAAGTCCAATATTTACTTCTCCAATACAGTCTTTGAAATGGAATATGTCCTACTTATGCTCGCCGCTCCACAGCTGCTGTGTTTGCTCCACTCCCAGGAGGAGTCATGTAGAAAATTCTGCACAACTAATTTTTCAGGCACACGGCAGTCAGCAAAATCTTTTTTGTTTCAAAAGGACCGCTTTAGGGAAAACTTGAAATAACTTTGAGGTTACAGCAATGAATGGATGCAAACCCTGGATGTGCTGGTACTGAAGATTCCAACCTACAGATTGTTGTTGAACTGTATGATCTTTACATTTCTTCCTGTATTGAACCTAAAAAAGTCTCCTTATTGCATTGATCAAGCAATTGTAAAACACGTTTGCTAAACCATGCTCACATCCTGAAATATATGCACCATGACTTTTACAGCGAATGCAGCCTGTGCGCTGTCACCCCCAGCCATGGCTTTCCAGTCATGCAGAACTAGTAGCAGACACAGCTCAGTGAGCATGGGCCAAACGTGTTTACTCATCATTAGTAACCGTTCACAAACCGGATGCATAATGCAGCGTTTTTTGCTTATGTACACAATAAGCCGACGCAGCATGGTGATTAAAGGTTAATTAACAAATAACGCAAAGGCCAACTATTTGTCGGGAAGTGGTTGCAAAGGTCATGCAGAAAGGTAGTGGTCCTTTTGTAGCGGTAAAATATGCACCATATCAAATCTTACATCAAAGACTTCCAGCAATGGGTAATCTTTCTCTTTCCTGACACTCCATCGATTCCCCAAAGGTATTTTTTTTCAACTTCTCTGTCAAAATTTGATCTGGTAGTGTTTAATTTTATTGTTCAGTGAGTGGAAACTTCACAAAACAAATGCTCCATCCAGGTTTTACACCTGGAGGACGAACTCCCTACTTGCTATTCGATTTGAGTGATTTTTGTGCTTTTAGATGACACAGATCCGATTGATTCAGAGCAGTGCACACAGAGAAATCCATTTTTTCCAATCTGATCTGGGCCACTTCCATATCATCGTATCCTTTTACATATCCAATCACTGGCCATCTGAATGGTAAGAGAACTGTCACATCAGAATATATGTGTGTATATGGGCTTATCCAATACTTCACCATACAGTGTCTGATCCGTTTGTTGGAGCTTCAGAGGGCTGTCGTTGGAATCGCTGCTACAGTAGGCTGACCCAGCCGGCAGCCAATAGAGCCGGACTGCCAGAGGCTTTTTGACAGGAACAGCTTGCCTACGTGCCATGACAGCGTTGTCGTGAGGCTCTGACAGAGATATTGGAATGTAGCCGCAGACATCCTAAGGTCTGGAAGAACTGATCTCCATGAAACCCTCCACAATGCACCTTTCTGGACTCCTCTCCCCGCTGCGTCCACACCTCTCGCTACCGAGAAACTGCCAAAAGTAGCTGCTAAATACAGCTGGTAGACCGAAAACCCATTCTTTGGACGGTCTGTTATCCTGAAAACACCCATTGCTCCGAAGAGCCATTTTGTGTAATAATAATAAATAATTCATGGAGTGTTGATAATTATTTAGTCTATGTATCTACCTCAAGAAATTTAATTTGTAAATTTATTTTGTGTGATGGAAAAAACATCTTTTTTTTCATTTTTGTTTTTAACACAATTTCAATACTTTTATCAATAATGTTGGTTTATTGACATACATAACCTTTTGGCTTAGGTTTTTCCAGATTTTTGACATTTGATCCATTTGAAGATACTCAGAAATGACACTATATTAACCAAAAAATGCCAACGTAGACACTGACGGACCATTACTATTGCATAGTTCAAAGGGCTAATGCACATGTGTGGTGTTAGTTGTTGCATGTGAGGCATTTAAGGGCAGACACAGATGTCAGATATGGGTCACGTCAAACATGAATGTGGGCAGTTTAGGCAGAAAGATTGGATCTGGGGAAATAATCACAATTGAGCATAAGCTCTGTCATGTGAATGCAGCCTATACCACCCTGCTGTTCACCGTCGCCGTGGAAATGGCAGCATATGGCGCTGAATCTTGCCCGGATGTGAAACTATAGCCTCCTATGTGGAGCTGTGTTGGCAGCATATGGATAACTGTACTATAAAACAAGAGGTGGCAGTGTACTTACTGAGGGAATCTTTTAAATCAAGTCACGGCCCTTTCTCCTTCCAGTACCCTTCCTCACCTCCCCGTGGAATCCATCTGGGATTAAAACTACCACATCTACATTCAGACACACTGCAGATGTAGGGGAAAGGATGTGTGTTTGCGTGTGTGTGTGTGTGTGTGTGTGTGTGTGTGTGTGTGTGTGTGTGCGGGAGAGAAGGGGAGTTTTTGTCAATGAGAGAGGCTGTGGATGATTCTGCGGGTTAGGACGTGAAGTAAAGGAGTGAGAGAGAAAGTGTGTGTGTGTGTGTGTGTGTGTGTGTGTGTGTGTGTGTGTGTGTGTGTGTGTGTGTGTGTAAACTGAATTCACTGGCTCAGAGCAGTCACCTCCCCCCTGACACTGGCCGCTCTACAGAAGCTCTGCGAGGCGGTAATGAAGAAGGGAAGAAAATGAGCAGGAGAAAAAGAAGGCCGAGAGAAAATAATTAAACGTTTATCTCCAGATTCATTTAATTAGTTCTCTGGCTCTAAACTAATCTCCCGCCTTTTTGCTTAGCTTTGCCTCTTTAGTTCGCTTTCAGTCCACTCCTGCCCTCCACAATGGAGTCGGCCCTTGTCATTATCCGAGTCTTGCTACAGGCTTATGTTGTTTTATTCAGACAGGAAGAATCATACTTTAATTGAAATGCATTGTGATGCATATTATACATAAGATATGCGTATTTATGTAGTATGTATGCAGTATTCTCACACTCAGAAAATCACTTAGCTTGCATTATACGAATCATCAGTATTTATTATTATTCATGAGGATACTGAAATGAATAAGTAACTCTTTGACACAGTTACAGCACCATTCTTATAATATAATGATCTGAGGAAATGACTGTGATTTTATTACATTACAACATGCATTATACATATAATCAGACATAATAAGGCCTCACAGTAAGAGGGCTGGCTGTGGCCCTTCTGTGTGGATTTTGGATGTTCTCCTGTGGCAGCTTGTTTTTTTTTTTTTGGCCGCGTTGTTTGGCTTCCTCCTACAGTCCAAAGACATGCAGGTAAATTGTTGACTCCTAACTGTCGGAGCTGTGAATATGAGCATAAATGGTTGTCTGTCTCCGTGTGCCAGCCACGTGATAGAGCGGGTTTCCATTACAGATGGACACAAAAATTAGGCAATATTTTTGAAATGTCGATAAAACACAGTTGCGAGATAACTGCATTTCCACTGAATGATGTTACGCGACTTTTCTCACGATGTTACGTGACTTCTTCCCTCGCGATAACGTTCCAAGATGCATGACGATGGATGTTCAAAACATCAGCAGGTTTATTTCTACTGTAGCCACCGCAGTAGCTGTCATTATTTTCAGTCGAAGGCGACGTGGGCGTGTTGTGTGAACGATAATGAAATGCCCCTTATACATGGGAGTGGCCACATATGAGGGATTCTGGGAGGTGATAGTCTACGATTTCACAGAGGAATTATGGATTCAAAACTTCCTGATAATCTGCTCAACTGCTGCATCATGCCCGAGGCAGCCAGTTCCTATTGTCAAGTGATTTTTTTTCTCTTTTTTTCTCCCCAGTTTTCCCCATCATAGATAAGTAAATGTACACGGTATTATAGTCATCAACTTTCATATCACGGTATACCTTAAAACCGCTATATTGCTGCAGCCCTGTGTATGAGTCTCACATGTGTCACATGGTGAGTACAGTCATGATATTGAATGCAGACTTCTCTAACACACGGCCTCACAAAAAAAAACACAGATTATGCTCAAAGAAGAAGAATCCACAGGCACACAAACACTCACATTCAACTGACAACGTCTCTCCCTCGGGTCAATTTAGTTCCCTGTTTCATGTCCTTGATTACACTCCCCTCACAACATAAGACTGATACTATTCATCAACACACACGCAGACACACACGGGAAGCGCAAACATCAACCCAACCATTTGTAACTAATTACACCAGCCGTGGTTTTCATCTCAAGGTGAAGCCGTCTTTGTCGTCCTCATGAAGGGCCCCAAACTCTCAGTTGCTTGTAGAGTTGTTTATGCTGTTGGTTTGTGGTTTGCGGTTTGCTCGTCCTCATAAAGGTGAGCTCTTGTGTTTCTAAGACCTTTTAAATGTGTATTTTTATGTCTCTCTTTGTAATTTTGTCTGCGGTGAATACACTGACTGTTCATGCAACACAATACAGTATTTGCTTTGTTTTCCTTGGTTGTGTGATTTTACTCCAAAATATAAAATGATCTTGAAGAGATCATTAACACAACTCTCCAGATTCTATTATAATCTGTTTTATGTTAGCCTTATGTTGCCAGTCTCTCACCTGGGTGGAATTGACAATATCTATTAGGAGTTAACAGCTCTCTGCGGATGGCATTAGTATTGCCAGAGGACATCTAGGGATGGTAATTATTACCCTGAGCAGCTCTGTGAATTTTATCCCATCCAGCCAAAATGGCCATTTTTAGCAATTTTCCCCAGCCGCCTCAATATTACGTTCAACAGAAATTACCTTCTCTTTTTCCGGAAAACTCTGGGGTTGCCCCGCGATTCTTTATCAACCTGTAAAACCACCTCAGTATATCCAGCCATGTCTCAGTGATTACTAGTGGTGGGGAATTGAAGGAATAATTAGATTTGCCTCCCACAAAGCAGTTTTGCTGACATGCAGTTCGTTACTTTGCACATTTCAAGGCCCTGTAGCTAGACACATAAATTCGCCTTGTTTGAGCTGAATCACATCGGCAAGTTTAAGTTTCAAAGCATACCGGCAGGCAAAGTTAAACTGCAGCACATGCTGCAGCCTGTTTATATTTTTACATGGTGTTGGCCATGTGTAAGTGTGCGTTAGTGCCTGTACTGTACGTTGCTCTGTGCTATAAATTTGATGTATTGTGTCCATTTCAGCTTCAGTGGTTTCCCTGACAGAGGTGAGAACTCCTCATATTCCCTTATGACATAGCAAGAGCGGGTGCTGGGCAGACAGACAGATAGTGAGAGAGAAATAGGGTTTTGGTGTGTGTGTGTGTGTGCATGTGTGTGCCCTCTTATTTTCTGTCCCTATTTGGCCTCTTCGAGTCCACCAAGAGATCGGGGAAAGGAAAAAGCTCAGCCAGTTGCTGCTAAGCCCCAAAAGTAATTTCAGCAATATTACTGCACCGGTTGGTACACATAGGTGTGTGTTTTTGTGTGTGTCTGCATGTCCTGGAGTGTGTGTGTTTGTGCAGCTTATATTGGCAAGGTGTATGTGTGTTTGCACTGTGATTTCATGGATGCATGTTTGTTTATGTGTGTGGATATAAGTGGGTTTTTGTGTGTGTCACTGTGTGCTTTGTGTCTGTGTGTTGTTTGGATGTGTGTGTGTGTTTGTGAGTGTTTTTGGCGAAAAAGAATCTGCCTGCACAACTTAAAAGCACTTTCAAGCCTCTTCACCGTTCTGCTCCAGTAAATTCTAGCTTTTTCCCCTTCCCTTCCTCATCTGTTTTTTATTTTTATTCTTTTATTTTTTTTCAATTTTTCATCTCTGTCTGCAGAGGGCCTGTGGGGTCATAGTTTCAACCAACATCGGCACAACACTGCGAAAAAATAAACGAATAAAAATAAATAAACGAATAGAAAATAAAAACCCTAATAACTCAAGGTGCTTTGAGAGTTTTATGCTCCAGCCCAAAATACCTCCTCCCCAAAAAAGGATATTTTGGTGAACAAGACAAGGCAATTTAGCATGCATGAACAAACAACTATACTGGACACATACGTTCAGAGCAGTGTTAATTTTGTTAAACAAAAATGTTTTTCAATGACCTTTTTTCCATGACAAAGACGAGATCTGGACAAGCTAAAAATAGATATTTGAAAATAAAAACACTGCTGAAATGTATGTTATGCTTTTTGTTGACAAGATTAAATGGGACTAAAATATTCGTAATGAGCTGTCAGACCCAAAAAGAGAGGAAAGGAGAAGAGAACGATGATTTTATTAAACAAATTGGAAAAATGTTTGAAAGTAGAAAGCCTAGAAAGGCTGCAGTTTGCAATGATTTTCCACTGAGACTGGACTGCTTACAAGCTGGTAAACTCCAGTAAATAGTTGGTGCCAAGATCTCTTGCTAGCCTGCAAAACATTCACACTGGAGCAGCAGCAGAGCGAGTTGGGAGCTTTAATTTGAGTTTTTTAGTGGCAGTTGTGGCTGTATGCAGCTAGCTCCACTCGTTAGCCGCTGAGCCACAGCAGAGTACATATCTGTTGGTCCCTGCAGGACTCTACTCAGATCCAGCAAGTCTCGAGAAGTTTTATGGTTCCATTGCAGTTTGACAGGCAGATCGGAGAATCTGTCATCTGTGAGTGTAGTTGAGCTGTAAGTAAACAGTCTGAACTCAGCAGAGTTTTGTTTGACAGAACTGAAAGTCCAGTTTTAATCACAGACTCTGCGAGAGGACACGAGTTTAAAACTTCCACAATAACACGTTGCAGATGTAGAAAGAATCCAGGCTGACAAAATGTTATGTTTCTGCCTCTTCGCAGTGAGTTTTATATGGCAGAGTTTACAATAAACCTGGATATAAAGTCTCTAGTTATCTCAAAGCAGCGATTTGTGAAAGAATAGCGATAGTCGTATCTCAAGCTTTTCAAATCATCAGGAAGTGTGTGCTCATAAATCATCCTTTAAATCTGACAAAAAGTCTGCTGGAAAAATCTGAGTTTGTAAATGTGTAGAAATTAGATGTATTTGTAGAAACAAATATCAACACTTGATACAACCTGTAACCTTGATTCAGATTCCTGTGTTAAATTGAATTAATTTAAAAAGAAAAAAAAAGATTTTTAATAAAAGTGATCCCTAAAGTTTGAATTACTTTTGGTGACTTTTCATCAACTATATCTAAACTAAAACTATGAATATTAAAAATCACTAAACTGTGACTAAAACTAATAAGCATTTTCCTCTGAAGATTGAATCTAAATCTAAAATAGCTGCCAAATGAACACTGGTTCAGAGACATGCTCATATAAGTTGGTGAAAACCCCTCCTGAAAGATTAAGACAGGTGTTTTTAAATAGTTTTCCACTACAGGAAGTGAAGACGTCACCTACTACTTTAGCATAAAGGAATCACAGACAGAAAGAGGAATATCCCTCACAATCACAAGAAGGCGTACGCGCAGCACAAACACATACAGCACGAACAGATACAGGGACAGGATGTTTTCCGAGACAGACTCCAATTAAAGCTTGAATTTTTTTTTTTCATATCTTTACTTCGTCTCATTTAAATGCAATCCTCTTTCATTGCATCTTGTAGAAAGAAAAAAGAAGGGAAAAAAACAGTTTCACCATAATACAAACTGTCACTTGAATGATTTTAGGAAAAGGCTTAGCGTAGCTTAGCGGCTTTAAGCTGTGAGCGTCATTTGTAGGAAATTAGATTTACAGTCAGCGATCAAAGCAGAATTTAACTTTGATGTTGTCAGAGTTGCCTCTCATGATCACACCCAACCCATTGTATGTTGATGCAGAAATGCAGAGAAAATTAAACTCCTTCTTTATGCTCAGCAAACTGATGAAGGAACACAAGCCATGAAACTAAATGTAGCAAAGAATCGAAAACACTACAAAAAAGTGTCACACTGTCATGGATATCTCTGAAACCTGGTGTCGTTTATTTGCACTCATTTCGTCATAAAGGGAAATGACATCAATTAGAAATCTTGGATAATAATAACTCATAAATGTGCGTTCCTCATTCAAATTAAAACAGAAGGCCACATAGAAAAATCACCATCCAGAACCCAATGTGAAAACTGTGAAATACTTAATGTGCAATAACATACAAAAAAACTGTGACACGATGAGCTAAAAGCTAAAAGATGCCTGCAAGGCAGTCTGTCAGGTAAGCAACCATAACCTCTCATTTTTCGTTATTATTATTTGAGCTAGATACTTCACCTGCATCGTATCACAAAATGCACTAGTTCTGTCAAATCATTTAAGCCTCATTTAATCCCATTAAGCTCTGTACATACAGTATGCCAGCGGGCTCTAATGAAGCTTAACCACTGTGTGCAGGTACAACATATGTTAAAAAGGATGGTTTTTACAGTTACTTACATTAACAAGTGGAAGCAATGCTGTAAGCCCTGTTAGTCAACCATTCAAAACAGAACAAACAGCACTTATTGCTCCCATTTCCTTAAAGGTATAATGTGGAGAGTTTTCTTTAAAAAAAACTGTGTAAACTTAACCAAAAACAAATCCCTTTCACTCTTTCAATCATCACTTATTTTTTCATTTTATTTATTTTTTTTTTGTAAGGACAACACACATTAATGATAGCCATCAGGCTGATTTTCACCTGTAGTCCTTAAGCAAGATGTTCGAAACCTGTAAAATGATAAAACGGTGCATAACAGCAGCAGGACACCAGAAAGAAAGCAACAGCTACTACAAACAGGAGCTCCCAAGACAGAACACAGGTCATGCAAAACAAAAAGAAACACCAGAACAATAGTATAAAAACAATATGAAGCAACAACATATAGCTTTTTAGCACAAATGTCATACACGCAGCATGAAGCAAAAACACGCACCTAAGCATAACATGCAGCAATAGCAACAAGAAACAGCAACAGACAGGAGCAGAGATATAATGCAAGAGTCATAACGCAGACCCTTATGCGCCACTAGAAGAGTGTGGCGGTGTATTTATCTGCAGCGACTCTGCCCTCTGCCTGCACTTGTTCTCTTTTTGTTTTGCTTTGTTTAGGATGTCAATGGCCGTGTAGCCCCCAGCCAATAACAGTGCACAGGTGAGGTCAGGTCTCCTATAAAAGGTAGCAAACAGATGCCAGACTGTAAGCATCCAGGAGGAAACCTGCACAATTCTCAGACACAGTGCAGTAAAAAAATGCAAATATAATCAGGCAAAATACCCAGCAGACAAAGCCTGTTCTCAGTGGAACTCAAAGATTGCTCCTTATTCACCTCTTTTTATTGCCATACTGTCTTCATGTGTATATATGAATGTGCAATGAGAAATGTGTATAAATATAATTAGTAATCAGTCTGCATTGCAGAGGTGAATTTTCTAATTTTCCTTTGTTGTCTAGTAGCAATCAAATACAAAGAGACACTAAAGAGCTGAAATCAACTTAACCATCTTTGTTCAACAGTCCCCTTTTGTATTAGACGGAGACAGGACAGAGTACCAACTAAAAGACCTTCAAAAATGAGTCTTGAGACCAATGTTGAGACCAAGAACGATCTTGGGTGCTACAACTTTGTTTTACCTTTGAGGTCAATGTAAACCCTGTCACAGGTCAGTTTAGGTTTGGGTTCTATTTGTTTGACCCATGAAAAATGCCAGAGAGATAATCTATGGAGTTACCGTTCATAATCTGGTCATTAATCAGTCCTTTGCACCAATCAGCAGCAATTTGTTTAGAATAAGAGGCAGAAAAAAAGGAAATTAAGTGATTCATTCCTTGATCTAAATCACCGCAAAATAAAAAGAAAAAAAAAAGGAATAAAAATTTCTTCTGAAGTGACTTCTGATTCAGTGTAGCTCGTTTTCATGTCTCACTCATAAAATAGCACCGCTGTCAGTGCTTTTGGGGTAAAGCCAGAAGGCATTACCACTGGAGGTGAAGTGAGAATGTGGTAGGAAAGAACTGGGTGCGGTGTCATTATATGGCCGTGGACAGCCGGACGACACCTGCCGCGTCCAGATCATAGACACGGGTGGCTTCACTTGAGAACATGGACGGATGAACCTGTCACAGGCGCATGAAACACAGCAGGGCGGCTTCAGGTTGAAACGCTGCTGGTAATGACGTAATATAAGGAGTGCGAGGGCGCCTATAGGGCAGGTAGGAGGGGTGGTGGATGGGTCCAACAAACTATAGACTTTGACGTGGGAGTCCGGTGTTCCCGTCCGAATGTTTTGTAACTACACCTTACCATGTGCCTCCTTCCCCTAATCCTGACTATCCACGCCAGCATGTATGTTTGACGACGGTCTGGCATTAGTTGCCATGTGCTCCTGTTGTCTGAAAATAACCACGTGCTGCATCATCCCACCATGTGCATTTGTTGACGTTGTGGTAGTGGCATCCCCAAGCGTCATGAGAGCGTGTTCTTCAGTCACCAGTGCTCAGGGATTGCAGATGCAATGATTAACATAGGCATTTAAAGTGAAGTGCAGTTCTGGGCTGGACCTTCCTTCTGCCTGTTTAGTAGAACATTGCTGAGGTATGGCTGGTCTCTCTTCAGCTGGACCAGATCAGGCGTGTTGCACGGGGCCTCTCACACACAGAGACAAATGAGTCCCGCTGTCTCCCACCTGGCAGGACCAGTGAGCGGAGCGCTGATGAACTTACTGTGGATGTCTTTGGTTACTCCCTGCCTTGCTGCTAATAAATCAAACTTAGATAACTACTCACGCATGTGCACGGACAACTTCTCATAGCGTCCCTCTGTCTTCTCCTCAGTTGCACACACACAGACACACACTACCCAACAGGCTGATGGATGGTTAGCTGGAAGAGGCTGATTAGCTGGGAGTGAATGGGGCAGAATTACAACTCTCTCGGCACTGTGATTGCATTGTTGCTTCAACAACGATCCATGTCAGATTGCTGGAATGCCGGGATGCGGGAAGAGTAATCGATGTACTCCATCTGTCTCGTTTTATGGTTATTTCGCTCAAAACACTCTCTGATTCCTTCTTTTTTTTGTTTCTCTGTGACGTCTTGCCTGCTTTAGTCTCTTTTTCGCTCGTTGCTCCACCATCCTCTGTCCTTTCCACTGTCCTATTCCTATTAGGTTATTGCGCTACAAGTTGCCTTAATCACAGTAAAAATGTTCAAGACATGCTTCAGTAGTTGTCCTCTTACCATATCATTCTCACTTCGTCTTTTTTTGTCACAGTTCACCCTCTCTCATCTCACTTTTTCTAGCTTATGATCTCTCTGATCTCCTTCTTGACTATCCGAGCCCGTGTCTCATCTACCTGTATTTATTCCCAGACTTGAAAGGCTTGAAAAATCTTATTCTCACACTGTCACTCATGTGAAATTACACAGAGTTTTCCGAGACTGAATTTTTTGATCTGCAAGACTTTCTTTGGAGCATTAAAGAGAGAGGAGAAACGCACTCAGCAAAACAAAAGAGTTTTCACAACTTTTGTAACTCAACTCTGGTAAATTGAAATCAGATTACATGTCGCTGATGTTAATGCTATCATCTGTACCACATTTCTGCGTTTTTAGAAAACACACAGAGAAGAAATGGAAGTAGATATATGATAAAGCCCTGAGCTTAAATCACATGTGAGAGCAAACGGTAAACATTTCACTTGTGAGCCTCCAACCTTTGTTTGCGTCTTTGAAAACGTCTTTTTGCCCCTTAAAGTTCAACTCCTGCTTCATATTCAGCAGTCTTCCAGAATTCAGTGTGAGGAAGTTGATGCCTGGCCCAGACGGAATAATTAAGTGCAGCGAAATGTAAATTAATTTTTACTGCAAGGCTTGAAAAAAGGAAACACAGAGCAATCTGAAAGTTAAAACAGAAGAAGAGACTTGCAGTATACTGTTTGAATGCAGAATGACAGAAAGACGGATGGATAAATGAAGTGCATTGACTTACATTTCCAAATTTCCTCAAGGAAAACTCTTCATCTGATACGATCCATTTGTCTGAACCCTTCGCTTCATACTTCATTCAATCTCAGTTCAGACTCTCAACGCAATCTCAGCTGTAAAAAGAAAAGTCAGCCGAGTCTCACCTATCAAAGTCTCAAGCTTTTCTTACATCAGCTGCCCTCATATTTACATGTAAATGACTGTTGATGGTGACAGAGGTAGCGCAGACCCAATTATGCAATGGAGTTGGCAGTGGAACCTGAGAAATGATGGGTAATGACTGAGGGTTGGAGGCATTTCCAACGCTCTCCACTTTAACAAGCGTAGCTGTGTCTCCATAGTTTGACTCTGACAGAGTAATTTATTCCCACTCCGGCAGCACGGAACCATGGATTTAAAAGTTTCACCACTTACCCGAGCCTTCCCCATTTTTCACTCCAGAATGAAACTGTTATTATTCAAAAGAGAAATGGGAATTTATGCAGGCTTAGACATGGCCTTATATCTTCACTTAGTTTTTCTTCTTTTCCTCTTTTTGTATTCCCATTTTTTCCCCTTGTTTGCTGCTTTTGTGTTTCTCATTATATGGTTTTCATGCTGCAATGCATGTGTTTAATTTGTCTTGGGTGAACACAGCTTTCCTGTCTCTGCATCTGCTTTCTCTCTCTGCGTCTCTTACTGAATGTTCAGGCAATGAATAAATTCGTTTGTATTGATCTCTTAATTCTGGTGATATACAATGGCATGACAACAGAGGTAATTCACATGGCAGACAGGTTCAGCACATGGTGTCATGACTATAAAACAATGCGTTTTATGTGATCATCCTTAATATAAAATTTGGAAGTCTGGCAATTTTGAAGCTGTAAGGCCCTTAAAGAGACACGCACAAGTTGTCCGTCCTGACCAGACAGCTCATTTCTTATTCCCAAGTTGTCAAATACAGACAAGTTGTTACATCCCTTGCGTGTGAAACTGTCGCTGGAGGGAGCTTTTTCCGTCTTAATTAGATGCACTGGACTATATTTAATGTAAACCCATCCGTAAGAAAATTTGACGTCCAAATAGACTGATGTAGTATAAAGAGCGAGAAAGTCCTAGTAGGATGGGAGAGTGGGGTGTTGCACAGTAAAAAAAACCCAGCCTTTTATGCAGGAGACCACTGTCTGAGTACTGTGTGAAACTAAACTAAACCGTGTGATTTTTTTTCTATACTGAAAACATTAAATGATGTTAACTAATGCGTTAGAACTAGGGCTGTCAAACGATGAATATTTTTTATTGCGATTAATCATATTTTTAAATCACAATTTCAGTTTCATTATTTTGCATTTCAAAATAGTTATGAAGTCCATATTGATAACGGAAAGCAATTCATACTAGATTGTCTTGATTAGGAATTAAAACAGCAAAAAACTGCATGGGACTAGTCTAAAATGTGCAAATCTGTAAAGGGGAGACTCGGTGGTGCTCATATATAACCTATTTTCATTCTAATATGTAAAGGTCAGAGGTCAAGGGACCCCTGTGAAATGACCATGCTGTTTCTCCATTGCTAGAATTTACCCTAACTTTGGAGTGTTATTCAACCCCCCCTACAGAGAAGCTAGACATGTTTGGATTTCTTCTAGTTTCACATGATACCAGAATCATCATTGTAGCTTTAAAACTCAGTGCGGCACAGTCTCTTAAAGACAGGAATGTCGACAGGCGATTGGAAAAACATTGGATGCTTATAACGTCAACATCACACACCAAGAGGTGGGAAAAAGCATTGATATTTGACTATCTAGAAGCGTCAGTATTTGACAGCCTGAGAATGTGTCAGACTAGAAGTCTGAATTTCTTTTTCTTTTCCCGTCATGCTGCTTTACATACCCACTTTTGAAATGATCTGCTTTCGGGAAGAATAATATTTGAATGTAGCTGACATAAAATATCCAGTGTTATCTACATATGTTTTAATCACTTATGACTGGCGCAGTGACGTTGCCACCTTGAGAATAGTGTTGAGCTTACACACACAGACATACATGAGAAGACACACACACACACACACACACACACACACACACAGATGGACTGAGAATGTAACACTGTTAACACTTGATTTGAGCGTGAACATCTGAGAGAGTAATGCATAGCTGGAAATTTTGAATACCGTCACAGTTTCCTGTGATGAGAGACAGAAAAAAAGGAAAAGGGAGATGACAAAAGGATGAGTTTTGACAATTGGAGGTGAGGAACAGGAAAAGGAATGGAAATTTAGTCCTCCAAACTAAATGACAAAATATAGTAGGTTATCGCCCTTTAAATGTACACACCAGTGTTTTCTAACAGTAGAATCACATTGTTTATCAGTGCCTTTTAATACTGCGTCAAATGTAAACCACAAAAAAGATTCAAATGATCCTTTTTGAGATCAACATTCAAATATCAACAATGGACCAAATGAGTACATGTATGTGAAATTTGTTGCTTGTGGCAATGTACCTACAGTTTCCCTGAGTTCCCCTTAGCCTTACCTAAACAATAGTACACGAGAGGGTGTGTTTTAACTTTATTTGAGCACGACTGTGATGCAGTAAAGATCGAGGTACTTGCGCCGAGGTCCACAAGCACCACTGAAGTGCTCAAATAATGTTAAAGCAAGAAAGAATAAAAGACAGCGTAAAAAATGGTAGTACCTTTATATTAGTAGCCCATAAGACGAACCACAGTATCACCATCATTGCAATATTCAAACGTTGTCATATGCTACTTTGGCAGACTCCTATAACCATTCACCGTGACGTCCTCCTTAAGAGATTTGGGCACCATAACAAAGTCATGCTTCTTCAGCCTTTGCTTTTTAGAGGCAGTCGACACAGACACAAAAGATAATATCAGGAAAACATTAACCTAGGTTGTTTTACTGCCAGTGCTGTCATTTTTCTGGTCCAGACAGCCCTGAACAATGTGAACACTTTTAGAAGAGCCAATTAAAGAAAGATTAAAATAAAGGAAAGAGAGCAAGCTAGAGAAATGCTGAGAGCAAATGTGAGGCGAGAAAAAAATCTGTTCAATTTTCATCTTCTTTTATTCATAAACACACATCCTTGTGCATACACGCATTCATGCATCCCAAGTTTAAGGAGGCATATGCCCAGGTCTCTATTTTAAGCTCTCTCTGTGTCACATGGACACACATTAAGTACCCCTTTCATTGCCATATTCAGTTTTATTACTTAAATATTACAGGTCATGAAAATGTCAACTTTAAATTATTGCAGCGTCTTCCAAGCACACCTCACTCACAGCAATACATGTACAGTACGTTAACTATTAAGATGCGGTTAAAATTCAAACAGAGGTGAAACAGAGGTGAACATAAATATTACAGACCTATAGAAAAGCCATCCCTCTTTTTTCCACATCATATTAAATCTTCACCCTGTCTTAAACACACCAGATGTATGCGCAAATGAATATTTGTGCAGAAGCCAGTTACTCATCAGCTCTGGTAGGTGGAGGCAAGGCCAGACAAGTGACAATAAAAATATACCTTGTTAAGGTTGTCAACCTTGCCAACCTAAAATAGCTTGATTATACCAAGTGACCACTGTAATTAAAGTAGGAAACAATGACACATTTTAAGTCATTAGCATTCTAAATGGGTCCAGGTTGCAGCATTTGCTAACAGCTGACAGGAAGTAAAACTTGGACCTAAATTATTTCCTGGCGACACAATCCCAATTAAAATGGTCTATTCAGTTATGCTCATTGTGTCCACAAGCTGGTGGGAAGTTCCAAACATCTGGGCCTTCTTTGTTGGATGCCAAACCTGGGAGACAAATGATAAACAAACACTCGCAACCTGCAGCTTCAAGTAATTTAAAGTAGTATTCTACTAAAAATCTTTTGATAGACTCGCCTTTTGTTGGCTTGAAATGTGGCTGTGAAATGTTTTCACTGTGCTTCACTGTGAACAAATAATGCACTGATACTGTTCTTGTATAAAATGTATTTAAAGAGCAACTTAACACCCAGTTTGAGGGGTAAACACTCCACCTTCACAATTGGAAAAATAAATAAAACCCAATCTTACTCCCCTGACGTGATTCCACTGGATTTTCTCTGGAAAAAGGAAAATAACAATTAACTTAAGAATAAGACAAAGATCTATTGATTTTGTAATAAAGGGACTGTACTAATATTCTCAGTCCAGCCTTGTCAGATGTGGCAGTATGGTCATTGGCCATTCAAATAATGATGCCCTAGGTACAACATCAGTTTTGGATGCTCATGGATGGCGTGTAAGTTTTGTGCTGGTTACATATGTACATTTCAACAACTTTATGTAAAGGCAACAAAGTATCAGAAATTATTAACTTTTGCCCCACAAACAAAAAACAACAGCAAACAAAAGCTGGGCACTGCATTGTGTTAAGTTGCTGTGAGCTGTAAATTCTGCACTTCTAAGCAGGAGGCATACGATAATGTCAACTCTGAGCCTGACCCCACAAAGCTTCTCTTCCTCTGAACTCACAGCTGCTCCCATCTCACTCTGACTCACTCGGGGTTTTTAGCTGCCTGTACCAGAGAGCAGCATGAAAGTGAAGAACTCTGCAGCTAAATCTGTGGACCAAAATGCTCCCAAAACGGCTGCTCAACTGAGGAGATCTCAGTCGACTTAGAAGTCTCCGACTGCTGATTCAAATCTTTGACTTTTAGAGAAATGATGATTGCTTGGGTTAAGATAAGTATTTTTTATACATTACTTTACGTACGTAATTAACTTACATTTATGTAGGGCTGCTCCTTGAGAGTTGAAGATTCAAGTCATCAGTTGGAAACCCCTCAGTCAACTGAGATTGCTTCAAGGAGAGCAGTTGTTTTTGCTAGTTAGTGTGCTGTGCAGTGTACTTCTGGGGATGTTTTGGTCGCCAGATTTTTCTGCGAGTGCTCTCTTTCACGCTACTCTTTGGTACAAGCGGCTGAGGCCATGCAGGCAGTGACACAGAGGGAGAGAGAGACCGCACCGCAAAGTGAAGAATTTCGAATTTACAGCTCACTCACAAGTGCATACGACATAGTCTCCAGTTTTTGTTTGATTTTTTAGTGTTGGCAAAAAATGTTGTTGCTCATTTGAGATCTGTTGTTAGCGCTGTTAACTTGTTTACTATATCACATGAATGGCGCTGTTACATTGAACGTCATGCTGAGCCCTGTTCAAACTTTATACTTGCTAAAAACTAATCACTGAATATTCTTATTTAACTACTGAATCTGATTTTACTGACATCATCCTGAGCTGGTTACAGTCCCACATAAGTGATGGGATATATGTAACATTTGTCACCAGATGCTAACTATGTTACATAATTCAACAAAACTCAATGTTTACATTCATTTTCACACGGTACACAAACAGTTGTCTCCTGGGTGAAAGTCCTGTAATTGTTTGACTCATCCACCTCCCCTCAGATGGGTTTACACTGGAGTCTGAAGGACGCCTTGAGTGTTTATATCAGACACTGAGGGTCGCTATTTGACATCTTCGGGATGACAAGGGGTTGACTGAATTATCAGCTAATTTTTAGCTTTTTTTTTTTTTTTTTAAAGTTTATTGTTTACCTACACTACAAATGTTTTCCTGCAATTTACTTCTTTAAAAAGCTTTTTTTTTTGTTTTACTTGAATGCAATTTATGTGAAATATTGAGTGTGCAGAAGGTGTAGATACAATGGTCTGCAATGAAAGGCCATTTGGTCAAGACTGTGGGACAGCAGTCAATATCAGGAGCAGACTGTCGTCTTGTTGCCATGGTGATTTTGATCACTACAATTTTGACCCCGTCATAAAATCCAACCAGTCGGAGGGCACATGCTCGAGTTTGTTTACCACTTGTCTGTTGAAACACAAAGATAACAGTTGAAGGAGCAGTGTAGTTGGATGAATTTTAAGGTTTCAACAGATGTGTGTTGTCTTTGGTGTTTGTGCTTACTGGTAAATATCTTTGTACTCACAGTTTTAATTAAAAATATTATGTTTTGGGAATTCCCAGTCTTTTCTGCATTACTCATAAGATAATACCAGACTCATTAAACACTGTATCACACTGTATTGAATATTCTTTATGTTGGCAGTGGATGTGGGTGTAACGATTTTTCGCCTTATCAAAAGTTAGTCTTTTCTGTCATTTTTATAGTATTCAACTTTTTAGTCGCCCCCCCTTCACACGTACAAAATTGCTCTCCTTTGATGTAAGATGTTGAGGTTAATATGTTAATTTATGCAGGAATTTAATTAAAGGAATAAATGATTCATATTTTCCATGCTTCTCTCAAGTCATTCCTATGCACAAAATGCAGGAGCTGGTATTGATACTGAGACCTCAGGGCCTTCTCATCTAAACTGTTGGTAAATTTATTTTCTGGTATATATCAGGTTTTATTTATTGGACAGATGGGCAACCAAAGTACCTAAACACAGACAGACATCCAATAAAATATCTAGTTAAAATGAAAGAGCTGAGCATTACTCATGCATTGATTTTTTTTTAAATCCATTCCTCACAAATTATTTATTTAGTCGTTTGGTTGAATTCATTATTTGAATGTGTGTTTTTTTGGCTGCTGTGTTGCTATGGCAGCAGAGGCAAGGGAGGTGGAGGAATGCAGGCAGGGAAGCAGAGACGGGGCGGCGGAGTTTTTGTTTGTGAAGGAGAAAGTTTATGATGTCAGATGCGGTGTCCAGCAGAGTTTTCCTCGTTGCTTCCAGGGAGGTTTCTTCTCATTTTACTTCCCACACACTCTGTAGCATGCTGGCAGTGCGGTCAGTGCATATAAGTGTGTACCCTAGTCCCTCACAAGCGTGGAAAACTAAGAAAAAAAAAAGGTGTGCACCTGTTCTTCCAGGAGGCTCTGACCCTATTCTAAATTCATGAGGTGGAAAATACAAGGAAATGTGGTGCGCAACAAGCAGTGTTTTGCAGCTTGTGTTACCTCTGAGTGTGTATGGGTGTGTTTGTCGTGGTCGACACTGGACTCACAATGCCTCCGGCTGTTGTTACGGCATTGCAGAATGGAGGAAGCTTTCAGTGAAAGAAAAAAAATATGGCTTTGTTTCTCTCCGCAGTGCTACTTTTTGTTTGTCTCGCCTCTTTTTCTGCACATTGCTTTTTGCCTGCAGTGTGTCTTTTGACCTGTCATTCTTCTCCACACATACACATCCATACATGCACCTGTATCTAATGATGTAGCCTATTATGAGAGATGATGAGATCTCATCCCAGCGGGTCACGTTATTAACTCCTCTTTGGAGTACCTCGGACTATTGACATACTGTATGTGTGTTTGTATCTTAACTGTGACTATGTGCACTGCAGGTAATCACATATGTATAAATAGCATCCTACTCTCAAGATGATGCCGATAGTAGCTGGGGATTTTATGTTATAATGACGAACCATAAACCAATTAGTGTTTCCGCTGTTGTTGCCACTTCAGATCACACCTACACTTTGTATGGGGCACATCTTCTGAGTTTTCGTTCCGTTTTTGAACTTATAATCACATTATAAACCATGGGATGTGGATGACTTGCTTGTTTTGAAAACCCTTGAATGTTTCCTCCTCAAACTTGTTTTCCGAGGCTGAAAGATGAAAAAGATGAAAATGACAGAATGAGACAGATGCAAGGCAACACTGTGGTCATGCATATTTGTGCACATGAAAGTTTCAAAGTGTTTGTGTGTGTGTGCGTCTCTGTGTATGTGTGTGGTGCACATGAAAGGGTGTCTGAATGTGTATATATCTGTGTCTCCCCGTGCCTATTTTGATGTCCTGATTAGCGGTGTTTATATTTAGATCATATTAATCCGCTCAAAGTCTGCATTCCCCGAGGCACTGTCAGACACACACACACACACACACACACACACACACACACACAGAGTCATCCCCTCGTTCTACTCATCAACTTTCGGATAGTGAAAGAGAGTGTGCACAAAAGCAGAGAAAGAGTCGAAGTCAAGTAAAGCTTACTAAAAGACTGTGGAGTGAGCACAAACACATTTAAGCAGTAAAGATTAGGTAAAAAGACAAGTACTGATGATTTTTTTAGTGCAAAACATTTTTTTTCATATCCAATCTAGATATCGTGCATGTTCATTTTAGTCTGAAATGTGCTCTTATGCTAATTTACCATTTCCTCCAGCTCCCACGAACATAAAAGGGTACATGCTGATACTTTTGGCTAACAGGCAGATATGTGGTGCATTAGGGGCATATCTTTTTCATAAAGTTCCATAATTGAAAAAGCAGATGGACCACAGAAGTAGATGGAGGTACTAAAGCCTCCAGGAAATGGGTGACACTTAACTTTAGGTGAAATTAAATAGATTTTTCTTTAAGATTTATTGAAGGAATGCAAAACTGAGAGTGGAAGATGGCAAGAAAAGATGTCCACTGTAGCTGGAACTCACAAAACAAACACTTCTCCTCCTTGTCTTCACTCTCAAAACCTAATCAGTGATTATAAATCTCTCTTTACACAATCTCAAATGTTGGCTTGATTGTTTATCACATTGTGCTCTGCTAGATAAGTAGTTTTTAAACAACAACACCACACTAAGACGTGTAAAATCACTTTTCTGATGGCTGTATCTCCTGATGAACGTTTGTGTCTCTTTGCTAAGGACTGCCAGTTTTTGGGCAGGTGTTTGTATGCACATGCCAGTTAGGGGTCTAAATCACAAATTTCATCACGAAACAATATAATGATTCTTTGGACAACGATGCGCTATTTTCTGATATAAAAGTATGGCACAAAACAATCCTATGTTATTGCATGTCAGGGGCTTTGCTGGCCTGGGACTAGACTGCTAGCACTGTTTGAATGCCACAGCAATTTCAAAATAAAGGCGGATTGTTAAAGAGTAACTAAACCCCAGAGATTTGGCTAAGGTGCCTTTACCCTGGAAATTCCAGTTCTGCTTCAGCACTTCATCGTGATGTTTTCAGTGGCTGTTTATGTGCCAAATGTGGGTGTTTTGTAGCAACCTGTCGGCGGCGATAGTGGCATGGAAAGTTATTGTTTTTTATCTGGACATTGCCCTGGATTGTGCCACCAAAACCACTAGAGCTACCTGACTTATTCCAGTATCAGAGTGTATCAGATTTGGTAGTTCAATATGAATATTCAACGTTGCTGTTTTTTTTTTCCACCAACATGGTTCAGCTTTATTTTTAGTGTGAAGATTTTTCTTGCAGTGGGTGTTGTCAGCTGAAATAAGTGCTTGGAGGTTTAGTTACTCTGTAAAGATGAAGATTTGTATAGATGTTTTCACTATGCATCACTGATATTGAATCGTTGATCATTAAATTGATATATCGATGTATTTGTACACTCCAAATGTGATTATGTGTGCGCATCCATGCAAACACAGGCCTGCATGTGTGTAACAAATCCCTGCAGTGTGATGGCCCTAAGCCCTATGTTCCCTCAGAATCGCTCTGAAGAGACAAATCCAGAGGCTTAGGCAAATTACACACAGTCACACCTGCGCGCGCACACATACACACACTCACAGGACGCACACACACAGTCACACAACTTCTCTGTCACTTTCTCCTTTGCTGCATCTAATGCACACCTGCGTCTCTGAAGCAGCCTCTCCTCTCCTCTCTTCTCCTCTCCTCTCCTCTCCTCTCCTCTCCTCTCCTCTCCTCTCCTCTCCTCTCTCTCCTCTCCTCTCCTCTCCTCTCTCCTTTTCCTCTCTCTCCTCTCTCTCCTCTCCTCTCCTCTCCTCTCCTTTCCTCTCCTCTCCTCTCCTCTCCTTCTCTCTCTCTCTCCTCTCCTCTCCTCTCCTCTCTCTCCTCTCCTCTCCTCTCTCTCTCCTCCTCTCTCCTCTCCTCTCCTCTCCTCTCCTTTCCTCTCCTCTCCTCTCCTCTCTCCTCCCTCCTTCTCTCTCCTGCATACTCTGTCTTTCTCCCTCTATTGGTTAAAACATGTTATTCCTCTGTGTTTATCACCCCTCCTTCCTCCACTTACCACTCTCAGTCGAGGCACTCCCTCTTCCCTCTCTGTCTGTTTCACTGGTTTGCAGTCATAGATTCACCGAGGCGTAAAGGCAGAATGGCCTCCTCATGGAACGGTAGGGTCGATGATTTCGGAAACACCACACTGAGCGCTAACACACACATGCACACACACAGACAACATGTAGACGCTGCCAAAGCTTCTCTTGGCTTATTGCATTACACTTCCTCCACTATGGTGGGAAAGACCATATGTCTTCATGCGGCTGCACTCGTGGGTGTGTGCGTCCGTGTGCGTGTGCACGCCTGGCGTCTGCTTGTGTGTGTTCCACGCCACCCTGCGATGTGTTATTTCCTAGTGTGCGTGCATGTGTCCATTCAAGCAGGGAGAGAGGCTGGCAGCGGGTTTTCGGTGGAAGGGTTGTAAACTTTGGACATACGAGGCGCTCTTGCCTACTCTGTCTTTGAATGGCTTTTTCAAAACAAAATATCCTCTCAAAACAAATAAAAACCTTGTTTTTGGCTTCATTTCTTTCAGAAACATGGGAGAAAGGCAATGAGCAATGAAATAAAAAATTACCCCCAAATAAGCAAGAAATTAGTAAAAGGCACAAGGAAATTACCTGAAATTAGTAAAAATAAATAAATAAAAATAATTATTAAAAAAACAAAAAAACAAAATAGAAGTGAAAAAAACCCAACTTAACAGAAATTACCTGGAATAAATGCTTTGAAATTAGAATAATTATGCATCATTATTTAAAATATGTAATTTTGATAATTATAAATGTAGTTTCCCTAGTTTTTCTTTCTTTTTTTCACTAGACATTTTACCCCTAACTTTTAAAAAACAATTTTCTAAATTTACTATTTTTTTAAACAATTTTTACGCAGTTGCTCATTGTTTTTCCACGAGTTTTTTAGAGAAATCTCACCAATGTGCTGAGGGTTCAAAGGTTGAAATACCTGTGAGAGGCATCTGAAGCAGCGTAAGGAAAGTGATGATGCTCCAGGTTTCAAACGTTTAACAGGTGCTGCTCTTGTCATTCTGGCACTTAATTTGGCAAGAGATGGGTTATTAATGTTGAAATTCTGTTAGATAATTTCAGTTTACAGAATAGCAGAATTTTATGGGAGGTAATCAGAGAAATACTGAGAAATTTACATTAGGTCATTATTGTTTTTCACAATGGATGTTTCATAATGAGCCGCTCCAACAACTATCCTTCAACTAATTAAACTGCCTGCTTTTGAATGAGCTTAATTGGTTGTGCAGCTGTCTGTCCGACTGCCAGGCACAGTTAGATGATCACTCTGACTGGAAGCCATAGGGATGTAAAGCGGAGGATCATTATCCCGCTCCAGTATATTGCTGTTCGCCAAGCTCCCACAGAAGGCTGTCAGTGTCCGTTTTCTTTTTTTTTTTTTTGTTAATAATGAACAGAGCATCAATTTATTTCCCAAAGTCGGAAGTTTCTTAATCTGCTTCATTAACAACTGAACTATGAATTAGTTTTAAAGGTTTTTGAAAAATTACAAGGACGAGTGGTTGTCTGGGAGAGTTGTATCGCATTTGGTGTTGCCTTCAACTCCCTGTGAGTCCTTCCTGGCATGGATTATGTCAACGTCATTAAAGCCAGTGATATATTTGTTCTCTATAGCCTCCTGCAGAATGTGAGATTTTAGCAGTCTTGTAAGTTCAGTGCAAACTACACTGTGTGAAATGGATCTAATAAATTTGGGTACAACATCAAGTTTATGTATGCAGACTGTACAATGAGAGCGTCTATTGAAGGCTACAACTTACCTCCATCGTTGGCAGTTACGCAACAACAAAAACGTCATCAGTGTGTGTCATCCCAACACGTTCTCATCCCAACTCGTCACATGTTGCAGCTCCGTCAGTAGATTCCAGGTCAACATATTATGAATTAGGTATCCTGCTGCGTCTGTTGTTTACACTACCGGGATGTCGCTACAGTGATGTCATCAAATGCACATGGTGGGATGACCTGGCAACAACAGCACAGATGGTTTATAGTATAATTAGGTTTAAGCAACAAAGTCATGGATGATTAAGTCAGCAAGAAGGCACATGGTAAGGTGTAGATGAAAACCTATCACATTCAAACGGGAAGTGAACACTGGACTCCTGTATCAAACTCCGGCTTTGTGGGAGCCATCCACCTCAATTGCTGCCCGACCTACAAACACTGTTGTGCTGCTTATATTATGTCTTTACCGGCAGTTTTACAACCTGATGCCATTCTGACATTTTCCATGCAAATGCAACAGGTTCTGCCTGATTGACGCTGCCGTCAGGTGCTGCTCGGTAAAATATAATAACACCGCGCCCAGGTCTGTATACCCACGTTCTCACCTGATGCTCTCCTGCGGCATTCCATCCACATGTAAAAGATGCCTTTTGGCGTTGCACACTTACACCAAAAAAAAGGAGCGGAGCTATTTAACGAGTTCAGAATGAAAACATGCTGGTCATCCATCTACGGGGCGCTGTAGTGGTAAGAGCAAATGTAAACAGTATGATTCGATTGATATTTATGTGTGTCGAAAAAAGTCTGAGTAAGAGGAGGAGAAGAATGTGAGTGCGGTCATGGCTGGGAAAAGATGCCAACTTTGCATGCCAAATTTGCAATGACATCTTCTCTAAGAAATGCTCAATATATTTCTGTTCAAGCCATGATTGACAGCCTCAGATGACTTACTACAGGGTGATTTATTGTGTGCCTCAGTGGGTGTCCCTTTTCTTATATAGATATTGCCTTGTGTATTCTCCTGCCATACATATGCTGCCCTTTTTCTTCTGGGTCCTTGCAGAAAAAAAGTCCGTCTCCATTCCAAAAGCAGATTCTACAATATCAAAGCTTCTGCTGTGTTTTCTGCTGCCGTAATGACCCAGTTCCTCTGTAGGGATCCTCCAGGTTTCATCTCATCATAAATACAACAAACCAGATTTGAATCATCAATACAACGAGCACATGGTCCGCAAACCCGGCCCAATTAATCACCAGAGCAGCCCTGGCACACGAATGGAGGCAGTCTGATCTATTATTCGGGGCAGCGGGATGCGGTAGGCGTTTGGTTTCAAACACCTGTGGTCTTCCTGCTGATTCGCCTGTGCGCCGCTGCAGCATTTTGTCTCACTAAACCTACAACTGCAAAACCTGAAATGAAAAAACATGAGTGGAAAGCGAAAGAGCAGAGAGAGAAATCAGTGAGAGGAAGACAGATGTAGAGTGAGGAAGTTGAATGATGTGGGGAAGGAATAGAAATCTCATCAGCCCCTCCACTTCTCACTTTCTCTCTGGGATTTTACCAACAGTGGAGGCAGACTAGCCCTGTAGTCAACTGCAGGTGCTCGTCAGACTGTAAATGGAGCAAGGATGTAATGTTCCCTTTCCAGGAGAATACTAATGCAATGCAATCTCAGTAATATGTTGAATGCAGCACCAACGAGAAAGTTTGTCTCCAGACTTCCAGATTTGATTTAGACCCGAACTCTTCATATTTAATACATACTTATATCATAGTATTTTATGTTTAAGTAAGAATAAAATAAGCATTGCCTTGTGGTGACAGTGGCTTGAGGCCCAAATACACTGAGAGTATCTGAAGCTTGCATTTTAAAGTACATCTTTTTTATTTTATTTTTTTATATCTGACCAATTGCAAGCAGCTCCATTGAATGTGAGCACATGGATTGGCACGGACAACCGTCAATCATGGCGGAAAATTTTATGTAATTGAATATCTCATTAAAACTGAACTTATATATATAAAAAAAAAAACGTGAACAAACATGAGATGAAAGTGAGTGATATGATGAGAAGTACCCTTAGTTAGTGACAGAAACCATCTTTGGTAAAAATTTGATTGGTGTGCACTTTGAGTTTTTAGTTTGGCCTATGTCCTATGGAGGGGTATAAAAAATAAAGATGCGACTGCATCACCGATCATGAAAATTCACTGAAATCTATGTCACAAAACCAATTCACAAAACTTAACTTGCTACATAAAGCTAAAAACACTGCTTCAGTAACATGATAAAGAGTTACAATTTGCTGTGCTCTATGTTTCAGCCACTTAGAGGAAAAAAATAAAAGTTAAAATGCCAACCAATGACAGCATCAGCACACATCCACAATTTTCCTTCTTTATGTAACATTAATTTGTTAGTTAAACACATGAAAATGTATGACTGTATATATATAAAACCAACCTTCTCCCCAAATACTGCTGGTTCTGTGGTGTTGGGATTGCAAATCTGATGCCTGCTGTGTGCCATAGTAGCATCAATTGACACGCATCAAATGAGGCAAATCAGTTCAGTGAATTTGGGTCTTTAGAGCCACTGTTTATTTGAAATAGAATCACCTGCCATGCAGTTTCTAATGAATTAGTTCTAATCCAGTAACCTCAGAGAGTCCATTTATTTTACTGTCAAGCTTCTCACGACCAACACATATCAGCAATAATACAGTTATATGTTGGCAGATTTTCAACTTAAATTTTTGGTTCTTTTCAAAACTGCGAGCCCTTCATTTTGGGCAGAGGTAGACAAAAGCATGATTCTTATTTTTGGGTTGTTATAATTTATTTTGTAGGCTAAATCTTAAA
Organism: Plectropomus leopardus; assembly: GCF_008729295.1. NCBI lineage: Eukaryota > Metazoa > Chordata > Actinopteri > Perciformes > Serranidae > Plectropomus > Plectropomus leopardus. The sequence goes on from NC_056484.1 coordinate 13,230,682, forward strand.
GTTTTTCAACTGTTACTAGCTAGCTAATCAAGCTAATGGCAGTTCCTTGAGTTTGTTCAAACCGCTGTCTTAGTTTGACTGTTTTAAGCTGACACATTTAAAAAACCTGCAAAGGAGACTTAAATATTCACTGGATTGATAGTAGAAGACATGGAAATGAAAAGATAACATGCCTATGGCACTGCAGAATGGCTTATTAGTCTAAGTATTATAAGGTTAAATGCAGGCCAGACTGCTGGTTCATTTTAATGTAACCTCTTGAAGCTACTTAAGCCTCATTCCCACTGTGCAAAAACCTGCTATCACCCACTAATATATGGATTTTTAATGCAGTGAGAAAGTGAACAATCAGCATTTACACCCAGGTCAAATGATTTTGCAGTAGACAAAGGTATTTATCGCCTCTGTCTCCGATTGTCATTAATTAAACTACAATCACCTTTTGTTCCATAAGCAGCGCTAAAACATCTGTCCAAATTAGAGTGCACTGAGTTTGAAAGATATACTGAATAAGAAAGAAAAATATAAAGAGAAGTAACCAATGTTAAGTTCTCACAGGCCTCTGTCCATGCTGCTTTCACCGGCCTGTCGGTGTCTTGAACGGACACACCAAAACAACCCACACACACATGCTCATCTGCTGCAGAGCCGTGTATAGACAACAGTCTTTATTCTATTTAAAGCGGGCTTACCCGTGTTTGAAAAACCTGCTTGTACATGCAAATTCTGTTGGGAAGGTGGTATTAGCTTACATATATGTCAAGAAACACACAGGCTAGATTTGCTTTCATTTTTAACACAACAAGAGAAAAGGCTTTCAGGAGACAAAGCGCTGATTAAAAATTCAGGTGCCTGTTCTACCAACATCAAATAGCTGTCTCACCTATATTGCGTGAAACTAGTGTTGAGATTGACCTCCACTGGAATGAGCCTTTTTCTCTCTGTCTTTCAGTAAAATTAGGCATTCACTGTCGACTGTCGGTGGAATTAGCTTCGTCCTTGACTGACAGCAGGATTAGCTTCGTCCTATTGATCTACAGTACTGCAAAACTTCCCTCACTGATTTACACTCTAACTGCCTGTGCCTGCCTGTAACATGCTCTATGATACAGTGAATCGCCTAAATACTGGGGCCACTTAAAGTACACTCCAGAGACGACTCTGCAAATGCAATTATCCCTGATTGATATCGCTTATTGAATTCATATCAAACACAGAGACAGGGAAAAAACTAAAGAGGGATATTTTAGTTTTGAGACAGCTGAGATATGAATTTGACTAAAGGGACTTAATACTAGGAAGATGTCCTTAGATTTAGTGCAGTTGGGTCTATTTAAATTCTCTTTCCATGATCCATGGAGAGTGCAATGACTCATCATCACCAGCCTGCCCCCTGTCTGGTACACCACAGGTGTGAACTGGCCTATTAATGGTATTGTTACACCTGCTGTTCCCACCAGCAATGACAGAACATGACATCAGACAATGTTATTTTTTCACACTAGTCTCCCTGGCTGCTCGAATCTCTCCAGTTTTCACAGCTCTCGTTGTTGCTCATGCTTCACCACCTTCTCGTGATAACCTTTTCCTCTCTCCAGCTCACTTTTTCTTACTGATTTTCTTTCTTTCCTTCATCTCAACCTCTGCGTCTCTTGCTCTCTCAACCCGTGTGACCCTCATAAAATTTGCTGCCCTAACTCGTGCCAGCGGTGTAATGTTGAAACCCGAGACCCGAGTGTGATAGACCTCCAGGGCTGTGGAGAGTCAAGTGCCAGGGTCCTACACTTTATTAAAATGCCAGTATGTCTCAACGGGTCGGCTGGCTGTGTGAAGTCATAACTGACACTTCACACAAACCTATACATTTTCTTATGGGGTCAGCAGAGAGAGGTGAGCTGTTTTCGTTGCTAGTCAGTATGTTTTATCCTTTGAAAGGTACATTAGTGGGACCTAAATGATAAAAGTGGGACTTACAGATGGCTATCTTGATAAGAAAACGGAAAGCTTTTCTTGTTTACCTGCTAACTAATTTCTTGGCATTTTTATGTATTTATTGCCTTTAAGCACTTGATTTTGTTGTTATTTGTGATCGCCAAAACAGGCTTGAATTAAAGTTTTTGTCTTTTTTTGTAAATCTTCTGGCTGCCAGTAAAAACAAATTTAAAGTGCCAAAAAAGTAAAGGCAGATAACAGGTATAGAGATTGGGAATAAAAATAAAACATGCTATTTGGATTGTTTACTATATGTAAGAACAAACAACCCCAAACAAAGCGACGCTGTGATTTTGTGCAGTCACGCCCAGAAAACAACACATCTTCATGCATCACGAGTTTGAATTTTCTGTTATTAAAAGCTTGCTTTTTGTCACAATGGCATCAGGTCTGGAGAAGCTTGAGATTCCCACAGCACCATGGATGCACAGCAACACAGCAAAGTGTCAGATATGCATACAGAGCAGCCTGTAGCACAATTTTAAACCAAATGGGATAACAACCCTGGATGTAACATTGTTATAAAAAATGCATGAGTGAGGAAGAGGTGTCAGTAAATTTCTCATCTTGTGGCCGTACGCAGTGTGCAGTGCATGAGAGAGTTACTCTCTGCACCGTTATGGGCACATTCACATTAACAACAGTACTACTAGAAGAACCTAAGGGGCGCCGGTGTGGGCGTACTGCTGCTGGCTACAGATAGAAGATGAAATATGAACTAGCAAGTGTAGTTTGAAGGTTTAATCAAACTGTAAGACAGAGATGGTTTATATGAGGTAGGATCGCAAACCTCTGGAAAGTTGTCACAGTAACATTAGCTCTCTTGTGCTCTTTTTAATGCTTGGGAGGTTACCTATCCAGTATTTGCACTTGTGCTTTGTATTTGATTGACCAGGAAAATGTGTTGGCAGAAGATATTGTAAAGTTGCGCGACAAACAGAGACACAAGAAACTTCTTTCCTTGAATACCCTGTTTTCTGCAGGACATTTTTGTGAAGGACTACAGTGCTGTTTTGTCCTTGAAAAAGATTAGTTTGTTTCTATTGCATCCTTAAAGGGCCAGTTATTCCCAAAATTGAAACATGTTTTTCCTCTTACCTTCTCTTACCTGTTGTGCAATTTATTACTAGATGGCACTCGGCTTGTGGAACTCAAAGTAGCAAAAAATAAAAAGATAAATAAAAATGAATAAATAAAAAAATATGTTTCAGTCAGGACCACTTTAGTCCAAGAAACCTTTATTTCTATTTGCAATATGGTTATTTGGAATATTTGGAGGTATGCTCTTTTCTGGTCGGCCTTTCCACGCACTCATGTGGAGAGCCAAAGGCAGAGAGAGCACCTCCCAATCCCGCGCGCCTACGTAGAGAGCTTAAGGCAAAGAGAGCACCTCCCTGCCCCCCTGTGTACCTACATGGCAACCTTAAGGCTGAGGGAGCCCCCCACCCAGCTATCTGGCCCGCCTACGTAAAAAGCTTAAGGCGGAGAAAGCATCTCCACCCTTCTGCCCTTCCACGTGCCAAAGCTTTGGGTGCATTTCCACACTAATTCTTTTTATTTTAATAGCTAATACGGCGGCCCTTACACAGTATGAATACGATCGGGACATACTACTCCATAACACTGCACCTTCAACTTTGACTCTTTCTCTCGCAGAGATAAAACAAATCCCCGGTCGCTGATTGCCATAGACAAAGATCATCCCAGAGAGCTCTGCTGTTGTTACTTTGCGATGAATAACTTCTAAGTTATACATGCATACATTGTGGATTCTAACATTTTATACATTATAGTAGCCAACATATAGCCTACATTTCTTTATAATTGTTATTTTCATTTTTTATTGTTGCTAATCTCTATGATTATTTTGTTCACTTTAAACAATTTATATTCCTTTTATTACTTTTCCACTGGTCATCAGTCACTTGAATGTGCTGTCATCTGTCATTTTGGCTTTTGATAGCTATCAATCAGCTGTCAAGATTGTGGGTCAGAAAAGCAGGAAAGGCATGCTTGCTTGTATACAGCAAAATCTGATTGGATATAGTAGAACATCCTGGTATTTTTGGCATACTACCTTAAACATGCTATGTATTGGGATATACTAAATGTTTTTCCCCCATACTTTTGGTCGTATGGATATTAGAACGCACAGTCTGTATTAAGGTTAAGGTAATCTGATAGAATTCTAAGAGGCGTGTTTTCCAAGTACAGGTGGTAAATTCAGTTTTGGGTTGATGTAAGATTTGTTCTGTGATCCTGAAAATGACAGCTACCACAGAACAGATGGATCATCTGAACACGTAGCCTGAGGCACCTCAGTTATCATCCAAGCTTTTCTTAAAGTGAGAAAGTAAAAGTTTGTTTTTATAGCACCTTTCTAGAGCAAAATGCTTCACAATAGAAGACAAAAGCAGGATAAAAAAAATTCTAATATCAGAGGAATAGATAAAATAGGTAATAAAGAAGTAGGGTTATAAATATATAAGAAATAAACAAAGCAAGTGCATTAGTTTGACCATAGTTTATGAATAATGAATGAAATTTTCAGCTGCATACTGAGTGCAATGAAATTATTTCATGGATTCCCAAGAGTGGACCGTGTCCCCATATGCCTCAACACAGCAGCCATGGGGAGAGCATGACGCACGCCTTATGAATAAGAAATAATTGTATAGACTCGGTGACGACAGTAATGTATCAGACACAAGTTTGTCCACTGTGGCTTCATGACAGCATGGTGATAAAACTGCTAACTTATGTTTTCACACAATACTGTCTGCAATTTTTCCTCCAGCAATTCTGCCTGTGCTTGGCAGCAGAAACAATGTATTGTTCATGTTTCCAATAATTGTTCTTTGACATAGAAACACTTCTTTCTCATACTCTCGCTGAAATTACATTATGTCACAACAAACCCGCCATTATTATTATATATGCTGTGCTTAGTTGTTTGCTTATGTTCTAGTGTCTGTCACACTGTATGCTTTCTTGCACTGCAATGACCTCATTTCTCCAAATGGATCGATAAAGTCCCATCTCCTCCCAAATAGGCTGCTCTACATCTGTCCATGCTGCGTGTGATTGGCTATTTGTTTCAAACACTGCCCCTATTTTGGGTGAATGCGCCCGAGTCCCAGCCAGCCAGTATCTTTGCTGCCTGCGCTTTTCTTCTGAAAAGAGAAACCTGTCTGACACTAAAGCAGAGAGACAGATGCAACACAGACAGATTACAGAGCGACGCAGATAAAGAAATCATCAGGTAGGGAGGTTGGTTTATCTACACAACAGAGAGATGTCAGTCCCCTCAGGGTGGCATGCAGGGTCACATAGAGGTCTAAGTCTTTATTGCTGGGTGAATGTGATTCCACGGTTCCCTAGTTTTGACAGGCTACATAAACAATTGTGCCACCACAGGACATTTGATTTGACAGGATACATAAACAGTTGTAACACCAGTCCTGTACCTGCAGGCTGTCTGTGGTGCACTGAGCCAACCTGTAATAGTTGAAGTTTTTTTTTCATCTCAACAGAATATACTGTGTGAACACAGAGAAGGCCAACAGCTGCCACTGACATTTCTGTCGGTCAAGCTTCACTTTAGTCACTTTTTTTTCATCATTAAGCCTTTTTTGTTGTTGTTTGTTTTTGGATTGTCCGTCTGTCTGTCCTTCCCATTCTTGTGAATGCAATATCTCAAAAAGGACATGAGGGATTTTTTTTTTTTTGAATTTGGCACAAATGCCCACTTGGACTGGGGGGGGGGGGGGGGCGGTGTAGGGCGTGGATAAATTCTGAGATTGTGACTTTGTTGGAATGATGATAATGCAGCTAAATTATGCTTTTGACTTCCTGAATACGTGATCAGCACTTGAAATGAAGCCACTTTACATCAAAAGCATGATGGCATCTTTGGATGGTTTGATGTGTGTTTTTCCTCCTCAGCTGTGAGTAACTGCATAATTACTAAGTTATTCCAAATTGGCGGCTTTCAAGTGATACTCCACCTAAAAGCCATCTTTCGAGTAGAAAACACTCACCCACTGCAGACCTGAAAGGTGGCTGCAAAAAGTTATTAATTTGCTTCTCGACAAAAAAACAACAGCGGTTGTCAGTTTAAATTAATGTCAGATATAATGGACTCCAGTGGTGGGAGACATTTTTGTAATGTAGGAGTGGGTTAAGACTTCTCATTATTGGAATCTAAATGAAACTTAAATTTGCATTGGCATTTTTAAACATAAATTTATATCTTACAAGATTAGGGCTGGGTTACACGGCCCTAAAATGATATAAACATCTGTTTATTTCAGGATAATTTTTGTGTCAATAATCTTCTTAATGATGAGGCAAAATACTGAAAAATATTTAATTATTAATCTCAAAACCATACAGATGCAACAATATATATCATGCTATTTTGCCACACGGGTTAACTTATTCTTTTGTCACTTAGCACTGACCATCAGACCCCCCCGGCACACACATGCACACACACAGATCTGCATTTATTTTGACAGACTGTTGTGTTACGCACATTCTTAAATATTATGTTTTTTGTCAAGCTCCACATAGGCTTACCTTACGAAGCTTATGAAAAATTGTCCAAGTGACATCAATTCCCTGCATGTGCAAGGTGAGAGAGAAGAGGAAACACACTCTGTGAGTCACTGACTGATGTGACTTTAAGCAGCAAGTTGCTTAAAGGTCTAAAAAGTCCTGGAATATTAGGAACGCCCTTTTTTTTTGGAACTTAATGCCTTTACCATGGAGCCAATAGCAATGTCACTTTCCATTCCTGTTGCTGCTGTGCATAACAGTGAGACATTATTACATCATCAGGTCATTGCCATTGATATTATCACAATATATAGAAATACAAACTAAATATTTACACTGTACATATATTTATCATTGTGAAAGGTATGATATGACACAGCCCAGCTATAAATATAGGTTTCCTCTCATATTGAAAATACAAAGATATTAGATTCGATCAAGTTGTTAAGTCACTGAAGCCCTGAAAGGAGTTGAAAGTCTCAGTCAAAATTTTGGTGAAAAGCCCTTTGATTGAGAATTGAAGTTCAAGTGGAAGTCCTGAAAGAAGTCAGTTCGGGTGTATGAACTCAGAATTTTGGGAAGTTTTTCAGTGGGAGTTTATATTAAGCTGCACCACCTGTAACTGTGCAGTTGTGTTTTCCAACTGCCTGTTTCTGATCAATAGATTGACAATTGAGTCAAGGATGTCTTGAAAGAGATGTTTTATTGTGAAGTGGATTGTGTAGTTCTGTTTTTCCTGCCACAGACTGGTAGGAAAATCATCTGTGAGATTCTGTGTGTGTATGTATGTTTCATCTTTTGAGACCTCGGGGTCTGCCTGTTAATAAATATCTAATTGCCTCAAGAGTTTCCCAGCACCAGCATTTCTGCCTCTGTAATTGGCTCACAAAAATGTTTGTGTGTGTGTGTGTGCGTGCGCATGCATGAGAGAGAGAGAGAGACACTAAAAGAGAAAGAGCTAATGAAGACCCACAGGAAAGTCATTGATGCAATCATTTCTTAAAATGTTGTTCAGACATTCCTTGAAGTCACACTGTAAATCAGATTGGAGCCATTTACAACCCTTAGCTTTAATTCTGCATACACGCTCGTGTGTGTGTGTGTGCACGCGCGCACGCGCGCGTGTGCATGCTGGAGCCCACTGTAGTGTAATTTTTGTGCAATAATGCCTTCACTTAATAATATTTCCTTGTCCATGCTTGATATATGCTCGTGTATGTTTGCCCTCATTAATAACCAGTCAGCATTGTGTTGTCAGTTAAAGCCCATTGTGAATACAGCCTGGCTAGCCTGGTTCTCTTTCAGCCAGTCAGCTTATGTTGTCTTTTCATGGCATTAATTAACCGAGAAAGTGAGTGTGTGTGCATGTTTGCGTTGGGGAGGAGTGTAAAAAGAAAGTGTGTACCTTAGGTGCCTGGCCTTTCTGCACAATCTTTTGTTGAGGTGCAAGTACACAGAAATCTGGCACCAAATTAAAGAGGGCTTTTGTTGATCCTTATATGCAGATGTTCCACTCATACACACTCACAAGTACGGCAGATGTTGTAATTTCGGGTCCCTATGATGAATTCCCACGTTGCACTTTGCCACTGTTGCTCCTGTCACATTATATATGTGTTATTAATGCAAAATGACAAAGAAAGTGGTGAAAGCTGCAGAGATGGTGAGTGTAAAAAGAGAAAAAGAAACAAACATGTGAAGAAGAGATCCTTACTTCACTGAGTGGAAAAACAGCACACACACACAAAAGCAGAGCTATGGTGACAGCTATGACAGAATGGACTGTTTAACATAGCGTTAGGCAGTCCTCCTGAGAGTGCTTAACCAGAATACCTGATCACGCAATTACCATAGAAAGAGCAACAACAGCCTCTGGGCCCTCTGTGTGTGCAAGTGTATTTTATTGTGTTGCTGTCTCACTGGTAGCTTTATTTGCTGTGGGAATTGCAGTTTGGTGTTTGGACGTGTGTGTGCGGCTTCTGCAGTGAGGTACAGGTCACATCTTTGAAGTCTGCGTATGTTCTTATGATTGTGCTCCTTTGTGTATACTGATGCGTTTTCTTTGTTGAGTACTCTGTGTTTTTGTGTGCTGCACACTAATTCCTGCACTTTTTGTCCTTGATACTTGCTTTTAATTAATTTTCAATTGCTTACATACAAGACCTTGAAATATGCTATAATAACCCAGTATTATTAAGGGATTGATACTACAAAAAAAGAGAAGACAACCTTTTAACTAAGTACAGGATGCATTTTTATGGGTATATCTGAATAGGCTACATTATTATGAGACCGCACTGTGTTAGAGAAATAGCATTTACTATAACTGTTTTTCTCTATTGCAGTTGTAGTATTGATAAAGACTTTTACATGAACACAGGGGTTTTCAGTTACACTGATTAATTATACCTCATTGAACTAGGTACAGAGAGCACTATAGGTTTATGGAGACATATAAAAGAGCATGATCATATTTTTTTAGTCTTGACCAGGGTTGAAAAGATGTAACATTGTTGTTAGATAACTTGCTTAACCTCATTTCTTTAACCTGGTTCCTTCATAGCATATAAATTAAAAAACAAACTTCATTTTGGTCAAGTATTTAAAAGGTGTGTTCATGCCAAACGTGAAGCAATTTTTTGTGCTGCACAAATATTTAAAAAGCCAATGCAAGGGCGTATATAGATGATAATTCTGGACAGGCGATGCAAATACGCATCTGGGAGAGTTGAAATGTTCCAACTTGTACGAAAAAATGTATTTGAAAACGGGCATAGTTCCTCTTTAAGGGCGAATACACTCAAAAAACTCCACCAACTGTACTCATGCAAGTAACTTAGGAGAGAATTTGTTTCATGTCTGATGTGAACACACCGTAATGGTTGTCCGTTCTGTACAGGTTGCCAGTGTCAGCTTTCAATCAGTCATTTCCTGAACACACAAAATTGATTGAAGAAAAAGCTGTCTAATTTGGCCATATTGAAAACACCTGCATTAATTTTCTTTCATGTGAAACTTCTCCTAACCTTTTTGTCCTTCCCATCACAAAGCTAACAATGTTTTTTTTTTTTTGCTTTAGTTTGATTTGTTTACAGTAATTATACAAATGTGGTAATTTAGTTGATTAGACTTCCACAGATGAGGATGTTTGTATACCTGTTAATTTGGCAGTAATGATGTGCCCGCCCCCCTCCTCTCCTCTCCCTGGATGTGTAAATGCAGCCTCTTTGAAGCGGACTCTTTGATTCATTCACGCCGCTGACATTTCCTTTAATCTTGATTCAGGACCTGGTCATTGTACAACGATTGTGCCTGCGCTTCAGAGATGAAATGATCACAGCTTATTGTTTTCACACCGCTTTATCGCCACCCTGGGCATTTTGGAGAAGGACAAACATAAATGCAAGGACAAAGCACCTCTCTGTTTTCTCTGATTCAGTGAAATGTAAAACGAGAGCGAGAGATTTGGAGAAGAGGGAGAGAGTGGGGTTGATGGCCTGTGGAAAATAGAGAGGGGGGAAGGTGTTTTTTTTTGTATGATAGTAAAGCGAGATGAGAATTGGAAAGCTTGATGGCTTTTGGAAAACGAAGACAGGGACAGACAAGCAAAGAATGAGATGTAAAACGAGTTGAAGCGAGGATTTTGGACGGAGCGTGATGGCCTTTGGAGAACAATTAAGTCACAGACAGACGAAAACTTTGAGCGGGACAGAGAGAAAGGTGATGAAGATGAGAGAGAACAACTAATTTAGCTGGCTGCTGCAGAGGAGCGCGAAGGAGACAGTGCAAGGAGAAGAGATGGCGTAAAAGAGATAGACATGAAAGAGTGATTAATTTGAAGCTCAGATTGTGCTAACTAGGCTTTGAAAAGGGAGAGATGGAAAGATGGAATTAATTTAAAGCCCAGGTATCGCCGCTATGGCTAATTGAAGCTTTTGATGACCAGCAAGCTTTTTTTGATGTCCTCGTCCACTGTTCATCAGAAAGGTCATGTTCACACTCTCATGCCGGTTAAGTGCCTCTGACATGTGATCTCGTTTGTCCTTTTCTACGTCTTTCAGTCTTTAGTCCTTTTGAAGTAATATTGCTTAATGGATCACGACAGAAGTTAGTTCCTTTCTTCCCGTATTTTGTCTTTTAATCTCTCTCTTTGCTCCATTCTTACAACTGAGTGTTCATTCATTCAACACAGTTTATGCATATTTTATACAGCTGACAAAGAAGGGAAGTAAAAATGTCTTCTGGTGAGTAATGTACTTGGTCCTGTCCAGTTAATTATCTCAAGAATCCCCTTCACTGTCATTTGTTTGTTAATCACAAAGCAGTTTTAATTTAGCGCAATATCACCGTAATTTACACATCTCCCATTTTGTAGCCAGTCTCCATCCTTTTCTCTATATAACCACACATCAATGACACTTTGGTACTTTCCTCTGATGAGACAAATCCAGTCTTTTGGGACTGAACACTGATGAGACCTCATTATTCCTGGGATGGACAGTCTTGTGGTGTTTACATGTGATAGACTGGACAGCTGGGGCTCTTGGGACAGTTAGATTTAGAGACTTGGGAGAAAAGTGTTTTTTTTTTTTTATCAGGAGCAACAAAGTTCAGTCAATGAGGAACTGAAGAAGCTGACAGCAGGTCACATGCACAGCATTGCTTTATATGTACATATTTAATGGACAACCAAATCAGCAAAATAAGTGTTGGCATTCAATGTTTCTGCAAACCATGGATATGGTACTTTTGTATTTAAATTTCTTAAAATTTTTAAATTTATGCTGCAACAACATTGTGTTTAAAGTGCGGTTAGGTTAAGGTGCAAAAACCACTTGCTGCTATAGAGCTGCCTACTGTTATAACTACTGTATTTCCACAATTAAAAGCACAGACTCCACTCATTTATGAAGCCCTGCAAGCAACTGCATTGTCAACAACATGGTCCTGCAAATGATCACAGTAAAATGCCTTATGTCAACAACTGATGGGATTTTGTTGACAATAATGTTGTCACGGGGCTTTTATTTTGAAACAGAAACAGGAAAGGCTGAGTAAAACAGATTTACTCATGTTTCCTCATGTCTGTGATAGATAAAGACATTGTAGCCGATTCTTCGTGTTTTGGCATAAAATACCTGGTATGGTTAGCTGGAAATATCCACAAATCTTGTTAAAGGATACCTGTTTGTACAACAGTAGGTAACAGTAGGTAAGAAATACCCGCTATTGTCACCACAAACACAGCTAGAAATGTCCTAAACTCATGGTGATGCTCATCTCTGACACTACAGACATGACTGCAAATGTCACATACTCAGTAGTCCGCTGCTGTCTGCTACTTTGCAGCCTTTTTGTCTGATGAAAAAATCATGTCATTTAAAAAACAAATCTTCACATGATACCTGTCTAACATACCAATCCAACATAACTGTGCAGAACTTTGCAGAAAAACACAATGCCAACATTTTATTCTGGTAACTGGACTGCAGCAGATTGTGTTAGTGCTGAAACAACCTTGAAAACCATCTTTTTTTGTCATAACAATTATCAAAAATATATAGCACTGTAGGGCTGCTTATATCCAAAATGATTGCACATTTAAGATCTGCAGGTTAAAAACACTGCAACAAAGTTTTACTCCACAGTAATATTTGTATTAAATCTAGATGCAAATGAAAAGATTAAATGTAAGCTGCAGTGATAGACAGGTGTGACTCAGCTTGACGCCATAGTGACTGGGACATCGCTTTACTAAGATAATTGATGACATAACAGATGATTTTTCTTCCATGCTCATTCATATCAGTACAGCTTGTGTCTTTCCCGTAGAACAAATTGCTGACTAATTTGCTGACTCAGGCTCATGACTGAGAAGACACTAATTCCTCAAATGCCCCCTTCCTTAGATGAGTAAACACAACTGTGAGCTTCTGTGATTGGTGGGGAATATTGTAGGGTGATGTCCCTGGTGCAGGTGAGGATGAATTCAGCGAAGCAGTCGTGAGGAAGGTTGATCAGCGCTATGAACTGGTGAATAAGAAGGAAAAAAATAGACCTGGTTGTAGATGAGTTTGCATTGAGGCAATGTAAATTACATTTGGTTTGTCTGGGAGGGCTTATTTGGGCCACTTAGGGCGTACACACTGCGCACCTGTTGCTTTCCTGCAAATCTGATTCACTGACTCGAAAGCACATTGGGACTGAAAACTGAAAGAGACAGTACAGAACAAGCCTGAGAGAAAGTGGATTTTACAGTGTCTAAGGAAAAGAAAGAAGAGAAAGGTGAAAGAGGACAGAAACTTCAACTGTATTCAAAACGAGAAGTGAGACACAGGGTATGCTTATATGCACAAAATAGTCCAGTCTTTCTGAAAAAGACACTATTCCTATTGAGCTTTTTATGTCTTTAATGTAAAGGAATGTTCCACTAACACTCCGGTTTACATGCAGCAATGCGTGCATACTCTCATCAATGTGTCCTAACATGTCGTTTATTGTGTCAAAATATGGAAAAGTAGATAGCTGGAGCCGCTTGTCCTATTGCGTCTTCGCATCAAAATAGGATTTTTCAGTTTCCTACCTGTGCAGGACTTTTTGGACTCCGTCTTTCCTTTCTTCACCTTCTTGAAAAGGCCGGCGCTGCGATATTTGCACATATCCTAAAACTTTATGATATCCAAGTCTTTTATAAAGTTTAAAAGCAGGTGTGTTTCTCCTTCCGAGCAGAAATGTGGGATTCTCTTTTAACCCCACAGCCTTGCAAACTGTTGGTGATTTGTTTTGTTTTTTTACAACGTATGAGGCCGTAACTGCCGTAAAACCCCAATTGAGACTGACTGTATAGATGTCCAAATTGTGCTCCTAAAATCCAAATAATATAATATAGAACAAATAATTTAGAATTTAGAATATATAAAATAATAATACCCCATATGTCTTAATCAGAAAATGCTAAAATGCTGTTTGAATGATCGTATCAATTCAAATTTTGTCACATTCAAAATAAAAGTCGTGCATGAAATCATGACCACTGACTTTAGTGAGCTCTGATGCCAGTTAAGCTCACTTAAGTTGAAAATGAAATTTCAAAAAAACTGAAAGTTAAGAATATTCAGAAAAGAGGGTGAAGGGCAGAGAAAAAAAAAGAAGGAGAGAGAGAGGCTTTTGATGCTTTGCCAATATTGTTCAGCTGTGATGCCAATGGAGGGCATTGAAATTGAAATTGAAAGAGAGGGAGAGAGATCACAGAATCCCGAGGGAGAAAAATCCCCAGCGGGTGAGAGCTGAGACCTCTCTGTATTCCTGTCATGGCTGAGGGAGGGAGGGATGAACGAGAGTGACGAAGAGGGAGAAAGAGATTGAATCACTAAAGGAGAGGGGGAGGGAGAGAGGTGGATGTCATGTGACGGAAATTATTCCAAGCACTTTTCTACAGTATATTCCCCTGTCAGTAGAACTCATATTCATATTCAAAGTCACTGTTATTCACATTCATCTGAATCCCTACCTCTCTCTCTCTCTCCATCCTAATGTTTTAAATCTTCTTTATTCTGTCCTGTCTGTCTGTCTTTGACTTTGGTTCAGTGCAGCACCCATTTGTATTCTTTCTTTGGTCACATGAAAGGCAGGACAGAAAACATGACGCAGCAGTAGAGAGCAGAAAAACAAAGGTACATGGAGGTCAGAGAGAGGAGATGGAGGAGACGGTAAGAGAGAGGGGGAGAGGTGAAGTGAGACTTTCTCACTTCTGTCTTTCTCTTATCAAACTATTGGTGCCGAAGCAGTACAGTAAACACTACTTTATTGCCTGTCTTGGTCTTTTTGCTGAGAGAAAACCTGTGAGGAAATGATTCAGCTCTTTGAGTTGAGCCTCTGGAGAGACATGAGACCAAAATAAAATCTGTGAAGTTTAAAGCTATACTACGCAGGAATTTTGGTTACTGTTTGTAAACACAACATTCAGACTTGGTCCCTCGTCCTTACACTGCTTGTTGTAACCAAAAAAAAAAATACCTATCTTTCCAGAAGTAGATGCGCATCGGCAAAAGTCAGAGCACACCCAGGATTCACTGCTTTTGCAACTAGAGTTGTCTTGGTGTTTCGTCTCGCTTCATCTGCAATGTTTCAGCTCTTTGTCTCACATTTTTGTTGCTGGATGCGTGCTGCTTAAGGCCTGGTTCTCTGGTCACTATCATCTTAAATGTCCCAACAACACCTGCATGCTGTTACTGGCGTGTGACTACACATCCAGAACCACCACAATAAGAGAAAATACAGGCAGAGGTCAGGGTCTTTGCAGATAAACACTTCTCTACCTTCAGAAGAAGGTATTGTTATAGAAACTGTTTAATCAGGAATATGGTAAAGTAACCATGGCAATGCAAGGACCCCACCGGCGCCACCACCTGTGTTAATGCAGCCTCAAGCAAATCAATTCTTGATATAATTACTCATAATTTAGTCTGCTTTTACACAAAATTTAATGGCCACCTGCCTGCCAGACTCAAGGGTTTTCCATGGCCAATTGCATCATATACAACTTTATCATCCAGTATAGTGCAAATATGTCTTGAGTGCAGCTTCATGGACCATAACATTAAGAAACGGAACATTATAAACAACAAAAACAAAAACATGGAAAACAACAAGTAAGTTTTATAAAGTGCCCCCGGCAATGGTTAAATTAAGTCAAAAACCTTAAAAGTGGTGTTCATTTTGGGAGTTTACTTTGCTGAACAAAACGTGTAACTATCATAAATAATTGTTTAGCACTGAGCTTATTTTCTGCAGTAATTCAAAATCCAATTGAAAAACTCCCATAGGCTTTTTTTATGATGGAACCAGGTCGATGCTAACTTCCGCATTGGCCAACAGAAAAAAAAGTGCATCCCTGGAGCACTCTGTAGACATGTGAGATAAAGGTAGGATAACATAAAAAGAAAAAAATATATAATAAAACACAAATAAGTTAAACAAACTATGAATTTGCGTTTCAAATCCCAGTTGCATTGGCAAAAGACTGTTTTGCCCTCCTCTTTCTCTCTCCCACTGATTTTCCATCCATCACTTCCTTTATAGCTCTGTACTTCATCTCACCCTCCCCTGTTCACTTTTTGCAAAACTGCGGTGTCCTCCCCTCCATCATTAATGCCGACACTGTTTTAATTATCTGATATTTAAGAGCAGGCTGTAATTGAGTTGGAATTAATAAATGGTGTGTGTGTGTTTGTGTGCGTCAGTGTGGTGCAGGAGCTCTTAGTCTGTTTATGCAGATATTGTACTGATGAAGCATGAAGCATTTTTTGCATGTATTGCATGTATTTTTATGAACTTAAGAGGGAGTCACATCTGCATCTGTGTATACATGGATACCATTACACTAATGTGTGTGTGATAATGCGTGTTTGTCATCTGGTGCTCCCCCTTGTTAGCTTTGATAGCTGTTATGGATCTGCCTCATAATCTTTTACTGGAGCCGTTTTTCGTCTCTGGGCTCGCTCTGTGAAGTGATTGGGAGGAACCAATTGCGATTCACTTCACCCAGAGAGTAAAAGAGGAAGAATGAGAGGAAGATGGTGGGAGGGACAATTGGGTGGGAGGTGGAAGAGAGGAGAAAAGAGAGACGTAAAGGATACATTAAGGATGGTGACAGATGGGGAGGAAGGAAAGGTGGATAAGATAGACACAGTGGGGAAAGAGGGACGGGGAGAAATAAAGGGAATCCAAGAGAGATAAAAACCTGAAAAAGGGAGAGAGAAATGATGGATGGAGTAAAAAGAGAGAGCAAAAGATGGATAAAAGATAGAAGACAGCAGATGGTGGTCAAGGGATCGAAAGAAGGAATGAGTGTAATGGATAGATGAGTGGAGAGAGAGAAGAATCGGCGGAGCTGTAAATTGATTTGAAGGGCCCGCAGAATTTCGTCAGATCACCCCAGAGACAGTGATGGAGACAAATAGAACAGGGCATTTCGCCTCATAACTATATCTCATTAAATCAAATTATGATTTAAGCTACCACTCCACTCACTTAGCACTTCAAAATGACTCCTCTGAAAAGTGTACGCTCCAAGAATCACAATTATACAACCAGTTCACGAGCCAAGTTACTCTCTAACCAAAACAATACATCAAAAAGTAATCAAAATAAAATCGAAATGGCTGAATACGTGATGCCACGCTCAACTTTTATCAAGACCAGCGGAAAGGTTTTGAAGAAAACAAGATATTTGTGCTTGTAATTGTTCATTAACAGAAAATGTATCAAATGTAGTTACAGGCATTTGAAGTGGGGAAATTTTGTATTAAGTTCATCAATCCGTATCTTTGTATATTTAACACCAATAGACCAAACATAAACTGAGAGATATTAAAAAGAGAAACATTGAAAATATTTACATTTGTTAAATCTTTTTATGAAAAACAAATTTACGCAATTAATTAAAGGGAAAGCTGTATTTTTTGAAAGGGGGTTTATGGAGTACTTATTACAAACTACTCTCATACTTTTTTTTTGGGGGGGGGGGGGGTCAGGGACAAGATTTCAATATATTGAAATATATTGAATATATAATATATTGAGCCCTATGGCTCAATGGCTGTTGTTTCCCATCTATACATTTATCAAAGCCACCAGACTCCATTAAGGAAAAAAACAAACAATCGTTTTTATCTTGCTGAACACAGGAGCTGTTGGTCTATAACGCAAACAAACTAACTGACTGAGGCAGCAGTAGACCACTGATGGTCAATCACTTTTTATCTTCATGGAGTCCAACCTAAAAAAAGTAATGTCAGTTAAAGCGTATGCTACAGGGCATTTTTAATGCGCTACCTCCATGTCAGACAATGATTTCCAATAAAAAAATGCAACCCTCGTATCATTTTCTCCAAAGCCAGACTCCATTGAGAAAAACAGTTCCGTAACATCGCTGAACAGCGGAGCTGCTTGGTCCACTGCTGCCTTCATCAGTTGGTTTGTTTGTGTTTTTGGCTGACTTTGACACAGCTCACATGTTCAGCCAGCTAAAATGACTGTTTTTCCCAATGGCCTCTGGTGGCTTTGATGAAAGCATAGACGGAAGCCATTCTTGGCTTAATATGTCTAAATTTAATATATTTGGTTGGTCGGAAATAAACAACTTGAAGACATAACCTTGGGATTTATGTTTGAGAAATTATTTGCAGACAGATTTGTAATAATGAAACTAATTGTTAGCTACAGCCTTGATTGAGCTGTAGTAGTACTTTGCTGCGATCTGAACGATTCCTCAGCATGTTCAAGTCTTGACTTAACCTTGTAATTCTCAACCTTAAGTGTGACGTGGGAGCGAGATCGTACAAGGGAGATTAGAAAAAGGCTCTCTCCGACGAGGCTGACAGCACCAACAGCCACTTTGAGATGAGACTTGTGTGTGTGTGTGTTTTGTAAGCGTAGGTGTGTGTGAGTGGAGGAGAGAGAAAGGAGCTTGAGAGAGACAGGTGGATGTGACCATGAAATAGTTTGTGTTTAAGTGTGAGAGCAAGAACAAAGGTTAGTTAGTGTGTGTGTGTGTGTCATTTCAAAATCCATTACCAGAGCTGCAGTCCATCACATTAGAGTTAAGACCAACCTTATTAAGATAAGAAAGAATGAGACAGACCTGAAGCCTATGGGAACCACTGATAAGACCAAACAGTGTCAGTCATTGTGTGTGCATATATGCGTGCATGCGTGTGTGTGTGTGCGTCAGTGAGGCGTGTGTGCGCATGTATTATAACACCCGATCACTCCCTACATCACCTTCTCACACTGTACCAAGGAAACCAGCGATTAGTGACTAAGTGGGCTCAAGCCTTTCCTTGTGAGGTTTCTCATTGGTCCGTTGGGGTAAGCTCATGCATGTACTTAAAAATCCACTGTCCTGGCCAGGATGACTAAGCGATTAAAGCTTTTCTTTTCTGACAGAAGGTTTCTTGAGGTAATTATGCACTGACTTACAGTCTGTGGGGAAATATAGGTTTTGTTCAAGCCACATTACACCTCATTTATACCTGGAAGGAAGACGGCAATACACTAACTTTAGAGATGAGATGTAGGGGGGCAACGCACGCAAATGTGAAATGAAAATCATCTTTTTTTTACGAGCAAATGATCTAGGAACAAGTAATACTTCTTAAATGACCACAGCACTAAAGGCTATTATGTTGTCAGACGTTTTCAAAAACTCTCTTTGGTGCAGAAGACGAGGATGCTCAGATGTCCTAGAATTAATAATATGCTGCCAAATAGCATTGTCAAGTGAGTGATTTAACATGAATATTTTGGAAAGGACAATGTGAATTTGGCTGTTTTATGCTTTTTTTTTTTTTTTTTAAAGGGTGTTTTTATGCTATCTGATTCTTAGAGCTGAAAAGTGTCACACTGTCCCTGAATGCACCAGCTTTGTAGTCAGCCCCCACTCACAACTGAATTACCACACGGTGACAGTGTAACTTGGACAACAAAAATAAAGGCAATGAACCGCTCAATGGTGATGGATTACCTATTTCAAGCAAGATTCAAGTCTGTGGAAGTTGATTTCCGCAGCATACTGAAACGAACGGCTGCCTGAAAGACAGAAATTCAAAGTCATAGAAAGTTTGGGAACATGATCAGCATTAATTTGAAAAGTACAAATTGTATATTTCATGTAAGACAAGGTATATTGCTTTTTTCTTAATATTCTGTATCGGGAATTTGTTACGCTTGTGGGAAGGTGAAAATCCTTTGCTTTCAAAATTGACACAAATGTAATATAAAAATGAAAAATTATCTTTGTGGTCATTATTTTTGGTTTATGTACTTCGAATGTGTAATACTTGTACTTCAAATGTATAATACTTACAACTTAACACTTGACAAGTCCATCTTCACCTTCTCTTACCATATATATTTATATATATATATATATATATATATCATATATATACATATATATATATATATATATATATATATATATATAAATGTTTTTTGCTATCACGTTTGTGGTTTATTATGTTTATGGGCTGTTATTACGTTGGCGGGTGTTACAGATCTGTGTGAAACATCCATGTCTTAGAATATGTAGCTTCTTTGCAGCAGCACCGATACCTGAAGCTTCGTCAGCTGTCATGGCTACATATGAGTCGACACAGACTTGAATGTGAAATGTAACTGTAACTTGACTAGTTCAGGGAGGTGAACAAAGGTGAGGTGGTAATTCTACTTTTACTTTCACCATAATACAGCTTTTCATGTGAGACATTGGTCTGGTCCGTACTGTACCAGTCTGTGTTCATGGAGAAATGACAGCATGTGTGTATCTTTCTGTTTTTCTATCTGTCCATCCATCCAGATGGGCAATTTTATTCGTCTGGGGGGAAAAATTCATAGACACAACTTTGCTTTATGGGAACTGTGGCAAGACTGTTTTGTATGCATACATACACACTTTATACACAAAAGAAAGCATCATTTAACACACACACACACACACACACACACAGTCATGTACACAAGTGGCCAGTAAACGTGGCTGTTGCCTCTCAGCTCATAAAGACCTGGAGAGGAGATCCAAGTAATCAGTGAACATGCTGTAAACTGGGGCGGGTGATCCTGTATGTGCATGTGTGTGTGCATGTGTGTGTGTAGCAGACACGGTGATAACTCAAACAGCACTGGGACGAGAGGGGGGAGACTGCAGCGGCATACAGCTGGCATTTTATGGCGCCGCAACACTCCTCCTGGCTGCCCCTCTTTCTCTTTTTTGCCTTCTCACTCAAACACCTATCTTCCCTGCATTATAGCTTTCATTTATTCATTTTCTCTCCTCTTCTTCTCCCGCTCCTGCACACACCCGCCCACCCTCCCTTGCTTCACGTCTCCCTTTTTGATGTCTTTGAGGCCGTCTCTCTCAGTCTGACTTTTTCTATCTTGCACATGCAGTTTCTCCACCATCTTTCTATTTGCTTCTCCTCACTTTTTTCTCCCTCCGTTTTTTCTTTTCCACCCTGTCATTATTTGCCTCTCCCCGCCTCCTCTTCCTCTCTACCCCCCTCAAATCTCTAATCCGCTCTCTCTCTTTTACTGTGAGGCGTCAGGGCTCTCCAGTGCACAGTGTGAATGCTTAATGAATCTTATGTCTTTTACAAGCCTCCGCCCTCACTCATCTTGGTCCTGTCTCCCTCCTCCTGCCTCCTGCCGCTCCTCTACCTGTCTCCCACTCTTTCAGTTCTTCCATTTTTCTTTATTTACTAGCCAGGAGCCATCCAGCTGGTTACAAGGAATAAGAGCTGCCCAGGGGACACAAGACGAAAAAAGGAGGGAACGATTTCCCCTTTTTTATGAGAAACTCAGGAACCTCCACAGAGGGGAGGGTGTGTGAGGGTGTGTGCATCTGCCACAGTGCTCATTTGGGAATGACGATACTTAAGATGTCAAGGTAGATGATTAAGGACCACAAATTTAAGAGAAAATTGATTTTAATTTCATCACAGATACATTCTGTTTACACCTGGTTTTCCTCGCTGTTTTGGCGATACTCTGACCACGTGTCGCTGTACGTGTGAAATCCACATTTTGTGTGTGTGTGTGTGTGTGTGTGTGTCCCAGCTGTAGCCGAAATAGATTGCCTATCAACTGTTTCGTTCTGAGGAGAATTTTGCTCATCCTGCTCTCATGTTGCCAATATCTCCCCCGATCATCCTCCCATTGATTCAGGCTGTTGCTGAAATGACGGGGTCATGTGTTTTCCTGAACCTCTGTCTTCTGATAAACAGCCTTTACCCTGACCACCAATAACCCTCAGAATTATTTTCTGATCAAGGTATTGATTCGTGTTGTTGCAGAATCACTTGACTGAATGGTCAGACCACCATCATGTAATGAGTCTAGGGATTTAGGCATCACAGCCCCCTGCTATCATGAATCAGGCACCAAACCTCCATTAGGAACCATGTGATTATTACTGGAGCCTGATCTGTAAGATCTGTTGAGTGGTGAAACAGTCAGTCGATTCTTTGATAATTGAAAATGAGCTATTAACAATTCTGTCATTTTCCTGCTTCTACAATGTTAAGATTTGCTGTTTTTTTCTGTTTTCTAGCACAGTTAATTGAATAGAGATGCAATGCACTGACTTTTTCATTCCACATAATGATTTTGAATCTTTATATAAAAGTATTGACTAGTTTCGGGTACTAATCAGATACTCGTGCATACTCACTGCATTGAAGTGCTTGGGGTCAAGCAGCAATCTCCTCGGCTGAAAGATGAAGCCAACATGGAGGTTCCAATAACTGCAGTTAAACAATTGGCCACTTGAGGCTGGCTTCAAGAGTGAGTCAATCCTCTTACACACCCATGTGAAAATGACCAACTGAACTGCAGAAATAAACATATTTACAACGTGGTATGAAAATCCTTTTTCATCTCTATTGCTAATCTTCCTGTTCTTGACAACTGTACTAGGGTTGAATTTCTATATTTCTCAACCTATTTTAAGCCTTAATGTTACGCAATAATTAAGGGAATGGCAGCTTGGAGTAATAGGTTGGTGCCAAGTCGCTACCACTGTTGGTTAAGCAACATAACCATGGCATAACACCACATTTACAGTGGAAGTGTTTTTAGTTCATAAAAGTAAATTGTAACATTTTGGTCGTCTTTGGTTTGATTACCATAAGATCCTCTAACAGACTGAATGTGTAGTTTTTCCAGTAAATACATTTTGTTGTAGTGGTTTTCAGCCTGTTTTTTGTTATCTTAAATTAGCATGAGCATTATCACAGTTAACCACTGTGCTAACCAAGCTAGCAGTATTAGTGGTAGCCTCAACCTTTTGTCCGAATGTCATATTGTTACCTCTGGCTCCAAAAATCCAAGATGGCAGAATGGCAATCTCGAGGTTTCAAAAAGAGAGTCCACATACCAATGGATGTCGTTTTGATGGCTACGTCCATTATTTTGACTGGGATCAGTTTTAGTTTATGAGGATATAAATACACATTACTTAATTATCATTAGTAGAAGTTTTGAGGTACTATTAATGGGACATCGTATCAATACATTTGATCTGTACTGCATGTAACAACTCTCACGGTTACAAAATAATAAATCAGGACAAAACAACGATAAGGCTTTTGGCCATCACAAAATTATTTGAAACCAGCGGTGACTTAGAAGCTTTGGTGGTTTTAATGTGGACTGGTTGCACCTGATTAAGGTTTGGATTGTTGGTGGAGCAAAACCATCAATTTGAAAAATTCCAATAGTTATGATCAGTTGTTTAGCATTTTTTAGACTAAATACATTTATTTATTGACAAAGTATTTCAAATTTGTTTGATAATGTAAATGCTTCAAGGCACAGGAGCACAGACGACACAGAAAACAAGTTTTCCTAAACAGTGCGTGGGTTTTCTTGAAATAGGGCTGCACAATGAAAAAATGTTTGCGTTATGGGTCGTGATTATGGGAATGGTGGGATAGTGGGAATTTTGGCATTTGATTTTCATTTGAAAAATGTATAAAAATGATGACAATGTAATTTTTTCTTTGGTCTTTACCAAACAATCATGTTCCCTTACATCAACATGCTCGAGCCATTTGAATGAAAATGCACTTGGCTTTATAGTGACTTTGATGATATTTCAAAGAATTGTGAAGCCTTTCTTGGAAATAATTATATTTTATAGTTATGCTCAGTTCATAAATACCTGAGCCCCCTTTTTCAGAGCGATTTTGTCATGGCCATGTCTGTAATTATTCACTAAATCAATGCCTGTTAGAGTCTTTTAGAGGAAGAGAGTTGTAGTGTGTTAAATCTCGAAATATTACACTTTCTAAAACACTTTCAGTTTAATTGGTAGAACACATTCTTTGATGCAGGCAGGCTTGGGGCATGTCGTTTGTAGATTGGAAGTGATTTTTTTTGATCGTGTACTGATTCCTGTCTTTAAAAGAAGTCATTCCTTGTTTGTTGAACACTTCTCTATCTCATAGTCATTATTTGGGCATTTCTTCCATTTCTTGTGCTGAACATTTGGCCTCTGAACAGCTGACTACTGTTGTCATTCTCCAGTCTGAAGCTTACACTATTTTTGCAGTCATTGTTAGTCGCTCTGTGCAAGAGTAACAACTGAGTGTCTGCGATGTGAATGCAAATGAGAGGTGAAGCAGCGTAGCTTTTGTCAATTATGCTGATCCCTTTCCTGTCAATTTACACCTGTTTCTAAGTTTGCAGCCACTGCTGCAGTTTGACGGACAGAATCACAATTTGCTTTTCCATATCGTGCCCACACAGTGTTTTATTCATCCATCTTTGTCCAAGGGCTGTTACCATATGTCTGGAACATTCTCCAATTTGATGTTTTTGCTGAGTCTCATCTATAACGACTTAATGGAAGTGCAAGTTCAAAATTTGTTTGAAAAGTTGTCCCGAGTGCACAATGTTGAATGCAAATCTCCTTGAAGTTTCTCTGCCGGGTTGATTTCAAATAAACTATGATGAAATAGTCATTGGCATTACCACATATGTTTTCCATTTCAGAACATTTAATAAGCCTTCATCGCCTTACTTTCAACTTCTCCAGCACTTTTTCAATCCATGACAAAGTGACAGAATCAGTGATTGTTTTTGCATCGTCCTCATTAAAGGACCTGGCAGAATTCACACTCGTTTTTACACCCAGCTGGACGAGCCGCTAGATGATCTGTCATGGGTATACAGGCTGATTGCTTCCAAGGCCTCCTCAAAGGACCCCTTGCGGATGTCCGGCTAGATTGCCTGCGGTTTCTCTGTCATCCTCGTAATTGAAAGAGAAACAGTTGACATGCAGCCATGTCGAGCTGTCATACGCCCGTCTCTCTGTTAATGTAATGTTAATAGAAGGTTAGCCTCTGGAGGAAATGCCTTCCAGGTCTGCCTGGTAATGATAATGCTTGATTCTTTTCCTGTGCTCTTGTGTGTGTGGGGCCTGGCGTTTGCACAGATATGTATGAGTGGTGTGTTTACCTTATTTTTATAGCAGATGAATACATGTATCATGCTAATGTGCTCCTGTTTGTTTGTTGTTTGGATTAAAGTGTGTGCAGCATGCTAGGTCAACACTGAATCTTTTTTATATTTCAGTAACTCGATTTACAGAGTTCATGTCGACATATGGCGCAAATTCAGAATTTGTAAACAATTTCACATCAATATTCCTCTGAGATATGTATTGAAATAAGCAGACTGGTGGTTCTGAGATGGAGTAAACTGTCCTTGCTAACATATTTATTTGAAACTGCATCGCTGTGGAAAAATGCATGCAATGTGCTCCCTCCTCTAAATTGTTCCCTGTCTTTGTGTCCCTCCTCGACTTGCTCTAATGGGCTGTTATCTTCAAGTTGGAAATTACTTCCTGCGTCCTTCCTTCGTGTATTTTCTGTTTTCCTATACTGAATTGAAATCATTACAATTATTTTGAGAGCTACTGCTTGACTTTTACGTTATTGCTTCATATATTGGTGATGGGAAGCATATTTGCTGGTGCACCTATTGCATGGTTTTCCCCCCCAGGAAATATGTTTGCAGAGGCAGTAAGTGCTGCATTTTTTCCCAACACATCAGCACCTGATTGTGGCTGTTTGTCTGCACTTTCCTTAACTTGTTTTCTTCTTCCCGGATGTCAAAATGCACTGCTCTGATTGATTAATGTGAAGCAAATGTAGGGTGTGATTGATCTATCAATCACCGGACAGACTTAATGCAGCTCATCTCACCATCAATGTAGCTGGCAGTTAAAACAATCACTAGTCATAAGATATGTAGCTTTTTTGTGATGTAGCACCTCTGCTCCCTAATACTTCATTGCCAAAATAACTATTTGTATGTCAGTTACTCACTCTATTACCTTGATTTTTTTGTAGAAAACTTTGTTGTTTTTCTCGCATGCCTCCCTGGTGAACGGGGGGAATCCAAAAAATGGAAAAAAGTCTTTTGAATTTAAGTAAACTGGGGCCGCCTTTAACAACATCATCAGTTTACAAACTCTCACACAATTCGTGCAGTATAACCCAAGTCTTATTCATCCAGCGGTATCCTCAGTACTTCCCAAATACATGCATTTTTTCTTAAATCTTACAAAACACTTCCACATATGAGAAGCATGCCTGGGCAGGCGCAAGTATTTGAGCGCACTCTTTGTCAGTGCGTGGGAAATGCTGTGTTTAAGATCTTAAAGTGTTAAGCGAAAATGCCTGTGTTTGGGAAGTACTGATCATACTACTTGGATAAATGACACTTGGAGTATACTCCATACACTGTGAGAGAGTTTGTTACAGATGTCTTGATGTATTTGTGCTGTTGTTAAATGTGGCCCCATCCACATAGATTCATCATGACTTTTGTCTGTTTTCGTATTTACTTTCACTGTGCGCTTGCAAGAAAAACACTGTATTTAAGTGAGGAAACAGTTTGGCGCTGTTTCGCCAGTCGCATCTGGTGAGTGGCCATGTGTGTGAGGATGTGCGTGTGTGTGTGTGTGTGTGTGTGTGTGTGTGTGTGGGTGGGTGGGTGGGTGGGTGTATGAGTGTGATGACCGCTGTCAATGACGGACCCGCTCCATCACAAATCCTCCTATTTCTTAAAAATGTCATAATTTTCTCTGAAGTTCATGGCGGTGCTCTTTATTTCAGGTGCAGTGCCACTATAAAATGCAGGAAACCTTGCTATTATTATTCTCTCAAATAAATGGCTAGACGTAAGAATTAATGTTAGACTCAGTGCACAGGCCATCAGCTGCCCAACTAACTGCAGGATGTTTTAATCTAACTTTTATGCCGTTCAGGCCTGAAGTAATAGAATGTCGGGAGAAAAAAAAAGGAAAAAACACAAAAAGAGTCAGCCACTTGAGTTGGAGTCAGACCATGTCTGGATTTTAAGCAGGATTTGCAATACATTTTCAGTCAAAAGTGCAGTGATTTATTTATTTTCTGTCATAATCAGTTACAAGCCTCTTTTTAGTTGGGAAAATTCAATTTTTTAGTCCCATTTGTGATCACACAGCTGCCTACACTGAATTGCCTCCCACTGTTTGATGCAAAAAACAACAATAGAGAGAATAAACACTTGCAAACTAAATGCAATGCAAACCACATATTTGCAGGACTGTAAGCAAGCAATGGGACAGCTCCTATTTGTTTAAGGTCAAATGAACCGTCTTGTGACCATTCAGTTGAGGACCAATAACACTAAAACAATATTCTATGGTCTGGTATAATAGAAACAGCTAGACGAGACCGGCTCGGGAGGCTGATGTGGTTTGACAGAATTACATTAAGTTGAGGTCATAGGGTTATTGAACATACCTCGAGAGGTGCTGGTTGCAATGAAATGGATGGATGGAAGGAAAGAGCTGGAGAACAATAGAGAGGTAGGGTTTGTATATAAACTAAAGAAGGAAAAGAAGAAAGTGAGGTCGAAAAACAGAAAGGGAGGAAGACTAAACAGTAGCTGAAACAAGGGCATTGGCAACGCACCATTGAGCCCTTGTTTTCCCCTGTTGCTTGCTGTATTTTTCCTCTCTTAGTTCCTTTCTGACAGCTTTAATCAACACAATAAGGCTTGCTGAGATTTCATTATGGAGCCTTGGCCGCAAGGGGCTTTGAGGAAGGGATAGATGGATAGAGAATTTCTAAAGAGAGGAGGGGATGGAGGGAGGACAGGAGAGAGATATTTGGTAGATGGAGGTAGAGAGAATGGGATGGGCAAAGTCGATAACAGAGAAAGTGAGAGGGTGAAGCAGAGAGGGAGGGACGAGCGAATTAGAAGGCAGGGGGTAGACAGTGAGAGAAAAGATGAATATCGAGAGAGGGATTAAAGAAGGGAGGGAATCGATGGATGAGTACTGACATCCCCGCGGAGGAGTGGGCTGAAATAATGGTGTTATGTGGCCACTTGATTGGCCCCAAGCCACATGGGGGCCCACAGAGGAGCAGATCAGTCTCACACTTTCTGGATTACAGGGTCAAGGGGCACCAAGCAGAGAGACGGATCACTTTTGATGTTCTTTAATGGAAACAGAGGGGAAAGAAAACAACATAACCCACCCCCCACCTCTCATGTACAGTACAGTACTCAGACCTTAAGTATGTGTAGGCTCTCACAGAGTGAAGGAGAGAGGAAACTACACACAACTTTAATTAATCACATGAAAGCAGTGCTGGTTTGATCAATTTCTTTAACGTAACACAGCTCTTCTGTTCTCACGATGCATGTAGATACAGCTATGCAGCGAGCTAGCGGCACCTCAAATAACGTTTGGAAGCAACAGTTAGTCTTTGAGAAGGTTTTACTGCAAAGCAATTGACCATTTAATAAGTCCCTCCCCTCAAATGCAGACTGGCCAATCATAGCATAGCACTGTCCGACACCTACGCCGCCATGCGCCATAGATTCTCATGCAGTTGTTTCAGAATTTCTTTATTTTCAGGCTGGTTTTGTGGATTCTGAGCTAAATGTTGGGCCTGGGGTTCATGTAATAATGATTTTGTAATGATAATGGTGTGTGGGCTGCTAGCTCTGAAAGGTTGACGGTCCATTGCAGAGTGGCAAGGCTTAGCGAGGGGTCAAATATGTAAACTGTGAAAGCCGTTTTGCTAAAACACACACACACACACACGAATCAGTAATGGTTATAACTAGTCTGAACAAAATAAAATACCATGGATAAGAATCATGACATATATACTGCAAAATTAAGTTAATAACGGAAATCCTGGATTCAAGAAAGTGTACACAAGTTAATTGTCATTAATTCACAGAGGAAACACAGTATCACCAGTAAAAGATAAACATTAGGTGCCCATAAAAAGTACAACACACAGTGAATCATCCAGTTAAAATACACAGACTAGGGAGTAAAATATGTTAAGTCCAATAATTTGTTACTTTAATAGTAGCTCAGGTTGTTGTATAAGCAACCCATCAGCCTCACATGGCTAGTAAATTGGCTAGCTTAGTTAGAAATAAACAGTTCTGTCTCATAGAAATTCTGTTTACATACAGCTAATTTGAAACAGCACATTGTTTTGAGGGAAACATAATGCAGAGGTAATGGCGTTTTCTATTAACATGCTGAAATTTTTATTTAATTTAATATATCTGGCAAGTTGCAAAAATGGTGTTACCAAAAATAGTAGCAAAATGTTCACAGAAAACATCGAGGTTAACACAAAATGTTCACTGACTACGTATTTTTAGCCAAAATAGGTAATCTTGCAATACAGTATCTAACTAAAAAACAAAAGTAACTAAAAAAAACCCAATAATAACAACATTAAACAGAAATCATGTTCTCTCCTTAGCCAACGTGCTTTTGCTGCCCAACCCTATGACTGGAGTCTTGACAAGGTTTCCAACATTTGGCAAATTTGATTGGTTAGTTTGTTTATGTAATGTAGCTTTGGTATTTTAGGAGTTGAAGAGAGCACAAATATCAGCTTCAGTTTCCTATCAGAGAGAGCTGTCTGACAGTAAGGTAAAGTGAAGCAAGTATTTTAAATATAGTGTACACTTAAACTGATATTGATTTTTTTCAGGAGGGCCTTCTTTAAGTGGCTAAAATATGTTTCACTGCTGCTTCCATCCGCAGCAGTACATTGTTTCTCAAAAAAAAAAAAAATGTGTGCCAATCTTTATCTACTGTAGGTAATACACTAACTATGGATAAGTACCTCATACAGCGCCACTTCAGAAAATCCAAACTCTTTCTTCAATCTGAATTTCATGTATGTTGATAATTTGTTCTTCTTATTGAGAGCATATTGCCCATATTTTGATTTTCAAAACAACTTGGAAAATAGCAAAGATGACTAAGCTAGTACTCAGAAACAAATGAGCAGTATCAGCAATATTGTATCCAGACTCTTCAACAGACTGAGCCCCTTTATAAGCCGGAATCCCACAAGATAATGACCAAGCAAGACCGAAATTTGTGAGCCTGAAACTTTGCCTGAATGGACCAACAAAACCATTCACTCGTAACTGATGGAATTTGACACAACACGATAAAAACTCCTTTTCCTGACCCCATGGCTCCCTCACACTTTGTTTTTGCGTATATTTTTGTTAATGTCCCTCTGGTCTGAGCTGATGTTTGTCATATATACAATTATCTGTCTGTCCTGTAGATTTTGAAATAGACAGATGGGTACATGGAGTGATCCTAGGGATTTTTAGTACCCCGGGAGAGAAGGCAGATTGATCTGCAGTCTCTCTCTCAAATAGGAAATCTAATAATGTGAGTGTGTTTGTCTGCAGGTGTGCATGCGTTTGAAATCTGCAGGTACAGCAATGTCTTTTTTAGAGATTTTTTTTTTTTGTCTCAGAGGGAAGTACCAGCTGGTGGGGCTTTTTTTTTTTCTTTAATAGAAATGTTGGCTCAATATCCTCAAAAAACTGGAGTACGTTTTACAACGGCATAATTGGGATGTTCATTTCCATGACAACATTATTCAAATCATGAGAAGAGGTCCTGAATACATCTCTGGAGGATGAAGATAATGACTCTCTTGTTTTGTCTTGTTTTTTTTCTTCCTTCCCTTTTCCTCTCCTCCATCCAGTGATCCCTCAATAATGTGTAGTCAGGGTTCAGTCATACTTCTTTTAACTTCTCTCTCTTAACTGAACTGTAAAACCGTCACCGCCGACCCCTTTCTCCTCAGCTAACATGCTCCACTGGCTGCGGTTTGAAAGTGTGAAAGTGATTGTGCACATGGTTTTGTGTATTTACGGATGCTTGTGTGTATCTGTTTTTTTTTTTAATAGCTTTTTGTTTATGACGTGTGCTTGAACAGAGGACGTTTTCGGTGTGAGTCTGTGCCTGGCTATTGACCCTGAGTATATTTCTGTCCTCCGTCCCTGTTTGTCTGTGACACACTCACCTTATTAAGTACTTAGTAAATGCCAATAGACTCTCTACCCTTTTTTCTACAGGTCTCGCTGCCCTTCTCCACAATTCACTGCAACCAAGCACTCACTCAGACATACATACACAATCAAATAGCAAATGGCATGATATCATTGAAAAAAAAGGAAAGTGCAGATGTTTGAGTGTATTTTCTTGCATCTGTGTGTATTTACAGTCATTTATCTGACTATATGTTGATCTGTCTTTCCAAAAGGGATGGCACTGATAGTATTGGCTCAGCATCAATACTGGCTGATATTCGATTGCTGACCATCGGCAAACAAGATGAAATTTACAGATGTTATTGGCAGTGGTTTTCTGTTGTGTCACATCCGTTATGCGTAAAGACTAAAAAGCAGGGCTTAAGACTAAGTCCTCTCGAGGACAATAACAAATGAAATTTTCCCCAGGATGCTTTCCGGATGTAAAGATGAGGTAAGCTCAGTTCCCACGTCAGGACGCAGCCCATTTTTTTCAATGTTAATGCTACATTGTGGACAACAAATTCTTGTCAAAATCAGAAGAAGAAGAAGAAGAAGAGCTACTAAACCTCACGTGTTCAGACTTTATTCAGTAACTAGTATTGGGAGAATGCTAATTATAATGTTATCATTATAATTAAATAATAGCAGTGTACTTTTCAACTCAAAATAAAACTTCTCAGGGGTTAAGACGAAATAAATACAGATCAAGTATAAGATAGATCGTTATTCAAAGACCTGGGTCGATAGTGATATAACTTCTCATAGGGGCTTTGCCTTTTTCACACACCAATCAAAACATACATTGGCTTCCCTGCTCCTGATTTTTTAACCCTTCTCTAAAATCATCTGATCATGGCACCATAAAAACATGTTTGTCTAATAAACTGAACTTTAGATGTCCTTGCACCAGGATGAAGCTGGGTAATACAACCTGTCACAGTGACCTAAAATATGTCATTAACTTAGCTGATTCAAGACAAGAAATAAAATATAGAGTAGTGTGTGTGGTAAAAAAAAAAAAGTAATAAATAATGATGCAGCTATACCTTTCTACCACATAAACATGCATCCTTGCTTTCTTGCCAGGTGTTTTCTATGGAAAACCAATTTTCAAAACTTGTTTAGCTTTCAGAAAGTGCCCATTGTTGGCCTACTGCATTGGCAAACTACTCTCTGAGTCTTACTCTAATGAACTGCAGGTTTTCCAGTGCATGCTCCGACTGGCTACACTGCCAAGTAAATAAAGGGCTGATGTTTTCTACATGGCGACAAAACAGTGGCTACGATTAGATGGATCAACCAGGCAGTGTCTGTTTGGTTCTCTCTCTCTCTCTTTCTCTCACTCACTGTTGACTTTTGTTTGTGTGAAGCTTAATTGAGTTGGAGTAAAGAAAAGCCACATGCTACTGATATCACTCACTTGATGCACAGGAGGAGGGATGGGAGGAAGGGTGCACAACAAAGAGTGCTGCTAAGAAGAAGGAGTAGATAGACGTCAGAGCATAGATGGACAGATAGTATGTACACTTGACAGCATGGCATAAAGGAGGGATGAGTGAAAGAACGTGTGTTACTTCTTGCATGAGAAATGGATGAAGAAGAAAGATGGCACTTAGGCACGCAACATGCTATTAATACCTCCCTGAGAGTGGAGGAGAAGCAAGAAGGAATGGGGAAAATAAAGAGAAACAAACAATTATAGTAATAAAGAGACATTTATAGGGGCACAAGAAAGAGAGAAACAGGTTTGAACACCATTAGGGGCCTTCAGAAAAATAGATATGGATGGATGAGGTTTGAATGACTGACACAAAGACAGAGAAGTGTGAAAATCGATTTGTAGACAGAAGGAAATCCAGGAGTGTTGCTTTTCACCACAGGGTTGGACAGCAAACCAAAGACATCTCAACACAGTGGGGCCTAGTATACTTTGCAATAAATGGCCAAAAACATTTTACTGTGGCAGTGTTAGCACCTATTTTTACAAACTAATTGTCAAAGAATTTGTAAATATGCTGTATTATGGTTTTCTGTCATTGTACGGCACTGCACACATTGTAGTGCATTTAGGATAATAACTGCTATTGAGCTATTTTCGAAATTGCAGAAGCTTGGCATTTCCTACAGTGTTAAATTGCCTTGCCACCTTGCAAAATAGTAAAATAAAGTATTAGATACTAATAGCAGTTTCTACAATTCCCCATGCAGGCTCTGTTTTTGCATATGAATTGTCCAGTGTTTGAGCACACAGACAGTGGCCACTATTTTTATAATTTAATGATCAATCACAGCTGGGGTGCACTTAGCAGGTGGTTTTTGATGATGAAAAATGTATCACCAAACATGTGCATCACCTACTCTCCTTCCCTGCACTTTATCCCTTGTGCTTGAGACACTATCTGAGCAGGTACGCAGTGCAAGCTCAAATCACCATAATCCTTAACACCAAAATCGCTCCGCTGCATTATCGCCACTAACACACACCCTGCTGCACCTCTCTGTCTGCTTAAGTGCAGTCAAGTTCAGGGCATGTCACTGAAATATCAAATGCTTGCCGACGAGAGAAAAACCTTTGTGTGTCTGTCAGAAATGTCACTTCGCCAGCGTAAAGCCCCTCTATGCTCTGTCATGAAAATAGAGCCCTGTGACTCATGTACAGAGCACTGCTTCAGCTCTCTCTCTCCTTCTCTCTCTCTCTCTCTTTTTTTTATCTTGTCGTCAAAGCTTTTGGCAGCAAGCGCTGTGTCCATTGATGCTGCAAGAAGCAGAGGCCTAGGCCAACAGAGTGCATGTCAATACCTGAAGAATACTTCATGTGCAAGACATATTGATCCGGTGGAATCTATGCATGAGGCAAAGTTGGCCAAAGCAATAGTGCATTCACAGCACCTGGCCAAAGAATAAGGCATTCTGTATATTCACTGTGAAGAAAACAGCGCACTGTGTTGGCTCGGACTCTTTGGATAAGACTCAGTGAATGCTGATGAGGCTGATTTTTGAAAATGCTAATACCATTCAAAAACTGGATCAATTCATTGTGATTTAATCTGGTAACACAATGATCCATCCATCCATCCATCCATCCATCCATCCATCTATCCATCTTTATCCAATTATCTGGGGATGGTTTGCCGGGGCAGCAGACTGAGCAGGGTACTCCACATGTCCCTCTTCCTAGCACGCTTTTTGGCCCCTTCTGGTGGAACCATGCGTTCTGAGGTGTATCATACCTCTAGCGTGTTCTGGGTCCAACCAGGGGCCTCCCTCCAGTTGGACATGCTCGGAAAACCTCTCGTGTTTTGTGCCCAACACCCGCTTAAAACGTGTATGATTTTTGCCGTGAATAATTGATAGATGATTTTACCATTTTAAAGTGAATAATTTTCCATAAGAAAATTTCAGTATACAGTATATACAGCACGTGGTAAAAACCTACCTTTTAGTCTGGTATTTTTCATTGTCTTTCTGGTAAGCTTATTTGAAGTAGATATATGGATTTCAATGTCATGTTTTAACACTTGCCATGCTGCTTCAACCCTAAGAGGATTGTAAAGGGAAACCATGTGGTTAAATGCACAGTATCTTAAGGGGAGGCAGGTAGAGGGTGTTTTATCATAAACTTGACTGCATTAAGTATAGGGTATAGGATTTAGGGTAACTGTTAATGTGACAAAGATATGCAAAGTGGGTGCCTCTGCTGGCAGCTCTCAGCATAATATCCTTGAGAATTATTTACTTAAAGGAGATATTCTGTCACAGGATCAGAATTCCTGCTGTACCGTAAACACCCATTTGATGCCAATAAATGCTTAGAGACAATCTAAACAAATCCTTTTTTTTGTTCCCAATCCTCAAGATACAACCACCTACACTTTTCAACAGCCTTTCTAACACTAAAAAACACATAGCCCAAACAATATAACATCAATGCACATGTATTTGACTCAACCACAATACAGTCACAAAATCCTGTAATCCCCATTACAAAAATTCATTATAAATGCACATCCAAAACAACATAATGCCTCCACTTACATACATTTATTCATCTTTGTTAGGAAAAATAAGAGAAAGGCGGAGATGCTGCTAATATTTAAAATGCTCACACAATGTTGCCATCCCACCCATCTAACTGTAGTGATACATCTGCATAGCACACAATAGCTTCAGCAGGTGTCAGGTGTTATAGAGCCTGTTGCAGCACGCAGACAGAGACATGCACGCATGCAGACACAAGCATGTACGCAACCCATAATGTATTCACAGACAGCCAAGCTTTTTCCTTTCATTGCCATTCAGGCGTCATGTTTGCCCACGCAGATGCTATCAGCAGCAATAAGCCTTTGTGGTCATTGCTATTCAAAAAACATAATGTCGCCCATATATTTTGCTCCTTGGCAGATTGTAATAGGAACAAATTACTGGCTGAAGTTTCTATGGGCTGTCTGATTGGCCGCATGTGTGCCGTGTTGACTTATCGATAAAGTTCCTATTGAATATTTAATGTATTTGTGAGTTTGTATTTAGTTTCACGCTGTAATTGTCACTTACGAATGACTACATTAACTTGCAGATACACAATTTTCATTCCACAGTCGGCTGTTTGCGCACTGCTGGGTGACTGATTCTGTTGATTTGACGGAGATAAACACTGATAAACTGTTAAACAAAATGGTGTGTGTATGTGCTTGTGTGTGTACTCAGACACAACTGCAATGAATTAAATTTCTGGCTTTTGTTGTGTTACAGCCGAATGAATTGTGGATCCCTGCTCATTGTGGGGAAGATGGATACAGTTTGTTACTGTCTGGTGTGTATGTTTTTTGTGAGAACTGTTGGAGGCACATTTTGCTCGCAGATTTATTTAACAGATGCAGTAATAATGCTCCATTAGGCACTGTGTACAGTATCATGTAAAAAGCGCAGCTGTGTGTGTACTTCTTTACATTCAGCAGTATTTGCTATTCTTTCAATGTGATTGAATATCGGATGTGTTATAATCAGGCTTTAGTTGGTTTCTGTCCCTGTCATGCTTAACATTTGGCCTCTCACATGTGAGATTATAAGACATATCAGACAAGAAAAACACACAAGTAAAAACAACAAAACAACATGATAAATATAACTAGACATCAAAAGTCGGAAAAGAACATATAACTTGCATATACTTTGAAACTGTATGTTTATGTGCAAAACTTTAAATAAATTGTCAATGAATAGCACCAAACCTTCCAATAACAACCACAGACTGTATATAATGATGGATAATGGTTCCCCACTGTACAAAAATGAAGCCAAAAATAAAATATCTCGGACACGGCAGCTATTTGGAGCTAGAGTTTGCAAATACACTCATCTGACCAGTTGCAAGCAGCGCAATGGATTGCTAGTCTGGCAAGTGGCACACACACAGCTCTCAATCATGACATCAAATCCCCTTTTTATAGAACCAGATAACTAATGAAAACCAAAAATATCCGAAAAACGAAAACTTGAACAAAACATCAGCTGACAGAAACAATCTTTGAGAAAAAAATGTTTTAACTCGTAGTTTGAGTTTCTAGTTTGGCCCATGCACTAACATGGAGGGGGCGGGGTTTATGCTACCAGGAGACTATGTGCATGTCCTTAATCTTTGGTATACCCAGTGCAAATATAACCTTTCACTGACAGCTAAATGCATCCTATTCATTACAATTGTGTCTGACTTTAGTTAGTTAGTTTTAGTTAGTTACTTTAGTTAGTTAGTTTAAAAGTTATACAAAATAATATTATTAGTGTGGCAAAAAAACAATATTTTTATGCAAATATGCACACACATATTCTTGTAGTTTAAAATATAGAAAAAGAACATTTGGAAGACCAATTAATTTTTTTTCCCCCAAAGTGGATATGTTCAGTTGTCAGATAGGTCACAGTAAATGTCAGCAGTTTCAATGACATTTTGGGCTTTTTCATTCATCAATTTC
This sequence comes from Plectropomus leopardus, assembly GCF_008729295.1. Lineage (NCBI taxonomy): Eukaryota > Metazoa > Chordata > Actinopteri > Perciformes > Serranidae > Plectropomus > Plectropomus leopardus. The sequence goes on from NC_056484.1 coordinate 13,267,143, forward strand.
ACTGCCAGGAGTGTGACACGACACCAACACATAAGGGAGACAGAACATCATATCAGATGTGTGTGTATAAGTGTGTTTCACTTGTATATTATTATTAGTGTGTATGATTGTGAGTGAGTGTGCGTCTGTATTTCTAGTATTTTATGTTATCTGCATCTATTGTCTTCTGTTTGATTACATCCATGTAGTATGTCATATTTGCTATATATCTGTAGAAGTGTGTGTGTGTGTGTGTGTGTGTGTGTGTGTGTGTGTGTGTGTGTGTGTCAATCGGTCAACATGTGAGATCCTTCATCCCCAGATAAGATGGGGGCTGGAGGACAGCAGGGCATCCCAGCGTGGGGAGTAACAGGCATCAGCAGGGATCTAACGTTCTGTGTGTGTGTGTGTGTGTGTGTGTGTGTGTGCTCAGAAAAATCGGCAATGCTACTACACATATATTAAATCACACATACACACAGACACACACATAGCCCCAGTCTGAGGGCACTGCTGTAATTGGATGTCTGATTACTGTCAGATAGTGTGAGAGAGAGGGGGAGAGAAGATGCTAGAGAAATGAGAGAAAATTCTTCTCTCCGGGAAAGAGAGAAAATTTTCGCAACGGTAGAGTAGAAGAAAGAGAAAGAGAGAGAGGAGAACAGAGAGTAGCAGACAGAGAAGTGGACATGTTCTCTCTTTGTGATCTCTGAGCTTAACGTTGACCTTGTGCTTTTTTATCTGTAGTCTGACATCCAATCATCCCTTGCTTATCTCCCTCCCTCCTTGCCTTGTTCCTTGCATCTTTTCATCTGTCCGTCCTTTCCTCATTTCTTCACTCCCACCTTCTCACACCCTTGATTTTCCTCCATGTGTCCTATCTCTTTCCATCTGCCATTCTTCTTATCCTTCATTTCGTCCCTCTCCATCTATTTCCTCTCATCTGCCCACCCCAATTCCACCACCGGTCTCCCCCACCGTCCAGCAGAAAGCCAGCGGGATTAATCTGATTGATTGGAAGTATTGGTGATGCGTGACAGGTGGCAGAAGGTCAGGGGACTCGATGGCGGCATTAACTGACTTATCTCCTGCCCGAGGACTCACAGAACTAGTCTGCAGTTGCACTTGTCAACTTTCACCGCAATATTGACAGTAAACGGTTCACTTGAAAGGCCAGTGTGCCTGGAATATCCATCTGTGTCTAAGCAAATGTGCACGGCTGCTGATCAGAGTTGTGTCATTGTTTTAATGTTGTGCAGATATTTTGGTATCAGATTAAAGCTAGGCAGAAATCTGGAAAAGGCAAATAAACAACAGTGTTTGAAAATACACCCTCTTTCTGCAGCTACAGCCCGCTGTCATTCCGAACTTGTAAAAAGCCACTGCTCTGCCAGTACTTTCATTGTAAATACGCAACACTAAAAGCCACCTTTTGCATGCACATGTAAGGCCGCTGGACGGTGATGATACGGCTGGACAGAACCAGTTGTGGTGTTAGTATGTGTCGCTGGACGGCCGGATGGCACCTGGTGCGTCTGCTCAATAAGCGCATTTGCGGCGTCACTTGACAACATGGCCAGATGCAACCTGTCACTTGTGCATGACAGCATCGGGTTGAAATGCTCGTGGTAATGATGAAAGACAAGGAGTGTGAGGAAGCCTACAGGGTGGGCGTAAGGGGTGGCGGATGGGTCGAACAAACCTGGACTCATGTGGTAGTCCGATGTTCATTTCCTGCTAAATGTGATGATTTGAAAATCTCATCATAACAATGCAGCCTGAACTTTGTCACTCTTGCTCATATATCTGGCAGAGATGGAGATCAACTTGGAGAGCACAACTGTTGTAACTTTGCAATGTTTAACTCTTAAATTATAATTAGAATTATATCTATAAAATAAGCTCACATATGCATTATTATTTTCATTTTTTTTTTGTTGTTCATAACTTCTGTGATTATTTTGTTCACTTCATTGATTCATATTCCCAATATTACCATCCCACTAGTCATCAGTCACTTGAATGCACTGTCATCCAAAATTTCGGCTTCTGACAGCTGTCAAACAGCTGTCACCACTTGACGTATCTGCAGCTGGGCAGAGGATTGTGGGTAAGAATAGCCAGAAATGCTTGCTGACTTGCATAAAATGAAATCTGACCAGATGTAATAGAACATCCTGGTATTTTTGGCATACTGCATGTGACATACTATGTATTGGGACATACTAAGTATTTTTTTGCTGTACTATATAGTATAGTAGTTTGGATTTTGGAATGCACAGCAGATCTTTTTCTCTTTTTATCCAGCGCTTGTCGTTTATTGTTTGCCGTCAGGATGTAAAAAAGTATTTCAACTGATACAACAAAAGTTGCCTGCCCTCGCTTTAACATTTATAGTCTTCTGCGAAGATTTTTATAAGTATCTTTGCAGCAGGAAGTTATAGACGGTGAAGATGGGTACAGACCACATTATGTTGTTTCTTTCGAAGTTATGGAAAAACAACGAAAGCTCCATCGAGGAATAGCTCAAATATATGTGCTCGGTTGACAAAATGGTTCAGATAGAGCCATTACTGAAGTCTCCTGTGGATTGTTACTGCACTACAGCTTGCAATATCTAAGTCTACCTCAGAGGAAATGTTGAATACTTTCTTTATATTGCTTTTATAGCCACTCGGTGGGCAAAATGAATTAGTATGGCTGTAGTATAAGTTAATTATTCAATGCATTCCTCAGTGTGTCAAAGAGTAAACTGTAAAGCTGTATTTACACTTTTGTTTGTGTATTTATTTATTTAGATTTTTCTTAATGAAACCAAGGTACCAGGAAGACAGTTTACAACATTCATAACATTGACTCTTGCTTTCCCTCTTTTCCCTCTGCACACAAGCACTGGGATTCAGTTGATACTTGTACAAATACTTATATGAATATTTTCTTTTTCTTTCTTTTTTTTCCTTTGAGATACAAGCACTGTTTAAGTATTACGAACCAATACTAGTTGCATGTATATGGAGAATTGTTGGATTGCGAAAGTGGCAGACTTCTAGAGGAATACTTACACACATACAGCTGTGGAAGAATTTAAGAGACTAATGCAATATTATCAGTTCCTCTGGTTTAACTATTTATAGGTGTGCATTTGAGTTAAACAATAGTTGACAGTATTGTCATTTCGAGCCTTTACGGAAAATAACAAATGAGCAAAAAAGCGAAAGGAAGCACTTTATTCACACCTCGAGTAATGCTGACAAAACAAGTTCACTTTTTAACAACACAATATTAATGTTTTAACATAAGAAGAGCTCCAAAATCAGAATAACTTTGACATTGCTGCTGGGCGACTTTATACAACAGCTGGTGCAAAAAAGGATAACTTTTTAGGTGGATTAATTCATGTGTCCCTCACGAAGCCTAATTTGCCTGATTTCAGCCTCACTGAAGCCCCCCAGATCGTCACTGATCCCCCACAAAGTTTCACAGTGGGTGTGGGACACTGGGCCTCTCCATGTTGGGCAAGGCTGAACAGTGGACTCGTTAGAGAAGATGACCTTAATCCAGTCCTCTACGATCCAATCCTTATGAAATCTTTTCTTTATAATAGTTACTTTTATGATTTCAGTTATTTTTGAGGTTCCACTGGCACCATTTTTTGTAATCCAGCTGGTCTTTTTGCAAGAGGATAGTGATAAATGCAGCCGTCGTTTTTATAGTTTCCTTGTTAAAAAAGGTTTGGTTCATGTAGTTCACCTAATCAGTGCTTCATTATGTCAAATAAATGAGGTGCGCTGGTGTTGAAATGGAATGGCGTTCATACATGGAGAGATGATGGTTTAAGAAAAATTTGAAGTGGTCTCTTAATTTTTTCCAGAGCTGTATGTACAACCAGGTCCTATCTCTTTCTCTCTCTCTCTCTCCCACACAGACACACACACACATACTAACACACACACACAAGGTGTCCACCTGTCTCCCCTCAGACCTGAGCAAGTGCTGACTTCAGCGAGACTGCTTGGCTCCTGTGGTGAAGATAGACATGCCACCCCATCCCCCTACTCCACCCCCCCACCCCTCCACACACACACATACTGTCTGTGGGATGGTAGGCGAGGTGAGATGTTAAAAGGCCAAGATCTTCTGTCTCTTTTTCTGTCTCACTCACTCACTCTCCGTCTCCCTTGTGTGTGTTTTGTCTTTCTCTTCTTTCACTCTCCTTACTCAAACCTCCAAATCCTCCCCCGTCATTCAGACTAACAACGCCCTTGCATCTCTCTCTTTCTCTTTCTCTCTCTCTCTCACACACACACACACACACACACACACACAGGAATAATAAAAGATGTCTATGTCTGTATGAGGTTCAATCTGTTCTCCCTGTGCAGTTTTAGATATCTGTATACTGGAGCTGCACAGCCTGTCCTTCTATGTATAAAATAGAGATGGGGTAAAAGTCAAACTCCTGCTTTTTTAATTCAATCATTCTGTGTAGTTACTGCCCTGCAACTTTTACCCCAGAGAGGTAGATTATATTGACATTCAAATTTTGGCCTATTTTCAGCTGTCAGAGTGACATAAATACTGATTCTAATCATCCCCTGTGTTAATGGAGAAAAAAGGCAGGATGGAATAAATGGACCACGTTGTCACTGTAGCTACTGATAGAAGACACATGCATGACGTGGGATGTCTACTATATCTAATTTGATAAATAATGCAGATGTACAAGCAGGAAGGGTGGCATCTGCAATGGTCGCCATAGCTATTACTTTTAATAATGCAAGTGCAGTATGGATGGATGATAAGGGTTGTTCGCGACGGTTGCTGCTGTAATATTAATGCCATGAAAGCTGGGAATGTCATGGACTACAAAGTTACTTTAGTGTTTTCATTTATACTGATATCACATTCTCTCATTGCACAGAGAGAATAAATAGTCAAATGGATCATACTGCATGAGCGGCGTGAGAGTTTGTAAAGTGATGTTTTGATCTAGTTTTGCTGTTGTTAAACATGGTCCCCTTTGCTCTGATTCATCAAGATTTTTGGATTCTCTGTACACTGTAGAGGCATGCAAAAAAACATAATTTTCCTCACAAATTCAATAAAAAATGGATTGAGTAATCGATGCACAAATTATCAATTTGGGTTTGAAGAACTCATTTAAGTCCCCCTATGTGGAGTGGTGGTGTTTCGACCCCCCCAGCTCCTCCAGTTTGCTTGCTGAAGTATCATTGGGCAAAGTACTGAATCCCACATTGCTCCTGATGGCTGTTCCACTGGTGTGTGAGAGCGTTTAAGCTGAGTAGCAGGTGGCATCTTGTATGCTAGCCTTGGTCACAAGTGTGTGAATGTGTGTGTGTGAATAGATTAAACATTAGTGTTAAATCATCTGAAGTGGTTGAAGGAAAAGAAAGGCACTATACAATTACAGTTTCATTTATTATGACCTATTCAGCTTTTATAAGCTGTCGGGTTTTTCTATATTGTTTAGAGCCTGATTGATATATTGGTCTGCTGATTTTACCGGCCGATAATGGCCCATCACTGATAGTTTGGCATCAGCTTATATGTTGTCAGATATGCTGTCATATAAAAATTTTATTTAACAGCACATAATGCAGAAAAAGATGCTTGGAGTAATTTCAAATGATCAAATTTTTAAAGAAGTTTACTGTTTCAATGAACTAATGCCATTTTGACAGTAAAGTTTATTGTTAAACTGAAAAATATATTTGCTACAAGTATTTTATAACCATATCTGGAGGATATTTGCATTGTATAATTGCATATATAGATTAGTTATATCTGCCAATATAACAATGTCAGAATTTTTCACTCCCCAATATTAGCATGAAAAACCAAAAAATCCAGCATTGGTTGGGCTCTAATATTGTCAACCATTACTTGCCCATACATCCTTCATTTTTGGGTGCCCACAGGAGAAGTTATAGTTGTTGACAGGTGCATTATTATACCCTCATATCTGCTTATAGTACAACTACAATATGCTTTGTTCCAACTCCCTTATTATATGCGTAGATATTGCTAATGAATGCTCAATAGGTTGTGTTAAAGTTAAGTGTTGCCCAATTGAACTATAAAGGTAAAAAGTAAATTTTTGGTGTTAACCATGAGGGAATCAGAGGCTGGGTGCTACGCTTCCAGGATGACACTGTCCTGATATCTGTAGTAATTGCCATATGAACGTAGTGCACTAACGTGCACGTGCGTGGGGACCGGCGCAGCACGAAAAACCACAGAGAATCTGGTATTGCAACAGGACAAGACAGGACAGCATTATTCCACTATATCTTTACATAACAAACAGTGGTTAGCTGCTTTATTATTGCTCTGAATGTTGCATACAGAACCTTTAAGGTAGCATTAATTATGAATACCTGAGTTAAATTTTTACCTTGTGTGATTATACCTTCTTGCTTTGAATAAACATTTACTCTGGTTACAAAAGGTGTCTCTGCAGTATTAATGCAGAATCCAGGGAGAGGAGGATTTTTGCAATGTCTCGAGTTATAATAACAATAACAACACAAAGTGGATGCAGACTGAGGGACGACTACAATGGCAATCACTGCATTATTAGATTCTGCCATAATATACTGAGGCTACAGTTTGATTTAGCTTTTTAGATAGATACCAAAAAATCTTGTATTTCATCTGAGCATCACTTGAAACGTTTTATTATGTGCACAGTAGATCATTGCAAATATCCAATATCCACTCGCTGATGCAAACTGCTGCCTCAATTTATACCCTGATAATTCGCAGCGCTGTGGAGGCATCGCTCATGATTTTAACTCTGTGTGTATTCAAACATTTGCCAAAAGGTCTTTCAATTGCTGTAAACTCAGACCCCCCCCCCTTATCAGTGTTTCATTATTAGGAAATTATAAGCAATTTCAAGCTTAAGTCCATTATGGACTCACAAAAGCTTTCCCACCCTCAGGCTTGGTTCTAGTCCGAGCAGCTTCTTTAGGGTTCGGGTTAGGATCGTCTTAAATTTTCCAAGCCCTTTCGAGGCTCTCAGGCCTGTGTCCTCTAAGGCATATTTTAATGGGAGGATGTAAATTTCCTGGGACAGCGGTTCCGTGGGTGTTGTCAATGATTCATTAGCAAGCCTGAGGAGAAGTTTCACTCGGTAGCGAAAAACTGCAGAACACAATATTTACTGCACCACTTCATCCACACCCGAGCAAACGGAAGAGATAGAAAAAAAATGCTGCGTGCATGTGTGCTGTGCACATGGCTACTGGAGTGCACCCAAATACATGCAGAGGCAGTCGGTGAGCATAGACAAATTTGCACAAGCATGTGTAAGAAGCCACACACACACACATCTGTGACTTCAAAGGCCCAAGCTGCAGTGCCCCAAGCCATGAACAAAGCATAGAGAAGCAGAGGGTGACTTTTAATTTTAAAGCAGCGCTAATGAGGTTTGGAGAGAAAGAAAGTGTCAGAATCAGTGTGTGCATGTGTTTGCTATGTTTTTGTGGGGGAATTCTCCAATAGTAACAGTTCACTTGCAGATATTTCTTATGAAGATGAGTGCAGTGGGCATTTTTTTTGTTTTGTTTTGTTTTGTTTTGTCAAGAAATTAATTTCTTCCTTCCTGCATTTGGGCAAATTTTGGGCAAACAGAACTTCATATTTGGTCCAAGCATCTCGGATGTTGTGTCAATAGTAAAAATTGACAATGCGTGTGTCTCAAAAATGCAGAGAAGCACATAAAGTACTTTAGAGAAAGAGGGCGACACAGCTATATCTTAATGGAAGAATTATTAAGAGCAGAGACTGATTTCTGTTACCTTCCTTTCATTTTGTTCAAGTCTCCCATCTAACACTGAGGTATACATACTGGTACATAAACACACATACATGCACACGCACACTGCACTGCCAGCAGTGTAAAGACAGTTAGCTTTAAAGTAGCTCTCATTACTCGTCTTGCTTAGCAGGAAACCACATTAATGTCTGTGTGTGTCCAAGCTGTGCTGCCTGTATAAATACATTACAGGATGCATGAGTGTATCGGTGAGTGCCGGGAGATTCTGTGCCGGAGGGGCTGAGCTATTCAGAATAATGAAAACAAAAATGGAGAAGATAAAGGAAAGGAGAAGTAGGGAGATTGTTGCAGCAGATAAAATTCTGCCAATAATCAGTGGTTGGTGGTCTGGTCCAGGGCTGAGGAAGCGGCGCCCCCCAAAATCTTGGGGGGGCACCACTTCCTCAGATGGAAAACCAAATGTCATACTGGAATTTGCTTATCCTGTGGAAGTATACAAGGTAGTTGAAAGCTATAAAAAAAAAAAACAGAGTTAAGTAATCACACACCGATTTACTTTTAATATAATTTTTTATTTTACACTTAATATTACTAATTATCTGATGTGCATAGACTAATACTAGTACAGTTAACATTTTGACTTCTACAGCAATCCTGTGTTGATGTGTTTTGTTTCTGTACGTCTGTTACATGTGTTTGTGGATTTACTGTTCTAGTTGTTCTTTTCCTTATATAGGCAAATCTACAATTTTAACTTTGAACAAGCTTTGTCAAGTTCAGGAGAGACTCATGGGTCTTGAGGCGAGAGTTCATGGGACACCAAAATTTTGGAGCATTATTTAGCCCCCTTGCCGACATGTTTGCTACCAATAGCATGCCCTAGTAATGAGTCTTAAAACCCAAAGTTAGTGTTTCAGCACCTTCGCTTCCCTTGTCTCAATGGGTTTAGTAGGTTGCACAATGCATGGTCTGTATAGTGGCACAAGTGTATGAATGTGTGGATGTGATATTAAGCGTAAGGATGCTTTGAGTGGTCGGACTAGAAAAGTCCTGTACAGGTAAAGTCCATTTACCATTTAGTTTGCTTATAGCCTAACATTAGCCTTTACTTCTGGCCATTGCATTCAGGACTCAAAAATCATAAAAGTGGTGTTTATTTGTGAAGGTTATCTTGTTGAGCCAAATGTATAGGTGTCATAAACATCTGTTTGCCATGGATCTTATTTTATACAAAATCCAATGGAAAAATCCTGTTGATTTTTTGATGAGGGAACCAGGGTGAAGTGTAACGCCACAGAAAAACATTATCCCTGGAGCTGATATTGTCAAGTCGCAAAAGATCCTACTACATTTGTACTGGCTTCAAAAAGCGCACCGCAGTAGTAATATAAGCCTTCAGTTATTTTTGCCAGGGTAGGCCAACAGAGGGACAGCATTTTTATTGGGTGGGCCATTCCCGCCCTTTGAGATGCCACTGGATTGAGACACAAGTAACCCAGTTGCTGCATGCATTTGTAGTTGTCCAAGTTCCTAAATATTTCCAAGCTTCTATGGCCGTCTGCTTTTCGGCTCATAGCACTCATTATAAATTCAGCCGCTAGTTTCTTTCTTTCAACTTTCACGGTGTTTGAAGATTTTGGCTCTTAATTTTGTAATGGAGAAAGTTTTTTTGCCATTAACTGCACACTTTTTTCATAAATGTAAAATTAAATTCCGGAGGAAAAAAGCACTATGATTCTCTTTTCTTCACCTCGTTTAAACATTTTGACGATATACTCCCTGAGAAGTTTGACAAGCGGAAGGTGAGGAGATACTACACAATGAGAGAGATGAGTAATTCCTTTTCTTTTTTCTCCTTCCTCATTCATGTCTCTGTTGGTTAATAGATGAAATGGTGCAGAGAGAGGAGAGCATGGGAGGGAAGCAGATTGTTAATTAAAGGTTGAGACAGCGGTGTTTCCAGTCCTGAAACAGAATGAATTTAATCTCTAAACAGAATGGAGTTAATTACCGACTATAAGGGTTTCATTTGGAGACTTGCTGGATGCACTTAACATCGAATTTATCATCACAACCTGCACCCTGTGTCGCTTTTTAATAACTTGGGGACAGAAAAATGCACACAAACACACAAAAATGCATGGATGTCTGCACACACTTTAGCTGGTGGATACCTACACAAATGCACAAAAACAGTCATTTAGGCTCACAAAAATATGCTTGACACCTACACAGATACACATAAACAGCCACAAGGAATTAGCATTCAGTCACATCATATTCCACATTTAGGCCTCAATAATCAGGTTATTAGAGATAAACTGAGATCTCTGTGTGTTGCTGCTCATCAGATGTAGAGCTCGTAATTCAATTAGCCTGTTGTAGATGATCGCGCGACAATGACTAAATTATGTAATAAACTGGCTATGACTGTGATCCAATACAGCTGAAACCATTCTTTTATTTGTGATGTGATTAAAGAGAATCTCTAACTGGCCTCACATTAGCATGGTTGGCGTGCGATGTGATGTCTCTAAACAATTAATTATCCAGTTTTTATACAATCAGCCAAATTACGAGCCTGCAGATGTGTGTTTCGGGGTCGAGGAGACGTGAGATGGTTCTGTCCATAACAAATGGTACTCAAGCTGACAATGGAAAATGATTCAACAGTTTTTCACTCTGATTTCTCTAAATCTAGCAACTGATTTAGAGGTTATCTGCATTTTAGGGACATTATTGACGTATTGACCACCAGATTATGCCTTTACTGTGCTATTTAGTCACATGATAATGAGTATCTTACTGTTTCTGCCCTTGATTTGGCAGCTGAACTGTACACTGAACAAAAAAATTAAACTCTTTTTATTTCTGTTCCCGTTTTTCACAGGTCAAAGGTTAAGATCTAAGATTGTTTAATGCACTCCCTAGATAAATGTTCCTCCAAGTTTGGTTGCAAATTGTTGAAATCCGTATTAGTGAGCACTGTCATGCCAAGATGCTGATTAATCCTTTAACACCCGGATCGATGTTAGTTTTCTTGTTCTGCACTCAAGGTTATTAGATACTATCAAAAAACTAGGGGAAAATGTCCAGAAAATTCTATCTAGAATACTTTTAATTATATATGTAAAAACATGTTACAGAAAGGAAAGAAGTATTTTTTATTTATGTATTTATTTTCTTAGGGTCATTTTCTTCTTATTGATTTTTAAATTTTTGTTATTTTAAAGTGGTTTTCTTGCAACTTTTTTACTAATTTCTTGATATTTTTTAAGTTGCTTATTACCCCACTGAAACCAGAGTTAAAAAACATCATATCTACACAGGTGTGCCATGGGATGGTCTGTTTTCGTGAATTTGGCAGCACATCCAACCATTCAAGTTGATTACTATGACAAACTGCTGTCAGGTCAAGATCCTTCTCTAGGACGATCAGCATGCAGATGAGCTTCGCTCAGACAGTTTGTGCAGGAATTCATCAGTTGTGCAAAACAATTTTTAGTCAGTAAATGTCTTCATTAAACTTGTGGCATGAAGTAAGAGTGCAGGTGTTTCCTCATCTTTTTTTTTCGAGCATGCAAAATAAAATGGACACATAAAAACAACACTGGAAGACCCAGCACACCTATGCAGTAAACAACAAGAGTATTTCATGTTCAAAAAGGAATAGAAGGAAGTGAATACTTGTCAAATTCTAACACCCGAGTGTTTAAAAATGTAATCAAAAAACTTAATTTTAAGCATGAATATTCCCACTTTCCACCCGAGTCTTTATCATACACATCAAAAATGAAATACTCAAGACCAAAATAAAAACATAACAAACACAAAAAAACACATCTCAAATATGAACAAAATCACACCCAAAAGCAACCTGCCTCTCCATCTTACTGTGCCAGTTCCCCTCTCTGTTCAGCCATCTCATATCCTGTCAATATGTTGTTTGCGACAGCTGCTCCATAAATTAACCCCTTCGACTGTAATACAATGATCTTTAACATTAATCCTCACTAACTGAACATAAAAAGTCTTCTGAAATTATGCACAGTCTCTTATTTTAAACAACTTTTAGATACTATTAGGTAGCAGTTTATTTTTCAGTTTCTGGGCATCTGCTCTAGTGGACATTCCTACAGTCAGCATGCAAATAATGGCACGCTCCCAATGGCCTACTGAAAGCTTTCACACCACGTCCGATACCTGAGCTGCAGGTTTTTAATCCAGATCTTCCCTGAAATCAATACCAGACTTTGCAGTTCACAGGAACACTTCTTAACACTTGACCAAATGTTTTCTCATACTATGAGCCTTCCATTCAGCCTCAACAGGCAACACAAATAAGCATCAGCCCTGAAAAAATATCTTTGGCATTATTGTTTTCTCGACTTTTGTCATGTGTCTCTCTGCTTCTCTACATTTCTAGTGTGCAGTGTGAAGCAAATCTTCTGTCTGGAGTGTTGTGATGTGCCAGGGTTTTGATGTTAAATCTCTCCCTTCCAAAGCCTCCTTTTTATTTAACAACTACTGCTTTCAACTAGACGTTCAGTGAGTGATTAAACAAAAAAAAAAAAAAAAAAGAAAAAGGCATTGATGCTTCTCCTGACCTAACCTCACAGCTTTCCTTTCAGCAGAGCAGCGAAGGTGCGTACTAATAACTGACGCTCTCTTTTAACAAGCTGCTTTTTTGGCACCATCAAAGAGGATGGAGTGTTTTTTGGGGGGGTAGCGGTGAATTTGACTGTGGCGCTGACAGTTAGGTGTGTATGTGAGTGGGTACATAAACACTGACACGCGGGTATAATTTGATTTTGTCTTTATCTGGGAAGTGTGTTTTCCGCAGGGACAGTTATTGATGATAGGAGTGAGGCTATGAAACAAAGAATGATTTAATCACTTTTCTACTGCTCCAAGGACAATGAGAGAATGCAAACATCAGCGCTTGTGCATGTGTGTGTTTACATGCTGCATGCCTTGTTTCCTCATAATTTCTGAGTAATTCCGCACATATATGACAGTATATATCAAGCTGGTGATTATCCTTGAGGAAAACTCCCAGGTCTCCCACGTGTGTGTGTGTGTGAGGGGTAGATGGGGTGATTGTGCACATTTTGTCACTGCAGTGATTATCCTGGAGGGACTTTTAATTTGTGGCTGATGAATATATGTTTTATCAGCCATGCACGCTGGTGTGCGTGCGTCTGCATGGAAAGAGAGTGTGCGTGTGCGTGATTAAGGAGAGTGATGTAGTGAAAGCGACAGACTGTACAGATGTTCAATAAATGGGCTGGAACAGGCAGGGAGGAGAGGGCACATAATTCACTCTCTCTCACACACACGCACTCAGACAAATGAAACGATTTAACATGTCGACACACACACAAAAGACATGGATACACTCTGTCAGTCTTATTGTGCACAAGGATAAAGGAGATGTAATGTGTAACAATGACATAATCCTCACACACACCTTTACACCTCGAGCTGGGCTAATGATGTAATGAAGTAGAGCTAATTAACAGAGCAGAGCTTAAATGTAGAGTCGGGATTAGCGGGAAGCAGTATGGGATGGTGTGTGTGTATGTGTGTGAGTATGTGTGTGTGTCTGTGCATGCAAGAGAGAGTGAGTTAGAGTGGGTTTTTGTTTACGCGGGCGCCCATTTGTTCAAGACCGAGAGTCATTCAAAAACCATTACACCTTTTTTGCCCATATTTCCAGGGTTGAACATGAACTATTTGTTTTAGCCTGAGAGAGAGTGCACAATAGAGAATAAAAGAGCCAGCAAGAGAGAGCTCTGTCCACAGAGAGAGGTGCAGCCAGAGCAGCATTTCCTGCTTAAAGGTAGAGCATAATGCAGATATTAGAACAAAGTTCTTCACAAATATTACATGTAAACTCCCAAGATTTTGATTAAAATGCAACGTCAGTGCATGTCACAGCACTGACAACCAGCGCACAAGAGCTGGAGTTCATCTCACAGCTCATACTGCCTTTTCACTTATTACTCTTACTTTAATCACTTACCTTTATTTGTTTTTTTGTTGTTACATATGTATATGTGACTGTGTGTAACTATTAATGCTAATAAAGGATTTGAATTTGAAAAAAAATTAGTAAGAGAAAGAGAGCAATGTCAACAAATATCTCACTCATTATCCCATATTGTGAGTGAAATAACTGAAACTGCTGTGAATGCTATTCTTGTCTTCCTCCACAATAGGAAATTAAGGAGTGTGAAGTGGGTGCAGAGTATATTTCCTGCCACTCACAGTGCGCAGTGACGTTTCTTGAATTATAATGTCGCCCCATTCATCTTTCTCGCTCATTTTTGCTGGGTTTTCTGTTTGCGATCAACACCTCCCATCTTCATTATCACTTCCTTTCAGTGTATTCTCTTAATTTTCTTTCCTGTCCTCACTGTCTTTTATTGCTGTATCTCAGACTCTTCGCCTCGTCTTTCCTTTCTGCGATTTGTCTTCTCTGTTACTGCTTCCTCTGCTTTATTTTTCTTTGTTTTTCTTTTCCTTATACCAACAGGTCACCAGCCCTACTTTTTGTTTCCTGTATTTTCCCTGCTCCATTGCTCTCCCATACTGTTTCATAATCTGTATGTTTTGGCGTGAATGTTTAATATGGCAATCAGTGATCATCATATATTTAAATCCTGTGAAACCTTGATGGACATCAGTTTTTATTGTGCTTCACTCAGATACCCTCACAAGTACTTCTTTTTTAAAACTTTAGTAAAAATGTTAAATCCCCTTCAAAAATGTGGGGAAAGGCAGAAAGCAAATCATAAAAAGCTGGTCAAAGGTGACAAGAAAACAACCTGAAAATGAATGTTTAAAAAAGGAAAGACAGACATATTAGAAAATTATAAAAATAAATAAATAAATAAAAACACGTACAGTACCTCCTAATTAGTCAGCACTTTTTAAAGGTTGTTTTCATTTTTTTAATTTTCCTTTTTTTGTTGCTAATTTTCAATTAATATTATTCCAAGTTTTTATGAATATGTTGCAAATTTTGGGTCATGTGGTTGCTTATTGCCTTCCTGCCCTCATGTTTGTTTGTTTGTTTGTTTGTTTGTTTTTTAAACCACGCCAATTTCACAGGTTTCAGTGGGTAACATAAGTCTTGTCTTAGTGTCTCTTGCTGTGGTGTTTCTAGAATTCCCCTAAAATCACTTGTCCATTTGTACAACATCTTGTGGTCTGGATTTTCTTAGATTCTCTTGATTTTTAAATGGTGCCTGCTGCTGTTCTACTAACCATCCAGTTATTCTTATATTTATCTCAAGGTGTTGACGTCGCTAGTGGTATAAAACCACATCACTTCCATGCACCAGTGGAAGTGTTTACAACCAGGAACAGAGTTTTATAAGCTGAGTGTAGGCCAAATAAAGGGAAAGCAACTAAATGTGAGTAATGAATATAAATGAAGAATCAAGCACTAAAATATAGATTCTCTGTCTCTCTGTCTTTCCCAGGTGGTGTGTGTATTGCCCAGTCCTTGAAAATCCCCAGGGAGCCCAGGCCAGGGGAGTTTGACAAGATCATCAGACGCCTGCTGGAGACCTCCAATGCCAGGGCCGTCATCATGTTCGCTAATGAGGACGACATACGGTACGTGCCACGCACTTAAACAAGTGCCCCCGCTGTCGCTGCTTATTATTTTTCTGCTGCCTTTACTTTTACTCTGGGTTTAGTGACACATTCTGTTGCCTTTTTCTCACTCTATTATCACAATGTCCATAAGGCACGTACATGTCACTCTTCAGATAAAAGCAGTAGTGACCAACTGACCAACAAGACAATAATGCCATCATTGATGTTAAATCACTGATATTACACCTAGGATAGCTGCAAGAATGCCAGCAATCTCTGCCAACATTACTGTCTTTAAGAGACCGGGCACGCTCAGTTTTTAAGCTATATATTGGTACCATGTTGTGCTAGCTTGTCACAAAGGAGGCTAAATGACACTCTAAGGTTGAGCTAAATTTTTGTGAGGGAAAACCTGGCGGGGTCCTTGACCGCTCACATCAAGATATCTGAATGAAGATGGAATCAAAAGGAACCCACAACTATTTATAGATATGCCCACTTTATGCTAATTTAATGCGGCTTTAGGCAAAACCATGCATTGCTTTGCTTGTAGAATTATTTTCGCCAACTATAAAAGCAGGTGAATTCAAATATATCAGCAGACTTGGGTCCCTAAACAGTCTTGGAATTGCATGAAGTGAGTATGACTGGAAGTGGATTCAGTGGGCCCAACTGTCCCCATAGTAACCATTTCATTGTAGTAAGTCAAGGTGCCAGGCGGCCCTCCAATCACTTTCTAGTTCACAGCAAAAGTAAATTGATTCACACTTGGTATTTTTTTGTACTTTTAATGTTAATATGATGCCAGAGTGCATTAAAAAAGCATCAAACAGAACTTTTTTTTTTTTTATCAAAAGAGTGCAAGGGAAAGGAACCAGAATGTCCTCAAATCCAAAAAATGCTTGTGCATGTACCACATATTTGGGGTTGTTGCAACTGGCCCCTTGGCCTCCTGTGATTTTGCAAAGCATGTTGAGTATTCCTGATGTATGGCTTTCATAGGTATACTGACAATAAGGGGGTTCTTGAGCAATATCTCAAACAGAAACACCCCCTTTCCAAGCGCTGGAAAATGCAATTCCTTGGGCGCTCAGTAGCTCACATGGTAGAGCTGGTGCCCTAAGTACAAAGACTATGTCCTTGCTGCAGCGGCCGCAGTTTCGATTCTAACCTCAGCCCTTTGTTGCATGTCGTCCCCCCACGCCACCTTTCACGCTATGACTGTCCTTTCAATTAAAGGCAAAAAGCCCCTACCCCCAAAAAATCTAAAAATAAAAAAAGTAATTTCTTACAGAAAGTTTTCTTTTTAAAGTTTTTTTTATATCAAATCAGAGAATGGATTTTCTAGGTTTATTTTTTCAAGGTGTTGCTTTCTTCAAGTGATTTTTAAAGGGATTTCTGACACTTTTTTTTTTTTTTTTTTTAGCAATTTCCAAGTTGTTAAAAATGCTTGACAACGTGTGACAAATGGCATCAACCCGAAAATTGCTACAACAAGCTATGACACAAAACTGAGCACTGGAACTTCAAATTTTTGAAGTAGTGCCAAAATACAATGTTTATTTCTGATTTATGACTAGAAACAGTCGACATGCAATTCTGACCTGCATTTTAAATAAATCTTCAGGTTTCCAGCTTTTAGGTAATGTTCAACACACTGGGCATATACCTTAGACCTGCTGAATCCCCCCTAAATATCCCCAACTTAAAAAAATGACTAAAATGGGTCTCAGGTTGACCTCCAAAAAAAGAAACAAGTTCGTTTTCATCTCGCTTTCGGTTTGAGCTGTTGCATTATGTAGTTGTAGACCTCATTCAGCCAAGTATTTCCTTTTTTCAATCATTAGCTGGTGCTGTTCACCAGACCATGGTACAGTTACTGAGGAGGGAGGAGTTCACTGTCTTAATCAATACGACATCAAAAGGGCCATCAGCAGGATCTAACCGGAGGCAGCGAAAGCTTCCACACCTTTTTGTTCTTTCCTGAGCTACATGAACACTTGAATTCTCTGCTCTCCTCTCTAACAGACGAGTTCTGGATGCAGCCAAAAGGAACAACCAGACGGGTCACTTCCTGTGGGTGGGTTCAGACAGCTGGGGGTCCAAAATCTCCCCCGTTATCGGCCAGGAGAGAGTGGCAGAGGGAGCCATTACGATTCTTCCCAAACGAGCGTCTGTGGATGGTAAGAAACACCCTGATCACACGTGGAGTCATTTTGACAGCTGATCAGGGTCATCATTTTCATCTACACTGAGACTCTTTCCTCACACCTGGCTGTGTGACAAAGGAAGCTAAAGTTTGTGTGTGTGTGTCTGAAGTCTAATAGATCAAATTAAGGGGACAGGGGGGAAAAGACCAGAAACAGAAAGTGAAATACACTCATGTTCCCTGACTCTTGATCCCAGCGGATAACAAGTTTTTGCCATTAGGCCAGGGAGGATATCCTCATTTGCTCCCTGTCAGAGCTCCCTATTAGATAATTGACTCCTGGAGGGACACAAAAGCGGCAAGATATAAACTGAAAGTGAGGGAGAGAGAGCCTACGTAGGGGTTTAAATGAATTAAAGTGAGCTTTGGCTGGTCGACATGAGGAAACACGCTATGGGGTCCTCAGAACAGACAGAGGAGTTTTGAGTGAGATGGGATCAGAGCAGGATTATTGAAGAGTGTGTACACAAAGTTACCAATTTATTAGGTGCACCTGACAATCTGATGCAATACAAGCCCAAAACCATGCAATCGATCCTACGTTTGTAAAGCTTAAAATGCTCTGTTATCTGTGACACTGTGTAAGAGAGGGGCTGATTTATCTCTGAGGTCAGTTTTAAGACGGTAGTAAATGCCCATTATAATGTGAGGCATTTCTTATATGTTTTTCACCACATTTACAGTCCTGAGGAGGGCATTTTTGCTGTATACACTTTTTTATTTAATACACTATACAATTGCAAACCTTTATGACATAGTTTCAGTAATAAAGGCAAGGCAGCCACTAATGGGGATCCCAAATGGCATTCAAACATTAAAATTTATTATCAGTTTGATTTATGTTATGCCTTAAACATAGCATCTTCTACTAATAATTTTTCATTTATAGGCATAGTTGGACATGTTGGGAAATGGTCTTGGGTGCTTTCTTTGAGGAAAAAAGTAGCGCTTGCACACTTCCTTCATGCCACACAAGTTTAATGTAGACAATGCTTCGATCCTACGTGGATCTTTGTTTTTCTGACCTGACGAAGATTCAAGTAGAATCAAAACGTCTTCATTAAACTTGTCTAGGATGGAGAAAGCGTGCAGGTGTTACTTTTTTCCTGAATGTACGCAGTTTTCTGATTGCCTTGCACCTACAACATGTGCATATATCTATATACCTTCAACTTAGTTGCTTTCTTGCCAAAGAATAGATGAAAATACATCTATTGTCATATCTTTGTCTTAGATATAAAGCCAGACTCAGTGGGTGGTTAGTTTAGCATAAAGCCTGAAAGCTGGGGGACACTGCCAAACTCAAAAATGTATGGAATAAACAAAACCAGATATAAAGTGCTACTCAGTAATCTTTAGAGGTGTTTTTGTACCTTTGTGAAGAGCCAGGCCAGCCGTTTCCCCTTGTTTACAGTCTTTGTGCTAATCTAAGCTGTCTGTCTTCTTCCTGCAGCCTCATATTTAGTGTACAACAGATATTCTCATCTAACTCGAATATTGTGTTCACACAAAATGCAAAGTGAGGCAAAAAGAGGCAAATAGACCCGTGTGATGCAAGTGACATTGAATTTCTGCCTTTTAGTGGTAATTTGCTATCATGGATAGAATGAAAAATAATAAAACCTGAAAATGAGCAAAAACAAAAGAGGGGAAAAAAATGTAACCAAATGTATTAATTCTGTAAAAAATTTAAACCTAAAATTATTACAATTAATAATATAGTTTTATGGACATTTCCTCTATTTTTTTTTCTAATAATCCTTCCTTGTTATTTCGAAATAATTTTGGGTAATTTTCTTGTCATATTTACGAATTTCTTGCAATTTTTGAGACATTTCTTCCTTCCAAGTTTCCTTCTTCCCCGATGTTTTCGAAACAAACCAGTTTGCTCGATCAAACAGCTTATTAAAGGTGTCTGAAAAACAGCACAGGAAAACTGATGTCAGTCCAGATTTCAAACGGTTAAAGAACTTCACATGACTTCAGCTTAAAATGCTTAAAATTTGATTTTATGAGCAGTACGTCTGTGATTACCAAGAGAAGCACATGATCCCACAGGGTACTGATGTGTTACCTGTAGAGCCACACAGAGAGTGAACCCACTGTTCCCAGCAGTCTGAGCAGCCATTGCGCCACACAGGTGCACACAGAACCAGTTTCTCTGACAGCAGGGGAGATTAATCAAGGCAGCTCTTGTCACCTTTTACAGCGAGTCTGGCATGGCACAGGCTGTCCAAGTCAGTCTGATAGTCCCCGGTGATTTACCCATCCTCCGCAGTTCGTTTCATATGCACCGTGTTGCCCTGAACTCCAGTCCCAGCGGTGTTGGAAATGACTCCTTCTTTTTATTAGTCAAGTGTAAATGCTTCTTTGCAGCCTTACTGAGGTATACCTGAGGTCCAGAGGAACAATAAAAAAATCCTAATGTATTCAAGAACCCAACACACCACCAATGATGTTAATGAGGGTTATAAGGCAATATGGTGATGAAAATGTCCCCTAAAAATCCACTTTTGCCATCATTTCCTCACTGACAAGAAAGCAAAAAGAAGCTGTTCTCCCAATTAATTGTGGTATGAACTAAGTAGTACAAGTATAAGCAGTGTTTTTGTGTCCCTCATTCCTCTTTTCTTTCGCCAATCTCTTTATCTCAGCCTGCCAGCCTCTGACAGGTATTTCCATACCCGTGAGTGGAGAAATATGTTTCTCCCCGTTTCTCTCCTCCTCTCTGCTTATTAAATTGGACAAGTAGCCAACGTAGACTGTGAAAGCACCATCTGAAATGTTTGCTCTCCCCGCTCTCGGCTTCAGTATTTGATAGGAGCTCCTCTACCGGACCGCTCTGCAGAAATGGCTTTTCAGTCATACTTAAGATCTATAGGCTATTCATAACATATGCCTTTGTAAGTCAAAATGCATTACGCCACCATGAACATAATTTTTTAGCACAGGCAGGCTCAGAGGAGATGAAGCCCGTGAAGCACTAGTGCCCTCTCCAAATTACACTATTAAACAAGATCTTGAAGGTGTTGAAAACAACTCTTTTATGTAGAAGGATGCTGGTTCAGTTCTATTTATGGACAAGTAGATGTGTCCAGGAAAGTGGAAACCCCTCTTCACCCTAGGTTTTTAACTTTTATCTTGTCTGTCTTCTTTACAGCATTTGATCGGTATTTCCGGAGCCGCTCGCTATCCAACAACAGAAGAAATGTTTGGTTTGCTGAATTCTGGGAGGAAAACTTTAACTGTAAGCTGGGGATGCACGGAAAAAGGCCCGGCAGCTTGAAGAAATGCACAGGTAAGACAAAGACTTCTTACATTATATGAGTTCATGTACACCATTGTTTCCACCACCTGGAAATATTTAAAGAATCTCAAGGGCTTTGTTTAGACTGCAGGCAAAAGTAGCCCTAATTTGATGTTTTGGGGGTTTTTTTGTTCATTTATGACACAGATCTGTTTTTTTGTTTTTTTCTGTTTTTTACTCATGACTCATAGTAATCGAAAGATTACTAGTTTTTCCGGTCTGCATTTAAAGTGTTCTTGGGCAAGATCCATTTACCATTTTTCACAATGCGCAAGTCTGAACACTCATACTGGAATTCATGAGACTTTTACGTAGTTTTAGAATGACAATCGTCACAATTCTGCGCTGGCCATCATCACTCGGTGTCAAGTACACTCTGACATCTTGAAATTTAGAGATCTGATTTAGTGAGGCCATTGACATCATGATCCCACCACTTCTGGCCTTGACTTTGCATCATCACACACTTCTCCATACAGAGGCAGCAGCCATCGCTCCACAATATGCTATACTATAAAAATAATTTTAAAAATTGGCCATGGCATCCGCACGTGAACTTGTAAATGAAACTCTCAACACTGAATTCAGTTGTCTTTTTATTGTTCTTTTGTAGATGAGTGTCAGTTTTGTACTGTTTCTATTTTTTTCTGAATTATGTGCATCCAAACCAAAAAATTGAATGTGAGCAATAAATCCAAATTTAGCACAAAGTCTTGCTGTGTAACTGTAGCCAAAATGCCTGAAGCAAAAACAGGCAGCATTTTCTTTTTAGATTTTGCAAAGGATTGTGGGTGTAAATTGGGTGGACTTTGTTCGGATTGCTCTATTGTCAAAGTACAGACAAAAAGAAAGAGATAAAAATGCCCCTAGCTTGAATGGGGCTTCACACTTGTAATTGAGGCTGTAACAAATCATTTTGCCAATTTGAGAAGAGGTGTTTTAACTCCACAGATGTTCATAGATGTTATAAAGTTTTTCCTCCCAAAAAATCTGGCAGGTGGTCAGTTCTAATTGGTCTTCTCTTATCCCTGCACCACATCAACCAGAGCCTTGTATCTCGCTCATTCGTCTAGTTTTGTTTGAAGCAAACAGTGTCTCACTAAAATACTCATCAATGCAACTTCCTGCTGAAGAAATCCCACAAACTACTGTTTTTTTATTTCTCTCTGACATTTATTGACAGCTTCAGCTTTTCGCGAGATTAAAGTCACAGGAGAAACTACTTTGCCTTAAATGCAAACTGTCTTTCCTGTCTGCTTTCTCAATAAGGCCAGCCCACAAAAATCTGTGCAGATTTACCACATCACTGTGGATTGTCTGAGGCTTCAGTGGAGCGCCCTGGCTCTCAAAGTTTATCAGCAGGGACAAGCACGGGGGTTTAATTAGTGCATATATATCATACAGAGCACTGCTGGCTCTAATAAGTATCCTTAAAGCACACATCACACTCGCTGTTAGGCTCCAAGGAGCAATACAGCTCAACAAGAGCAACTATTTGTGTACTCAAACCTAGAGGGGAAATTAAATAATTGTTGGAGCTTGTAAATACAGTGAGTTGGTCTCCTTCGTGTGTGTGTGTGCGTGTGTGTGTGTGTGTTTGTGCTGTAATTGGCGCTTCTTCTTGTCATTTTTTGGCATATGTGTTCATGATATGTGGTTTGACCTGTATTTTGGAGTGCATGTGTGTACATGATCTTGTGTGTGCACATTCACAGTACCTACAGCTGTCACTGGCTGCACAAAAAAAAAATTCAGTAACGTAATTAACGCTGAGGGACATTTCCAATGTATTATAAAATCTTTGTGGTTTCTGCATGACCTCACACTGCTGTGATTGAGACTGTATGTTTATGTATGTGTCACAGTGAGTATTCCCCATCTGACGCCCGTCATTAGTTCACATAATTAGGTTTGTAAGGGCTGTGACTCCCATTGACCGTCTATTACTTCCCGTGGCATCTGTGTATGTGGGCGTGTATGTGTCGTCGGCCCCGTAGTCGCGCGACAAAGTCCATTAATTCCAAGTGCTGGGGTTCACGACCTCCAAATCATCAACCCAGAAGCCAATCAGCAGCCTGCTGCTCAAGGTCGCCGTGGTGACACAGATGATGGGAGGATGAGCAAATGGGTGTGATTATTGCATGTTATTGGGCTGTGAGGGAGAGGCAAATAGCAAGAATGTGTCAACAAGTGCAAGTGACAAAAATTGACAGGAAGAGGATTTAAAATAGTGTTTGGATTCACAATTTAGAAACAGAGATACAAAGGAATCATATTAAAGTACATGAATAATGCAAGACAAGTCAATAAGACACATTAAGATTGTACAAAGGAGGAAATGAGAGTAAAAACTGTCCAAACACAGCTCCTTTTACCCAAACATGACCTCAACAGAATCCTCAGCCAGGCACCTTGAATACAACAACGAATGTTAACAACAACAGTCTATGATTAATATCAGAGCTCTGAAAGGTAAAAATAGTTAGTTTTATTCTACCACAGTCAAAACCAAACTATCTGCTGCTTTCATTAAAAAGGGAACATCTGATGTTTTTGCTGTAAAGTTTGAAAAATACATCAATTAGTATTGCACTTTTATAATCCATAAAGCAAAAGAAGGATTCATCTTTTGTAACTTGTGAAAGAAAGAAACCATCATTGAATCAGCTTTTTCATTAAACAGTGTGACACTTTTTTTTTTTAATCAGACACTGAACACTGTATTTTTACTCAGAGTTTGCTGGCGCACCGTCAGTGGCACCATTATTGGCACCAGTATTGGCAGTGCAAAAATGTGTTGTTTGAGTTAGTTAAACCCTATTATGTGGCAACCAACAAATGCAGAAAATGAACTCCTGAATGTCAAACACATTTTGAAACCTGTCTCGCAATTTCAAGCAATTATTTGGCTTCCTCTGATGCAGAAAAAGTGCATCAGTCTTTTATCAGTCAGTCCTCAGCTACAGTTTCCTTTCCCTACATGACAAAGTGTGTGTGTCCATATGGCGCTTTTCTCTGGCAGGGCGATGGGGAGCGCCTCATCCAAGTGTGTTTTTTGATGAAGCACTAAGTGTGTGTTTTGTTTATAAAATAGAATATCCTGATTCTGTGTTATGAGAAAGTTGACTACACCGATGACTTAAAACATATCAATGATAAAAGCACAACACTCACCAGCAGATTTCAGTGTTTGGCTAATTTGCGTTGGTCTTTTCTGTCCTCGTTGTGATAATTTCATACAGCTCAGGATAGACGACCACGGCCAGATCAAGTGTCTCCATTTTTCTGGTTACCAGGCGACAAGTCTCACTACATGGTTGCCTGAAAAGAAGCGACACTGACATCTAGTATCACATTATTACTATATACCGGGTATTTAGAAATCCAGATGGTATGATTTTCAGTACTTTCAAAAAATACTGATGGTCATCTTTCTATTAACCTCATATAGGGAGGCTGTATTGCATCTTATCTTATCTTATCTTATCTTATCTAATCTTATCTTATCTTATCTTATCTTATCTTATCTAATCTTATCTTATCTTATCTTATCTTATCTTATCTTATCTTATCTTATCTTATCTTATCTTTCTTGAGGTTAATGTCTATTTTATGTCATGAAAATATACCCAGTATTCTGTGGACTTACTGCTACTGCCGACAGTGCTGGACATATATACTCCACTCCATTAAATTCATTTTAATAATTGCCTCAACTTTCATCCATCATCATTTGATCTTTCATAAAAAGAATAGTAAGCACAAAGAAAGTATAGTAAAAAGGCTATTTTTCTTCTCAAGCATGGTTGATATGCTTGTAAGAAGATCAGCCAGGACAACTCAGACACTGGGATAAAACCCTGTTCTGTGGAAAGCGTGCAGTCAGGTAAAACTGATGCCTGAGGGGAAGCTGACTGAAGCAGACACCAGATCATAGATAAGCCTACATACACACTTACATGCTTACAAACACCTACATGCCCAGTGGCTGCAGAGAAAATCATGAATGAGTGTGCAGGATCCTAATTAATGTGATACCTTGACACCTGATCCTCAAATCCCACTGGCCTTGTTTTCATAAAGATGCAGCTCTACATCTTTTATGATATAAGCTTTGTTGTTCTCTCTTCCTCAGAGAGCCACACACAGAGCCACACACTCACACACACCCCTTTGTGATGGATTCACTATCCAGCCATGTGAGATATCACATTCAGTGGATGTAAGAGCATCTTTAAACATCAGTTTATTACTTATGAAGCAATCACTCTTTGTAAAAAAGGAAATTACAAACAGAAGTACAAAAAGTCTTGTTAACTGAATTTTTGACCATAGTTTGAAGTCTGCCTTTACACGCAACCCGTGATAAAATCATAGTTTGAAGCCAGCCAGTGGCTTCTTATTTGGCAGATTGCTGGTGTCTAAGGCTGTAAGGTTGAGTCCGGGGTGATTCAGATTTAACATGCTAATGCCCACTCAGACATTGTGCTGTGTGGATTATGATTTCAAAGATATTTTTATTTCTCATTTGTCTTCCTCTTCTTTTTTTTTCATCTACCTTCTCTTCATCCTGTTTCCTTCTCAAAATGCTCGGCCTCGACTCACTGCTGCGCAGCAGCTCTAATTGGAATTTTGGCTTTTGCTGTGATCTGTTTCCCGAGTAAAACATTTCAGAGCCGGATCTGCGCCTAATTGGAGTAAAATGGCAGTAAAATGATGAAGGCTCAAAACACCAAGTCAAAGACAAGACAGATCTCAAATTTGATTGGTTACCGTGCTGCAATTTTCCACTCCTTCCAGGTCACAGTCAGAAAATTTCATCCACCCACCTCCCCGTCCATGTCTGCCTGTAATCCCATCACGCTCTGCAGGATGGATTCACTGCTCCACATAGAAAATGAATGCTCTGCCCAACTTGCCATGCTGGGAGTCCGTCTGATATCTCAAATCATCACACCCTTGTTCTGTGGAACCTGCATTTCGCTGCTCAGGGCTGGACACAGGCACACCAGGACAGACATCTCTCACACACACACACACACATACACAAAAAAAAAGAAGAACAGGCATTAAAGCCCATACACACACACAGGACACACACATATTCTGTCCACACTCTCCTCCGCCTGGGCCCATCAATGGATCTATTCCACCAGTGAACAGCATTGGTTGTGACAGCAGCTATACGCCTCAGGTACACACAGAGGAATTAAAGTGCAGTGTGAGCAGGAAACAAGGTTGTTACACTGTTGGCTGTTTTTGTTTTTTCTCCCGTGTGGGTTGTGACATGTGTCACTCTCGAGGGAATTATATCATTATTTTATCTTCCTTTCCATGGCTCTGGTGATCTTTCCTTACTTTGTTGACTGTCGATCTGATGTTGACTTTCTCTCCCCCTGTCTTTCCAACTATTTATCTGATAATTCTTCCTGTGATGTCAAATTTTAACTTAGCACGGACATACTGAGATACAGCATAACTAAAGCACTGTGTGAATATAGGAAACAAAACAATGTAGGCATATCTGTCTCTGTTCCCTCTGTTTTGCCTCACTCATATTCTCTTTTGTTGTCCCTCCCATTGATGTCTGCTGAGTCAAATCTTGAAGTGTTCACATGGTAACAAAAACCTAATCAGCCATATAATTTTATTATATTAAATGTAAATGCGGCGAATAAAATCTAACCATGAAGCAGACTTTTACATCATTGCTTACACTTAAATAGCTCTGATGGGCTAGCTATCTTAGAGGAGCTATTTGTGCAGCTATTTGCAAAGCTATTTGTAATAATGTGTGTTTTATGCAGCTATACATTCTGCACTTGCATTGCTTATTATGGTTGAATCAAGTGTTACAAGCTGGGTTTAATGGGTCCAATAACACTCCATTAGAGGTCTTTTCACCCTAATAAATGGGGGGGAAACACATGGTGCCGATATAAACAGTGAACAGTGAACCAAGCAATACACAATCACTTTGTTTATAATGCTAAATACTATTAACTGAGGAAAATGTGATGTTAATTGGTGTACATATGGTACACAGTACAATAGTATTATTTTTTATTATTATTTACTATTTATATTTCAGCATATAGACATGGAGCATATTCAGTGTTTCTGATTCCATATTACAATATTTGCCCAATTAAGAGCAAAAACTAAGATTAGGTTACCAGAAATGACATGCCTCAGCAATATTTCTTAGGTCACACCTTTAAAAAGTATGATGCATATTTTAGTTTTAAAGGTTCAGTGTGTCTGATTAAGGGGGATTTAGAGGCAACTAGCACTGAAGATTGCATATTGCAACTGGCTGAAACTTCTCCTGGTTCCTTCAGTGTTCATTGTTCAGGAGGTCTTGTGAACACAAAATCTTCAGAACACATTGAGGGAATTTCTTCAAATTTGGCTCAAATGTCAACTTGGACTCAACAATGAGCTGATTGGATTTTGGTGGTCATAGACCAAAAGTCAAAGTCACTGTTACCTCGTACATCTCAATGCAATATCTCAAGAACAACTTGTGGAAATTTCCTCAAATTTGGCACAGCAAATTATAATGTGCTGTTTGAAAATCAAGGTCACAATGACTTGAGAGATGGTCTTGAGTGGATTTCCTCAAATTTGGCTCAAATGTCCTCTTGGACTCAAGAAAGAACTGATTAGAATTTGGTGGTTGGAGGTCACAAAACATGCTTTTTTTGTCCATAACTCAAGTATTCAGTCACGTACTGTGACAAAATTTCCCACAAATTTCTAGTAGGATATAATGATGAAGTGATGAAATTTTGTATCTAAAAGTTTAAAGATCAACTTCACTGTAACATCATACTGTTCTGCAAAAAAACATTTGATAGTATTCAAAACAATAACTTAGGAACAGAAGGGGACATTTGGTCAGATACTGAATTGGTGAGCCTAATCTTGAAACTGTGTCTGTTTTGTCAGGGGTGAAGGTGTGTGTGAAGCATCCATGTTTGGTTTTTGATGTTCAGGAGGTTTTTACTGTGAGCCAAATTATATGCAGAGGTCTCTTCCTCTCCAAAACAAACAGTCTAGGTGATTAAAATGGGGGAAACACAGAATAAAGCAATTGCATGTTCAAAAAAATCTGTGTTTTTCCCGATGCTCTTATCGTGGAGGGGCTGTTAAGTGTCTATCTAGTGCCAGTGTTTGGTTTGCCTGTTCTGGGCTACTGTAAACACATCAGTATGTAGATGAAAATGGCCCATCAAAAATGCAACAATTCTTTTTTTCAGGTAATCGAAACAAAACATTGCATTATTCCTGCCAACATATCCTACTAAATCCAACACATTGGACCTTTAGTAAGGGAGATAAAAACTGTTATCCAGGTGAAAATGAGACTGTAAAAGATGTGTGTGAAGCTAAAAACTCTGAGAGAAAATCCTCTCATAATAGTAAAAGCTCTCTGGTCTACTTTCTCTGATTAGCAAGATTACCATGAGACTGTGGTTCCCTTTGCAGCTGCCTAATGAAGGTTCTGCTGTAACTTCCATCCTCCTTAATGGGCAAACACAGAAGATTATCAAATGCTTACACACTCCACACACACATGCTCGTGAAGCTTTACATTTCCCCAGTTTAACATAAAATATTAATACATTAGAGAGCGTTATTAATGGGAAAATTATCTTCTAAAGGCTACTTGGCGATAGTTTGATGCCCTTGCTTTCTGCGGATGCTTTTTCCACTTAGTGAAAATAGTATGCTTTTGAAGATGGAAAGTGATGTGTGCATGGATCTGTCTGTGTGAGGTGCACGCTAAAGTTCCAGGAGTTAATTAGATCCTGACTTAGCTCAGCATGCACGCATTTACCCTGTGTGCACAAACACATGTTCGCTCGCTGCAAATAGACCATATCCTAACGAGGTCGATGGGGAAGGAGAGTTATTAGGCTCACAGGCTGGATAAACTGTTCCCTCCCCTGTGAAAAGGCCTCGGGCCGAACAGGCTGAAAGATGGAGACTAACACAGATGGAGAACTTGATGGACAATTAGAGACAGACAGGCGCAGACAGACAGATAGCAGATTTTGAGACAGAGATGGCAACAAATAGAGTGTTTTATGACTCTTTGCAGCATCCACTAGGTAAGATGAAGTGTCATTTACCTGCGGTGAAATTATCTCCTTGTCGAGGACATGGTTATCAAACTGCTCCTATATGTGCATATTTGCATGTGTGTATTTGACTGATTGATGGGATGCAGTCATACGTGCAGACTCTGTGTCATGTATGCAGTGTGGATCCAGGAAACTTTATCTGTATAGATGTGAGACTTCTTGTTGCCATCATAGGTAGTACCATGTACTTGGCAGCAACAGTGTTGAGCTGCCCATCTATCACTGTTAAGTCACGGACACACACACATATACACACACAGAGCAATCCATCTTGAGCAGGTTCAGGGGACCCACTGTTCAGTGTGGCCCTGTCACACACCTCTCTCTTTGTCACTGATACACAGCAAAAAGCACCCTCTGCAAAAGGATACAGAAACAAAACTACTCTAGAAAAAAAAATTAAAACATGCACATTTAGTTCAGCATAAGTTTGAACACTTTGGGCTTCAGAACAGTATAAATTGAGCTAAATTAGCATCTAATTAATGTAAAACAGAAGTAATTGATTTTTTGGGCCACTTGGGTGCAGTGAAACAGTCTGTAAAGTAGAGATGCACTGATCATTTGGTGACCGGAATCGAATGATTTTTTAGCTCAGAGCCGAACCCAAGCCAATCAGATTTGCATACCTGCACTGCATGATGGGTCACAACTCAAACAGCAGCACAGACAGTAACTCACTATTGTTGGAGCTGCTGGAAAAGGTTGCTGTTTAGTTTTCATACAATACTTTCCATTTGGAGGAAAGTATTCCATACAGTTCTTCTCATGTTGTTAATAATAGTCATATTTGAATTATGGGTCCTTGAAAAGTTATTGAGAAGTTTAGAAATCCTATCCTATGGGAACACTGTGGGGTATGCCACCCAAATCTGGAAAAATGCTTCAACGATTTGCTCCATATCCTGGGAAGTGTAGTCAAATAAAAACACAGGTATGGGTGGTCTATCAATTTTTCTGTAAAATAACAGTGAACTACTGGCAGCTGTAGTTCCCAGTATCCTCCCATTATTCTCCAATGTCACTACTATACATTACTTCAACAGTATATTACCATTGCATTTATTACAGTCAACTGTAGGTGTACAGTATAATTGTCTCAAAACAAACATCAATATTTACAGTGTTTTACTGTATTTTTTAAAAAATGGTACATTACTGGAAGATTTGGCTGTATTTTTACAGCAATGTCACCAAAACATTTTTTTCTGTAAAGTCACGGTAAACCGCCAACGGCTGTGATAACCAGCATCACAGGGGGAGTGAAATGTTATCACAACTGATATGAATGGCATCTTAAACTAAAAATAAGATGTAAGATCTAAAAAATTGATTTTTTTCTCCAATTTAATTTCTTGATATATGCTGAAGTACTACTAAAGGTTGATTGAAGGGAAGATGACTTCTTGCCCTAATGACTTTTGAAAAATCCAATACAACTGACAGTCTTACGTTTAAAGGCCAAATGTATCATTATGTTTGCATCCTTTCTTGTGGTCCATTGTCACATATTTCGGGCTAAAATAATTCAAAGAGTCATTGCAAACATGTGTAGCATAACATGTGTGCATTTTTGTGTGTTTGTCACTGTACTTGTCTCACTTGTCTGCGCATGTGCTCACACATAAAGATGCCACATTTGCAAATACACACATATTTCTCTGTGCAGTGATGGATTGTCGCAGGTTAGGGAGAACAAGTGTTGCTCTACTAATGTGATTTTACGCTTCGTCCTCTCTTCAACAATACCTATTTTCTCAGCTTCTCCCCCACCCTTCCCCTCTTCTCTCTCTTATTCTGTTGTTTCATTTGTTTCACTTATTTCCCTCAACCTTCCTTCCATGAACTTACCTTCTATTTATTGTCTCTCGCTCTCGCTATTGTTTAGGTTTCTTTTCCTCCATCCTCCTGTCTTGTTTGATCCAGTTTCCTCCCTCTCCTCTCTCACCGTTATTGTGCTCTTTCTCTGCCTTCACTTGTGTCCCTTTTTTGTTCCATCTCTGCTTTTTTTGTTTGTTTGTGTGTGTTGGTGTGTGTGTGTATATATATGCTTGTTTAAGAGCGGGAAGACAGGAGGCCCACTGACATAAAACACACATTTCCTCAGCGACACAAACGAAAATTCTTGTTTATTTGTTCAGTGTGAAAGCTGTGCAGGAGAGAGATTAAGACAAGAATGGACTGACAAAGGGAAATTTAAAAAAGTTGGAAGCAGAGAGAAAGAGGTAGTGAGCATAGCCGAGATGTGCCAGGACAGTGATTCAGCACAATATGAATAATGACTAATGAATAATTTATATTAGTCGTGTGTATTGTAAGACCTGATATAAAACAGTAAAAATGTAAATGTAATATATAGCTACATATGTCTTTGGCATTACATTACTCATGAAAGGCAGCATTCTGTAGCGAATCGCTCTTTATGAAGCAGAATGCATTCTCGCCATCTGACAGGAGGTCTGAGGACAGAGAGGAAATGAGATCAAAGTCGGCAAGAGAGTTGGACTGTCCTGCAACCATTATAGAGAAATTCTGATAGAAAACAATTGTCATTTTTTGTAGTTTTGCCAGCATTTCTGTAATAGTAAACATTGCACCAAGCCAATTAATTAGAGAGATTTGGGAATTAAGTAAGTTAGTGGGGAAACATCAGTATTTTTCAACCTGGACCATATTTTGTCACTTTTTTAATTGCTTTTTGCTTCAGTTAATATAAGCAAAGCACAACCATCACAGTATTATACAAAAACAAAACAAAATGAAAACCCCAGTGGGGACAGCCGCCTCCCCTCCCATCCATATCCATACAGGAAAATAGCATCCAAAGAGGAAAATGCATCAAAATTTAGCAATAAATACAAATTATGATTGCAACAATTCCATGATTTTATCTGCTATCGCTTTCCATGCTGAGATAGCAGCAGCACTAGCACCATGCATTCTCAGGGAAACAGCTTTTTTTTTTCTTTTTATTAAGTTTGATTCCATATTGAGTGACAGCGCTGCAGCTGGCAGTGGTGAAAAAGCCTGTAATGTAACCACTCATGGTATTTGGCACTGTTTATATCCACTAAAAGTGCTTGTTTTTGACAATGACAGACACAGATTTTTACTTTAAGTGTCTGACAGCTAGTGATGAGTGAGTACATACCATCTGTATCTATGTATCTACAAGTTCAGTTAAAAAGTGGGTTTAGTTATTCAGACCTTCTTGTTTTAAGCCTGACATTGATGTGGGTTGATCAGAAGTTGCTATATTCACTTTTCTGAACTGTAGCAAGGACACTTTAATTCCAGCTGAATCATAGAAACCATGGACATAACTGCAAAAACACGACTCAAGTTCTGACATGTAATTAAAATGTAATTCTCTGTTTTGGAAAGATATTCGATCAGTCAGTAGGTCCTCTAATTAGCCTTTTAACTAAGTC
Source organism: Plectropomus leopardus (assembly GCF_008729295.1). NCBI lineage: Eukaryota > Metazoa > Chordata > Actinopteri > Perciformes > Serranidae > Plectropomus > Plectropomus leopardus. The sequence goes on from NC_056484.1 coordinate 13,299,628, forward strand.
CTTTTGATCAACTTGTCTGTATTTTCCAGTCAAAAACCTCAAACAGATTCACCGCAGCAACAATTTCTGAGAACTGATGCTTGACTTCTTGACAGATTTTTATTTTTGTTTTATTGACCTGACTGTGGGCTCTCTTCACACATACATACTCTCCAGCTGAATGATATTAAAATGATATTTGGCATCGATCTCTGATTCTACACTCACAAAATTCAGGCACCAATTATGGAACCAGCAGACACGCGCACGCACATTCTCACACACAGACTTGAATCTAATGACTGGTATTTGTGCCACGGAGTATTGACACAACCCTTGGCTTCAGTGCTCTCTTGTCAAATCATGTAGAGCAGAATCCCTGTCTGATGCTCATTTCCTATTCGCTCCTATTGATTATTCATTTCTCTCTTGGCAGATTAGCCCTGAAGCTAGTGCGGCACCAGACAAGTATGTTTATAACAAGAGAACTCTGTTTGTGTTTGTGTGGGTTTCCTGTGGGCGGTCGGATCATTTTTTTCCTTGCTTCATGCTATGACATATAACGCAAAAATATACTTAAGCAAAATCGACGCATGAGTTTAGTTATCTTTATAAATGTGCTTAGATTACGATGCACGTGTGTGTGTGTGTAGGTGTGTGTAACAATTCCCTATCCTGTCATCTCCCTGATGTCTTTTAGACATGTTTGATAAATGAGAGAAATGCTAATTAAACAACCTTTATGTAAATGAATTCATCACCATCTGAATTAAGTTTGCATTATCCCGAGGTTTATAAATAAAATTCCCTCATCAAATTTATCTCATCTGCATCTTAAAAAGGGAAATAAATGTGTGTGTGTGTGTATATATCTGTGGGTGCGCCTGAGAAAACAGAAAAAAAAAAATCTGTTAGGCGACGTGAGCGGAGAAGGATGGAATTGAATCTGTGTTCCTAATTGATGTTTAATTAAGGAGCTTGTCCAAATCATTAGTCTGTCTGTCATCCGTGGTGCCATCAATCACTCTCTGTGTAAAACCTGGCTGGCACACTGGTCCATGAAGGCATCCATCAAGGCACTTAGCCAGTCAGCATTCTTGCATTAGCCTCACCTCGCTGCTTTAATGTATTGGTTTGTGTTTGTATTCGACACAGACAGCTCGGGCTTCACCAGGAAGCCACTAAAGCACATGTGTTAGGGGTTTCAGTGGCATTAATCTTATTGTTTGAACCTCCAAGCAATTGAACCAGAAGGATTTGGGGCATGGCGTTAAGTTTTGTGGCTGAACAAGTGTTTGTTTAACCAAATAGCATGGTGGGAGGGATGAAGACTCCATGTTTTAATGGTTAAATCCTATGATTTAATCATTTCTGAACCAAAATCAAAACATGACTTTCCTACCCCTAGCTTTAAAAAAAAAACAACAATTTTCTAAATGTACTAATTTCTTTCAATTTTTGGGACATACCCTAAGAAGTTGCTCATTGCCTATTAAAAAGTTGAATGCTTGTGAAAAGCGTCTGAAGGCAGCACAAGAAAAGTGATGTCGATCCAGATTTCAGAGGGTTAAGGGAGATTTACAACTCGACCTTACGCTGTGGCTTTGGAGCCTATAAATGCCGTAGGCTATGGTGTATCTGATCCATCCATCCATCCATCTTGTCAAAAATGTAATGAGACATTGGGGTTGCTGAGACCACAAGAGCTATAATTGGTCATCTAGGGCGTTTTTCCTCCAGCAAGTTTCTTACGTCAGTGAAGATCCTTCATGGTGAAGATATTTACAGCCTGACTGAAGTGAAGCTAAATAACTTTTTGCTATATTTTGCTGAAACTGTCACTGAATCCACATAGTAGTACATGGGACATGCTGAAATGCTCCTCCTCCTCCTGGTAAAGGCATTTGCCAAAGATTATCTTTATATTTACTATTATTTCTGTGTTAGAATACAGGCATAGGTTACTTAGTTTTTGACCAACTTACGCAATAATGTAAGGCAACAGGTAATATGTAAGAACTAGGAACATCAAGTCATAAGTGGACTAGAGGAGATGTAACTGTGGAAAGACTTTGCCTGTCAGTGGCACGGCTCCTGTCTTTCAGTAGTAAACAGCGTCAGAATGGTTCTAATAGGAGGTTTGCAGGTTTGTGGTAAGATGTTTCAAGGTTGTTCAAGGATAATCATGATGTTTTTACAAATGTATGAAATCTCTTAAAATCACTGATAGACAGATGATAGATAATTAACAGAAAAGTGTTTCACTTACAATTAAAAAAGCAACTTGCACAGGCTCAAATCTTTGTTCTTGAGAACATTTTGTTTGCTTTGTATTTTATCAAAGTAACATTGTTATTGTGTGGTAAAGACGGTATGTGCAGGGACTTTGTTCATGCATTAAAGTTTCAAATTCTTGTGAGAAACTCCCACAGTGAACACTTGAAAGACAGCTGCCTCACAGCAATTTGCTTCTTCTTCTTTTCTTTTGTACTTTTATACAACAATGAATTGAACCATTAGCTGGGAATCAGGCAGGTAATCCATCAAAACATACCTAGCCATCTCAGGGTCAAATAAATACTGTAGACAATTGTTGAAAATATGTGTGCACCACTATAAGTCATCTTTGGATGGATATATGCAGAAATGAGATACAACAACATAGATTGTTTTTACAAGTAGAAATTACAACCAGTGTTAATGTTTATTGTTAGTTGGTGCCCTCTAGTGGCGTTAGTATTTATGGGAGCAAAAGGTCACTAATGTAGTTCAAGGAGCAACAGTCTGCTCTGGGCACAAGTAAGGGGAATTCGATCGGTCAAACAAACAATGACTTTAATCCAGGAGACCTGTGTTTGTTTCCTGTGAGGCCAGAAATCAATAATGAATTATTTTAGAAACATAATGGAATACGTTGTAGTATATGACGCGACGTATGTCATGTGATGGATGCATGTTACCCTAGAAACAAATGTACTTATTTTAAGCCAAACTACAATCTAGTGCAACTGCGACCATTTCATAACCTTAACCACATGTTTAAAACTGTGACGGGTAACAGTCATATCCATAGCTATTCTGCCTTTACTGGTAGGGGCACTAATTTGGTAAATGCTCCTGTGGGTGGTTGTCAGATGGTACGAACATACAATCTATGCAAAAACGGCACTATAGGTGGACTGTAGCAGCAACATATTACAACCAGTACTTATGTATATTATAAGGCTGCAACCTCTAGTGTCCACAGTAGTTTTACGTGAGCAGAGGAGGTAGTGAGGTGGCATAGTATATAAAGTGACAAATTCTACGTTGAATAAAAATGGAAGAAGTACCTAAAGGGCGGGCGGGAGAGGTGGTGGTTGGGTCAAACAAGCACAGGACTTTCACCCAGGAGACCTGTGTTTGTCCCCCGAAGTCAACATTGACTTCTTATCATAGCAACGCTTTAAGTCCCTCTGTAGAAGGACTTAAAGCTGCATTTATTGGTTCCTCTAGGCCGTCTTAAAGCACCATCGCAGGACTTTTGTGCATCATCCTCTATATGCCAACGTCTGGGTGTATCTTAGCTGGTGTTTTAATTTTTTTTGTTTTCGTGGTTCACTTGTAGCACATATTAACATAATTTTGTAGTCCTTTCTTGATATAGCTTCAGTTTGCATTTTACATTGTTTGTTTTGGAGTTGTATATTTTGATTTTGTATTTTTATTTAATGTTTAATCCCAGCATAAACATTTTTTTTTCTTTTTGGTTGAATAAAAAATAAGAATAAAATAAATCATGCAAAAATAATAATATAAATAATAATAATAATTTTAAGAAACACCTAGCTTTGTTGCCAAAACTTTAATGCAAAGATTTATAGTGTAACCGCCACCATGTCATAACTTTAAGGACTTGTTGAAATCTGCAGCTGTCAGTACTGGTCACATATGTCATTTTGGAATTTGCTTTGCAGGAACACATTTGGTCCTTGATGGCACTCATTGTAAAACATTATTGCTATGGCCTAATAACCAGTTCCACTTTTTTACTTTATGTGGCAGTTAGTGCATTAAGATAAGTATTATCTTTGCCATCCTGACAGTTTTATTATATTAGAAGAAAAAATGATCCTCAATGGCCTTTTGTTTTATTTTACATGTGACACTTATTGTGAAAAACTTTACGGTTCTCCAAGTTATTCCATTATTTAAAATCTGTTACGCTCACAGTTGCTAAAATCCATCATACACGCATCAAGCGCATCATGCCTCAAAAAATATTGGCTATGAAAAACATTTTTCTTTTCTTCTGTGGGGTCAAGAAGAATCCATTGGCCTTTCTGTATTTATTTTCAAGACTTTACACAGAGTTAGATTTCAGCTCTTCACTTCTACTCTTCAGGTTATATTTGGATTGCTGTTATCTCCAGTAATCCTGATGTTCACACCAGCGTGAGTCATAGTATCACCACCTCTGCATTGATGTTGAAGTGCCAGGTTAGATGATTCAAGTGGTATCTCATGTAGTTTAAGAGACATTTGAAGAGCTCTGTTTCAAAATGCTGTATCAATTATGAATAATGATAATGATGAAAAATACCACCACGACTTCATCTTCAAAGATGTTTTTAAAGTACCGGGTCCTGACTATAAAACTCTTATCTTTTGTCATCCAAAGACTTTAAAGGTTAAATTCTCTGCAACCAAACAATTTGTAGTAACAGATGTCATGATCTTCAAACGGCACATTATCTCGATTTCAAACAAAACTTTCATCATGAAATAATTTGTTTGAACAAAGTTTCTGCCATGCCTGTGGCTTTTATTAAACAGCAAAAAGATGAGTAACGCCTTTATGCAGATCTAGAAACAGATCACAGCACCCGGCCTGCATGTCTATAAGACAGGAACAAACAATCAGCCACAAAATATGAAAATGACTCGAAGGCAGATATGGAGATGATTGCGTACTCGTGGAGCTTTTGGTTAACAGATCTTCTTATGAGACATGAAAGTTACTTTTCATCTGCCTCTCAGAGTTTTTCAAGTCTTCTATTTTTTTTTCAAATGTAAATCCTTCCTTACCAAGCAGCCAACCAAACCAAGCTGCCTGTGGTCTCCGATGTCATTAACACTGAGCAGAAAGGCTGAATTTAATTTAGAAGCTGCTGGCTGGAAAATGGAATAGAGTGTAATGTCAGGGTGCATATTAACACACAAACATTTTGTCCATTCATCTTTGTGCCTCTCTGTGTTTCTGTCTCCACAACCGTCTCGACCTTTATTCCTGCTTATCTTTCACTTTGTCTTGTTTTCGCACACACTTAGAAAAGACTGCACCATACTTAATATATTGAACTCACGTATTAAAGACTCAGTTAAAGATGTCTTTTTTATTTTGCACCTGCTCACGCGCATCATGTGCTGAGATGAAATAAATAGATTTGTGGCCACTTCACTGAGGTGACAAGCTCTTACTGGCTGCAGAAAATGGGCAGACAGATTCAATAAAAGCTCTATAGCACTGCGTTCTTCACTCACACACACACACACACACACACACACACACACACACACACACACACACACACACCCACCATGCTCCCGTTACAACACCTGACGCAATCCCAGGAAACAGAGACAGTAGTGTTTTCCCAGTTAGCACCACTCATAACAGCGCCAGTCGTTTAACTGTCTCAGGGCAGGATTGCATTTTCTTGCGATATGCTGATTAATGATGCATCGTGTCGTTTCACATCGAGTTTCACAGCATGGAGAAATTCTCATTATCTCATGACACGTTGATCTATGGCTCAAAGTGTAGCACTTTGTTGTACTTTTTCTCTGAATGGAAGTGTGAACAAATGCAGAACACGTGTGCGCACATACCCACACAGTGGCAAAAGATGCTGGCTTGTTGGGAAAGACAAGCAAAACACGTTTGCTCTGTGTATTGAGGTCAGAAATCCGGTTGCGAATAATGAGTGTAATCAGTAATCTGATATTTATAGGTCGGTTATAAAAGGTCAAGACAAACTCTTCTATCAATATTTTTTTCGTTTGAGATCCTTATTCTGAGGCCATTTGGAAAGCATAAACTCCTCATTTCTCCTCTTAGAGAAAGAGACATTTTTAGCATTTTAGTCTAATTTTGTGTTATCTTTAATTGGACATCCGAGTTCAAGTCAGTCTTTGAAACCATGGCAGCTTCATTAACACATCATTAACACATTTTGAACGGAAGTAGCCTCTCTATCTTTGGCAAAATGTTGAAAAGTTCAGTCACTAACTAACTCTGGAAATATCACCAGGACAGCAGCAGTTACACCAGATATTATGAAAATGCAGATCATTACTATAGACCAGGGCTCGTCAAACTTTTTGTTAGGCCAAGGACCCTCTTAGCTCACAGAGAGATGGACCCCCATATAGTTTATAAGTGAGTTGCACTTGAAATAATTCTCTGAATATTTTTTGGTCTTCTCTAATTTGCACTTGCCTGTAGCTGCTAAGTCAGCAGCAGCTGTAGCATGGATGGTGCATTAGCCTCGCCCTCAGCACTTTTGCGCGTGATTTCTGAGGTCAGAGTCTCCTGCTCTAAAAGTTACAAAATGATCCATTTTGGTTTACAATAATACACTTTGAATAGTAATACACCTGATGGGCCAGTATGTTTTAATAGTACGTAAATGAGTGCAATTACATGGACATGAATAACTTGTTTATGAGGGTTATTCTGGTTATGATCATATTCGGGATATGGTGTTTACATGAGCAAAGAAAAATCTGGTTATTCATATTCTTCATATACATCCAGGAGTACTCCAGAAAGCATATTTGAGTTTCTCCTTCAACAGAACATGGTGTTTACAAGCTTAAAAACATAAATTGGATACTCCATGAATGGGTCAATCATGTCAAATTATTAAATAAATTATCAAATTATCAGTAATCAAATAAAAGCACTCTCGTGCTGGCTTGTGCTTGATGCCAGAAAGCGTGATTTTGGGGTATAGTGTCACTCTAGTGTCTCCCATTTAATATGTAAAGTTATGTGCTTGTGAAAGCATTTACTAATTAATGTCTTGTTTATCTTTATTTATCGACTGTTAACATAATGAGGTTTGTAATTATGGTAGGACATTAAGCAGCCAGCTGAAAGGCCTTTTGTTGATTATTGAGACTGTATAGAGATGTTTCAAAATGCTCTGTTCTCAGACACTAATATATATTGCTTTCTGGTTTATGTGGCACAAATGACCAATTACCTAGTGCTCAAATCCACATTTCCTTATTCAATGAGAAAGAAGTTTGAGGTATTACCATCTAAGTAGTTTTAGAGATTGCAGACCTTAACACTGACGCTCTGGGAGCAATGCAGCGGATGATACACATTCCACGCATAATCAGACAATGTGGATGCGAGTCTGCATACACAGATGTCTGTGTTTATGGTCTTGCATGTGTTTGTGTGTGTGTGTGTGTGTGAGAGAGTGTTATGACAATAAGCCATATGGCCATAGGCATTGTGAAGTCAGTTACCTTCCCTGAGTGAGCGTTCATATTAGAAGTTAAAGAGTCCCAGCAGAAAAGCTTTTGGCAAAACAACTGATATTGTGCAAAAGGTGTTCATAAAATGAATAGTTACAGATTAAACTTTAAATTTTGTGGTTACAACAAGCATGTCAAAGCCAACCATTCATGTATCAGTTTAAAAAAAAAAAAACATTCAAAAGTCATAACCCTTTTTGTCATATGCACAGAGAAATAAGCAGCACTGTTGAATGGAACTCTTAGTTATCTTTTCTCTTTATGTAAACCACCCATGAAAATACTCCTAACAGTTTAAGAGTCTCTTCAATTCCACTTTATTCAACAATAAAAACTATTTTGCAAGACTGAAAATTACACCAATAAAATTTAGATATGAATAAGCAAAAGTTAAAAGAACAAAATAAAATTAACCGTAGGGATAAACAGTGTAAATAACAATGATTAAAACTTCAAACCCAGGATAATAACATTACGTCAAATTAAAAGCCAGATTACAAAGGTCTTTAATTTTCATTTAAAGATACAGAGAGAGCTTAGCATTCTAATATGCAGAGGCATTAAGATGCACAGGTTAGGGGCATAAAAACAGGAGGCACTCTCATTGGTACTTTTATGGGACACATAGGGAACATTTAAATGAAAAGCAGTGGTGGACCTTAGTGATCTGGTTTCAATATAAAATGAGAGAAATTCTCTGATGTAGTGAGTAGCAAGGTCATTTAAAGCTTTATAAACAAGTAAAATAACTTAAAAATCACTACAGGTAGCCATGCAGTGTCTTAAGGTTTCTCCACACTAAAAAATCTTTTCAAACTTTAACAGATTTTGAAAGTTTGAGAGAGCTCACACATTATACATTTAACAGTTTTGTTCCTATAATGTATGGCCAAAACAGCACAACATATGCTAATACTTTCCAAACACCAACAAACAGAGTTTTAACTCTCAAAGCCAAAAATCGCACCATTTCTCATAGCCCGCATCTGTGTAATATAGTAAATTATGGTGGTCATGCATTTTTCCACAGCACCAACCTCTAGTGGCTCTAGTGGAGCGCTGTAGAGGTTTTGCGTCAAATATAGTACTCTTTTTTCCTTCTGTGGGGGATGACATCTAGGTCGTTTTAGCTACAAAGCCATCTTACACCACAGAAGCTCGATTCTCAACATATTAAACTGCAAAAGTAACACAACATGCCATATATATTGGGTGTCACATGAGAGTCTGAGTTATAAGGCCATTCCTCCAACATCTTATTTGCAGATAAAATCATTTTACCCTAAGAGGGATAAAAGACTTGCAAATGTGTTTGGATACTGTAATCCGCACAAAGCACACTTCAATTATGTCAGCCTATAGCTTAAATGGTGGATCTGTACTATTTTAATTGGTGCTTTGCATAGATTAAAGTGGTGGAAAACATCCGAGAGTCGACTTCCATGAACTCTTTGTGTAATGTTAGATCTACGCTCTTTGTATAGGGGCAGCAGTTGCCCTTTGATTAATGACAAGAGCAGTGCATTGACTCCCGATTTGCTTCATCAAGGCAGTTAGCCAGTCAGTTAGCTGCATTAGCTTCACCTTGCTGCATGTCTCTATTGGTTTTTGTTTCCACCTGACACAGCGGTTGGTCCAGTAGAGTATTCATCTCACCCTGCTGCACAGAGGCTTTTGACTGGGCTTAGTAGCATCAATCACATTATTGAGGCTGCTACCAGAGTAACCTCAGGGCACGACAAGAGTTTTAAACCTCTAAAAAAACTTTTGGCCTCAGTAGTATTGTAAGGCATGTATTTACCTGACACTTTTTAAAGGTTGTGGATTTAAGAGTGTATTTTTAGAGATAAGAAATACAGTACATTTCAAAATAAAAAATAAGAAATAAATTTTTAAAAAAGAGGCATTCATGTGCACCTAAAAAAAAGTAATGGTTATTTTACACCATACAATTTGTTGATGACTGGGAGGAAATAAAGACAATTAAATATAAATTTGTCTCTGAGGTTAGAAAACTAGGCTCGTGGCCAGGATTTTAGAAACTAACGAGAATAAGCTCTCCCATCTCTCAGCGACTACTGAGGTGTGAATGTGTGTAATCATGAATGTTGAGCAGGTTGTTGGCCAAAAGGTGCATGCCTTCTCTGGATGAACAAAGGTTATTGTTATTTGTGCAGCTGCTTTTCTAATGAAATGTCAAATTAAAGGCAGCGATACACAAAACAACACGTGGGCCAACTGTGATGAGCATCAAGTTGTTTTTTTTCATGCCTGATGCTTGGAAACAACTCAATAGATTTTTGACCCCCTGTCTCGCTCTTTTGCTCAAACCGTGACCTGCTGGATTACTACACTGCGTGTGCTCACAGACTCAATACTGCTACATGCGCAGCCACAAAATGAATAGTCACAGATTTGAACCGTTTGACAGCCAGGAAAGAATTATGCTTTGGCTCAGGAGGATGTGGTTTCACTGGGCACCAGTATGCGGAAGAGTGTGCAACCATGAATGACAAACATGGTGCTGCAGCAGAATATATGCTGCGGTATCTCCTTGCAGGATTGAAAAACAGGGTACAGGGTGTTGCATCTGACAGAGATATGAATGCAAGTGTCTCATACCGAAGACAAGCCAGTCCCTCCAGGATTTTGTTGTCAATTTGGGGGATTTTTGCAACCTAAAATGCCTGATTTCACAGCAGCATTTCTAAAGAAAAAAATTGATGCATGTTGCAATGTTTAAGATGTGTCTCTGTGTCAGCGATAGCTCTGGCTGGAGGCATGATGTGGATCGATGTACGTACGCAACATCTCCTTGAGGCAACTTCTTCGAATTTGGCACAAATGTCCATGTGGGCTCACTGATGAACTGAGCAAGTTGATTTTAGTGGTCATAGGTCAAAAGTCAAAGTCATATAACCTTGTCTGTGTCGTTCTTGTAAATATGATATCTCAAGAGCACCCTTAGAGATTCCTCCAAATTTGGTACAAATGTCCACTTGGACACAAAGATGAACTGATAACAATTTGGTGGTGAAAAGTCACTGTGAGCTTGCATATGTCTCATTTCGTGAAAGTGATGTTTCAGGAGGGACTTGAGGGAATGTCTTCAAATTTGGCACAAATGTCCACTTGGACTCCAAGTTTGGTGGTTAAAGGTCAAAGCTCGATGTCATGGGGACCTTACAAAACATGTTTTTAGCTATAAATCAGGAATTCATGTGCTAATGATAGGTGTCTGCTATGGCAATTTTTCTTGTCTGTGTACAACAAGTTTCAGCCATTCTCCGGTGTGCTTTGTGGTAGAAAAAATGTTTTTGTTCTACCAAAATGTTTGGCATGGTTCAGAGCACGGTCTTCAGCGGTGTGTTTTGTTGGTAGATGTGAGACGTTTGTGTCCCACACAAATGTATCTGCATCTTCAAAAGCAGAAACAAGGGAGTGTGTTTGATGACATTATGCAAAGGACTGCTATCATTGAATTTTGATCAGATTTGCTGAAAAGTTGCAGATGTGGGACAAGATTGCAAAATAGCGCAGAATTTGTATTGATTGGTTGAATTTGTGTTTATTGTTTACATAACATCACATTATATCATCCCAGAGGTGCTGAAAAGCTCGCCGTTGTGTGAGAGAGTTGATTTTTCATGGAAAAGCTCTATTGCCTGCTTTTTTATCCTTTATCCCTCCTTCCAAACACACACACACACACACACACACACACACACACATACTTACTTATAGCTAATGCACAGCTCTGTTATCCAGGGATTGAAAGGAGAACATTAGTCCAAAATCAGCTGCTTAGTTGGAACACATGGCAGGGAGACAATGCTGACTCACTGCCCACTGGGACACCACCACCATCACTACCACCAACAACAAACACACAAATACAGACATGCATACAAAACAGCCGACAGCCGTCTATAACTGCAGATTGGATTTCATTCTCAGGACCCCATTAATTCCTTATGGATTCTCATATTGATTGAGGGGCCTCTGGTCTTGTTAATTCAACTCAGCCCAGACGAGTTTTGATTCAGTTTGCCTGAAGGTGACTGATACTTGTAAGAAAGGGTGAAAAAAGCTCAGGCAGAGGCAGCGGGGAGGAGGATGAGACAAAGGAGGGAAGGACAGAAAGAGGGAATATGAAAAAAATGATACACATAGAAGGAAAAAGAGGGGAAGAGAGAATGAGGCAGAAATAAGAGATAAGGGTGGAACAACAAAATGAATCAGCAAAAGGCAGAAGTTAAAGAAATATAAGGAGAAAAAGATAATGAGTTTGGGATGTTTGGACTTACTATGTAGTTCCACTCCTTGAACTTTTTGGTGAAAAACAGAGAAAATGAACGTTATAATCAATCGCTGATTTCCATCTTAATGCATCAAGGAGGTTTATTTTCACTTCGTTCTTTTTTCATTAGCTCATTATGCTAACGAGTCCTTATATAAATCCCTCTTGATAAGTTGCAACTAGGCCTGTGTGCATATGTGCACAATATATGCACTCAAGCATGAAGGCCAAATGCAAATATGCTTTCTCACAAAATAGATGCAAATAGCAAAATAGATGGTCTTAAAAATGACTCTGCAGTAATTAATTTATTAATTACATCTGCAATTAAGGCTGCAGAAATAAGATAAGCCACATAGCTGGAGAAAAGGGAGAAAAATACAAGAGAGCATACTTAAATAAGTAGAAAAATATGTATTGTGTATTGGTCCAAATGTGTAAAGCTAACTTTAGCTCTAATGCATCGAGTCACCGTCAGAAAAGCTTGTGACAAAATCATTCCTATACAAATGGTGTCAAAATAATTGACTTAAAATAATCAAATAGTCAGCACAGTGTCTATTTGTGGTCTTTTTATGCATGACAATATATGGAAAAACAATGTTAATTCTACTTTCCTTTAATTCTTCTTCTTCTTTTTTACTTTACTCCCATGATAATTTGCTTTTGCAGTAAGCAGTCTGCTTCCAGCTGGCTGCCTGAGTCTGGTGCTGTGTGCACATTAAAATCATGACTGGAAAAAGAAAGTTATTTTCTCTCAATGAACGATGTAGTCTCCTCACAGCAGAAAATGAATACGCACGAGGAGCACTTGTGTTGAAAGCCGTCCTCATGAAGTGGAATGATAATAAGAGGTTTCACTGTTATGTTATTTTCCAGGCCTGGGAAAGTCATGGAATAGTAAAATCCTTAACGGTTTTGAATAAATCATGGAATTTTGTTGTGTGTAATGAAAATAATTGCAAAAGTAATCCGTGGATAAGCCGTCACATAATAACAATTTTCCATAGCTGTTGATTTCATTTAGCTCTAAAATGTGTCAATGCGTGACTACATTTTGTAGACCATCACAGACTATCCTCGTTTTCTCTCTATGTTTTGTCTCTCACGGCGTGTGTGCCTACTAGCTGGGATTATGTTTGAGCAGAGTTTGAGTCTGATTTGAATAAGAGAAAAATAATGTAGTGACAGTGTGATTTACCATGTAAGATTTTGAATTCCAAAGCATCCATACTCATGCTATGGCCTACTTAAATTGTACCACATTTTTGAGATGGAGCAATGTTCATTTCATACATTGTGAATGGTCATGCATATATATTGATGTTTTCTTAAAAAGTAACTGAAAAGTTTTTAAATTTTGTTCAAGAACATGTGCGGTAACTCTGAAAATGCTCCTGTAATGAAACAGCAGAAATGTATTTTGAAATATTTAATTAAAATCAGTAGATATCAAAACTCTCTTTTTAATTACCTTATGTTCATCAGGGTTCCCATGGTCATGGGAAAACTTGGAAAAGTCCTTGAATTACACAGTCATATTCTGAAGTCCTGGAAAAGTGATGACATAAGGGAAAACAATTAAAATTTTAGAAAAAGTCATGGAATTTTATTGTATGTTAAAAAATGTTACCGTAGTCTGTGGATAACCTTCCATGTTATGTAACATATTGGCAGATTTATTTTCCGTAGCTGTCTTCTTAACATAGCTCTAATGTTTCTCTAACTTCATGTTAGCCAGCTAGCTGAAATTATGAAATTATAGTTTGAATCTATATGTTTAAAAATTGCAAGGGACGTTTGTCAAGAAAAGTTTGTGGGTCCTTGAAAAGTCATGGAAAAGTTTTGAAATGTTGTCCTTGAAATTATTTGGTAACCCTGTTCATGTAATAAACATACAAATGTCAATTAGACAGCTGGATGAGAAATAAGGCAAAGGGTAGAAAAAAATGCTTTTTATAATTATCCGGTTATAGTGATCAGTTTGACCATGAAAGACATCATCTCTATAAGCAGTTTCCTCTGTATACAAATAGACCTCAACACACTGCCATGTGAAGAGGATAAAGTACACTTTTTGTTCTCTGAATACTTTCGTACCTCTCCTTTACAAGGAAATGCCATTATCAGTGGTCCAGGAGATGTAAAGAAGGAACATGTTCTTTCTTCTGTAACTTTGCTACCAGGGTGAGAATGGATCGAGAGGCGTTATTTGTCATTGTCAGGCTGAGTGCCCTGCTCCATGTCTGATGGTCAAACCTGTCTCACCCTAGTTCTTTTTTCTGTTTTCATCTCTTCTTTTTACCCCTCTAAAGTTTTTTGTTGTTTCACCCCAATTTTTCTTCTTTACCAATTGACGTCCTTTCATCATTTTTTTTGCCTCTCCTTTTGCTGAACGCTACCTACGTTCTTTTACTTTGATCTCTATTTGTTATTGTACGTCATTGCCTGATTGTTTACATTCCACACGTTTTTAGTACGTGGTGCACAGTACTAGGTCACACCGTAGCTGGACAGCCTAATTGTGACTTAAATTCAAAATGACTCCCAGAAAAATAATACTAGTCTTTCATTTTTTTTTTCTTATTTTCCCTTCTGACCACCTTATTTTCTTCTTCCCTCAGGTTTAGAAAAAGTTGGTCGTGATTCCAGCTACGAACAAGAGGGGAAGGTTCAGTTTGTGATGGACGCGGTGTACGCCATGGCCCACGCTCTGCACCGCATGCACCGGGAGCTCTGCTACGGATATCCAGGCCTTTGTCCACGCATGGCCAACAACATCGATGGCAAAGAGCTGCTCAGCCACATTCGTGCAGTCAGCTTCAATGGTAAGTTAAACATTCATGCAGACTCACAAGCCATTTTTACACAAAGGTCATTCTATAGAGCCACTACAAAGTCCCTACATTAAGCCACCTTTGCATTTAAACACGGAACCAATAGGCAGCAGCAGCATGCTGATCCATTATGAAAATTTTAGATAGCATATTGGCAATGTGGAATCAAACACAAAAGCATCTGGCTCTAGTGTGACATATAACATATGTGTCTGCAGCCCTTTCTACATAATAATAATAATGGTATAGTACGGTAATGGCAATCATTTACGGTCCCTGTTATATGGCGGCTGATCTTGTCCTCTGCTCAGAGGGTAAGGGGCTCCCGGATATCATTGTTTTCCCAGTTTGCAGAAATTTATGGCTGCTGTTCTTCTTCCTTGAGCACGCCGCTCGGGTGGGCTGCACTCATAATACACCGTCAAAACATCACACTAGTCCCACCCATTATCTTGTCCTTTTACATAGACTTTGTTTTGGTGTTTTAGAATAGAATAGTCTTTATTTATTTATTTATTCTTTGTTGTCATTGATTAAAAACTACGAAATAGTGGAGCATGTCCCCTGAGCATGTAGTACAAATAAAAGAATGGTAAAGTGCTGAAATTCCACAGTAACTTTCAGAGTTAAAGAAAATAATAATGACAGTTATCAATGACGCTTAAGAGGTAGTTGCAAATCAGTAGTCTAGGTGCAAAGTGCATGTGCTGAAGTGCCTGTAGTGTGCATATTTAAGTCCTGAGTTCATGATTAGGGGAAGGGGGGAGGGTGGTGGTCTGGGGAGATTTGTTTAGCAGCGTGACTCCATGGGAGAAATTTCTGTTTGACATCCTGCTGGTCTTTGCTCTGATGGATCTGCATCTTTTACTTGAGAGCTGGAGGTCAAAGAGGTGATAAGCTGTGTGGAACTGGTTCTTGATGATGATGATGATGATGATGATGATGATAGAACATATCTTTTTTTATGGAGAACCCTTAGGAATGAGTTAAAACTTAAGAAAGGAAATCTGTCAGCATTTTAGGACCTCCAGTTCCAGTTCCAGTTCTCCAGTTGCAAAGTCAATGGATTTTTTTGTAACATCTGTAACATAAAATACGTCAATAAGTAACCAACTGACAAACTTTGAAGCTTTTATGTGTCTTAAAAAAGACAGTTGCTAACAAGTGGCTTAATGAGAGTATGTGACGTCATCAACCTGAACCGCACCAAATACGGCTTTTCAGCCTTGTAGCGTTGGCAACCGTAGTGTTGTTCGTGTTAGCGTGGCAATAGCTTTTTATTTCTGGGGATGACATTTAGGCTTCAAAAATCCTGAAAGTGGTGATGATTTGTGAGGATTATCTTGCTGAACAAAAGGTGTAAGTCTTTTACCACATAGCTTATTTTCTGCAAATATCCAAAATCCAATGGAAAAATCCCATAGGCTTTTTGACGAGGGAGCAGGCAATGTTCAGGCAATGCTTCTACATTGGCCTACAGAAAAATGCATCCCTGGGGCATGTTATACAGAATGGTGAGGTGGCATCGTGCTTTGATATCCCCGCCTTGAGCAGTGTAAAAGGGGCTACAGACTCACACATAGTTAACATCTTACAAAGCAAAATGCACTAAGCAATCATTTGACCTTACAACTCTTCGTATCATCCCGCCCTTCATATTTTCTCCTCTGCAGCTGCATAGGCTAAAAAGAAATCAAAACATTCTCTGCCAAATGCTCCATGATACATAATATAGCAAAAAATAAAATAATGAACAATTAGGATGTAAACTGCTGAGTTATTCAGTCAAAAAAGGGCAAATTAGAGCTTTCAAAAACTTAGACACCACTCAGTAGTCCTGTAAAGTTTGTCCACCCTGACTTCACCAATTCAGCTCATCCTTTAACAATGCTAAGCCCGTCTCCTTTTTAATTCTTCTAATCCTTATCATAAGAACACATCATGTGGCTCACCTTGAAAAATGAAGTTAATCTTGCTGCTTTCCTAAAACTATTACTGCTTATATTTTGCTGATGTGGTCTTGTATCACTTTGAACCCGCAGTGCTCAATACTTTCCCCTTTTTCTCCAAAATCCTCTGCCACTGACAAATTTAAATGGTTGAAAAACATTCACTAATTTCCTTCTAAATAATAGCAGACACCTCATTTCAATGTTCTTTTAATAATCCATTTCCCTCCCGATGTGCTAGTACCTGCTTTTCTGTCTGTCTTTTCATTTCCTGCGTTCTTCTATCAAGTATTGTGTGGAATACATATGGGTTAGGGAGTAGGAGAACGAGGGAGTCTTATTGTGAGATTACAGAAACGCTTGTCTGATTTAGTTTTAGAGGCAAGATTGAAATTGCATGAATGTGTCTGTGTAGGAATGTGTGCAGAAATATGTGTCAGTGTTTTGTTGTTTCCCGCACTATCTCCGTCTGTCATCGCTAGAACTGTCGAAAACCAATTCACAGGCGGGCACTGATTGCTGTTTCATACTGCAACAGCAGGTTTGTGCTCAGGTGTGTTGCTCTGTTATTGCTGGCCTGGAGGTAGAGAAATCATCCCATAACCACAAGGTCACAAACTTTATACCCCAATGAATCACCGAGCCCTCACTCACTGAAAGTTGCCCTGCACAAAATGTGCCGCAACTTTCTCAGTGGCAGTGTTTTGAGAGAACATAAAAAAACTCGATTAGATGGAGCTAAAATGATATGGGAATAACGGTTTGATGTTGGTGTTATCAGACAAGCATCTGCCATTACAAATGTTTCATATGCCCATGACACCTTCAGATAGCTCTACAGAAAGTTCCAGATAAAAGCATCAACTGCTACAGACCTGACTTGTATTGTAATGCTTCTGTTCAGTGCCTGCCTGCCTTTTTCAGCATCTGTCTGTGTTGCATGTCCACAAATTTCAGATCCATAAAAAATGTACAATTGACTGATCAATGACATTAAATTCTTTTAAAACAACTTAAGTATAAATAGATAATTGTGCATTTCACACACAATATTCCCCTCTAGTATTTTCTTAGAAGAAAGGAAGAATATGGGAGTAAGGAGGCATGAATGAGACATGAATGCATCACATTTTGACACCATTCAAATTAAGCAAATCAAACAGGCTAAAACATGAAAACTAGAAAAGTGCGCTCAGTAGAGTGGAGATATCTGCCATGTGTGTCTGATAATTCAACTGGTAGAGTGTGCACCCCATATGGGGCTGAGACTTCAGCAGACTTAGCTACAGGTGAGACAGTATGCAATATACATTATAGAGGTGCACCCGCAGTGGACTGGCTGTATGGAGACAGACCTCAGACATTATGGCCAGTAAAACACCTGCCTCTAGTAACTTATGTGTATTATATCATATTGGGTATGGAATTAATCAGCAGATGCTCCGGTACAAAATGAGGCCAAAATTTTCCATGGAGCAATAATGAAGGTAAAAATGTGCTTGCAACAGATGGTAAAGCCTGTTTTTAGCTGAGACGATTGCTGAAAATGCCTTTTGCTATATGATTTTGTTGTTCACTTGAGGTCTCTTAGGGGGAGTGAGGAGTCAACAGTCACACACGCAAGAGTTAAACAGGTTTTTCAAGAACTGTGAATCACTGCAACCTTGAGAGCTCCTTGAGCTTACAGTCAAAAACATGCACACAAAATATAAGGCTAATGGTCCCGCTAGTTTGCAAGATTAACTGAGAATAGACAGATACACGCACTCAACTGAATGCATGATGAAAATTGGAGTAGAATATGTTGGTCGTTGAACAAAAGATGCAAGAAGGAAGAGAAGGAAGCAATGGATATGCACTGCACTGGGTGGTGGAATTACACACAAAGTACTCAGACATTATGCTGCCTCATCCCACCAATATGTGAGTCTAACTGGAAAATGCACTGTTGCACCCAGATGTATTGACACTGGTGAATATCAGTTTAACAGCTGTTGCAGTACATCAGGAGAAGCATTGTGTCTATACTGACTTTTAGGTAGTTTCTGAATCCTGTGTTTGCCTCTACTGTACCAGCAAGTTTTGAAATCACATAGACATGTATAGGTCCCTCCTGGGTCTATTCCCATTGGGTCATTTTGTTTCGCTTGGATTTCTGGAAACACTATAAGAAAATGTTGTACACATCAGCCTTGAATTATTGCTCTTCCAGCTCCCCAAAACAAGTTTTCTTTATGTGGTGAGTTCATTTGTTTGCATTGCCATAAAACACAGAGGTGAAATAAAACTGATAAAATCAACAAAGAGCAAAGTTTGCTGCCAAAAAAACAGTAGGGGATTTAATACCTTCATAATTCAAGTTTTTCACTAGAGAGCTTTGGCATAATGATTTGCAGTGGACTGTAAAAAGAAACCTTGGTGGCAAATTTAGGTTTTAAAACAGCCTAGGTCATTAACAAGCTTGTACATTATTGGCACGATATGTCAATTTCTAACGACAGTTTTCAGAGTTCAAATGTAATATCTTCTACGGTCTTCTAAGAAACCTAAACTTTGGGTACTTTTTTCCATTTCTTTGTTCTTAAACCTCTCTGCTGTTTTTGTCTTCGGGGCAGGAAAAGGGTGATGGGGTTTGTTGGGCGAATCTTTGTTGCAGTTACTCTTATCTGGGTTGTTTACATCGACAGCGCTCAAGATTTAAAACTTTTGAGACGGCAACTTTATGTGTGTTTATGTGTATATGCCTGGGTATATTTGTGAGTTCCAATTAAAAGTGGTTTTGTTATTGATCTGTTTAGGGCCGACATGACATCGATAACACTAAAGAAGAAAAGGGGCAAACAATGGAGGTAACTCTATCTCGGGTTGTGTTTTTGTGGCACATAAAGGGGGAGAACAAGTTAAATTTGCTGGAACGTGGATGGTCTTTCTCTCTCCTCTTTCTGGATACGTACCAATTCACCTTTCTAGCAGCTGCTTGAAGAGAACAAGATGAGTGAAAGGGAGGAGATAATTTCAAGTCATTAGGGCAGTGATTGTACTCCCGCTGGATCTGTACCAAGACATCTTAACTTAAAAAGTGAAATCTAACAGGCAGGAGTGACAGAAAAGGAAAAAGAGGGGCAGACATGCAAAATGAGGAGACAAGGACTCTCAGGAAGTAATTAGAACGAGTTCAACCTTTGGATTTCAAGGTGAACATCCTCTCCAACAAGACTGGTGTCCCAAAGATGTCGTCTTCCTCGTGTAAAATGGTGTTTGTTGGCGTAGCTCTTTGTGTGAAGTTAGTACAAATGTTAAAAAAATTTTTGATTAGTCATGAAAATAGGATCTTTTGCAATTAGGGTGCCCACCCGGTGAGCAAGGTTAAATCCCCCATGCCAGTGAGTTGAATCTAATTCAGCATTCAGTGATATATACAAACAGTGTTGCATGCAGATATAGCTTATTTACTTTTTCACAGCTCGAAAACTCAAAATATGCAATGAAAAAAAACCACATTTGAATATTTATAATAATTTAGCATATTCCCACTGTTAGAAATATTGACATTATATCTCTTCATACAGTCCATTTTCTAAATAATACCTTACCTTAAATTCCATTCTTTTTGAATTACCTAGAAAATCTGCACATAGACACACAAGCAAGCTGAGGCTGGCGCATTGCAGAGCAAGACAAACAATAAGAAAACGAACCCTGGAGCAGCAATGACACACCGTGCTGTCCAGCTTTTGTTTGCTGGTGAGTTTATTGGCTTATCCGAGCAAACACACACATTCATGCACATAGAAAGCACCCAGAAACTAATGCACAGACATACAAAGGCCATTATGAGGGATGGAATCCAAAACTAAAACAAAACAAACATTGCTTTTGAAAAACTTTATTTCCTGTTATTGGCAAAATAATGTTGACTCAAGGCCTACTGCAAGCTTTTTCTAAAGCATACAGCTGCAATGTTTCGCTTACATTAAATGTGGGCACCAGCAGGTAAATAACAGAGTGTCCTATTAAAACTAGATTTACCACCTCATGGTTGTTTGCCTCCGCAAACCAGTCAAGTTGCATTTTCAGTTTACATTTGTGTCTGTCCAGACTTATTTGTTATGACAGTTAACAATGCTTCAAATGTGAATGTTGCTGCAAAGAGGCTACAAACTATATAATGTAGATGCTTCGCACATATCTTCCTCCGGCAACACAAAAGATCTGTACAATCAGCACAGTTTAAAAGCGGGCACCCAACATTAGTGTCACCAATTTAGTAACCGACCAAAGGTATCTGTTCCTGAGTTATGGTGGTGAATAACTGCCAGAAAAGTGATGATGTTCAGTAACTCTACAACACACTATTCAGGCTAGTGTTAATCTGACTAAAGCTGGTTAGAAATACAAAAGAGAAAATACAAAAAGAAAATCCATTGCTTCCTCTCTCATCCCCAAAATTCCACTAGGCACAGTCCACATTAACAAATCCAGGTGGACCATGGGACATTAGTGTGCACGTGTTGTTTAGAGCACCATCCTGAACCAGGAAGTGGACCTCGGAGAGAACAATAAATAGAGATCAAAGAAAATAATAAACAATGGAGCAAACACTTGAATGACAAAATGAAATGTGTTAATTAACCTAATTGGACCTTGAGTTTAGGATCTCACATTACAAAATCAAATAAACTAATAAATAAAATAACTTTTTACTTGACTGAGAGAGAGTGAGTGGCGCTCCCTCACAGTGTCCTTAGCTATCGAGGACTGACACTAAAGAGACAAAGAGCTTTAGTCAACAGACCGTAACGTCATGCTGCAGTGGGCAGAGCAATCAGCGATCAAACTACATGGAAAGATGAAAAGATGTGATACTATCTGTTGAATCGGGGTTTGCATGATTAAAATCCACCTTCAAATGGCAGTGGGGCAGCTTTTACCCAGAATTCTGAATGCTCAGTGCGTTTTATAGGTCTTATAGCAGAAATGTAGCTAAAACTAATCTAAATTAGTTTTCGAAAAAAACAAACTACTTTTAAAAAAGTCCATAAAAATAAGAAACAAACTTAACAAAAAAACAAAATTAAATCCTGAAAGTAAAGTAAAAGTTATCTGATAAAATGATATACTCATTAAATGAAAAAAAATCATCAGTGTGTGTGTTTTTGTTGTTGATTACAAGTAGGAGTTTTGTAAAGTGTAATTTTCTCAAGAAAACTGCTCTTTTCTCAGAACGGTAACCAGTTCAGATGCTGTTCTTGTCGAACCAACACACACACACACACACACATTGCGGTCGCCCACACAGATTAACTTGGCCTATTCACACTCCCCTGGCTTTGTTGGTTGTAAGTACACCCCATAGTGGCTTTTCAAATGGAGCTGTTGCTAATGTTTCCTGCTCCATCACTCTTTTTTTCTCTTGTTGTCGTACTATTCTTTTCTTGTATCTTTCTTTAACTGCCATGTCTCTGTCCTTCACTTGTCTCCTACCTTTACTGCCTCGTTCTCACTATTGTCTCCCATTCACCGTCCCTCTCTCCATCTCCTTAGCTGTCTGTGTTCTCTTCCTCTCTCCTACCACTCCCACTCCCTAAAGGCATTGACTCATCATTTCATTCCTTAAAGCCTTTTTCATTTCTTTTTTTTAGCTGTTTAGGTTTCGAGCAGATTGTCAAATTTTGATTTTCAATTTGTGCGAGGAGCTGGAACTCAGCCCAAATTTCTCGTGGGAATCTTAAAAGCAAGTTACACAGACCTCCCAAATAGAGACTTTATTGTCTCACTGTGGTATGTGAATTTGTAGTAGAGTTTAAAATAGTGAGTTTATTGTATTCTGAAATAACTTGCATTTTGGATCCCTAAGGCTACGTTCACGCTGCAAGCTTTAGTGCTCACTCAGGTTTATTATATTTCTCAGATTAGATTTGTTTTAATTTTTTTTTTTTAATTTAAAATTTTTTTTCAGATGTAATTGTTTAAATGTGGCCAATATCAGATTCCAGTGTGAACTGAGCTGTCCTGATTACGCAAAAGAACAATCAAAAAGATGGTGCAAGCAGCACACTGTCTTTTGGAAGTAAACAGGGACGCCTCTAAAGTCAGTGTTTTTGATTTCATTTATAGGTTTACATGCAGTGGAAGCCAGGGACTTTGTGAGCAGGTGAAGACAAGGACAAGAATAAGGAGATAGACATATTCTTAATGAGGAGCTTTTTGTGGAGCAATGGCTGCTACTTATGCTTGGAAGTGTGTGTAGATGCAGCAGTGTCACCCAGGATTTAGGACAGCATGCTGTATGGAAATTGCCCAAACCAGAATTTAAGAAATACCATATCCCACGAAATTTGTACCGTTCTACATTTGTTAGTCCAGATCAAACAAACAAAAGACCAGTTCTTTTCTGAACTAACTTACTTTCTGTTCTTTAATGTGATGCCAGTGTATGAAATAGCACTCAGACTCAGTAGTTGAGGACAATGAGATTATAATATTGTGTGTGTTAGATTTAAGTGGGCTTGTAAGAAAAAACATCTATAATCAATTAGCTGCGCATGAATGCAGAATCTCTAGGCAACGGGACAAGATTTTGTTATTGTAAGCATCCTGGTTTCCATTTGTAGTGTGGGTAGTATTGACCAATCACCTTTGGGTGCCAGGTAAACAGTCGAAAGACAGAACACATTGGCCAAAATTCAGTCTTGGATCCCATCGCCTATCATCCAAACACCAAGCGTGAGCTTTTCTAAAACTTTGTCCTGATTGATTTGTACATACCTGTTTATGGAAATTATCCAAAATGACCAGAGAACAGAAGATGGAGTCTTGGTCTGGATATTTGCTGGTTACATCAGATGAATATGTGCTGTTGCCCCTAGAGGCTTATCATTGTCTGACTGATAGCCAAGGGTTGCCAAAATTCAGAAATCAAAGTCCAAAAGTGAAAGCAAAAACGGTGACGGCCACCTGCACTTGTCTTTCACACAAGTGTGGGTTCTGTCATGCAAGAAAACTCTGCGTGAGTGGATCACTGCCAGGTTATATCTCCTGCCGGGAGACAAGATGGACATCACCATGGGAACCGACTTGCACTAATTAGAGCGGCTTGACTTTGAGGAGATGAACTCTACACCTGCCTGTACAACCTAAGGGAGAGAGAAAGAGAAGTAAGGGATGATGAAGCTTACTCACTCATAATGACCTCAGAGAGACCGAGACAGAGGAAGACAGCACTAGAGGAGTAACTTCCTTGAAGATGATGAACTTGCAGGCATTAATGATATTTGAGAGCAGGGGTGAAAAAAACAGAGGGGGTTATGGAAGTGGGGAGTCTATCATGATGACCATGGAGTGCAGGGATAGAAGGGGAACATATGGAGAGAGAGGAGAGAGGAGGACAAAGTTCAGGTGGAAGATAATCAAAGGACATGGATGGAGAAAAAAGATGGACAGCTGGCTAAAAAAATGTGAAAAAGTATTGGCTGGAGAGACAAATTGGGTGCAAAAGACAATGAAAGAGGGTGTTGGTGAAGACTCTCAGTCAGCCAGGCCATTGTAGTTCTATATCTTAGGCAACTGGACTTTTTTCAGCCCCCGGACACATGGAAGAGTACTGTCTGCGGTGGAAATGCTAAACACATCTAGGGTCTAGGTACCTCTTTGTTGTTACTTTAGGTTCCAATGGCACTATACCGAAAGCCTTTGATGGAAACACAGCGATAGAGGAGATGGCCTATGACACCACTTATCACCCACTTACAATGCTAAGTGCAATGCCACAATGCCCACTTACTAACCCTTACGACCCACATGATGGCCAGGGGGGTCAACAGCTCACGTGTAATCCTAACAACTCTGACACTAAGAGCTGACATGTGACCTCAACAACTCTGTGAGGGTTTACACCCACACAGGGTTTAAAGCCTGCAATTCTCCTCCAAGAGTCACTTTGAACTGAAGAAGCCAAGTCCAGTTGCCTACAATATAGCACACAGGAATGACAAAGGGTGTGTCGGGGGTAGAAGCACAGCAAGACGAACTTTGCTGTCCTAATATCATCTTAGGATAGAAGGAAATAGATGAGACGAGTCATCTACAACGTCTCCATTTGGCAAGGGAAGAGAAATGTCATAGACTAAAATGGAGCCACGCAATACTTGATGACTTGCCGGGTAAAAGGGAAAAGACAGGGGAAAAAAAGACAGGATATATCAGACTTTACCAGGGCATCATGACCTTGAGACACAAGAAACTGGGAGAAAACAATAAGGGTGAATATTGTATTACATAGAGTCTGACATAAAAAAAGGAAGAGATTTAAGAGGCAGACAGACCCTTAAGTTTGCAGAGAGAACGATAGCAGAGGAGAATCAAATAGAGAAATAAAGGGTAAAACAGTAGGCGTAGAGACTCAGAGATGCTAAACTTTCCTGGGTCAGGGCAACCTTGGTTAAGAGACAATGGGAAGAAAGACTTTAATTCAAACTTCAAAGAAGAGAAGGGAAATGCCTGACAGAGGTTGAATGATGTTTTAAAACATATTTTTTCTTTTTCTTTTTAACTGTCATGTGAAAAACATTGCACAATAATGGCTGATGTCATTTCACTTGCCAGCATTGCTAAGAAGCCAACTTTATGTTGCTGTCAAAGGTCTTTTCTTACTTTGTGTTCAATAGAAACAATCAAACACTGCAGGTGTTGAGAGCAGCTTTGAACTAAAGGTCTCACTAAAGCATCTCAAATATAATGGTTAGCTTCTGTTAGCACGTAGCCTTCACAGCCCTCAGGTGAACGCTACAATCATTTTTCCAGTGTTGGGCTGTTGTCTGACGGCAGACACAACAGAGTGGAAAAAAACCTTCATGACAGCACCTGTATTGTATAGTTGGCTCTTTTGAAACATGGTGAAGTGATACTGATAGTAGTCTTGGCTATTACACCAGTGCTGTCTAAGTCACTCAGCCACTCAGAATGGCAAACACGTCAACACGTGGCTGAGAGCTAAATTTGCAGACTGAAGCAGTTATGGAAATGTGTATTCCTGAGCTGGAGTGGAGTCTTTGCAAAACCGGACAATCGACATTTAAATAAAAATTTCGACATTTTGGGAAGTATAATTTAGAGCTGCAACAATTTGTTGATCAACAGCAAATTAACATGCAACTACTTTCATAATCAGTTATTTGGTTGTAGTCATTTTTCAAGCTGAACTGCCCAACATGTTTGCTTGAGACTTGCTTAGGACAACCTTTAAAGTGAGCAAAAGTTAGCTTCAGACAATGTGCAGTGATGTGCTAACTTTGTCACCATAGAAGGCCCACTCTCAGTTCATCTTATTGGACAGTAGGGGAAAAATGCTGGTGTCATCCATTTTTTCCACTCTGAGTTTGGATTTTTTGCAACTTGAGGCATTGAGGGCGACAAAACAGTAAACAAAACAATTCAATCTTACAGAAAACAGTTACAAAAAGTTGCTGCTCAAACGTGCTCTGTCTGATCAGTATGGTGACCCTGAAAGGTGTACTCTCTCACAGTATTACCATAACCCAAATATCAAATGATATCAAGGCTTATCATGGACATTTTATTAAAACATTATACCATGCAGGCCTTCCGTGTGTTTATGTCTGTCCCCCTGGCACGCAGACAGAAACATAACTCCATAGGCTGCACATAATCTCCTACTTACTACCTGCTGCTCACTTAAATGCAGCAGGTAGTAAATAGATTATTGACATAATGTCCAACCTCGTTCAGGTGGTATCACCTTGCCTACCTTGGCGCACCCTCACAGTGAAAATGCCATTAGAAGCAATTCTCATCCACCGCAAGCTGAGGCTGTGTACTTAGCTGGCTGGTGAATAATTTCACTGTGGAGAGCGACTGACATCCCAAACAGTTCCGTTATAATGATCGAAAGTCAGACCGTATACTGTCAATATAATGACACACAGACCGACAGCAGATTTTTCTTTTAGTTTATATATAGTTTGTTTTCCTCCATACAGTGTTTTCTATTACTCTTCTCATTATCTTCTCAGTTATATATTACCTTTTGCCACCGCAACGGACTAATTTTCTGAGAAGGGGGATCATTGGCTGAATATAATTTTAGATAAGAACACAGAATAGGAATAGGCAGATATAAAAGCAATCAAACAGAGAGCCAAAATGAATACAGTAGACGGGCAGAAATGTATCCACACAGACACAAAAACAACCTGAATTGAGTTTGAGGAAATGAGAGGCGGGAATAATAATTTGTTATTGCATATCCTAAGACGCCACTAAATCTCACATCCGTGCATCTTTCTTGACACCAAATATATATTTTCTGTCATGAATGTGTTGTTGTCTGAGATTAGATTTTACTAGATAAGATGTGACACTGCCAGCTGCAGGGACAGGAAAAATACAAGCACATGTAATCTTCTGACAGACAGCATTGTGCAGGCAAACACACTAACACAAATGTGTTGTGACCAGACAGCCTTAACACAACAAACCAAATAAAAAAAGGTCAGATCACAACACACACACAGGGGTAGTGTGACTTCATTCTCTGCTTAGGACACCTTAACACCACTATAGCAAATAATGGTTTGCTGTTATATTAATACTCTCAATGACACATACTGAACTTTCATTACAGCTCTGCTTAGCCTACGTCAGATATGTAAGTGAAATTACATAACAAACGTACTTATTTTAAACCAAACTATGATCTTTTCTTCAACCTAACCAGGTCATATTGTTGCTGAAACATAGCTGCGATGCTTTCAAGATGCTGAAGGTCCAGTGTGTCGGAATTGGTGGCATCTAGTGGTGAGGTGGACGAAATGGAAACTTTGAGAACGATGGTGGCCACATGAAAACACAAATGGGGCTGTCTGGAGCCAGCGTTTGTTTTTTTCCATTTTGGGTTACTGTAAAACAGCATGGCGGACTCCTTGGGAGAGGACCTGCTCTGTATGTAAATATAAACACACTAGTTTAAGGTAACAAAAACACAATAGTTCTTATTTTCAGGTGATCATGAACTATTGAAAACATAGAAATGAATATTATATATTATATATTATAATTATAATTTTTAAGGAATATTATAACATTTCTACCAAGAGATGCCCCTAAATCCTATACACTGGACCTTTAATTACATTTTTAAAAGAGTGAACGTTAATGGTCATACATATTAGGTCGTATCAGAGGGTAGGAACAAACAGCAAACTATGCATGATATAACACAGGACTGTATCTCATGGGTTACTACATAGATATAAAACTAGTGTCATCATCAGTACTGCTCAGTACTGCCCAGGCTCTCTCTTTCACTCTCCCTCTTTTCCTCTGCCAAGTTTGGTAATGTGACTCCTTGTTTCTCGTTTTGTTTATTTCTCCTCTCCCTCGCTTTCATTCCCTCTAAATTGTATTTCCATCCAGCGTTCCGGCTGTTTTGTCTCTTTTGATCAACTTAATAGTGGCCCTCTCCCCCTGTTTTCATTGCTTTTCTTTTTTTTTTTTTTTACTCCTCTCTTTCCTATTTTCTCCAAAACTGCAGTGAATGCAGATCATGACACAGATGGAGGCTCCTTAAATGAGTTTTCTGTAATTACTGGTGATTGCCACACAAAGCTTTCTTGTGCTGTGTGCATGTGTGTGTGTCATACATAAGTCAAAGTGTGCCTCTTGAATAAATATCCTCTCCTTTTTTTTTTTTTTACCATTTCTCAACAATCTTTTTTTTTGTTGTTGTGGCCCTCCTTCTTTTTATTTTCATCTCACTTTGACAATTTAGCCGGTGTTTCTTTTTTTCATTGACAGTGAGATCTGGATCCTCTTCAAACATTTATTGTTTCTTTTGCCTGCCCTGTTATCTGCTCTGCATCTCTCTGCCTGCCTTTATAAGGCATAGAAATAACAGATAATAAAAAAGGGATGATTTTAGAGGAATAGGCAGGGGGAGGAGGAGAAAGTTAGAGCACTTTGGAAATGCACATAGTAATGGACGGGAGAAAATGGGTAGTTTTCGAGATGGTGAGTGGTGGGATGAAACAAGGCTGGGAGGTAAAGAGAGAGGAGGAGGGGATGGAGAGGCAGAAGACGCTTTGAACAGAAGAGGAGAGGAAGGAGAAACAGCTGCGGTGGAAGGAGGGAGGGCTGGCCATGAGGAACACCGAGCAGTGAAAACTGGATCGGAGGACACTGAAAACAGATTGCTAAAAAGAGTCAATTTATGTGATGGAAAATGCAGAAAGGAGGAGAAAAGACTGCAGAAATAAGCAATGAGGTCTCAGTTATCCAGCTGCTCAGCCTCAGTTACCTCCACCACCGGAGACTGCTGTGGAAATGACACAATTTTATTGCGGGATGAGCTCAGGCTTCATTATTACTTTTCTCCTGTCATTTTTTATTCCCTTTTTGTGTTTCTTTCACTGTCCGTTTGTGTCCATCGTTTTCACACACAGATGGGAGCCTGTTGGCAAAAACTGGGAACAGACACAGGCCTATGTTTTATTAATGCATGCTGCATCGTCGTCTTTGCATCTCGCCGTCATAAACATTTAGTGTGTGATACCAGGACTTGCTATTGTGTCTAAAGTGAACCAGGCATGGCTGAGGGCTTTTTTAACAGCCCTTCTGCTTCTTTCTATCTGTCTATTTTCCTCAATCATTCCTTTTTTTTCTCTCCTTTTGTCTCCAGTAACAGGGAGAGGTTGTTCATACACTCTTTGTCCCTCGGCCCCTCTTCTTCCATCTGCCTGTTTCTATCTCCGTCACTCGGGGAGGTTTTTAAGGCCTATGCTAATTGATATTCTCACACATTTCTGTAATTCTGTAGCTTCCTATTCCCCCTTTCAGCCCCAAACTTGCTTTTTTCCCTTTTTCTGACAAACCAGGAAAGCTTTTTCAGCTTTTCAGCTTGCTGGCTATGTGATATTCGCACATATTCTCCCTTTTTCACCCTCATTTTCCTTCTTCTTTGGCTTTCAAGTCTCTGTCTGCGCATCTCTCTGTCAGATAGACAGGGTTTGATTCTCTCCCGCAGACCTGCTCACTCTCCTTTTTACTTCTATCTTCCTTGTCACTCATTTCCTCCATCTTTTTTTCCTCTCTTCTCTTGCCTCTGTAGCTGTTAAGCTGGCTAAGGGTTGAGGCGTTTCTGCTGTCTTGCTCGCTTTTATCCATATATCTCTTACTCTATTTCTTCTTTTCTCTCTTGGGTTAGTGTGATTCAGATGGGTGTGACTGACATTGAATATATTTGAACTTAGTGGCAAAGCAAATCGATTCTTCCTCTGCTTTCCTGTGCCAATATTACTGTTTCACTCCTGTGAAAGTTTGTCTCTGCCTGCCAGTCCATTTCAGCTAAATTTAAATTCACATTGGCTCCATTGCATGAAATCTTTCACTTGTTAGTAGATATCGTGTTACACTGTTGAAGCAAAAGGTGAGCCTCCCTTGCAAATCCAGAGGGAAGTTGTGAGAGTTGTGGGTTTTCTTGTGATATTGGGTTGTTGATCCCCAAAGGGAAAGCCTCCGACTCTGCGGGGAAGCTACAGAGCAGCGCCTCTGGCAGGCAGGGAAACAGTTTCTTGCTTGGGGACAACACAGCAGTACTGTGTCGCCACAGTGCCTTGCTGTTGCAGAGAGAAAACCTGGGGAGTTGAACCAAGTCTAGAAAAAAAAACATGATTTCACTTCCTAACACACACAAGCTTTGACTGCTTTGACTAGAATTATCAGCCCCTCTCATCACGTGAAATCAGCTGTATCGGAGCACCATACCTCCACAAAATAAGACATCAAACCCAGAGATTTTACAGTTATTTCCTAAATCAGAGGGAGTGCATTATGTTCAGATACATATACTCTTTGTATCATATAATTGCTTGTCAGTTTGCCAGCTTAATGCAGATGAGATGAAGAAGAAATTAACATCACAAGAATTCACTTTGTCCCCACAGAGTGGAAATTGTAAGGTACAGTGGTGACAATATTATCAGCAGTTACAGAAAATATGTGTTCGCATTTAAAATAAATTTATTTTGAATAGATTGGGTGTTAGGTAAAAGGTCAGAGGAGGAAGTGTTTTCTTGAAAAAAATTCCTATGAGAATAAAAGTGGTGATAAGTTACAATTATCACATTGCACACAAAAAAGCATCATTTATTTTGCAACGCCTCCAAATGCCCATTCAGTGAAATGTAAATAACATCTTACATTGTGGACATGAAGAAACACAAAGTGCTATGTTGTGTGAATCTTGTGTGATTTTCTTTTTGTGTAGTAACAACAAAAATGTTTTCAAAAGCAGTTAAAGCAACACTGTGCATCTTGTTTACCCTAAAATGACATCCCCAAAATCATTTAGATGGTACACTGACTTGTAATAGGGAGAACTGTATCTCTCTTCATTCCTACTTCACATCCCAAATGCCTGTTCTTGCACTAACTTTAGTGAGTTGGTGGGGTTTCCCTGGATATGTAACCAGCATCGTAATGCAAACATGTACTTGTGTGTGATCATCTTTTATTGGTCTATTCATATTATTTTATTCTGTTTTCGTTATTAATTAATATGTGTTATTATCTTTTATTGGTCTACTTTTAGTGTTATTATTTTATTGAATTTTAACATTTTAGCAGTTTTGACCCGCGCCTTTGTATTTTTTATTGGTTTATCCTTCATCTTAATTATTATTTTAAACACTTATTTTTAGTTTTTATGGATTTGATTCACTTCTGTGGTCGGTTGCTGGCTCTTTTTTGTCCTAGCAAATTCGATCTTGCACTTTGTGCAGCACATTGTGCTTCCACCTGGAATGAAGCATGCCATGTAAATCAAGTTTTGCATGCTTGCTTGCCTCTATAGCGAGAGATACGTGCATACATATAGAATGTAAGAGCTGTGTGTAATGTACTTATTAGAAGGTTTGTGGCAACCCCGTGATAAGGATCTTTATATCAAACACACAATGAAATACAAGAGACCACTGTATGGTACTGACACAAATTATGGAGTTAATTGAATTAAATTGTATATTTACTAAATTATTGTGATAGGCTCTGACATACATAACCAAGAAAACTTAAGACCAGATTTTTCCTTTTCACTATTTGTTTAATTTTTACATCAGTATTGGATCTGAAGTGTGCCCTTTGTAATTCTGGTTTTTATTTTTTTAATTACAAAAAAAACATTTTTTGTATTGTTATCATAATAGTTGTCAACAGGGTGAGGTCAAGGGCCTGCTGGGGGTGTATTTTACAGACCATTGTGAAACGCTTTATGGCACCACATCACACACACCCCCAGTTAGCTATAAGAAAAAACTAGCTCAGTTTTCTTGGTGCGGACACCATGGCAGAGGCAAATAGCTGTTGTTGTAAAAATTTAAACCTCATACGCAATTAAATATGCATGAATTATACTTTGTAATTGTGCAAACTAAGGCAGGTTCACAAACATTTTATACTGTCCTGACGTAAGCTGAAGCGCTCTGTCTCACAGCTAACTACAAAATAACGACAATCCAACAAAAGAGTGTATATATGCCACTGTTCAGTGTTTCCCATACACTGATTTATTTGTGGCAGCCACCACAGTATAAACATCAACAGCCAGATATTGATTTTCTATTTTTTTAATGTTTTAAATTTTACTATTTAAAATGCACTGGCTGAATTTAAGTTGCTATAGTTCCCAACTAAGGGTCCGTACTTACGACAGTGGTGTACCACTCCGAAACTATTGGAACACCAAATAGCGATAATACCAATTCCTGTATAACTTTGCTTTTTTTACTGATAGAATTAACTTTAGGTTATGGCAGAAATATGTTTCTGCAGTGAGTCTTGCTTTGAATAGCTAAACGTGGTCGATATTATTTCGGGATGAGGTGGAGGTGTGTTTCCAGGGTGACAGGTTAATCACTTATCTTTGAAGGTCATGGCAAATCAAGAGGGAACGTCTGAAAATGCACATTGTGGATATGTCACTGCTCCCAAACTGATGTCTCATGGTGCAGCCTGAGTGCTTTCACACATTCACAGGTAACAATTACACTGTTATTTTTATCATTTACTCACCCAGGAGACAAACAATTTGGCTTTGATTAATAGTTTTTTTGAAGTAAAACAATACAAATTTTTATTTTGTGTTAGTTCATTTAAGATGCATTTCTAGTGACCCAGTAAATCTCCACGTGCCCCTGTTGCAGACAGTATTTTCCAGGATTGTGTTAAATAAATAAAATTAAACAAAACACAAATGGAAATTCATTAGGCCAGTAAGCCTCTCCATGCTTCTCTAAAACCAAAACATTAATCAGAGCTGAGGAGGGGATGTCAGCTACCTGTTTTCCAAACACATTGGCCAGAAGCAGCCAGCTCCTGTCATGCTTATTGTACGTGTGTTTGCAGTAATTGCGGATGCTTTTAAAAGTGTGCTGTCTTTATCCACCTTGCTCAGAAAGTGCCAACAAACAGTACAAACACCATGAGATTGAATAATCATTTTCTACTCATGGTAACCACTGCTTTTGTGCAGCATAATTTAGAGAAGCTGCCAGCACATCTCTACTGCTGCATCTCTATCTGGCTCTTAAGAGGCATGATGGGTGCAAAGGGAAAATTATAAGAGAGTCAGCCAATAGGAGACTGGTGAGAAAAAGATGACATGCTCATCACTGGGTGAAACATAATTTTTGTTTGTTTTTTACAGACCAATCAAATAGCTCAAATAAACCAGTCAATGGGGAGAGCTTTGTTGATGAGCACTGATGCTCACTTGATAATCTCTGATGATTTTGATAATTACTTAATTGCCTCCTCTTTTATGTGGCACTGCCTATGTTAATTTTTTTTAATGTTGATTTTTTATAAAATAAACACATGTAAGTGCAAGGAGAGAAGGATTGAAAGGAAACATGGGAAGATGGTGTCGGGGAAAAGTAGATCACAGTAGATTGATAAAAGAAAGGGGGAAAGGAGGGATTTAAGGAACTTAAACTTAAGAGTGAACAGAGGAAAGAGGAAGACAAGCAACTATAAAGTGCAGTGAAAAGGTATTCAGATCCTTTACTCAAGTAAAATACTAACATCATACTGTGAAAATACTCTGTTACAAGTAGAAGTCCTGCATTGAAAATGTTACTTAAGCAAATGTTAGTAAGCATTATTGGAAAAATGTACATTAAAAGTAGAAGTACCCAGTGCAGAAAAGTTTAAGAAAAAAACACACCCCAATAAACTCAAAATTCTAAAAAAAAAAAAAAAAAAAGAAAAGAAAACACCCCAAACCCCAAATTATTTAAAAAAAAAAAAAAAAAAAAAGAAGAAAACAAAACACCCAAAAACTACTTTAAAGGATATTAAAAAATTCAAAATTATATTATATAAAAAAATAGAAAAAGACTTAAATGTTCATCAAAATGAACAATGAATCAGCTGATTGAATAGTCAAGTAATTATTGCAGCTGTACTTGTATGAACTATTTGGCTATTTAATATATAACAAAACATATCAACTCCTCTAAAGTTGTTATGCAAAAATCTTAAATTGTAAAGTAACTTAAGGTGTCAGACAAATGTGTTGAAGTGAAAAGTACAATGTTTCCCTCTGAAGTGTAGTGGAGTAAAAGTATAAACTAGCATAAAAAAATACTGTAATAATGTACCTCAAAAGCATACTTCAGTATAGCACTTGAGTAAATGTACTTAGTTACATTCCACCAGTGTTAAAGTGTGTTGGGGTGTGAGTTGGTAGATGTGAGGGCGGAGGGTAGGAACAAAGGGAAGAGATGAGGAAAGAGATGATGAAAAATAAAACGGACATTGCTTGTAAATGAAAGCAGATGAGAAGGAAATAAGATTTGGTGGTTTTCATTGTGATAGGCGTGAATATTTCCTCCGGCTAATTCATTCTCTCTTGGATGAGGTAAACAGAGAAACTCATTTGTGTTTCATGTGTGCTTAATTTGCACAAAATTAGGGGAAAAGATTAAAAAGATACGGAGATCAAGAAGACAACAGGGAGCGAGAGGAGTTGAGATAGAGGAAAGAGATACTGAGGGTGATTGGGGAATGCAAAGAAATGTGGAGGTGGCTTGTGAAGGATTTAGAGTACGTGTGTTGTAACCTGTTGATATGATGGAACTATGTGGCCATCGGAGGCCATTTGTAAGATTATTTGTTAGTGTCTGAGTAGGTTGTAGGATGTCACTCAGCTGCTCACTTAGAGGCTTACTAAGTAGCTGCTTTGGTGTTTTATTGAAAGGTAATTTCCCAACACATTCTCACTCCCAAGTACAGCCGCTTGCCCTACACATCTAAAGATGATGCTTTAGGTGGTGCACCTCCAGCATCAGTTTTGGATGCTTTGGGATGGTGTGTCAGTTTACGTTTGCACCATGCATTGTGTCTTTCTTCAGTTCTTTTTGGAAATGTACAGTTTTGGCATACAACTTCTTTTCAAAATCAATTTAAAATGTTTGTAAAATACTTCCTTTTTAGGTTTACTTCCTTAGGTTTTATGCAAAAAAAGCATGTGGTGAGGTCAAGGAAAAAAAAAAACATTGTGCGGCTTAAAATGCCTTTGTTTGTTACTGACATGATGTAACATCATCTAAAATACTTTACATTAGGGTCGCAGCGGTATATCAGTCTCAAGGTGGTATGAAAACTGGCAGTTATCATACTGTGTACATTTGCTTATCTACAGTATTGAAAAAAATATGCAATCCGGCAGAGAATCTCACCTGCATCTCCTTTCCCTCTCAACTGCTTGTTAGACCTTTCACACATACTTTCATTAAAAATGCTTTCAAGTTCCAGTTCATATTAGACATTTGTTTTCGAACCGTGGAAATCTCACTCTGTTGCAACCTTATCTCACATGTTTCACTAGTGTAGTATGCTGCATATACAAGCACACTATGTTGTGATTAAATTTTGGTTTCACATGTGACACAAACAGCAGGCTCCATGGTGAAAGCACAGAGTTTGTTTGACCTATCTGCCCTGCTTACTTTTAGCCATATGCAGGCATTCAAACTATTGAAACTACAGTTCCGCGTCGCAAAATACTGTCATCTGGTGCATCTCTTACCCTTACTAAATGGTATCTCGGTGTATTAGTGCCTGACTCTGAGGGCCACTGACCAAGGGTCACTATTTGACAAGTTGGGCATAAGATGAGGTTATTTTTCCAGTGTATATATTTCCAGAGTTAATTTGATGAATGTGGTTGCTCGAGAGAACTGCATAGTTGCTATGGTGTGTTGTATATGTAGTAGTCACGGGGGTGAAGACATCGATAACATCAAGCTGTGAGCCTACTACACTGCAAATGCAGTAATTAAGCATAAGAGATAACAGTAGTGTGTGTTTGCCGTGCAAGCACATTAACTACACACCATAAAATATTCTACTCTATATTCAAATCAATGCAATTTGGGTTATAAAGAAGTCTGTGGAAATCCCGCTAATTGAGCCTCTCCTACTGTGGTGCACAGCGAGATGCCAGAATACCTCATTGTAGATTTTTACCTCCTTTTAGTAATTAGAACTTAAAGGGTAAGAGTTAGGATGAAGGAACGGTATAGATGAGTTTAGTAATATACATGTCTGTGAGCATGAGTGTGTGTGTGTGTGTGTGTGTGTGTAAGGAACATTGAGAGTGATTAAAGCTACAGTTGGACATGAACCACTTATCGCAGAAAGGGACCTCATTCATAAATTGCGGTAACAATGAAAGATTGAGACCTCTGCTTTTGTCTCTCTATCGATTCAGACCCCCCCCCCCCATTCATCTTTCTTACTCTCTCTCTCAATAAGTCTCTTACTCATTCTTGCTTATTCTCCCTGTTACCCATTATATGTATCTCTCATTACTTATGATGACAGTGAAGGAGCCTTTACTTCTCCGCCTCAGTTTCGCTTTTTTCTTTGTCTTTATTTTTCCACCCTCAGTCTGTGTGATTACTTCTTTGTGTCCCATCTTTTCTCTTCTAATCTGTCTTTCAATTCAATTTCAGTTCTTATCTCAAACACTTTTCCCTTTTCTTTAATTTTTTTCTCTCTTGATGTTTTCTCTGCTTTCTTCTCTCCCTCTGTCTGTCTGACACTCTCCTTTGTCAGCCTCTGTTTTCATCCCCTCAGTTGATTTGCAGTCTTCATCTTCACAGTTTCTCTCCAACTGTATTTATATATCCTCAGCATCATCCCACCATATCAATGACTTATAGTACACAGGTGGAATTTCCATAATGCACTGCTTCTTCCTCATGCTCACTGTAATTGGATTTCCTTTATGCTACGCCACATTCAGCCATCTGATTTGATTGTATTGCTACATAAAAGACAGAAGGCGAATAAGACTGAGAGGATGTAGGATAAAAGGTTTGTGTTCAGCCTTATTGGTGCTGAGAAAACTAAACCTTAGAGGACACATAAACTTATCCATGCATGTGCATATTCAATCGCACTCCCACAGCACGCACACACACATATGCTGGTATATTACAACAAAGCCTAGATTAAAGACTAAAGGGGACAGTTATTTTGCAATCTAGGCTTCTTAACTCACCATCCAAAGAAATACTACTTTACACTTAGATTTTATTTATATGAACCTCATGTATGTAATTTGTGTATCTAAGCCTTCCTGCAAGGCATAATGCCTTATTCCCTTACAGTGAGGGAAGTAAGTATTCAAAACATCAACTTTTCTTTTTTTCATTAAACAAATTTTCATCGCAGCTATTCGTATAAAATTTAGACCAAACATTGCCATCAGCTTAATAAAAACCTCACTGTAACGTCACAGTGTTATTTGCAATAAAGCAGAATGGCAAAGGACAGAAAGTATTGAACATGCTAAGTGAAATTCATTCAGTGCTTGGTAGAGAAACTTTTGTTTTTCAATGCCAGGTCATGACGCTTCATGTACAGAGAAGCTAATTTCTGAAAGTCCTCAGGTGGGATTTTGGCTCATAGACAGTCTTTTAAATCTAGAAGATTAAACTGGTGAATCTTGATCTTCAGTTCTGGTGTGTCATTCCAGCACCTTTATTTTCTTATTCTAGAGCCATTTGACTAGTCTCCTCGGCAGTATATTTTGGATTGTTGTCCAGCTTGGCAGGTACATGGCTCCATTCATCCCCTGTTTCTTGATATGGATTTTGCCGGTAGCTCGAGAAGAGAAACAGCCCTAAATTATGATGCTTTCATCTCCGAATTTCACTATATTTATGGTATTATTAGAAACATATGCAAAGCCATTTCTTCTCCAAACGTGACGTGCAATATGATTGCTAAAATCTTTGATTCTCGTCTTGTCTGACCACAATACATTCTCCCAGTAATCTAAAGGCTTCTCCAAAAGTCATGTAGCAAACCATGCAAGCTTTTTTGCTACAATACAAAATGCTGTGTTTGAGGTAGAAATGGCTCTGCGTAAGACTCTAAATGTACCATACCTACAGTGAAGTTCGGAGGTGGTATGAAGCTGTTTCTGCTCTTGTGGTACCAGTACAATCCAAAGTGTCTAAAAGGAGATGAATGGAGCCGTCCACCAGGAAAGAAATAAACTGAGAGGAAAAGGATTTAGGAGATTTTGTTGCCATCTGTCAGGATGATGAGGACAAGATGCTGGTGGACCTTCGTGCGGGACGACGTACCAAAATAAACTGCAAAGGAAACTCATTTAATTCTGGAGGAAGGACATAAAGGTGTTGGAATAGCGTAGTCAATCATCAGACTTGAACCCAACAGAACATTTGTGGACAGAACTGCTTAAAACTCACAAGCTGAATCTTCTAGATTTGAAAAACTGTCTGTGTGGAGGAATGAGCCAAAATCCCGCCTGAAAACTTTCTGACATTAGTTTCAGGAAGCTTCATGAAGGTGGAATTGGAGACAAAGGCTTACTAACCAGGTATTTATTAAATTTCAGTTAGCATGTTTAATTATCTTTTCCCCTGTCTTTCCACTTTACTGCACATAAGAGTTTTTTATGGATTAGTGAGTTAAAATGCGTGTACTTGTATTGGGTTAATGGCAATGTCTGGTCTAAATTTAATGTGAATAGTTGCATTTGAAATATGTTTTCTGAGGATGAGATGAATACACACTTCCACCATTGTGTAAATATCATTTATTAAGCAAGCTGTATATTAGTAATTAGATAAAAGTATAATTAACAATATGCAAATGCTTCTGTCGTTTATATATTGCCTTTGAGCATTGCACCAACTCTTTAAACCCATAGTTGTGAATATTCAGGCAATTTTTAAGTGGCTATCACTGTGGTTCATTGTTGTGTTACATTTAGTTTTATATCACTGTACTTTTCCTTCCAAAATCTTGCATTGTAACTTCTTTTAAAATGGCAAGACATGATAATCATTGTAACTTTAACTGTCTTTGTTTATTCTGAGGAAACACAGGAACATGAGGATGCATCTTCCTATATTTTTATAAGATTTCCCCATCAAATATTTAACATTGAACTTTTTTATTGCTCACCCAATTGCTGTGTTGATGAATAAAAAAAATGTAACCATTTGACCATTTAAATGTGACAACATTTCAAAATCTTCTGTCTTCCAGGAAGTGCCGGTACACCAGTGGTTTTTAATGAGAATGGAGACGCTCCGGGAAGATACGATATCTTCCAGTACCAGATCACCAATAGGTCTACAGCAGAGTACAGAGTCATCGGCTCCTGGACCAACAAACTACACCTCAAAGTGAGATCTTATACACACACACACACACACAAATGCAAAATAATGAACATATTATTCCCCGTGGGTTTCTGCAATTGTTCATACAGCTAACCTCTGTGTAATCAAGAAAGAATGCCCTTACAATAATCCCAAATGTTTTTTTGATTTGAGTGGTTTACCTGAGGCATTATAAACTGAATGCCTTGGCTGAATGAGAGTTCAACATCACTTTAAGTAGCTGCCATGAATTCAAAATCCCCTGTCACTGGGCTGGATTTGTTTAAGATATTGCTTTTGTTCAGGTGCATAAGTTAGCTGGAGTTGAAGTGTTATCGCAAGAAAGTGTGGATTTTTTTCTTCTTTTCAGATTTTCAGAATGCTGAGTACTGTGCAGGGACATACTGACACACACCCACACAAGGTCACACACACAAATATACAATCTGTGAATGCTTTCACCAACACCGGAGCGTACACCTGGGCATCATATACATCCCTGCACAAACACATAAGTCAATGCAGCGGAAACTGGCATCCCATTGTCTTCTTTTCTCAGTTTCTCACTCACTGACTTACACACACACACACACACACACACACATACATACACAAACATCTTAAGCACGCCGTTGTGCTTGGTGCTACAAATCCACCCAGGACTTCATTAGAAAGGCCAGATGACAGATGAGAAGAGTAATAGCCACGAAGTGCTTTCTGCCTGATGGACGGCCTGGCTGACTGAGAGAGAGGGAGATGGCAGCAGCACATATGATTTCACATAGTTAAGACACACATGATTGGTCACTCTGACAGTTGACAAATTAACAGATGTATTTGATTTGTTTAACAATCCAGTTGGGTTTGGAGGCACAGTGGCAGATGCAGTAATGGAAGCAGGTGAGTGTTTTCATGATCAACAAACTGTTTGAAGGCTCACGAGTACAAAGACAGGATACATCTGTGCAACAGGCAAAGTACAAGTCAAGCCGATGAGCTTCATGGTAAATGTTTGATTGGACATACACCATGACATTAAAACCGCTGACAGTAAAAGTGAATAATATTGTTTATCTTGCTACAATTCAGTGTTGAGTTGCTGGGAAACCTTGCTTTCTAGCATTCATGTGGATGCCGCTGGTGAATAAGCTCTTCTTTAATGTTTTTTATTAAACTTAAATACACTTAAATACTCTCTTATATATGCTTAAATACTATTTTATTTTCTGTACTTTCAGATTAATTATAAATTGTGATGCAAAAGATAAAAGTAGTTGTAAGTAATTAGTATTGAGTACAGAATACTTTACAACACCATGTAAACATTTTATTAAAACTGAAACTTTTTTTAACTTTTTTTAAAAATCAAAGTATGTGAAAAAACGCCCAAATGATTAAACTTATTCACTTCACCTGTCAGTGGTTTTAGTGTTGTGGCTAATCAGTGAATGCCTATTTGGACACATATAAACAGGTAAGTTGATGTTTATAATTAAAGCAAAATCCTACACGCCTGAACAGCTATTATTCTGTCGCGTAAGTAATTAATGGAAAAGAGGTTCACAACAGGGTCTATGTTTGTTTTAGGTGGCACCTAATTTATGGTTATTGTTGCAAAATAAGGCATGTAAAAATTCTGTAAAAACTGTTAAGGCTATGATTAAAGAACAAGTAAAAAAGAGAGAAACAGCTCCCAATAAAAACAGTTTCAAAAGTTTGAAACCCTTCACACTCCTGCACACACACACACACACACGCACACACACACACACACACACATATGCAGCACACCTTACTTATCATTAGATTATTTCTCCTGACAGATATATTTGCAGCACCGAGTTGCGAACAGCAAGGAACCCAATATTGTTGTTTAAATGCTGCAAGTGTGTGTGTTTCTATATGTGTGTGAATGATCAAATCAAGTCCATTTTCTCTGTCCCTGATGAGTTTTTCCTCCTAACTAGTTTTCGTTGGATGGGTACATTGTGTGCCTGTTTTAAAACAGTAACGCTCCATTTTACTCAGCACCCTCGGCACTGGGTGAACCTCGGGGACTGGGTATAATTACAAACACTCACACACATACGGACAAATTAAACTCGCACATACCAGACATATGGAAAGCTCAGGGATTCACTATAATGCCAGCATGACACAAGCACAAACAAACTAAATGCACACATGGAAGAACATGTGCACAAACACACACTGACACACACACACACACACACACACACACACACACAGAAGGAAATACAGATGGCCTATTTGTGCCAGATCTGATTATGGTCTGATTGCTGGCTTCCAGACTAGCTGGTGTTAGTTTTGTGCCCGGCAGCGCTCAGGAAAGCGATCAGAGGATCTGCTTGTGCTAATTGCTCTCCAAGTTGCCCTGAAGACACACTTTCTGCAGGTACAGAGAAAACAGAGTGTTAAAGGACTGTTAACGCAAAGTAATGTCAGCTCCAGCAGATGGCTGCCAATCTTTGTGTCCCATAATATCCCAGAAGAAGGTTTGAAGTTTTGTTTTGCCTCATGAACACAAAGATAATATCACATTTGTTCTGTTGCACTTCATACAGAAACAAACCAAATCTGCATTTGCCAGATGGATCAGATCCAATATCTTTTGTCTAACTGTCCTTCTGTCTCCTCTCTTCCCCCCTCCTCTGCTATGTTAGGTCGAGGCCATGCGTTGGAAGACAGGTGACCCATCTCTCCCACCCTCTGTATGCAGCATCCCGTGCCGTGCAGGTGAAAGGAAGAAAGTGGTCAAAGGAGTGCCGTGTTGCTGGCACTGTGAGCGCTGTGAGGGATACCACTATCAGGTAAATTTCTGGAGTAATAGTACAAGCCCCCTGTGTTTTCTGTTGGCTTAGGTGGAAGTGCACCAGTCTCTTGTAGTGTAGAATTGTAGGCTTGTTTTACATCTTTCCATTTTGTTGTTCTCTGTTTTTTGTAATTGTGACTTCAAAAAGACACAAACAAAAAAAAAGTACAGCTTCCCTTAACAGCAAGTTGTAAAGCTGAAATGTAGCTCATAGCATGTATTTTGATATTTTTGTGTGGTAATAACAAATCGATTTTTATTAGATTAATTGCTGATATTACAAAATAAAAAAAAACTTTGGATTGCTACTTAAATAATAAAATCAATTGCTTTTGCAGTTCACTAGAGATGTTTTGCTGCAATAAAAAAATGACTGAAGTGCAATGAAAAGACCAAACTTTTATCTTATTACATTAAACAGAAGTTGACAAAGTTTTCCTTTGAGGACATAATTAGCAGTTTAAAAAAAAGTCATGAATCACAATAAATAGCAATAAAAAGTACTGCAATACTCAGCAAATTGCAGTATATTAAAAATATTTCCATAAGTGACTGAGGAATAGTGATAATAATGTAGCGAAGGGCCTCTAATAATCCCCCCCCCCATTAAATGGATAGTTTTTTTTTTTAGATTTTTTGAAGTACAGTTGTATGAGGTGCTCGTCCATAGTCAGTGTGTTACCTACAGTAGATGGTCGTCGGTGCACCCTCAGTTTGGAGAAGGAGGCATACCGCCACAGAAGCAGTGTACTGTTTTAGATGACCAGCTGGCACTGGACGGTACAATGACATCAGAAAAATGTTAGACTCTTACATCAGACAGGCAATAAATTTTGTCTGGAATGAAAACTGGGTATTGGCCATATTTTAAAATGTTAGAATTCTATGTTGTGTCGACATTAACATTATGACCCGTCTGTAGATGGTGGGTTTTGTTCTTGTGACTGAATGCCGTTAATTTACGTCAAGGTGACATTGGCATGAGACGTTGGATTTTGGTTTCTTAACAACACAACTTAAAACCAACAGAATATCATCTGTTGTCAATATTATATGCTGTCCTGACATTAAAAAATTAAAAATTTAAAAATTGTTAAAGCTAATGGTATATTTAGTATATTTTGCCATCCCTACTCTCATCAAAGACAGGCAGTAGTAGACCAGCAACTTGTGTTCT
This sequence comes from Plectropomus leopardus, assembly GCF_008729295.1. Taxonomy (NCBI): domain Eukaryota; kingdom Metazoa; phylum Chordata; class Actinopteri; order Perciformes; family Serranidae; genus Plectropomus; species Plectropomus leopardus. The sequence goes on from NC_056484.1 coordinate 13,342,957, forward strand.
GCAAGGTAGAATTACTGTTTTCCTCAAAGGCGTCTGGTGGCTCTGAAGAGAACAAAGATAATGTCTTCAGTTCCCTGTCAAAAAGGGCTGCTTAACAGTCAGGTAAAGCAGTGAAAATGACTGCACTGACTATGGATACCTCATACAACCCTTTAACGCAGGTTGGCCACAGCATTTATGTGTAGTCTCATAGCACTCTACAGCAGGGCTCGGTGTGAAATTGCAAATGGCATCTTCGTGTATGGATTACCATTTACTTTTATTCAATGAACGAATTTTGTTACATTCGTTTTTAAATCCAATGCTTTTTCTGAAGAGTTTCCTCCAAACTGTGTTCAGTATTAATATTTGTATTACACGGTTCACAAGTCGCAGGCAGCAAAATACACTTAAAACATAATTCACTTTTGTCACACAATCACAGCGAATTTAGGGAATAACGTACCATTAAATGTATTCCAAAGTGGAAAAAACCAAGTGTGATACATGCTTGCAGTCAATGGCAAATAGATTTTCTAGAGTCATAGACAAAAATGGTATTTGACTTTTTGCATCAGTGCAAGCACTACATTTTCTGTCCATCTTGTTTGTGTAAAGTCTCTCCAAGAAAAGAGATGAATTACCTCGATTGTTTGTTGTGAAAGCTGGAAAAGCCTCCAGAAGCACTTCTTGCACCTGCTTAACAATCAAAGTTACAATCAGTTCAATGCGTTGGAAGACTTTAATAAACTAAACAGGTAAAAGATTTGTTTGCAACAGCACTTTGACATTATAAACTTATTAGCCTCTGCATGCATCTGCTTTCTGACGGCTGTTGCCTGCTCACTCTAACGCTACAGTAGAGGCCTGTCCCTGTGTGCCGTGATCAGCACTTTTTGTTTCAACTCATTGCAGGCAATCAAAAAAAAGCCACTTAGATGTCCCATTTTGGATTTATACATGCAGGAAGAACCCCACAGATGCCATTATAGCAAATGGAAGTACATAATTTGAGGTGAGGGGGAAAAGGGTCTGATCACATATTATAAAGCTACTCCTCCTGTGTTAATTATATCACGGTTGGGGACAATTTGGCAGCCCATCATCCTTCTTATTAAGTTGGAAAAATTCACTCCTGAGCAAGCGTATGTGCCAAGAGTTCCCCTCGTTTCGGGAAGCAATAAAGGAAAGAGAAAATATCAGCCATAACAGCAGCTGGCGATGCTTGTCAGAGCGGGCAATCAATACTAATTTTGCAGATACATGCATTTGCTGTAAAGTCAATAATCTGCTGACACATTTACGGTGGATTTGGGATTTTAGGAGAATGGAAAAAAGCATAGGATTGTGACAAAAACAAGCATGTGAACTCCAGAGCAAGTGTACAAAAATGAGTAAAATGTGTGCTGTTGTGCCTTATTATCGAGTCAGTTTACAGAGGCAGATAACACACAGTAGCTCAACTGCTTGGTAAGTGTATCAGCTTTTGAGATGTTTTTGTATGAAAGCATCAGGGATTTAAAGTATACTGTATTTGCATAAATGTGGGAGCTATATACAGATGTGCCATATTTGTGTGGAGAGTTTTGGTTGGATAAAAGTGTTGTGGATTTATTTACATAAATGTAGGAGCTGCAGATTTACCACACACACAAAATTTTAATGCATCAAAACCATCTCTCCCCAGGCATCAGAGTTCACTTGTGAGCTGTGTCCGTACGAGATGCGACCTGATGCCAATCGCACCGGCTGCGTCCCCATCCCGATCATCAAGCTGGAGTGGCACTCGCCCTGGGCCATTTTCCCCGTCTTCATCTCCATGCTTGGCATCATTGCCACCTCTTTTGTCATTGTCACATTTGTCCGGTACAATGACACACCCATCGTGCGAGCTTCGGGACGGGAGATGAGCTACGTGCTGCTGACGGGAATCTTCCTGTGCTACGCGATAACATTCCTGATGATTGCGACCCCGGATGTTGGAGTGTGTTCATTCAGGAGGATTTTCTTGGGATTGGGGATGTGTTTCAGCTACGCCGCGCTGCTCACCAAGACCAACAGGATACACCGCATCTTTGAGCAAGGGAAGAAGTCTGTAACAGCACCCAGGTGAAGACTCCATCCATGTCTGTCATTACACACACACTCTGTCGAGGTACACGCAGATTTTCGGTAGTGGCTCAGAAGGTCGCTGTTAGTGTGTTTTTCCAAGAACTCAGGTGTGTGTTTTCACTCAGAGACGTAACCTCCACTTCTTCCTTACTAAGCTGCTTGCAATCATTATTCATCATTTATTTCCCATCCATTATTTATGAGAGTCATGAACTCACACTCACCTATTGTGCTGTTTGCACTCAGTGTGAGTGACTCTGGAGGAGAGCATCAACTGAGTGGCTAAAATGTTAATGCAGTATTTAATAGTGCTCAGGTTGTGTCCCCGCTTACCCAGATGGTCATCTGTTTTTCCTTCAGCACTATCCATCTGTAAGCATTTTGTTATAGTACTGCTATTACTCATACATATAAATAATTTTTTATGTAAATTAGGATTTTCCAAATTCCGGGAAAGACTTGACTAATTAGTTAGTTGTTTTTTATTTGTTTTTTGCTCTTATTGTTAAATACGAAGGCAAACAAGCAAATTACAGTAAATACACTGGGCAAAAACTGAAAAAAATGGAGGTTAATGCAATATGAGGTGCAAAATGAGGCAGTTAACATACAGAGATTTTCTACAGAGAGGATTTCTGGCTCTTTGCAGTGTGTGTTGTGCCTCCAGGTAGCCAGGCACGGAGCAATCCTTTGAGCCCGGCAGCTTGAAGGAGCAGGTTGTTTCTTCTCTACAGGTGTGAGTGAAAATGTAGCTTTTTGTTTTGGGTTATTATTTGTTCCCTATTTTTGTCTCTCTGGCATCTTAGATGATTGTCACATTTTCTTTTTTCAGTGCTGAATGTAAGGCTGCTCCTCACTGCCCATGTTTTCCATTATTGTCCCAAATCGCATCATTACCTTTTCCCTGATCTCCCTCCAACACTTGGTGTGGGTTTTGTGCGAGTGTGTGGCTTCATGCATAGGAATGTAAAGTATTGTGTCTGTCGAAGAGAAAACTTGTTTAGATACTATGAAAAACTGTCCTGACAGGTTGATGGTGAAGAAGGTTTTAAAAATGTGTTTCTTAAAGGCTGTATTGAAAAATTAATGATTAATGATTAATCACATTTTTTAATCAGGCGTTTTCAGTTCCATTATTTGCATTACAAAACTCTTACGAAGTCCATAATGACATGGTAAAGCAATTCTTACCAGATTGTCTTGATTAGGAATCAAATGGCAGCAAAAAAACTGCATGAGACTAGCATAAAGTGGGCCTGTCTCTAAAGGGGACACTCATGGGTACCCACAGAACCCATTTTCATTTAGATATCCTGATGTCAGGGATCATGGGACCACTGTGAAATGGCCATGCTGTTTTTCCATTGTCAAAATTTACGTTGGAGCCTTATTTAGCCCCCTTTCTGAGAAGCTAGCGTGACATTGTTCTGCTGGATTTTAGGACTTTAGGTCTTCTTGTACCAGTATCTTCTCTCCAGCTAAAAACTCAGCTTGGTGCAGTCTCTTAAGGACAGAAATGTCAGCTGATGATTAATGCAATGAAAAAAAAGGAAGAAAAAAACGCGTTATGTATAAACCTCGCATTGTGATAAACAAGTTAACGGTGACAGCCCTAATAATACATTTTTCAAGCACACATATTTCTGTGAGCACAAACTTTCTAGTACGGGTTACCCAAGTCAGTTTTTAAGGTGTACTTCAACTCCCCAGATGACTATTTGTAAATAAAAATACTCACCCCTTGTTCCATTGAATTCATGACGAAAACCTTTTCTAGTATGCCTCCAGTGAAAAAACAATCCAAAAACAAATTATTGATGAATTGAAGTCATATGGGTCAGAGAGATCTCTCCCAACTCATGCAGTAGAACCAAAACAAGTCTAATTATCCTCAGAACTTCCCAAAACAGGCAGCTCTTTCTGACAGGTAAGTGAAGTTAAAGTAAATCTCATCTATGCTCACTTCTAAGCCAGTCTCCACCGACAAAATTAGTAATTTTACCTCGCTGAACATGGGAGCTGCTGGTCTACTGCTGTCTCGATCAGTTAGTTTGTTTGTGTTATTGTGTGTAATTGTTCTTGTGTTGTCTTGTAACTTTGGTGAAATAGAACTAACTCTTAAAAACACCAAAGTCACACAACAACACAAGCACTGAGCATATGACTTAATGAATCAGATTTAGATTACGTTGCACGGATTGTATGAGTTTGTCAACAGATGTTTTGCTATGTTTTTGCTGTTGTTAAACACAGAGCCCTATGACTTCAAATTATCAAGAATTTTCTTTGTTTTGGACTATTTGTTTACCCTGGAGGCATGCGAGAAAACTAAAATTTACTTCAAGAATTCAGCAGAGCACAGGTATGTAATTGATATACAAATGATTATTCAGAGGGTGAAATATCCTTTTAAACCTTAAGCTCTGGCAGCGTTACTCCCTTACTGCACCACCTCCTTATACCAGTAACCCTCTCCTCCCCAGGTTCATCTCTCCCGCCTCCCAGCTCGTCATCACCTTCTCACTCATCTCAGTCCAGCTGCTGGGGGTCTTCGTCTGGTTCGCGGTGGACCCTCCCCACACAGTCGTGGACTACGGCGAGCAACGGACCCAGGATCCCATGTCGGCTCGTGGCGTCCTCAAGTGCGACATCTCGGACCTGTCCCTCATCTGCTCCCTGGGCTACTCCATCCTGCTGATGGTGACGTGCACAGTTTACGCCATCAAGACGCGAGGTGTGCCCGAGACCTTCAACGAGGCCAAGCCCATCGGATTTACCATGTACACCACCTGCATCATCTGGCTGGCGTTCATACCCATCTTCTTTGGCACGTCACAGTCGGCAGAGAGGGTAAGTGTGAGTTTTATGTTATTTTTTTCCTGGTACGTACCTAACCTGTTCACTTTTACTGCTGTTTTGAACATTTTCTATATGAGTTACAGTCTACAGAGAGTGTGAGCATATCGCCGATGTCTTTACTTCATCCCCATCATCTTTGGGCTTTTTAAGTCTGCAAAGAGGATGAAATCACAGTGTGTGTGTGTGTGTGTGTGTCTATCTGCTGCTGTGTGCATTTATCTGTTGGATTACCCTGTATATGACCTGTTTGGGATTTAAAGCAATTTTCTTTGAGACACCACAGTCTACAGAAAAGATGACTGCAGGCTGAATTGGTGTGTGTGTGTGTGTGTGTGTGTGTGTGTGTGTGTGTGTGTGTGTGTGTGTGTGTCTGTGTGTAGGATTTGACTAGTGAAGGGTGCAATGGATTTAGATTATTTTGTGATATTAATGTATATTTGTGTGAATTATCTTTTATAAGATGACAATTCACTGACAGGTGTGTTGTGATGGTGTGGTTTAAGGGCTTTCTGTGAGCATGACAAGCTCTCCTGAGCCCATTTTGCAGTATTAAGTTTTGAAATCACATTTCCATGCAATGCTTTGGCAAAAAAAAGAAAAATCTGCTTCCTCTCTTCCCTAGACAACCTTTTGGAGATCAAAACTGCATCTCTTGGCACAGAATAATAGATATGTTTTTCAATTGTAGCTATACTAATGGCTTAGAGTCCAAAATCTCCTGACAATCCCCCGCGAGTACAAGAGGATTTTCTGTCTGACTGATTGACTGGATCCATGCCGTGGTCAGGGCTTTTAGAGGGTTGTACTGTAGAGCTTATTCCTCATACCTTTAGTCAATTATTGATGTGCTATATGATGTGAGTGAGATGTTTCTTTCACAAGGTGAATGTGTGTGTGTGTGTGTAGGCAGCCTTTACGGGGCTAAGGTTTCACGTACTGAATGATGGTTTCATTGTGGATGCATGTTTGTTGCTTTTTATTGGATATTTCAAGTTATACGTTTTCAGCTTGTACATAGAGTTATCTACTGTGTTTAGCACAGCCATATGTTAGGGCTGAGCCATTGTGGCCAGAATTTCAATCTCAATTATTCTGATCAATACTGAGATCAATACTCATTATTCACAAAATATTTTATTGCAATTTTACATTTAAAAAAACAGAGCACCACTTTTACTGTACTGTACATTCCTAATAATTGACACATTTTTGCATAAAAAAAAGGCTGGTCCTCATTCACAGTGCATCTTCCACAAATAAATAAAACTGCACCCAAACATTTAACCCAGAGTTAAATCAACAGAGCACCACTCTCACTTTCACACCCTGCTACATTTCTGCTAATTAACACATCTTTGCATCAAAATAAGACTCAAAATAGGGTTCTTTTTCACCTGAATTCAGTGCATGGATATGTATCACATTTTCCAGGCCTGTGAAAGTCATGGAATTAGTTAAAATCATTGAACATTTTGGAAAAGTCATGGAAATTTGATGTGAACAATGAAATAGTGAACTTCCATGCAAAACCTTCCATGTAATATACTAATATCTAATATACATCAGTGTGCTATATTTTATTTACCATGTGAAGAAGAAAATGTGAAGAGAAGTTTAATCTCATGTGTTCTGGGCAAAAATCTGGGCAAGTGGGGCAAGGAAAAAAATGTATATTGAAAATTTTGTCCATGAAAATGTGTGAGAACCGTGGAGCCAAACCTGGAACATGTGTTTTCCACATAAACGTGTATACAAAATCCAGCTGTTCCATGTTAAAAATCAGTGTTTCTTCAACACTTGTTGGTGACCTGATGTCAGGAGGAGCTGCTGTTAACATTAGCTGAGCTTGTTTCTGGGTGCCCAGGTTGTGTTCAGATTAGGATCCTCTCATCATTCATCAGTTTTTTACCATGATCCTAGTTATACGCAGAGGTCCGAAGCAATCAGACCCAGTAATTAAAATGCTAAATAAAGCAGTTTCACGTTGAAAATCGTCTGACACTATTTGGTTGACACAGACATCTGGAGAGATTCAGGGTGACTGTAAACCAAGCTGCCGCTAACATTTACTTAGCTTGTTACTCTGATAACATAAGGTCCAGGTCTCCAATAACTAAAATATTTCATCTGGTTAAAAGATGTATTAAGAAATGATAAAGATCTAAACAATGACAACAACATGACTTGAAACAATAAGAAATGTTTTAAAGTCCAGCCATCCAGACGACAGCTGGCAGTTATGGAAAACTCAAGGACCCAACCAAAGAGTCCCGAGATAGATCCTAGTGGTCACAAAATAATAAGAAAGGGGAAAAAAAATGCTTTTTTGATGCTTTTTATGTGGAAATGCTTGATGTTTTTACCTCTCTGGGCCTCTAAAAGTCCTTCAGATTAAATTATCCAAGAGGGGAAAATCACTTTTTGGTTTAACTGCTTATTGCTGTGTTCACGTTCGGGCCATAACCTGTGATCAGGAAACACAAGTAGCCATCTAGAAGGGGCTGTAACCAAAAAGAGGTTGGAAGCCATTGCCTCAGGAAAACAATAAATGATTGACTAGTCGTGTGACAGCCTGTAAGAGGTGTCCTTTCCCCTTATCATTTAAAATCAGATGGTGAAGGCACAAACATCCATACACTCAAATTGCCATTCTGATTCAAAACCATATAGTACACACACACAGTAAACCACTGTGTCTACTTCTATGCGGTTTATTGATTCAATTACTTGATAGTGCATCTGTTCTGGATTTTACAATAAAACACTTTCATTGACATTCAAAGCATGTCATTGATCGCAGATGTCTTCACAATGCTAAACCTTGGTATACTTTAAATGCACACATAGAGCAGATAGATAAGCAGTAAACCACATAGGTAAGACATATAGGCATGGCAGTAATGTGTAGATAGCACTGTGTCATTCACATAATAACCACATAAACACACACATAGACTGCAGAGATACAAATCAGAAACCTCTTTTCATGAAGCAATGAATCAAATCAATGCACAGCTCTGAAACAAAGTGTGTCCTCGAGAGTGCCTCTGAGTCCATCTCTCAAATGTCTGTCCGACTGTGTTATCCTCTTCTACACAAACGGCAAATACCTTTGTGTCCATTGAAGGTTCAAGTCTTCCCTTCCGCTTCGCCAATAAAAGAGTTGCCTCTTATAGTCTCTCCCTATTTTAGAGTGTCAGTCTGGCAATTTTCATTTCTCCATTTCCTTGCGTCTCAGCCCATTTTCCTTTCAAGGCGGGTGCCCGCCTCTGTCGCATGGCAAAAAGCTGGCATCAAAGTGATCCAGTCTAATCACACATCAGGGAAATCATGCTCTTGCTGGATGTTTCACAGTGTTTTTACTTTGCTCCCTCTCATTCTTTTCCCTCCTCAAGAAGACAGGGAGTTTAGGAGTAGTTATTGATGCAGAAAGTTTTAAGGAAATCAATGAGGTTTCTTTCTGTCTGTCTGTCTTTTCATCTCACCACATTTACGCAAACAGAATCTCACAAGTTTAATTACAATTATTACATATTTTGTATGGATGATATGGTCAGAATCCTCTACATTATGTGTTATTTTATATCATGGTGTAGTGGACTGCCTTGGCGTAGTCTTTTCATTTTCCCTCGGAAAAACTCCACAGCTGAACTTAAACTGTATTAGTGAAGGGCATGTCAAGAGAGACTGTTTTATGAACCCAGAGAATTTAAAAGAGGGTTCTTTATTTACTTTGTTGAGACTCCCCAGTGGACATCTGCAAACAGATTCTGCTTTCAAGTCACAAAAAGTGTCAGGCTTTGACATGTTCCAGCTCAAGATGCCATGAGAGATGGATGTTTTTGGGCGTCTCATCTAGTTCACAACAGGATGTTAAGACATCCAAATGCATCAGAGATGCAAGAACAGTTGTCCATCACCTTTCTTTGACACAGGGACTTAAGTTGGTATAGAGGACTGGAGACACATTTCTACCAAGAATTTGAGAAGGGCCAACAAGATTAAATGATTAAATGATGATCTCCTTCCCTCTCCCTCCCCTCTCATCAGCGCGTAAAGTTCGCTACCCCGCCTCCAATTCGCGACCCAAAATCCATAAGATAAAACTTATGCCCTCAGCTCTGAGCTTCTTTCTACTTTCCCTTTCACCGCGGCGCTTCTTGTGTATTCTCGTCTGCACTTTTTTTTCTTCTTCAATTTTATAAGAGGAGCCGCAACCACTCATCAGAGCTTTGCTGAACTTTAACTTTTTCTGACCCTTTTCCTTTTAAATTTCTTTAACGCTTTTCTTTATATCAGTTTTTGGTCAGCAAAGACATTTTTGTATTTTATTTTAAGTAAACTCAACATAATAATTTGAAGTGACTTCTTTTGGCCAAATGGAACTCCTTTGAATTATTTCTGCAAGTTTTAATTGAAAAGGACACTTTTCCTGGTTTTAAAGGCTGCATTATGTAATTTTCAGAATTTACCAGACGTTCAAGCTGTTCTATCATCAGCTTTTACCTTTACCCACTCAGTTATTATATCCATAATCCTTGAGATTATTTATCAAAAATCTCATTGTGAAATTATTTTATGAACGCACCAATGGGCAGCCCTATTAAAGTAATATTAATATCCAAGGATTTGATTAAAAAAAATGATATTTGATTTTCTCCATTATGCCCAGTCCGACTACATGTACTGCCCCATAAAGCTCCCACAGTAGAAATGATAGTGCCAGTTCTCCACCGGTGGACTAATTTTTATCATCGCATGCTATATACTGTCATATCGCCAAGCCCTATAACCTAATAATGGAAACATTACAGATTCACTTTCCCCAGACAGACGCTTTAATCCAGTCATCAGTTTCAAACAGGTGTTCTATGTTTGCAGGTATTGATGTATAATGGCACCTTTAGGGTGTGTTCAAGTGACTGCAAAAGTCATTTGCGTGTGTTTGTATGTGTTTATAAGGGTAATCTGTGTGTGTACTTGAATGTGTGAGTGTATGTTATCTGACGTGCTGAAGCATCCCGTCTTACCGGTTGGTCTGAGCAGCACCCGTGCCATGTTTGTTCAGCTAATTAGAATGTCCACCAGCGACTTCTTGTGCATTGGCGTTTGAGTGTGTTTGCCTGGTTGTGTGTTGTATTTAATTGGAATATCCACCAGTGCACATTTGTGTGTCTGTGTATGTTGTTTCTAATTGGAATATCCTCTGGAGTGTGTGGCAGCTGGCTGGCTCACAGAGAGAGCAGAAGAGAGGGAGGAGAGAGACGAGTGAAAGGAATAAACAGGTAATGATGTGACTCGCTGATGGAGCTTTAATGAGGAGAGCTCTACCAAGGGCATAGGTTTGCTTTCCGAATGGGCGGTTGGGGATGGGGCTTCAATGAAGTTAGTTGGAGGTTAAATGAAAACATGACTCATATGATGATTAACTTTGTCATTTAGTGGCCATCATGCCTTGCTTCATCATTTGTCAGTAGTGTCAGGAACCCAAATATAGATATCAAATCAATTGTTTTCATATGTGTTCGACCGATACTTCACTATACAATCACACAGCTACTGATGATCACTGTGTTAGAAATCGTAAATTAACATAGTATTCATTCTGATGTAAAATTGATGGTGTAGTGCCTTCCTGTTGCATGTTATTTGGATTTTGTGTACGCAAGACATGCCCAGTTGTATACTAGATTAGAAAGAATTTTGTGAGTATGAGACAGGAGCTTACAAGATATAGTTTACTCCCAAAGTACATTGTCTCTTTAGATTGCCCAGTGGTGGATTGGATGGCAGATGGCAGGGTTGGCTGATATATTAAAACTCTGCAACCAGAAAATGTGAGCCCAACAATAGCCGATTGCCAATATATTCATGCTGGTTGCACGCAATGGCCCAAAAAGGAAAACAACTAGTGCTGTAGTCAGTCAAGATAGCCAGTATATTCGTCCCATCGCCCAACACTAGCAGACAGTCAAAATAACCGTTGGATAAAGTAAATAGGAATAACAGTGAGTGATGATAAGCTAAAGTTAAGTGTGGGAGCCAGTGCTGAGTTCAGAACCACCTAAACCGAGCCCAAGTCATGACCAAGACCAGCAGATAATGAGACAGAGATAAGACCAAGACTTTGACAGGTATAGTCCAAGTCAAGACCAAGGCCAAGGCTGTTCAAGACCGAGTCAAGACTGAGACTAGAGCAGTGCAAGTTCCACACTGTAGGACAAACTACGGATAAATGTGGAGCATGCAGGCAATCCTTACGTTGGTCTGAAAGAACCATAATCACATAAAACAAATGAAGATTCCTCTTCATTCACCTATTTAATCCCTATTCTGTGTATATGTGTGTATGCACTGTGTGTAGCATGACAAATGTCTTGATAAAATAATCAAAAGGCATTACAGAGGTGAATTTTATTCAACAAGATTTTCCTTTTTTTTCCTTTAAGCAAATACAGCAAATACAAAAAACAAAACAAAACACTAAGGGGTCAAAATCAGTTTAGCCATCTTTTTACCAAACTTTTATTTTGCACAGGCAGACTAGAGGTGTCCTCGCAGTTGGGTTCTTGACGGGTCTCGAAATAAAATCTTGAGCCCTATTTATCTGTGACAGTGACAACACAGAGGAAACAATGTTCAAGGCCACAAAGAGACCTCCAAAAACTTGCCTTGGGACTAAGACCAATATCGAGTACGTCAACACCAGCAGAAGCTCAAATATATAATTTGCTGTTGAAAAAATATTTAACATGAAATATTTGATAATATTAATTTCAGGGCACCCAGGAGCTCACCTTGTAGAGCATGCCCCCCTTGCACAAAGGCAATGTCATCGCCACAGCTGTGTGCAACTAGAATCACTCTCTTTGTCTCAGTGTGTCACTACACCCTAAAGAAAGGGCAAGTCGATACACGTTGGTGTATTTTTAATGTTTCTAGCCCTATGAATCAAAGGCCTTTTATGCTTTTCTAACCATCCTGAGTGCCTGGACCTGGATCTTTTACACCACAGTTTTTTTGGTTATAAGTTCCTCTTTTTTTGTAGTACTGTGATCGCTTTTGTTCTGGTGTTCACAGACAGCTGATGTTGTCTGTTCCTAGTGTTGAATCAGTGTCTTGTTCAGGGTTATTTCACCAGTGCAGTTCTCCTTAGAGTTGTGGCATGTGATGTCATCACACACAACTCCAGTTTACCTCTCCAGGGGGGTCGTGTCTTTAGGGTGTACCAGCAGAGATCTGAAGGTGTAACATGGTTTGTGCTCAGTGCAGCGTGGAGAGGTTGAAAGCTTGTGAGCTGACCTTCAGTTAAGGTCAAGACTGAACTTTGATGCTCAACTTTTTATTTAGCCTTTGAGGAGTTGATATGGCATCTACTCATCTCTCCAGTGGTCAAGTTTGTACAAACTGTAAAAGCCTGCATGGACTGGCCGAAGGGCTGTTTCCAGGCGATATAGTGAGATCATCAGATCCCCAAAATTGTTGATAGTCTTTGTTTAAAAGGAGAGTTCAATGATGGAGGAAAAGAAGGATTTTGATCAATCAGTGCTGAGAGGGACATTGGTAAAAGTCCAAAGTTCTTCCTAAACTCAGATCCTTAGGGATTTTTTAAGTGATGGGTTATTTTTATATGAAGAGATTTTCACCAGTGTGTTGTATATCAGGTGAGCTGGTGGTGAAGACATTTTGCAAAATCAGGCTTCAGTGTCCAATCAGGATGATTTCTGTTGATCTAGCGTAGTTTTCCAAAATAACATGTAACGAATATTAGCTACCCAATAGTAATATTAAAAGTTAGACAATGCCACTCCCCCTGGTTGCCTTGGTCTCTGCCAAAAGGCTTATGAATTCTCTGAGGTTTATTACTATGAACAATATTGGAACACATTGAAACAAATAAACAAATTTTGGTTAAAAAAAATCATTTTAATGGTGTTGATTCGGCCTGCCGGGGACAAAGATAGTGCTCTCCATTTTTGATAATCTTTCTTGACTGACTTAAAGAAGGCAGTAAAATTCAGGTCCAAGAGTTATTATGTAATTGTGGAATACTGACCCCTAAGTAAGTGATATATTCAGATGTTAACCCCATGCCAAAGTTTTGAAAAGAAACAGTCTTGGCTATGGTATTTATAAGAAGCATCTCACTTTTGTAAAGCTTTAACCCTTTGCAACCCTTGCACGTTGGCTTGATTTTGTTTTTTCAAAAATGAGAAGAAGGAAATTGAGCAACAAAAAATTAACCCAAAAATTAGCAAGAAATTATAAAAACGTATCAGAAAATTACTTGAACATTAGTAAAAAAAAAAATAATAATAATAATAAGTTTTAAAAAAGTAACAAGGAAATGACATGGAAATGTGCTTAAAAATAATACATCTGCAACATAATTTTAAATATGTAATTATGATTATTATAAAAATAGTTTTTCTCTAGTTTTTTTTCTTTTCCCCTAGACAATTGTCCATAGGTTCCTGAAAATAATGTTATAAATCTGTTTATTTCTCTCATTTCTCATCAAGTTGCTCCAAAGAAATTGCAACATTTTGCTCAAGGTTCAAAGGTTTAAATATGTGTGAAGGCAAGAAAAGTGATATTGCTCCAGGTTACTTTTTAGCCATAAATTTGTCCAAAGCGGTTAAGTATATTGAAAGCATGACAGAGATCTCGGTGGTTTAAGAATATAGAGCAGGAGATCATCCACATATAAGGACAGTTTGTATTCTTCTTCAGCCCTAAACACTTGTGAGATCATCACAGTCATCGGTCAAGTTAGATGAAGCTTATTGAGTCTGTTAGAAGGTACAGCCTGTGCTCATGCAATAAAGGATATAATGCATCGTCCTTTACCTAATGAAATCCAACATTTCTGTCATAGCTTTTAGTTTGAATGAATATATAAATATATATATATATATTCTGCAACATGTAGGCATAATAGTCTTGTTAGACCCTCTCAGTACATTTAAAATTACTTCATGTGGTACATCTTCTGACAAATGGAGACTTGAGATTCTGCCACATTCTCATTTTCCATCCTCACCCACTCACTGTCACTTGCTTCTCGTCCCCTCTCGTGTACTTAAATGTGTTCAGTCCACAGCCTCCTCTCGTATGCTCCCATTCTCCCCGTCTTAACACCCCTCCTCTCATTCCTCCATTGCTCACGTCATGTCCCTCACACTCCTCTCCTCTGAATGCTCAGCATGGCTCTGAGTCACAGCGGGCAGAGAAAGAGAGCAAGAGAAACACAAAGAGAGAGAGAGACGAGAATTGAAAGGGAAAGTTGCAGCGAGAGATGGGGACATGCAGGGAAGACAGTGAGAAGCGGAATAAGAATGTGAGAGAGAAATCAAAAAATGAGCGAGAGGGAGATTCTTAACCATCACCAACAAGGGAAGTATTGTTTTGAAATAGGTCATGCTATCATGCAGAGGCTGTCGGCTCCAAACAGCTTCTGCCGCACCCTGCAGAAATAGGAAAGGTTGTGTGTGTGTGTGTGTGGTGTGTGGACATGTGAATGTGTGCTTCTCTCTGCCTCTCTCTAGCCCTAACCACAGGGTACATCCTCTCTCCAGCTCTCTCTCTCTGTGTCTGCCTCATCAGTCCTTTTTCCTGACACTACGGGCAGAAGACAATCTTTCTTTTTTTGTCTTTTCTCTTTATCTATACCTCTCTTCTTTCTTTCTCCCCATGTGCCACCTCTCCTGTTCTCCAGATGTCTTAAATATGGTCAGCTTGTTATCTCCTGCTTCCAACAGAGGAAGAATCAACCACCCTGCTGCTACCCACAAACCCACTCACTGTGCTTTATGCCTGTGTGTGTGTGTGTGTCTTTTTATTGTGTGTTTTTGGGATTGTGTCATTATGTGTGCACCAGTTGCTTGCACAGATTTAAATTTTTTAGTGATATTTTAGTGATTTAAAAAAACATTTTTTAGCTAGTTATGCTTGCATACCCATGTAGGGGAGAAAAGGAGATGACAGGAGAGAGATCATGCACCTTTTAAATCTCTGATTTGCAGGCACAAGCCTGGCTGTTCTCAAGGCATGACCTTCATTTTTTAAAAATGGGGTAACTCCCTTCTTACTTAAGATTTTGAATGCAGGATTTTTATTTGTAACAAAGTATTTTTGTACTGTTATGACTGCTGTTTTCCTGCTTTTACTTAAGTAAAATACCTGAAGTTTAAACTTCTATGGAAATCCGTGTTTTTGTCCAACCTTTGATAGGCTTGTGTATTGTTTGTTTGACAAAATGACAGTGAGCTATGTAAACAGTTCGTCATTGCAAATGGCAAGAGGTATTGTAAAACCAACACTTTGGCAAAAAAAATGAGTGCGTGTTTTAAAAACATCAATTTGGATTTAATACAACATATGCAATACAACTATGCATGCATTTACATAGCATTTTATGAATCACCCTGACCTAAGAATACCTGGAAGTGTAATGAGAGAATGGTTTGCATGTATGTGACTCCAGTGAGTCTGTGTCAGTGCGAGTGTAAGGCAGATTGATTTTTATGGTCAGCGCATATCAAGGTGTCTGCATCCATAACGGATGCACATTGGTTGCATTTGACTCAGTGAGCATCTCATTTGAGAAAAGGCAGCCATACTTTGGATGGCATGTTGAAAAGTTTCTGATGTTCTTTGCATGTGAAGGTGGGGTCGGTCTTTTTTTCTACAGTACAGCAGCTGGCAAACAGACTGAATTCTTCAGTGTCGTAAAGGAAGGACAGACCTGCATGTTCTGAACAGTATGAATCCGCAGGTTGAGTAGCTGAAGCTGCTATTCATACAGACGTATGCACTTTGTCTCTCAAGGCCTCCCCATTCACATTATCTCTCTGACACATTCCCCATCCCTCTCATACGCACACCCACACAGTCATTCACACACACTGCTGTCTAACCTGAGACCAGAGCAGGACCCAAGTGTCCTGAACTCAAAATAGCCCTTTTTACGCAGTGAAGAATGGCAAACGGCCTCACTTTGGGTAACATTTCTCATTTTTTGTCTCTCAGTGATTGCATTTGGTCCTCAGGAGTACATTAAGAACACACATCCACGGTACACACAAATCCATCCCTGCTCCTCACAGCACTCACACATACACACACATTGTCGTGGCTCACTGTCATCAGAGAGATTTATGGCTGTGACTGTGGTCCCGGTGGAGATCCGGTGACCGCCCAGATCCTTACAGGGAGTAACCGTCGGTAATCAATCTACACTAATCTGAAGAGGTTGGAAGAGACAGAGGAGGAGAGAAACAGTGAAGTGGCACGATGAGAGAGAAGGGGCTGTGAGAGGGTGGCAACGACAATGTAAACAAATAAAAAAAAGACAGGATGAAAGAAGGGAGGGGAGTAAGAGGGAAAGAAAATAAGGTAGCAAGAGTGAACATACAAGACAAAACTGCAGCAAAGAAAGAATGAATCAGAGTGTGGGAGTGCAGAGTGAGTGCAACGTCAACCGCTACTAGCAAACAGAAAGAGTCAAAGAAGGGGGAGATTTACAAAACCATCCAACGCTAAAGATGGAGGCAGCGAGGCAAGCTAATATTTGAGAGAGAGAGAGATGAATGTAGATCAAAGATGAGGTAGACTGAGACTGAAACACAGAGAGACAAAGATGGAAAGAAAGTGGAATGAAGAGGAGGGGGGGAGCAGAGCAATGCCTGAATCGTTTAAGAATCGGACAGATGGCCAAAGCTCTGGGGTCATGAGCAGTTAAACTGCACAACTGACTCTCTCTGTCACACACACATAATGCACACAGCTGTCCCAAACACGATGCTACAGGAGCGCCTTGGGCAGGTCGCGCTGCAGGGTTTATTGTAACACTCGATTTATTTCCATTTGTGCTTTGACTGGCCAGTGGATGATTCAGCTGCAGCTTGTGTCAGACCCTATAAAATCTATAAAACTAGATACGTTTACACATTTGCATGAACATCGATTGCCTTCACTGTGTTTTTTTGAAGCAGTCCACATTACCATGATATCTACGATGTTCCCGTAAGAGTAAAACACTGGGGTTTCTTAATAATATGCAAAATCCTCTCGAGCTAATTGGTTGAATGGTTATAAAAGTTCTTAATTGGTGGGGATCAATAGGTTGTAGTCTGCGCAGACAGTCAATAAAGATTTATGCATCCTGAAGGGGCAAATTGCTCGGAATTAGGCAAATCAGGTTGTGTGCATTCTCCCAGGCAGAGTACCGCTCCCGAAGCAGGAAAGATGTGATCATCTTTTAAAAATTCACCATCATTCTTTCAATTTAATCATTTTGCAGAAAGTTAGATAAAATTTCAAGCTGTTAAAAATTATGTACAGATTGGCTGGATTTGCGTTTGCAGTAATTATGGTGATCACATGATTGATGGAGCGACTGTACAACGCCCCTTATTACAGTTTACAAGTACACAGTTTCCAATGCAGTCCTGATCCCCCCCCCAAATACAGTTTAACATCCACTCACACACGAACCCATCTAATCCATAGACTGTATATAAAGATGGACGAAGCGCCTCCACCTACTCCCTCTATGCTTAAGTGAGTCTAAATATCCCTGATATGGGAACTGCCATCTTGCATTGGTGAAGTAATTTGGAGTCATTTGGAGTATGGGCAGGGGCGATATCCGCAGTGGGGTAAGTTCCCGCCAAAACACCTGTCTGACCAAGTCACAAACAGCCCCATTAAATGTGGGAGCATGGATTGGCTGT
The DNA here is from genome assembly GCF_008729295.1 of Plectropomus leopardus. Lineage (NCBI taxonomy): Eukaryota > Metazoa > Chordata > Actinopteri > Perciformes > Serranidae > Plectropomus > Plectropomus leopardus. The sequence goes on from NC_056484.1 coordinate 13,360,644, forward strand.
CACAGCTGTCAATCATGGCATAAAATCTCCTTTTTTGTAGAATTGAGCAACTCATTAAAACCAAACTGATCATAAAAACAATCACTTGAACAAACATCAGGGTGATGAGAAGCAACATTAGTGATAGAAACCATCTTTGGGAAAAATAACTTGGCGTGTACTTTGAGTTTTTAGTTTGGCCTATGTCCCATTCACTAAAATGAAGGGGCAGGCTTAATGACCTTCACTGCATTCAGACAATACTGACCAATGTTCCCACCCTCTGCTAGATTTAGACATCATGTTGTCTTTATTCTGACAGAATTTACCAATCCTTGAGGTGATTATCTGTAACAGGCTGTGTGTGGCAAAAAAATACCCTTTAATTCATTTTTGAAGGAATTGCTTTTGCAGTCTTTTGCAGGGTTCTGGTGGGATTTGGTCGTTTGGTGGAAAATGAGGAGAGACAGACAGCAAGTGTCAGATCCTGACATCAAGCAGTGAAATGTTGAAGGATAAGAAGGGACGCCCAAGGGGGACCTCACACAGAGACGCTGGCAGTCACACTCACACACCACGTATGCATGCACACACGCATGCTTTACGTTCTCAAACACATACATTTAAGTACACCAACATGCACACACACTGAGCTCAGGGGAGCGATAGAGACAGGCAAGGAACTGTATAAATCCAAAGTTCTGCACAAAATTCCCCTTCAAGGCCCAAAGCAACAGTCATCTCCATCAACCTTACATCTCTGTAACACTAAAAAAACAAACATCACACATACTATTGTTTATTCTGTTTGTCATTTTACACCTCCACTGCAGCTGTCATTGCTTCATTCCTGCATATGTCAGACTGTAGAGACAGCATGACAAAGCAAAAAATATAAAAAATAGATGATACAAGGCTTCAATACAGACACAGTAACTGATTAAGTTGTGTAGACAGTGTTTTTGTCGTGTCTATTAACTTTTTACGATATTCCATTTTTAAAGCTGATTTGTGTCTATTAGCAGAACAAACTGTTAAGTATAAAGAGCAATGGCACAATAATTAAAAAAAAAATAATGATGTATTAATTAACTAAGACGGAGATAATTTAGGCAAAATTAAAAACATTGGAAAAATTGATAAATGGAACCATTGTAGATGCCCCAATTTAATTAGTGCCGTGCTGCTCACACTGCAGATCCCAGGAGAAATCCAAAGTTTGTTGCCTTTCAAGCTGTTGCTGTACAGATGCCATAACCTGGCATCCAGTTGCTGGCAATGACAAGGAAATACTTGGCTAGCCGGTCTTGGAGCTCTGTCAGACTCAAAGTGTCGGCAAGCACTCGGGTCTGAATCAGGAACAAAAAGTCTGGTCAAGAAAGAGTTATACCAAAAGAGCTTCCAAATGAATTAGACTTTCATGTTGCTGGGGTATTTTAATGTCCCTCATTAAGTGTTGTGAGTCCAATGTTTTGTAGTAACAAAATGAAACATATAAAAGTTTGTGAAAACTTTTGTTTCATTTTATATGTATACTAATACTGAGATTGCAAACAGTATTTGTGTCTATCAGAGTAGCATCAATGTGTGTGTGTGTGTGTGTGTGTGTGAGTTTGTGCGTGCAGACATGCGTGCAGACATGCGTGCATGTGTGTAATGTGATTCAAATGACCACCACTCTCATTTGAGTACCATTGTCAAATAAGACTGATACACTTAGAAGGGCTGTTTTGTTTGTGTTTTTGTTGTCTCATTACTAAAATGCAACTGCAGTGAGTGTGTCATTTTCACTATCCCCATTCATATTTTACAATCCTACAAATTATCTCCAGTTGCAAAATAAGCCCAAAAATGTAGAATTCAGAATTCAGTGTATCGAGAGAGATGATGTACTGTCTTGTCTTGTCGCTTTGGTGTGAACTGGCAGGTTTTTTGAATGTTGCAAAATGGGCGCATTGCAGGTAGTTGCATGTTTCAACTCGTCTTGTGTCAGATCTTTGGTCTCAACTGGGCTTAAATTCAAGCACAAGCAATGGAAGATTAACTGCCATGCAATCTCCAGTCAAGGAGAAATTAACCGATGCTGATATGCGTTTCATAGTTGCCTTCACAATAACGTTGCATGTTTCAATTACCATGACTAAATCTTTTTTTTCTCCACAATTAGCAATTATCAGCATGGCACTGTGACTACACACACGAATTATTTCTCTGAAAACCAATTTCTGAATCATCAAGGAAACCATCAAGGCAACAATATGCTGAAAGAGACTTTGTAAGGTGAGGGGGACTGCTGACATTTCCTTCACCGGAAGGTGGATTAGGGTTGAATGATAGGAGTTAGAGGACTCTTCTGAACAAAAACATAATTAAGAGAGGTGGAGAAATATGAGTGTTCTCTTAAATAAAGCCACCAAATAAAGGTCATGATTTTATTACCTTGATTTCTTTTTCTTTTATTCGTTTCATTAGAATTACAAAAGAGAGTAGGGACTATGTAGTGTGACTCTGTAGTATTGCTGGAAAAGGGTTTTGTATAATTTCCAGCCCAATTTCTGTCAAGACTGCATTACATCAGCTGCAGAAATAAGAACATTTAACATCCATGATAGGAGAGCAGACACACAGATACCCCCGTTTTACATGATTATAGTGTGACAGGTTTTTTTTTTTTCCCCCGCTTTGGAAACTTGGGACGCAGTCAGCTGAATGATGATGCTCCATGTTAGTCCTTGCTGGGCATTTTAATTGGCTGGAGCTGTGCACAGTGGGGCCACAGTCATGTCAGTTAGGAGAGAGCAAGCTATTCACAACAGGGCCACCCTCACAGTATGCATTACTAAGAAACCTTTATGCTCAACTCAAAATTTGTTTGACTTTAGACTGCTGGCCGAACCTCACACAGATCTGCAAGTCAATAAGGGCTACACTAACAAGCTGTGGCAGCGCAAACACAGATGTAACATTACTTTATGAAATACCCTGCACGCTCTTTTATGACACACATCCAGACCTTAGACCAGTATGGATTAGATGGCGGGAGAAAAATGTCTCTAAGTGCTGTTTTGTAGAAGATAATGAGGCACTTGTGGACAACAGTGGCCACGCTTGGGCCCAATTAAGCCGCACTGACACAAAGTTAAAATATCACGGCACAGAATCCTGTGTCAGAGCTTTTTTTAAAGAGTATTTCATCACAGCACCTTGGTGAAAAAATGTGTGTGATGGATGTGTGGAGAAGTGCGACTTGGGAGATTTAACAAGCACTGAGTAAAAGGCATATAGAGAAGGAGAGACTAAAAAGCTACAAAAGTAACTTTTTATGCATAAGGATTGAAGAAAAAACATCTACCCCCCTCACCTTTAATCATTTTTTTTTCTTTTTTAGTAGAGTGGGCTTCTAAATGATACCCCTCTTAACTGTGGCAGTTGGCGCTGTGAATTGAACACTTACAATGATTGGTGTAACTTTTATCTAGTTGTTTCTTTCTGCTGTGGCCATGAACTCATGCTTTTTCAGGAGACACAAAAATTATGAACATTTCTCCTCACTACCAATTTTAAGTGTGCTCTGTTTTTAAAGTTTATACACTTCCCTCTGTGATGTCCTTTATCAAGATAAAACTGATAGTTGATGCTTCTTTATTACAAAGGATTAAAAAGGAAAGTCCTAATTAATCACTATCATGATACTCAGTTGTGAGTTCTCTCCTACAGATAATGTTTTTGGAAACAGTTATTTGATGCATTTCTTTTTTAAAATTGTGGAACAAAAAAGGTGGCTTATCTTATTTCAGTATTTTCGAGGAAAGCCACTGGGACATAATGAAATTTAACAGCTGGTGGTGCTTAATTCAAAGACTTCCGGTTTTAGAAGTCTGATGTCCTTTATAAATCCACACTGCTAAGCAGCTTATGACTGTGGAGATCTATGAGTGGTGATACATTTTACTGCCTACAAAGTTATTCAGCGGACAAGTAACAAGGAAATAAAAAACAGACTAAATAAAACTGGACTGAGCTGGTTCCCAACTTCTACAGCCACGGAGTCCAGATTTGTATGAGTCATTAGTTTAATGTCCATAGATAAATTACCAAACATTTTATTTTTTAGTTTACAAAATGTATATAACACGTTGGCTAAAAACACAAAGAGATAAAACATTGCAATAATAAGCCGAAATGGCACTTTTGGATGGCGGCCCACCACTAAGGAATGGCTGTTTTAGACTCTCTGCTCCCTAAAACATCTCCAGTGTCATTAAGATTTGCTATTGATAAATGGCACAAATTTGTGAGTTACAGCTCAACGGATTTGAATTTTGCACAGAAAAATTATTATTAGCATTCATTTTTTTCCCAGCACTTTGAGCAAATCCACTGTTCCTAGAGATTCAATTAAAGTGAATTGACTTTGCTGCAAAATTCCACCTGGTATGTAAAATATAAAATACATATGGTTTGGGAATATACATATTATGTCAGAACACTGTGTTAGTAAAGATCCAAATTACAACCCTTGAATATGGGCTAGTAATTATACCACAGTTGATTTTTTTTTTCCTCTTTTCCTCAAAAATGTGTTTTTCATCTGTCCCCTAAAATGTCTGACATTTTCAACACTGACTTGTATCTGTGCAAAGTTTGACTCTAGAGCGGTGTTTTCACATTTCTCTACCAAAGGGGGCGATGTCTGTGCACCTTTTCTGCTAGTCCCAGTTTTGATGCCCAACAGAGTCCTCATCTGACTAAAGGTCAAACGTGTATTGTTGAATCTCTCTGATGTTTCCTCTAATACTAATACTAGCAAACATAATGCACACTGTTCTTTCACCAGTCAATCTGAGATGAGCAGCGCCGAAAAAAACAGAAAGAAAAAACAGCAGCAGTGGTGTGCAGGGGTGGAAGCCAGATCTACAGTACTAATAATCTACAAGTTTTGGGGTGAAAGAAAAAAGGTCCAAAGTTATCATTTATTTTCCCACTGTTTTTTAAACTGCTCTATTAAAAAACAATTTGATCATCAGAAAACTAGAACAAACATGATTATAATCCCTCACATACAGTAAGATCTGGTCTGGTCATGCTCCCATTTTTTAAATAAGTAAATAATTATAAAATCGCCTCACCCTCCCATGGCTCAGGTGATTAAAATGATGAGTAGTCTCATGGTGTGAGTGGACAGAAACAGGAGGTGCCTATTAGACACACACACACACACACACACACACACACACACACACACACAGGAGGTTCTTACACTAAATGGCAGTGTAAAGTTAGCGTAAGAGCCTCGGGCTGCCTGTAAAGTCACTTTGATAATTTGAAGGTTCGGTGAGAACAGACATCCATCAAGGACATCTAAACTCACCATCAACATGTGCAGACTGCAGCATGTTAAATGAAGCTGAGATGGAGAGAGAAAAAAGAATAATGGAGAAGACAGTAGACAAACAGAGAAAGGAAGTTGGTGAAGCAAAATGATAAAATCAGAAAGAGTTTTCAAAGACAAAGTGGAAGATGTGGAGAGGGATATTAAAAAGGACAGGAAGACATTTCAGAGTGAGATACAAGATAGTTTGGAGTGCAGTGTGGAGTGCCAACCACTCATTAGAGATAGTAAGGGCAGAGATGTGGGGATGATAAGAATGGAGAGATGCAAGACGTCGTTGGAAATGAAAGATGTCATGCACAATGCTCTCTCACCCCTCTATTTTCTTATTCCCAGTGTCTTTTTATTCTCTGACCGTTGACTGACTCGGAACATGAAACAAAGCAGCCAGCAGTCATTTATTTCAAATGAGAGCTGGGAGACAAAAGGAGAGTGGAGTGGCGTCTGGCGAGACATCTCCGTGAGAGAGCAGCACAGAGTTGAACATGAGTTCATCTTAAAGCAAATGCACAGCGAGTCAGTGCGAGTGTCCAAATGAAAGGCACATGTTCTTTTGCTATGGCACAATCACTTTCGTCCATCCTTTTTTTTTTACAATCATTTCTAATTTGTGAGAATATGGTTTTATCAGTGTCTGTGTCTGTCACTAGCTACTCTCAGGGACATCAGTACAAAGACTATGTGTAAAAGGAGGTCTCAAAGGTTGCAGGGATTTCTAGTGTTGTGCTGCTTGTTAGCTGGCGGTCGTCCGTTGAGAATGAGCCTCGCCTAGAGAAATTATGGTTCCAGTCTTTGGGGTGCTGTGTTCCAATGATACAGAGGAGGCTGGTCACGCCTTGCTATTACAGAGGTAGCAGTTTGGTGCTAACTCGGCTTTGTTCTGCTTTGCTTGAAAAATTAGCTGGCAAACTTTGTATCTGCTGAAGGAGCCAGCTTGTTTAGTCTGTTCTGCAATTTAGACGATTTCAGTGTGTCCATACATGTCCTGAGAGCTGGGAGCTGGCAGCTCCTGCTAGGAGATGACTCTCCTCTGAGGAGGTCTCAGGAGAAAGAAAGAGAAGAGCAGAAAGATTCTTCCTTTGTTGACTGGGTGACATTGCAGGTTCAAATGCTGCAAGCCCCCTTTTACATTGCCTCCTCTTGGCAGGAATCCCATGCCATCATTCTGCCTGGCTGTTCAGAGTTGTCACACATTTAGGCCGGCATCAGAGGTAGTAACAGTGCCGAAATGACCTCTGTATCAACGGGACAGCCAGCCTGATGGGATGATGTGTGGCATGATGTTTTTACAAAGAGTTATGTGTGTGTGACCCACAGCAGGAGATTTAAAAAGCAGGAGCAGCTTATCCTCTGAGCAGAGGATGAGACCAGCCACCATATAACAGCAATGGCTAATAGCTGCTATTGCCAAGTTAATGCCATTGTTATTGTTTAAAAAGTGCGGCTGACACTGTCACACTTGAGGCAGATGCCGTTGTGTTAAATGCCATGTCTTTTTTGATTTCCCAATGCCAGTATGCTATCTAAAATCTCACATTGGAGCTCAATTATGTCGCCGTGTTTTGGTTCTGTGTAAAACTGTAAAGGTGGCATGAAGGAGGGACTTCATAGCAGGTCTTATAGTGCAATGTCTGTGTAAATAGGGCCACAATTACCAATGGTGAATGAAGAGTAGTCCAGGTGTGGAAAACATCAACATCCATCAACTCTTTAATGAACAATTAAATGCTACAGGTGGTTTTGATTTAAAGCTTTCTCAATAATACTACACTGTGCACAGCAACTGCCAAACAGGCAGCAGTCACTTGGCAACACACAACAAAAACCTAGTTGCCTGGTTAAACACAGTGTAATTTGTGGCAGTGTTAATTCGAACATGCGTGAGCTTCTGTGTAAGTATCCCATGGGGGAAACTTTTCATTGTATCACAGACAACATGCCCATGGCAAAGAGTACTGCAAGACTTTGTTCCGCAGTTCAGTCACTGTCCTTCTGCACTGCTTTGTCATCCCCATCTCCCTTTTTCTTGTCAACTTCCACTTCATTTCAATCGATGATTGTTCTCCAGAACCTTTTTTTTTTAATCCTCGTTGTCTGCCCGCTTCCTTTCTTACTTCCTCCTGTTTATTCTGTATCCCACTTAACCATAATGTCTTTCATATTCACACCATCTGTCTCTCCCTCTTCTTCTCTTTCTGCGTCTGTCTGTCTGCCCCTTTCTCTGCTGTTGGCTATGTCGACCAAGTTGCTGGCCAGAGCTCTTTGATTTCACCAGCCTTTTTCTCGCTCTGTGGTACATATGAAAGGAGTTGCAATAATCAGAGAGGCAGTGTAATGACTTAGAGTTTTTAGTTTCTTATTTCATCAAGCATGGGAAGACAGTATGTGTGTGTGTGTGTGTGTGTGTGTGTGTGTGTGTGTTTGTGTGGACAGTTCTGCATGAAACTGATTCTGGTTTTCTGACAACATGCTTGTCTGTACATCCACATATATGACACTGCTTCAAGTGCGTTTTGCTGCACCATAATTTTTTCTTCTTTTTTTAAAAGCTGTGAATAAACTACATCATAACATAATGTCTTTTTTTGGCTGTAGATGCTCTTCAAAGCAAAGAAGTGCTGGTGAAAAGTGCAAAACACCCTGTTATTTAGAGATGATTAGGGGCCCCCATATACAACAAATGCTTTAGGTCTTAACTTTATGTGTTAATGTTATGTTGCCTCTCCGTTCTGTGTATATTAGCGAGTGCAAATTGCAGTGTCTGCACAAGATAGGCCTAATTAGTTAATTGGCTTCTGTGTTCATATGCTGTGCTCTCTATTTCACGGTGTCATTTAAAGTACAGCCAAGCCAGCCCAGAATAGCTTTCAATGTTAGCTGTCATGCCTCAGCTATCTACTGCAGAGAGAGGACAGCACTCTCCACACTTAACTCATTGATGGGTGGCCTGACGATCAAGCTGCCGGTCTCAAAGGATCAGCCATGTCTCCTGGGTCTTTACAGCTATTCAGCATTAACCACTTATATTAAACCACGTTGTTCACTGCCAGAACAGATGATGTTCATATTGCCCTCGAGAATATGTGTTGACTTCACGCCTATAGGTCCTGCTTTCTCTGAGCGGCCTCATCTACAAATCTAACCTCTTACCCTTTCGTCTCTGCTGTGGATAAAAACATCAGCAGGCTGTGAATTTGAAACCTGACTAAGAAATGTAGTAAATGACTGAATAACTATAGCATAGCCTATGTGCTGGAGTAATTAGGAAATACATTGTGGGAGAACACATAGTTTCATCAAGAGGTTTGTCCAAGCAGCAAGCTCTGGGGCTGAAAAATGAAGCCAATGTCCAAGTGTCAGAAATCTGCAGATCCTCCAATGACTTGAGGCTGGCTCCATCAGTGAGTCGGTCCCCATAGACCCCCATTTTAAAATGTCCAACTCTACAGCAGATATAAACATTTTTTACAGCCTGGTACAAGAACAGGTTTGGTCTTTAAAGGTCATCTCTATTATTGACAATTGCACCGGGTGACTTTTTATATATCTTAACTGTTTAATATTAATGTTTTAGGTGTGCGCTGTCTGTTAACAGTGAGTGTAGGCTCAGCTGTCGTTATTTCAGTGTGTTTTCAGCTCATTAAATTAACTTGTAACATCTAGACTAACGGAGTTGAATGTTCTGTTTTTCCCATAATTTTTTCTTTAAATGTTTTTTTAGCCTGTTTTTGCAAGAAGAAATTAGCATTAACATTATCACAGTTAACCATAGCTGTACATGCACTGTGCTAACCAAGCTAGTAACTAGCATTAGAGTCAAATGAAACATGTTATCCAAATATGTTCACATCTAGCTCCAAAAATCCCTGATGGTGACAGCTAAATTGGGTGATGTCACGGTGGCTACATCCATTTTATACAGTCTATGGATTCATCAGACACACTCCACCTACACACTCTGGTCAGATACAGACTTTTCCCCTCCAGAGGTCTCCAGAAAATATGCTAGTGATATGAATGGCAGAAATCTATGTTTGAGTTTTTTCAATGTTCTATTTAGTGTCAAACAATAACATAGGTTATGATTGTTTTCGGGAATCGTAATCATGTTGAACAAAATGTACCAGGAATACTCCATATCTAAATTTAATAACATTATCTAATGAGGAACTGAACAGTCAAAGAGTTAAAACAGATGTGAGCACTTTTGAATCATGCACCTCACTGACACCTGAATACATCCCTTCCTCCTCTGTCCGAGCACGAACCTGACGTTCAGCTCACCGCCGTGTGCTACTGTTGCCCTGGCAACCCTCCAAAACAGCCACCTGTTTGTGAGTTGTGTGGGATCATCGGAGCGACTCCGACTCTCTGGAGCGGTCCACTGGGTCTGAGGGGGACCAATAATCTATGGTCATTTTGATGGTTCATTTGATGTAACCTGAACATTATTTTTGTACAAATATGCTCAATATGAGATAAGGATTCCTGAAAAAATAAATACAGTTATCAGAGGGTTTGGGGCTATCGGCAGTTCTATATGATGGAAATTATCACTGTAATAAGGTCTGGGCTGAACAACGGTGGGCCTATCCTTTATGCACTAATTGGAAAATAACAAGGTGTCCCGTAGCCAAAAATCCTTAGATGGGCTGTTTTCTCATATATGCTAAATGAAATGAGTGCCCCAGAGAGGACAATAAAAATGCTCCTGCATTATCAGCACAGCACTGCTAAGTCGACTCGAGCCATTCTCCTCACTGACTTTGACCAACACTTTAGCAAAAGCATCACTTTCTTTAGCCTTAGGACTAAAAGTAAGCTCAACACTAAACCAAGTATTTGTCCACATAATCTAGTGTACATTCTTCTTCTTTTTCTTTTTTTCTTGTTATCCTGTCCCTTTTTTTCTCCCCAGGTGTTAAAATCTTTCTGAATCTCTTTCTATCACGGACCGGAGAGCCTCCGTCTGTAAATGTTTTAAACCTTAAGGGAACACATTGTGAGCAGCCATCTGTAGCTAATCGTCTACTTTCTGAGTGTGACTTTTGGGATAACGGCGCGCTCTTCCGATACATTTTTAGCAGATATCAGCTGTAGACTGCAAGGTGGAGGATAGTTTCAGTCTTCGGTGCATCCATGTATGTGTCTTTGTGTAAATAACAGCTGGAAGCCCCGACTTTGGACCAAAGGCTAGTTGTAATGGAAGCGGCTATCAGTCGCCTTGCTGCTGTTTTGATAAGAGCAAGTTCACAGCTTAAGGGAATCTTTCTTTTCCTGTCATGTATTCCGTCCCTTTTTCTGTAGGTTATCCCATTTTCACTCTTTTCTTAAACAACTCTCTTTGGATCTTTTTTTCCCACTATCTCAGTTTCTCTCCCCCACTGAAAACATTCTCCATCTGTTCCTCTCTGATACAGCCACTCACTGATCCCTGTATCAGTACAATTCAATTGAGTGCAATTTGTTGGCAGGAAATGTGAGGAAGAAACAACATGGCAAAGTACAAATGAATGCACAAATTCTGTCTTGCATCTCCCTCTCGTGATCTTTTACTTCCTCTTGCTTAATTGGTGATCCGTCTCAAACAACTACAAAATTCTGTCCTGTGTAGGTGCAGCGTTCTGCGTGCATGTGTGTGCAATTGTGTGTGATCTTGTGGTTGAGGTGAAGTCAGCAGTGGAGTGTAAACTGCTATCTGAGCCTGCAGGGGAGCCACGGGCAGAGTGCTTTACCCCATAGCCAACGCACTCATCCAAGTCATCTACTGGGGGGAAAAAGTTCAAATGTATGCGTAATTACCACTTAAAGTTTATACATACTGTGTGTAGAAATTCAGGTAGGTCTGTATACTGACAAATACAGAATGCAACATGCCTATATACCTGTTTGTGTGTTAAGACTTGGGTATAGTTGCCAGGTTAAGGTCATGGCGAGTAGAGTTGGGCTGGTGTGAAAATATTCAAACCTGTTTTATTTCAGGTCAAACACCAGACCGGTCTGCTTTACTGAATTTTACCAGGTGTCCCACTTAATTCAGCTGTCGCTCCTCAGTGGAACATACAGACACTGTGCCACAACACAAAACCAGCATCTGACTGTCATGTAGAAATGCAGTACACCATTAAATATGCACTTCTGTCACATCATGTAAACAAACCCAGTAGCTATCATCTACATACTTGAGACATAACCACTTTAAAGGTGGGTGGGTAGATCAAATTGCTATCTTCCTAGAGTTTTCATGTTACTTATGCATCTTAGAAAACATATTTTCTATTGTGATATTTACAGGAAATGACATACTGTATAGCCAACAACAAGTAATATTATCCTAGCTTGTTTGAAGCGATGCTCATTTAGCTTAGGAGAAACTTTCAGCTCCCCCATTATCTCCCTCCAGTCAGGTGACACTCTATTTAGGTTTTTGTAGTGAAAGTAGGTTTCATAAAAATAATTCTTCATTTGAATGTCATGAAGCAGACGATCCTTGTCCACTGTGGTGCTTTCAAAGGTAGCAACAGGTTTAAATAGATCCATGAATCCATTTACAAACATAATATATTCATCAAGTTGTCATATTGCTCACTGTTAATGCAATTAGATTTATATTTAGCGCTGTGATGAAGGCTTTTTAAAAAATTGCCAAACACGTCGTTATGACAAATATCGGGGTCAACTAGTTTACATAAAAAAAACGATTTAGGCTCGTATACTGACCATACCAGGAAAACTGGAAATCGGCCCACATCTAATAGTGAGTCTTTAATAGGAATCGTTCACTTGAGAACAGGTTCCAAATTGCCTGATCCAATGGAAATGTATGCCTCTAGGCTTATTAATTCCTTTATCAATACCAGCATGTTTTTCTGACAGTTGCTCATGGCAAAACAGTGACTTTATACTCATGCAGCTGCATTGCTGTAAACTTGTAGCAACAAGGAGGTATGGCAGAGGGGAGGAAACAGTTCAAATGGTTCAAAGCGTGGCTTCATGGCATGAAGAAACGTGACAATAATTGCTTGTAATGTCTCTAAACACCAGCAGTATTCTGAAACATCTTTCTATTTGACACGATGCAAAATTCACTGCTTCCAAACTGAGCAGCATGTCCTTTACAAAGGGTAAATATCCTGTTATAATAACATGGTTTAGCAGTTTTTTCTTTGTCGAAGAACACGATTTAAGAGTGGACCTTCTTCACACCTGAGTCACATGCATGCCTTTTATCCTACTGCATATCTACACTGTGTTCAGACTTACAGATAATTTAGCAGTTTCATTGATGCTGGCCACCTGTAAAGCCCTACTTTTTTTCCACACAGAAAATTAATCAGCAATGAAGGAATCAATTTAGTATCATACTGATGAGCAGAATTGAGAATGGCATTTCTATCAATTTAATCTTCTCAATTCCTGTCCTTTGTGTTAGGGACCTAGGAATGCATAATCCATATAAGTATACAAGTACAAATGTGTATGTGCCCACCATCACACAGTCAGCTGATAATCTAAGGACCAAGAAGTGTGATTCAGGTATTTTCGTCTATTTAAAGTATCAGTTAATTAGATTTAGTGTATCTTTGTTGAAAACTTGAATCACATTTTCCAGTGAGTTCTCTTTTGAGGTCGGAGTCAAGAGGTCTGGTCAGGTTTTATTGAGAAATTAGACACCTTTCACTAAAGGATGTGTCACGGCGGACATGATTTTCAAGTAGTCCTTACTTAATTTTGGGAACATAATAGTCTGGTTAAACACAATCATACCAGAGCAGCTCATGGCTGTTTCTTCTGATTGAGAATCCTGAGGCCACATCCTTTTTAATTTTTAATTTTTTAATGTCCATTCCTAATTTCCATTTTATTATAATTGGCTGAATGCGTTCTAGAGGCATATTTACACCATTTACTGCTTACAATACATTCTGAATGAAGTTACCAAATTAAAAGGATTAAAATTAAGCACATGTTGTTCCAACTTCACCCACTGAGTGCCTCCATTTCAGTTTTATTTAGTCCCAGGAGTGCATGCTCTTTTCACAGTTGCAGTTATCAAGTTGGATAATGTACGTATGTTACAGGTCGGCAGTATGGCCATGGTAACGGTAGATATCACTATTCAGTAATTGTTCTGTAATTCAGTTAAGAAAAGGATCAAAGCAACTTTACTGTGCATACAATTAAATATAGTCTTCTTTTATTTGAAACCTCTATAGATAAAATATTAATAAATTAAATAAAAAAAACCCCAAATGCCTCACATGAGATAGACCGGGCTTAAAAGCAAAAGACTTTAAAAAAAAGTATGAACTAAAATTCTTTAAAAATAGAAGTGTCAAGGTTCCCAAGAACAATAATTTCAAGTGTAACAGGTTTTGTATTCACAACTTCATTCTCCTCCATTTTTGCCCAAATTATGTTACCTTGCGAGGCAGCTAGAATGGTGAGATCATGAGATCAAGGGAGAATCGCACAAAATCCCACAAGAATACAAAAGAATTATAAGAATATGTGAGAAACCAGCCTTGATTTGCTACATATGCTGTGTTCCCAGCCTGTTCTTATTCCAAAGTCATCAAATACTGCCAAACGTTTAAGTGATTTGGTGCAGGATACTAAGACAAAATACAAAAGGTGATATAATACCCCAACAGGCAACGTCAGTTTGTAACACAGCTGGAAGGAACCTGTCATGGCCGTAAGATACACCACTGGACGGTATGCCAAATCTCTACAGGTGAAAACATCCACATCCACCATCCTAGGGTATATACCGTCATATTAACCAACCTTAATGTATGTACAGAATATATGGTGTGTATACATATGCAGATACTATTTTTAGATTGTATTGTTCATCAATGCTAATGTGAAGTGTATAATTTAAGTTGGATAATCTGTACTTTATGTTACAAATGTACCATTAATGTGTTCTTGTTCATGAATGAAAATGTACTCACAGTGGTGGATCAAACAAGTAAACCTGCACCACCACTGAGATTTTCAGAAAATGTCAGCCTTAAATAAGCACCCACTGCAGTTAACAGTGTGACTTTACTTTCTGTCTGTTCTGCGTTCTCCTTCTTCTTGTCAGGCTGTAGTTACCAGCACTGTCTCAATCAGTGTGTCCATGCGCTTTTTTGACAATGTAGAGCCGGCCTCTCAGCTCCCTCGCTCTCTTTCTCACTCGATCAGTGTCTCCACGAGTCGTTCTCATCTCCTCACTTGCTCCATCCCATCACCTCCCTCTCTTCCTCCTCTCTCCTCGCCTCTTATTACTTCCCCATCCCAGCCTCGTCCTTCCATTTTCGACTACTCTTTCCCCATAAATCCATCCATCTCACCCCTCCTGCCTCTACATGTCTCCCTCTATACACCGCAGACAGTGCTCACCGGATAAGCTCCATGTCTTGAGAGCTTGTCATCTATGGCAGGTCTCTCCTCCTCCAAACTACTCTGTGAAACTCACTAAGGACCTGAGGACTAGTGCTCAGTCCTCTGCAGTGTGTGCCTGCCTGACTGTCTTGTTTCATTATAACTGCCCTCCAACTTACTTGGCAGCATCGATGTGGTCATAGTCAAATTTAGTAAGGTGTATGTAACCATTTCTGTCTATCGCATGTGTCATCATGTCTATCCGTCAACTAGTGACAGCATCTGTCTTCTTGTCTGTCTGTTTGCTGATCATTCAACTCACTCTCAACTTAATAAATGCAGAGATTCACAGATTTTTGGGGGGCTTGAAGCATCCAGAGATAACTTTTTTGTTCAAACATTTCATTCTGAATTTAATGTTGACTACACAATGTAATGGCTAGAGCGAGCGAAAAATCTGCATTAAAATAGGCTATTAGCCTAGCTTTCACTGTGCAATTCTGCCTGCCTCTGGGTACAATCTCCTGGGAAAAATGAAGGATGGATTTACGGCACAAAAGGAATCAACCATTGTGCAACAAACACAGAAATGAGAACTGTTTGTTTTCCACATCACTTGGAGCTAACTTGGCCTGTATCTGCATTGCAATTTAGGCTACTAAACTGAGTCAGGGTTTTCCTTTTGTTAGCTACCAGCTCTGTTGAATAATGTCACTGGATCAACATTCAGGCTGCCATAATTTTACATAATGTCCATTGATTTATAAGTCGATCTGTTTGTGAGGTTACCCTAACAGTTATATTTGAGAATATGAAATTAAAATCACATAATATGAGCAGTTATTATAATATATGCCACAAATGTTTTTCTTCTCTTCTCATTGCGTGTTGGTTATGTTGCGTCGATTGCTCGCCTGTGGATAGTAGCAGAGTTCTGAGGAAAACCGAAAGTGATCCCTATATTCTTTGTGACAGCAGCACCAACAATAATACCAGTTGGAGAGGCTAGATGGGGTAAAATTGAAAAGTTTGAAACTTATTTGATTTCGATTTTAATCTCTTAAAAAATATAGTTATATATCCATGTAGAGTCTAATGTAGGCCAGACTTCATCCAAACTTCCAGGAAAACACATCTGAGAGTCAATTTGATGTCATTGCCTTCACTATTGACTCACCTGATGCAATAAACCACACCCATCTGGTGTCTACAGCCTGCCAAAAAAATGCTAAGAGTCATTTTAGGTTCTTAGACAAAGAGAAACGGGCAATTAAGCAACAACGCTGGCACCATCATTTCATAGTATGCTATTTGATCACTCGCCTGCGTGTCACTGTGGCTGTCACTGCGCAAATTTTCTGCTTATTTCGCTCCTGTTAAACCATCCGTTACTTTCTGTCTTCCCCCTTTTCCCATCTGTCCTTCTCCTCACTCCTTCACCACACGTATTTTGTAGTTGTACGATTATGCAGACTATCTCTGACAACTTGAAATGTGATAAATGACTCTCTCGCTTTCTTTTTCTCTCTCTCTCCCTGTGTCTCTCTCCTAGATGTATATCCAAACCACCACCCTGACCATCTCTCTCAGCCTGTCTGCCTCCGTCTCTCTGGGGATGCTCTACATGCCCAAGGTCTACATCATCCTCTTCCACCCCGAGCAAAACGTACCCAAACGGAAACGCAGCTTCAAGGTGAGCTGCAGTGAAACACTCGAGTCTCATTTGTTACTATTCCGCACCGTTTTCATATCTTAGATTGTTTTGTGTGATATTTTGACTGACGTTAAATATGATTTATGCTGAAGAAATGAGGATAATAAATCTAACAATACACTATGTGGAATTACATCAAAGGAATACTTCAACCACAAAAAAAAAACGTTTGCATATCAATTAGTTATGCCATGTGACCTTGACTTCATGAAAAAAAACAGCAAAAAGTGCATTTACAAACTCTCAAACAACTTGATCAGTTTTATTCATCCAGTTGTATGCTTAGTATTACCCAAACATATCCTGTACATTTTTACTAGAACCTTAGTATTTAAAACTGAAGAGACTTATCTATGCTCTCTTCAAAGCAAGACTCAAAGCAGCACTACATTTTTTTGGTGAAAATGCATGTTAGGGAAATAGCGAGCATATGACTGGATAAACGAGACTTGGATTAGCACATGTGTCCTTATTGCCTTTTTTTTGTCTTTTATTCAATTGTCCCCAATGAGGGGAGAGCATATGCGGCCACATGTGGCTACCTAGAGAAAGAGATCCGCACTAAGCATCTCTTTTCAGAGCATTTTGGCTTTTCTTGGCAGCCACTCTGAGTGCTTCTGGGTGTAAATCTCTAAATTTTCAGAAAGATGCCATTGACGTCACTGGCACGGCTTTAGCTACTGTATGATATGTCAGTGAGAAGCTATGACAGCAAAGAAAGAAAAGCATGGCGACAGATTGGTGGGACACTAAATGTAATTGGTGATTGTTAAGCTTTTATCACTGTGCACATTGTAAGCTTGTTGTCAACCCTCTGTTAACATAGTTTTACATTAGCTATGAAGCCAACGTTAATTTCAAAACGTTGTTGTAGAAACATAATCAGCGCCTGGAGTGCATTTTTGTGAAGCCCTTGGACGATGTGTTCCCTAAAACCCTAGCAAGGCTTTTATTGCTGAAGAAAAACACCATGTGGACTGTCTTCATGTCCAATTAATGGATTTCTGAATGTGGATGTGTGATGATACAGGCAATTGTGACAGCTGCCACCATGTCGGGGAAACTGACCCAGAAGGGAGGGGACCGGCCCAATGGAGAGGTGAAGACTGAGTTATGTGAGAGCATGGAGACCAACAGTGAGTAAGAGAACACCAAAGTTTTATAACTATACATATAATAAATAACATCAAACTATATTAGCATATTTAGCGCAGAAATCCATATAAAGCCTACATTTATGTGATGAAAGCATACATGCACAACACACATACAGAAAGAGACATAAACTCAGTATTAGTAAATAAGAAAAATGCAGTCTAACAGCGATTCATATGGGTTTATTAAGTCTTTCAATCAAACATTTGATCCTATCATCCCAGCGAGTGGGTAATACAGTTATATGTTCACTTTAATTGCATGTCATAATGAAGTAGCACTTTACAGGCATATACACATGTTTTTCCCTTTGTGCATTTATGCTTAGATGTGCAGTTTGCATGCCGTTTTTGTTTTGCTTTAATTGAGTAAAAGTTGAATTTTCAATTTGAAAATTAATTTCACGCCTGACGTTATATTGCGTGGCAAACTGGCTGCAACAGCGGCAGTTTTTAAGTAGCATGGTGAGTCTTCTCTGAGCTGTGACAGTGAAGCATTGTTACAGTCACTTCAAAGCTCTGTTTTGTGTTGAGCTGGTGCTCCTGTGTCAGCAGTCTATAGATGAAATGACAGTTGTGCATGTGCATGTGCATGCGCATGTGTGCCTTACAGTAGTGCATATATGATGAGCTGTGTGTATGTGCGCTTTCATGGTCTTTTGTGAGTCTCCATTAATCCATAAATGTGAGTGGATTTGTTTGTTCTTTAGTGCGTGCGTGCGCATGCGTGTGTGCGTGTGTGTGTTTGTGTGTAATACGCTCTGTAGCTGTGTGTAAGTCGTGCTTGTGCACGCATTTGTAATCACATAAACTCGTGCATGTCTCAGCCTCGCTCTGCATGTGTTTCTGTGTAGTCTGTGAATACTGCATGAATAATAAGTTTCAGACCTGTACAGACAAACTACAGATTTCCATCAGCATTTTATTAGCAGGCCACAGTTCATTCATTTAGCCAATAGTTGAACTCCTTAGTTATCTCCTTACATACTTCACTTTACAAACAATGAAACTTCTATTCAAGAAGTTCCATATATTGTCAAAGCAACAATTTATTTATAGAGCGGCAGGGGCGTGTCTAGAGAGTGGCCTGGGGTGGCACTGGCAACCCTTGAAATCTGATTGGCCACCATTTAGTAGTAAATTAAATCTATGCTGATGCGTGTGCCCGCAGCAGCGCTCATACTTCATTTAACACCTGCATAAGTCAGTGCCCCACTTTGGCTACACCATTAAAAAAAAGTCTGGCCACGCCACTGTTCAGCGAGGATGAGTAGAAAGCAAGCGTAAGAGTCTATACAGTGCTCTTTAGAAAATATATTAATAAAAGCTTTTGGTCATTTTTCAAGTCTGCATGCACTAAGGCACTCTTTGATCTACTGTACTCTCTATGTATTTCATCAAGAACCTTTTTCCATTATTCGAAACACAAGTGAAAAAAATAATAATAAAAGGGTGTGAAAGCATCAGAGTATAACAATGGTGCAGTTAGAGGCCTCCCGCTGCTGCAAAACATTGACATTTACCATGGAACGCTTGAGGGGACACAAGACGTAATGGGTTTGACAAAAAGCCCCGACAGCTCAGGTGGACTGTGGATGTGACACTGTTACGTGACCATCTGTAGCAAAATCTGCTCTCAACTGCTCTTTCCCTCTGTTCGTTTTTCCCCTCCCACACCTCCATTCTGTCCCTTTAATTCTCCTCTGTCCTTCTCACTCGCATTTTTCTTCACGTCCTCACACCTTCATTTGCTCCCATCTTTCTGTCATCTTCTTTCAATCATCCGCCCTTGTCGTAATCATGCAGCTTCATCAACTAAGACGACATACGTGAGCTACAGCAATCATGCCATTTGAAGGGACCACAAAGGACAGAGAAAGGGATTGGACGGGACTGAGAGAGGGGGGCGTGTCTTGGGGCAGTGCCAAGCAAAAGAAGGAGCCGTCGGTTCTCGGCCAATCGGCCGAAGAACTGGCGGACGGACTCAAGCGCCCAATGGAATCCAAGCATGAGACATTTTGTATTGTTCCGCATCAAACCACAGAGAGGTGGGACCACATAAACAGCCAGTCAGTGTGCCTGCTTTCCCGCTGCTCACAGCTCATTGGTCCTACCATGAACTTACCTGTTTTAAAAAAAAATAAAAGAGACAACATGAAAAAAGTGACATACCATAGGACACTGTGGTGGACAGAGTAACTATTAAAACCTACAAAAAAAATCATAAAAATGAGAAGAAAAAGAAAAAAAAACTCTCAGAAACCATGTAGACATTATATCTAAAAGGGCAAATGTGGGGCTGGGAAAGAGATTTAACAGATTACATTTTAAAAGATATTTAAAAAGAGAAATGTCAGAGAAAATCTATGAGACTCAAACATGTTTGTTGTTATTCTCTACTTGTAAGTATTTTTGTGGTTGTGACGATTTTTTCATTCTTGTCTCACCGTTGTCTGATGGATCGCCCTTGCATAATGAGATGAGTGTGTTTCCTCCTGCTGTCTTGGCTAACTGGGTTGTAGCCTTGGGTTGTGAACCTGTAAAATGCCATGGTTGAAGCATGCCAGTTTTTATACAAAAAGGAGATTTATTTATAATAAAGGAATGTTTTGCAAATGTGTAGATTGGTGGTTGTTTGTACGTTTGTAGTTTTGAGGGTGATTCCTTTGCAGATTATTTTCCAGGTCCCGTCTTACGTGATCTGTAGTTTAGTGTTATGGTCCACCACCTGAGTTTCTCATCAAGAGGTGGAGGGGACGGTGGTTGGCGTGACAACAGGGTGAGACGGCTGCCAGGCAGTAGGCAGCTGCAGACGACTTTTCAGGATAAACAAAGTGTTTTTAAACTAGAGTTTGGGACATTTACAGCTTTTTTTTTATAGCAGCAAAAGAGGGTGGTTGCTTTTAAGATTTCGGGACATTTCCAGCCATGTTTTTAGTGATAAAAGCAGGTGTGCTTTATTGAGATTTTAGGACTTGCCCACTGGTGTCTGTTTGACGAAATCAAGTGGTTTTTAACAAAAGTTTGGGACATTTCCAGCTGTTTTCTTAGCAACAAAACTGAGTGTTTTTTAAAAGATTTGGGGACATGTATGGCGATGTTTGTAGCAACAAAAGCAGGTATTTTTATCGAGGCTTTGAGACATTTACAGCGTTGTTTGGAGCAACAAAAGTGAGTGTTTTTAACGAGTTTGGGATATATCTTTTTTAAAGAGAGATTGGGACATTTCCAGCTACTTTTGTAGCAACAAAAGTGGGTGTTAATTGTAATAACAGTTTGGGACACATCCAGCAGTATCTGTAGCAACTAAAAAAAATGTTACCAACAGTTTGCGAAATGTGTGGTGGATTTTGTAGCAACAGAACTGGGTATATTAAGCCAAAACATGATGTTTTCCTAACCCAAACAAAATGATTTTTCTGCCTAAACCTAACCACACATGAACCACTGCATTGCTGCAACATGAATTAAAATGTGAAGTTTCAACTTATCCACTTCATATGAAACATACAAATGTAACAAATCATTGGCTTTATTACAAGTACAATGCCAGCATTTATTCTGCCTATTGGGCTGCTTTTCTTTTAGTGTCACCATGTTCACATTTTCAAGTGCATTGTGTAACATTCAGTGTTGCCAAAGGATGAGTCCAAATGACTTTGGTCCCAACCTTTCCTCTAGTTCTGCCATGTGGTTTGTGTTTTTGAGTGGAATGGCTTAGCATTTGTTGCATAGATTGCCTTTATAATTTAGTGAAGATATTCATGTGCCTCTCAGGATGAATTACAATCACTTCAGCAATCCTCTGACTTTTTATCCAGCGGGCCAAAATTTAAATTTTTCCAATACTTTGGTAATGACATTATGACACCCCCCATCAGCCTCAGCTGTACTTTGTGTTTAGTGCTTCGGCAAATGTTAACATGCTTTTGTAAAAACAACAGGGTTGTGTTTTTCTGTGCTCCAACATTATTTTCTCTCTTGATCCCCACAATTTAGCAAACCCCTTGGTTATATCTAACAGAAAAGATCTCTTTCCACGTTTGGTCTTAGCACAGTCTGTTCATCTGTTTCATTTATTTTCATTAAATTCTCTTAAGTCACTTTTCGCTCATCCTCAACTGTCCCTCGGCAGTGAGGTAATCTCCCCGCTGACAAGCCGTTGATGGGAGAAATCTGCCAAAAGGAAGGCCTTAGAGGGAGAGTGTGACAGAAAATGAGAGAAAATGAGATAGATATTATGGCAAAGTGGACAGAATTCCCCTCTCTGTACACCTACAACAACCCACCAGGTGTCCAACCTTCAAAAATACACGAGGGCTAAGAAAGAAACAGTCAACCGCATCAGTGAGTCCATTCTTGTTGGAGAGGAACAATCGATAGTGCTGAAGGCAAAAAGAAAGGACAAATCACACCATCTACGGAGGATGGGGTGCCCTACACATAAGTGTCAGATGTAAAGGTGTACAATTCTGAGTGTGTTCTTGTGATTTTGTGTTGTTATACCTCGTAGTACGTTTGCCGTCTCCTCTGGATGCCATGTAATGTTCCCTCGATGACGGGGGTTGAAGTGTAGACGAAATAGTAAACAAAAACCCTGAAGAAAAAGCCTTGTTCAGTAAGCATAAAAATCACAGCTCCAATTTCTGCAGCTGGCATTGTGTGTTTTTTCAACAGCCAAATCCCAAATGCCCTTGAGCAAAACACTAAACTCCTACCTGCTTATTTACTGGAAGCTGCTCAGGAAAGATTTGAAGCGTGTTTCATGACCCTAAGCCTCCGGGAACTTGTTCATAAGCCAAATACTAACTTTTACAGACAGACATGTTGCCAGCGAACAATAGTGAAGTTCTTGTGCGTACACCATGGCAACTAAGTACTCACCTATTTTATTGTCAAGTGTATATCATTTGTACAGCTGAGAGCAACTTTTACTGCGAGACTGCTGAGTTTCATGAGACAGACTTTAATATAAAAGCATGTAGAGTCTTCTTGACTTTCCCTCTAGCTGTGCACATGTCCACCTCTAACTGTCATATTTGTCCTATAGATGAAGAGAGAGAGCTGTGAGCACTAATCAGAGCAGTCCCATTTTTTTTCTATCTGAGTTTCTATCTAAGTCTTGAGCCTGATGCACTGCGATTCTGAGCTGTCCAAGACGAGAGATGAGCAACGTGAAAGAAACGTGGTGATACTTTTGGTTGTCGCTCTATAACAGTGGTCCTACGTTGCACAGTGAGAGAGGTTCAAGGACGGCCGTTGTCATGGTCTTGCGATCGAAGACAGCCTGGGATAAAATTCTGACAGTGTCAGAAATTTTGGATGACCGTCTCATTGTATAAATGCTGTTATGACCTACATCTACTATCCAGCCAATAGAAATGCAGCATGAAATGATGCACTGATCAGTGCAACACTGCTCATGAGTGCTAAATGTTAGTACATGCTAATAAATACTTCAAGCTCTAGTTGCAAATTGGCATGCCAAGGCTTCTTTTCTCAGCCACAACGGCATCCACATCCTCCTCCTCCTCTTCATACTTTTTTCGACACACATAAATGCCACTAAAGCAAGGGCTCAATCTATGTTTGTTTTAATTTTTTTTATTTCCACTACAGTGGTGTAGATGATGGCAATTTGTTTTTGTGTATTTACGTTTATGAGCGTACTTGATAGCCTGCAATTCAGAAGGCGTTGTCATTGCACAGTCTGCATACATCAGACTTGATGTAGTGTAGCTTTCTAGTATAACTTATGATTGCTAAAATCGCGCAGTCTGTAGGAGGCATTAAGAGACTCTATTTTGCACCAGCTTATTGATAAACGGCAGCTTTGTCAAGTCAAGTCAATTTTATTTATAAAGCCCATTATTACAAAACACAATTTGCCTCAGAGGGCTTTACAGCATTCGACATCCCTCTGCCCTTAGACCCTCACATTGTCCAAGGAAAAACTCCCCCCAAAAAACTTGTGTAACCGAAGAAAAAAATGGTAGAAATCTCAGAAAGAGCGACTGAGGAGGGATCCCTTTTCCAGGATGGACAGATGTGCAATAGGTGTCTTAAATAACAATGAAATTACAATAATGACATCGTGAAGACTTATTGTATTTCAGAAAGTTGCTTTAATAAATTCTTTTTGCTGCGTTAGAAAACAGTTATTTTCCCCTGCCTGTAAATGCTGGGAAAGTGCACTAAAGTTACTTAAGTTATGCTTAAATAAACGTATAATATTAGTACCCTACAGCCCTTTACACTAAATGTGATAGACTAGCATGTTTTAATGAATTCCATGCTCATTTTAGACAATATAGCAGCACTTATATTGCTCAATGTTATTAATCTATGTTTTGATGATGTGCTATAACATTGTCATGCAGGGAATTGCAAGCTCAAGAACTAAAGGTCCTTAGTGCCTTACAACTTTTATATCAGTGGCTAAACAATGTCACACTGTTTGGACAGAGTGTTACATCCTTTTTGTTTAACAAGAATTGGCTTCGAAATTGCTATCGGCAATCTCACCAGACTCACTAGTTTAAAAATGGAGTAATTTTAGTGTGTAGAGCCAGCATATTTTGTCTGACTGGGTGTATTAAGGGTTCATTTCAACCAAACCAGAGTTTGTGGTCATAGAAAGAGTGGCCAAGATGGCTTCTATGAGTTTCATTGTGTTTCTGTCAACTCTGAATGAGGTGTGTTTTACAATGTTACAATTACTGTTTGTTTCAGTGGAGGCTGGTGGGTTTGTCAATAGAGATATTGGGGCTGTCTCTGGTTAAACAAAAGGGATCTTGCTCTGTGACAAAATGTCTTTCTCTGTAGGATACTCTCAATAGTGTTTTTGGACACTTGTAATAACAATCTGAGCCTGTCAGTGTCAAAAACAAGCGCTTTTAGTGGACACATATTGACAGCCCTAGCATGCCCATTGAGGTTATATTGCAGCCTGCCTGCTGCTCTCGCTCAATACTGGACCAATTAAAAAAAATGTTTCCATTAGTCATTTAGACACAAAAATATGGGAAAACAGATTCCAGGCGGAAAAATACCCGTTAACTCTGGAGTTTTAAGTTTGTTTTTCTTCAGCATGGCAACAAATGGTTTGTTTTCCAGCTCAGCTTAAAAGGATGTGGCGTTCTGTAGGCGTTCCCATACTTACCGACTGTATCTTTTGCTCACCTCATCTCAAGGTGAGGATCTCATGAGTCAAAACAAGTTTGATTGACACCCATCAGCCATTTTTAATTCTCTAAAAGCATTGTTTTTCAATCAAATGTCACTGAATATGGCATAATTATTTCAAAACACTTGCAGTTATGCATGTCTGACAGATTGATGTTAGGTCTGAACTTGTAAAGTTTATGATTTAAGGTATAACTTAAATTACCTAAAACTTTGTATGACAATTTAAGAGCTTTTTTTGTATTTACCACGCTGTATCCTAAATTAAATCACCCTTAAAAATAGTATTTTTCTCACACAGACCCCCAACAACCCTAAGCAATTTGTCACAAAATCCTCCCCACCTGCCACGTTTGTGTAAATTTGTGATAATTTACATTAAAAGGTCCCTTGCCAATGATGCCTGAAATACAACAAGTCTACTGTAGATCATTACACAATGCAGCTCAATGTTTTATTTAGATGAAACAACACTCACTTTTCTTGAGTATGGGTAGTCTCTTGCTTTCATTTTGCCTCTTTACTTTCTGTTTTCACATCAAAAGTCACTCTGGGAATTGTAGAAAATCCCCCTCTGAAGCAGATGTCAGTTTTCTGTCATGCAGCTGATTCATGTAAACAAAGGTGGGATTAGCTGTCGGACAAATGTGATGAAATGGATAACAGTCGAAGGATTTAGGGCTGCGTCCTTTAGACACATGTTTGTCGTCACGCATGTAAATCTGTCCGAGAGTCATCCGGTGTTCCCAGAAAGAAACCAGATGGTGGGAATGTTCTGACCTCATTGTCACTTAGTCAGTGAGTGATACAGCTGGTTGGTGTACAGGATGGATTTGATGTGATTAATTAGCGATGAATCAGCCCGACAAAAGTGACAGAGCACAGGTGTGGAAGGCTGATTATAAACCAACCATAACCCATTAAAAAATGCTGTTTTATTTCACAAAGAGACACCTTTTTAAGGTCCACAGTATTAGCATTCTTGTAGGCTGCTGTGCATTAAAAGCGAATGTGACAACTTTGACATTAGAGCCTGACAAAGGTGCTGACCAAGTTGACATTTCCAGCAATCTCATGCATGAAATCTCTTATGATCAAATTTCATTTAAAAAAGATACTGAAAGAGGTCCCCATAAGAATGCGGTTATTTTAAAACACCCACTTTGACATGCAAATAATATTATAATCTAATCTCTATGCAAATTCAAAGCTAGACGTCAATGAAAATTCTCCTGGTAATTTTAGGTCAGGGTGCGTCAGGTGTCTGCGCACATCCCCCGAGCCCAAACTCAGCTGTGCAGCACGGCTCGCCGCGGGTGTCAGACATCACACAGAGGACCCAGACTGTGAGCGTACTGTGCGGGAAACAAGTAGGTTGATTGATGTCATGGCATGACTCACAAGATGATCTCTACATAAAAAAATCAAAAACACAGTGACAGATGGCATACATTTTGGGCCAGATTTGTGTAGACTTGACCATGTTTAAAAATCCTAAAATGAGCTTAACACCCACCATAGACTATTTTTTGGCTTTTTGGGGGGTGATAGGGGATCTTTAGGGGGGAGATTGCAGGTAGACAGCATATGCCACATAGAAGCGTATACTTCATCTAAATGATGAATTTGAAATGCTGAGCACTGTTTGTCAACTTTCTGAAGTCACAAATCTGTAATAAATGTGTTTTGGTCAGCTGCCTATTCAAAGTTTAAAGTTTAGGGGCTTAGAGTATTATGACAGAACAATATAATCACCATTCACATGCTAAATTTTGTCTTTTAAGTTGTTGCAGAAATTTTTGGATTGATACCATCTGTTACGCAATTTTGGTTCTAAATTTAAGCCTGTTTTACTACTTGAGAATTTATTTAAAAAAAATGATCAGAAATTCCTCCAAAATACCACTGTAGGAATTCAAGACTTTGAGGAACACCATAGAAAAATCCATGCTGTGATTTGAAAAAATTTTGACATTTGGAGTTTTATGTGAGAGTTACATTTTTCTGTGATTTGATGAGGATCATTTAATACTGGAAATTTCCAGCCTCTATAACCTCTTATTGCCCAAAAAGCTATGAAAGCCGCACATCCTTTGGATGTCCACGGTTTCATGAGGCTGTAATTATCCTATAGGTCACGGCAGGTCATTTTATGCAGTGATACCTGTCTCCGAATATGGTCTCACTTTTATGAAATGGTTACAACTGGCTCATTGAATCTCCAAGAGTCTCAGCTGTCTGGTCATAACCAATTTATGTATTTCCAAGGCTGTTTAGGCATCCTAGTATGCAGAAATATTCAAATACAATAGGTGTAAATTATATATCTATATCTCTCTCTCTCTCTATATATATATATATACTGCATGGGAAAAAATGCAATGTTTTTTTCCCCAAAACTGCATGGGATTAGCAAAAACTGGGCATGTCTGCAAAGGGGAGACTCCTGGGTATCCAGAGACAGCATTTTCATTCAGATATCTTGTAGTGAGAGGTCAAGGCACGTTTGTGAAATTGTGAAAATTTAGCAATTTAAATTTAACGGCTGAGTTCATTTACCCCACTACCTAACTAAACATTGGTTGGTAACATGATTTATTTCGTCCTCCAGGTTCATATGATACAGTAATCATCACTCCAGCTTTAAAACTCAACCCGGCCAGGATCAGCGGCGACTTAACACCAGTTTTTGTTCTAAGCACGCTATTAAAATAGACCATAAAAAGCATCAGATTTTAATGGAATAAAAATGAAATCTTCTTAATATTACAGTTAATCAAGCACGCTTTCGTAACTGATCCTAGGTCAACCCAAATTCAAGGCATCGTAGAACACAAAAGGAAATGGAGCGTGGCCTTTCTTTGCCTTGACCGTAGCTTTGAGTAATGGGCTTTAAAGGTGACCTGATTAGGCAATGTTCCACCGGGACCTTGTTAGGTAAAAGAGCACCTAATGACCTTTTTTTGTTAGGGGAAAGCAATGCCTCACTGCACAAGCGGTAACTCTGACATCAGGCTTTACAGCTCACAAAGACAAAACAAAATATTCCTGTGTTTTCTCATTCATAAAGTTATGTTTTTTTGTTTTGTTTTTTTAAATAAGTATATTTAGATTCATTAAAAGGTTAGACACTATTCTAAATTGGACTGCAAATTGTGCTCTAGGCGCTCTGCAAGACATGCTTTCCAACAGAGGCAACAATCTGCGTCGTCTCCAGCCCACTAATTCAATTACCAATCTCAGATGGCTGCTAGTGTGGCCAGTGAAAAAGAAAACAGTGGGTGGCTGAAGAAAACTGCTCTCTTTGCAAAATCACACGTCTTCCCACTTGAAATAAGCATGCTTGCTGTAAGTGCGCAAGTGTGTGTTGCAAGGAAGAAAAACATATGGTTTGCCACCGTGTGATGGAGAATTGAGGCTTGGATGCAGAAGGGCTGATTGACTTGGTGGATGCTGTCGCCATAGTATCCAGCCCAGATGCCAGAGTCAGTCAGAGAGTCCTGATCTGAGCTGAATAAATTTAGCATCTCAGAATCATTGCTAGGACTCACACTGAGAGGTAAATCAGGACCAAAATATTTAATACAACCACAGAATTTGAGTTATTCATTACGATTTCTGCTGGCAGTCTCAGCAAGCAGCGGTCTCCTTTGAGGTTGATTGACATTAACATTTTATGACGCTCAGAACTGTAAAATGAAATTAATGATGACATCTTGTAGTCTTTCCTCGGCAGTTCTGATATTTAATCAGTATAATTAAAAGACAGACAGGCTGATCTAGCCACAGTGTGATGCCATAAAACAAAATTAAGTCCTGAAAGTTACAAACTTTACCCTGAACTGATAAAACATTACACACATATTACATCTTATGTGGCTTACAGCTGTTTAATCATGCACTTATTGCAATGTTGTCCAAAGTAATAGCACACCTCTCCCCATCAGACGTTAGACATCAAACATGTAATCAATTTTAATTTCTGGTTGTTAACATAACAAACTTGCATTGTTGTGTCTGCGTACTATAATTGACCATTCGCCAAGCCTCATTACCCTTAGATACTGTTGCTAGGCCTGTCAAGCCTTTAGCCCTGGCAAGGTAAGTGCCAGTTTCACTTCTTGAGATTTAAAGTATTTTTGAAACAATAAATCCTTGATTTTGGGCAGAGGGGGGCAAAAGTTGGCTCTCACTTTTAGCTAGAAACCACCATGGATGTGTAAAGAAAATCTGGATACAGCATAAAGGTAGGACCCTTATTATGCCTATGAGAGCTGCATGAAACAAAAAATGCAGGAAACTAGGGGATGCTAGACGTCATTTTTATCTAAACAAAAAACACCAATAGTTTCTTTGGGGTGCATGTAGTCTTACAGAGGTCATATCAGCAAAGAAACCTTAGCCTTGATCTTTTCT
Organism: Plectropomus leopardus; assembly: GCF_008729295.1. Classification (NCBI taxonomy): domain Eukaryota; kingdom Metazoa; phylum Chordata; class Actinopteri; order Perciformes; family Serranidae; genus Plectropomus; species Plectropomus leopardus. The sequence continues at coordinate 13,389,859 of NC_056484.1, forward strand.
CGCTAACTGTATAATGTTACTCAGGTGGTTATCTGACAAGTAAACTTCTCATATCTTTGTTTATCAAGAATTTTACATACATAAGCTAACTTAAGTGACTCTTTTGTGACTATATACAATTTAATGTGTCGTATAGAATGTGGCACCAATGTTTAGATTGAGTGTCGCTTTCACAGGTCTTTCAGTCACATCTATCAGCCATCTTCATAGTAGAGAAGGCAATTTCGATACTGAAGATCAAACTGTTTCAAAACGTTCGTCACTTCCGGCTTCTGCACGTAGCTCTCGACGGGTTTGGAAATGCCACGTGATCGGTACCAAACCCAGACAGATTAAGTCTCCGTTAATGAATGAAACCATTAAAATGTTCTACAGACTAACTGTACTTTAGCATAAGACCAATGTCATTAGGTCACATGGCTAATAATGATATGAAATAGTCACCATATCCTACAAGAACTAAATCAATAGCAGTTTGATTTGCATGCCACCTGTTGAGGCTTTTGGGTTGAGGACAAGGAAGCTTAAAACAAAAACAATGAGGCAATGCAAGCTTCTACCAGCAGATGCCAATGTAGAGCGAACAGGTTTTGAAACCTTTCAAAGCGTTTCAAAGCAATGGTTTAAAAGTATTAAAACGTTTCAAAGTTTTGAATTTACTGTTTCTATTTCAAAGTTCGGGTCTATCAGAGACCAGCCTTGAACATGGTGTAATCTAAGTGTGGCAGGACAGATCTTCCTTTCCTCCCTCCACACTACACACACCAGGTGTTGCCCGGCGCATTGCGCGCTCATTGTTGGGCCGAGCTGGTGGCACTATGTGTGGGCAGGTTTCCCTTGCTCAGTGTGTGTCCTTGTCTCTATGTGCAATCTGTCTTCCGTGTGTTGGCGAGATCTATCATGGCCTATGCAGCCGGGTGTCTTTTGGCGTGGCTGGTGTTGCGCTTCCTCTTCTGTAAGTCCTGCCTTCTTGCAATCTGTTTTAATCGGAGTTTCGGTCTCTGTGTGCGGGCATTATATGGCTCTGCTCTTCTGCCCTGCAGCGCGGCTGTTTGGCCCGGAGTTGTCCGCGTGATGCGGCTTTACTTTCTAAGCGTAAGCCAGCTCCTTTAACTTCCCAGTGGTTCAAATTTGGCCCGCTGCTGGAATATAATCCCTGCTCTGGGGTCTCTTACAGTGAAAGTGGCTCGCCGTCCTGACTCTCCTCCCTGGCAGGGAACCTCTAACCCTATCCCTGCGCTTCTGCTCTCCGATATGTATATGCTCGAATGGGTTAATTTTAATTAACGAGTGTCTGAGTTTATTAGTAAATATTGGCTTTATGTGCATTTTGCAGGCTGCTTGTGGCCTGGCTGCGCGCTGCAGTACACCACACTCCGCCTCAGTGACATTTACTGCTGTTTTGTCTCTACCAGCTCTGTCTCCACAAGCTTCGCCTCTTGGGGTTTCGTTTCTATACGGTTTGACTCCAGGGATCTTAACTTTAATCGCAACTTTTCCTCTGCTATTTGCTGCGTCTCCGGACGTCTCTCCTCAAGGTAACTGCATTTTCAAGGAACACGAACTGAAATAGGTTTTGTTTGGTGGCATGGAGTGGCTCATCTCACTACATAAACAATCTTTGTGCTGGCATGTTTTACTTTACATTTGTTACTAACCTGAGTTTGAAGTTTAATTACTTCCTACTTTTGCAGATTTGTGTTGCATGTTAATTGTTGACCATTTCTTTTCAATTGGCCAAGCACCAGTGCAATGGCTTGAGTGTTTTCCAGCAAATTGGCTGTTGCCATTGTTGCATATGCTTAATCCAGATTTTATCAATTAAATTGTTTCTAAAAAAAAAAAAAAAAAAGTGATGTTTAAATAAAATTGTATTTTTACACTGAGGTCACGTCTTGTTCGGGTGTATTCGAACCTGTGTCCTTCCTTGTTAAATTTCCTGGAGGGTTGAAATTTCCCCCAGGTGACCTCGGCAAGCAACCTCCCTTAACTTAAGTTTATTCAAAAAAATCTCATGTGTGCCGCAGAGATAGACACAGGTGTCATACAAAGCTAATTTTTTTTTAACTTTACTAATTACTGAATTAGCTTTTAACTCCACTAATTACTTTTTTTTTTTAACTTTTTAATGTTTCCATCAGACTTGTTGTAAAGACATTTCTATAAAAAGGGTTTTAAATTTGCTCTTGATGCCTCCATATATACAGTATGTATTAAATACTACAAAAATACTCCATGCCACCAGACAAAAAACACTCAGGTCACCTGTACATGGTCCATGACGACGATGTACAAAGAAACAGCATCATTCTTGTATTGCAGTTTACAAACACCCCATGCAAGATGTAGATATCCAAAGCTTGACAGGCCTGCTGTTCCTGGGTACGGTGGCTAAGTTATAATTGGAATTGTTTTTCGGGGAATTGGGTTAGCGTACGTCAACATAGAAGCACTTTATATGTCAGTGAACTTGCCTTGACCGTTTTTTTTTCTGCCTGACCTTCTTTTGTTCTATAAACTTTATAGAAATGTTTCTCAATTTGGTGGAAAAACATGAGGGAAAAACTAATTTTTACTTTCCAAACAACTTTTTGCCACAGTACAACTAAACTCTGAGCCCTCAAGATGACCTGTAGTTGGGTTTAAACAAAGTTTAAATGACTTCACTCTTCACTCTTCTCTCTTCAGACGCTCTAATGGAATTGCATTGCTCTGTGCAGATTTACTGTATAACAGTCCTCCATATCCTGAACCTTGAGCAGATAACCATGTAATCTGGAGTTTATAGAGGAAGATTGTTTTTGTATTGAATTTATTCAAATATTCAAATATCATTTTTACTCAATTTGGCCCAAGGTGGAAGCGTTTTTCATTTTATTTTATTTTTGTTTTGTTTTCTTCTTTATCTCATCACTAATAGGATTTACTGGCACTGAAGAATCAGAAATAGTTTTTCCAAAGAAAGAGATTTTTTTTCTTTAATTTTCTTATTTTCAGTTCAGTATATAAGACTATGTGAACGCGTGTGTGTGTGTGTGTGTGTAGGTGTGTCTGTGTGCACAGTCATCTGAATTACTTTATAGAAATTTTGGGGAAGAACAAGTTTAATTTCAAAGCTTCCACGTTCTGCTGCAGCAAATGAAAAGTTTCTCAGCCACACTTAACACACACTCTGGCATCCTAGTCTCTCTCACACGCATGCACACACACGCATGCACACACACACACGCGCACACACACACGCACACACACCCTGTTATCTAAATAAACACAGAAGTATTTTCAGATATTTTATGTCAGTCTATTCCAGAACAATGGCAGCTTCAAGACACTCTGTATTCAGAAGCATTGTCACAAACTCAAATACAGAATCAAAAATTAAATAAAGAAGATCTGATATGAATTGCAATGATGGTGACATTTTTTACCATTTTCACAAACCTCTTGTCTTTGATATTTTTAGTTGCCCCATGATTTTCCAGTTTCTAATTTCCGCAGGTTGTCTTTTGGGATGTATAAATGCATCAATACCCCTGTGGCAGTAATATGTGTGTGTGTGTGTGTGTGCTCCCAGTCACTCCTGTTTGTGAGAATGTGTGCACAATTGTTTCTGTCAGTCCTCTGTGCATGTGTGCATGCTTGTATAAACATACCCCGGTGAGGAGACGGGACACCTGGGGAAGACGCCAACGACAGAAATGTCTCACCTGTCAATCAAGCGCTTCCTACACTGTGGTGCTGAGGAGGAGGAGGAGGAAGAGAAATCTGAAATGCTACCATCCCCTTAATGAGGAAGGCCTCCGTTTGGGAGTAAAGAGTGCTTAAGGAACGGAACAGTGATTTGAGAGGGAAAACAAAGAAAGAAAAAACAGTGAAAAACAGCCTGTTTCTCTGTGTTTAAGGTTTCTCAGGCAGCATGCAAAAACCTCCCAGCCGAGACTTTATCGTAATTAGCTCTGTCAGATGGCCTGTGCCAGGGGAAGCTATTACCTTAAATAGACTCACCAGTGATACGGATCCTGGTTCTTACAGATGTTTGCATGCCTGTTGAAGATACAGCTGGCTGGCGCCGGTGCGGGCACTTTTCCAGTTTTGTGAGTGTGATTACTGATGCAGAATTAAAATAGATAAATTAGGAGTTCTCAGGGAAGCCATGTGCTGAACACAGAGCTCACAGTGTTGCGTGAACTATAAATAAAGCTGCATTTGGAGTAAAACACAAACCACCGAAACATGCAAATGACATTAATTAGCAGAGTAACAATCGATGAGGAGTTCTGTGAGGATTTAGCTGTGAATAAACCTTGTTGCTAATTCAAACGATTTCGATCTATTAGATTTAAGACTACACCTGTTCCTCCAGCACCTCATGGATTTCTATTAACCCCAGTTAATTACACAGAAGTGCGAAATACTGACTGTGGATTCTTGCAGAAATCAGTTTAATGCTTGATTGGTCTGCATGCAATAAAAAACAATGTTTAATAAAAAACTGCATTCACTTTTTAAGTTGTTCCCAGGATTGGCGCGTTTTAGTGAGAGTACGACAAGGTGATTTGAATATCCTGTTAGTGAGTCTGTCAGAGTAGGTGTCTGTATGTGTATGCTGTCCCCGCAGGAACACATGCTGTTCCACACTGTTTTCAGTAGTGTGAACAAGTGCGGTAAAAATAAGATGATTCAGGTTTGCCAGCTTTGCAACCTGACTCACAGGATGTGACACATCTAAACGGCTTTTACAGCCAAATGTGTTGTTTCTTTCACAGCGGAGAGTCCAACCAGAGTCAAGCTGTTTCTTTCATTCTCTGATTTATGCCAAATTCAATTAAAACATGTAAGTAGTTTGGAGTAGTTCTTCAGATGTATTTGAACTGTTTAAGCAGTGCTGATTCCTTTCACAGTTGCCCTGAACATCAGCTTTCAGTGAGAGTATTATATAAGAATTTTTACACTTAATTTACTCGTAAGGTCACTCACCTGATTTTATGTAAGTAATCTTTTTTTTTTGTGGATCACCACAAAATACTTACTTCTACAGCAACAGGTGTTTTAGTTCAGGTCATGACTGAACTGTATTGAGTTAGAGGATACAGTTTCATTTGCTGTTCGCTTTGTTTTATTTCTAACTGCGGAGTCTTTTCAAAACACCATCTGCTAACAGCACATAGGTTAGGACACCTCTTGATCCCTTCATTTTTAATATTCATGTGGAGATGTTCACAAATAAGGAATGCTTAGAGCCTTATTTACATGTAGAGGAAAATGAAGACCTGAGTCTGTTGCTTCGTATGGCAGGAATTTTCAGGTTTAGTTCACTCATATTGTTGAGATATACTTTAAGGGGAGACTCCTCAGGTGAAAAGGGGAAAAATTTTTCCATATCAGCATAACACTTACCCAGTTGATTACTTACATCAAGACAATTATTTTGTGTTACAAGATTTCTGAGATTATATGTTTAAATATGCAAAATGACTAATTATTTAATTTAATATGTACTAATTTTCAGAACAGAAATTTAAATGTTCCATAAAACTAGACTCAAAAATTCTTGTTACATTTTGTTTACACATTAGAGTCAAATGTTTCTACAGAGGGAATTTTGGGTATGGTTTTTAGGAATGAGATGTTAGAGAAGTCAGGCTGTAAATGATATATGCGCAAACCCCAATGTCAAAAACCTTCAGAGTATTGATAATAATAAAACTGCAAAATCTGGAGATGTTTAGGTCCAAGCATGAGGAGAAAAAACATTTTTTTACTTAAATGGTTTTCATATATTGTTAAAAGAAACTACAGGTGTATAGAGTTAAACAAATATATGTCACCATGAAACTTTTCCAGTTGATTATTCGTAATAGATAATTTTATTTTGTTGAAATTTTACATTTAAATATGCAAACAAAGCAATTCCTAATTAAAAATCAAAATGTTTTGGTTTTCATGAGAAGATTTTTACAGGGAATTTTGGATATTTCTTCTTACCACTCCATAAATCAGAAGAAAAACATGAACACCCTTTACAAAAATCAATTTTCACCATGTTTTTTGGAGTAAAATATTCTCTAAATTGGGCTAAAAATTATATTTTAATAAACCCCTCAGTAAAAACCTTCAGAATAAAGATAGGACTAAATATATTAAATTTAATGTATGCAAGTGCTACTAAAGTGGAGTTTTTTGACTCAAAGTATGAGAAAAAACTCATCTTGAGAAAGATGATGATGATATCGCCGTAAAACTTCCCCAGCTGAGTACTCATATAAGACAATTATTTTCTTTAATATACGTTTTCTGAAGTTTTGTGTTTGAATGTGCAATGAGGTATTATTAAACTTAATATGCACAAAAAAAAGAACAGAAATCTGAACTAAAATAAACACCTAAATGGATAATTTGGACATTTTCTTTCCAATATTCTGAAACAGCCTAAAATCTCAAAATTGATGAATGCATGAAAAACGTTTTCACTCATAGTGGCGTGCCTTTAATAATGAAAATAAAGAAATTCTTTTCTTTGATATTTCTTAATATTATGTCACATATATTTCATCTCCCAGTCAAACTCCATCCATCCTATGATGTGCTTTCTTCTGGACTGAAACCTGCATGTGACTAATAGAGGATTGGGAGATAACACTGTAATCCAGTGCCCTTCTCTCCTGGTATCGTAGCAGGACATCTGTCGCCGAGGGGCAGATTATCTACACGACTCTAAGGTCACATGTTGACAAGATTACGAGGTGCAAGGGTGACGAGTCTGCGTCTAACACCTATAGAAGCAGCTGCTGAGTTGACTTACAGCTGTTAATAGCTACTGCCTGCATGGTTTTAGCATCTGGCATATGGTGTGGTTGAAGATAGCTACTCTAAATCTTGTGCAGAGAAGCAGAGGAAAGAGAACTGTAATTTCAGGAGGAGGTGAGAGAGGAAAGGCAGAGGCAGGTGTGGAGAAGAGATGGATAAGACTACACATTGAAATGATTTCTGGCTACAAAGATGTACACTAAAACCATGCATCTGTTACTCTGACATCCCTATGTTTATAGCTGTGTGCATGACACTTAATGCTCTCTGAAAGCGGATGGAAATGAGAGAACTCCTCCTGGTTTATAGCTCGCTACACGGTCGCATTCCTATCCTCAGCTTAGAGTTTGCTACATGTGGTTAACATCTGCTGTAGCATGTGGCTGTGTAAATATTAGCTGGCAAGCTAGGCTGTGAAGAGGGAACAGTACAGAGGGAGCAGGTGCTTTCAGAGGCCTGGTCTCTATCAGGCATTAACACACGGTTCCACTTTGTATCCAGCTTTTGTGCGATTCTGATTCAGCTGGATTATATATACAGCTTTGAAACATGCTTTCAGTACATGCTGAAAATGGTTCCCTTATCCTCGCAGAACACACCACTCTCACAGGTAATGTTTACAGGTGTTAACATCTACAGTAAAACATATTGGGCCTCTTTCATTAAGATTTGCTTTTAAATTTGGTTGTAAAAAAGTGATAATATTCACCTGATTCAGAGCGTCAAATGATTTTTCCTTGGTTTGTGAGAAGTGATGTTCTACGCAAGAAGTCATGAGTATAAACGCACAAATGATAAGTGCAGCAATTCTGAGAGCCATGTCCAAAAAAAAAAAGGCAGGAAGAACTACACATTCAGGGATCCCTCATCCATTCCAAAAGACAAATCTTCTCTAGGATGTCTACATCTATCATAACTGTCATCCGACTCCACACAAATGCACCGATTTATTCAATGTGATGTCTGAAAGCCAATAACAGCCTTCACTTCATCTAAAGTGGACTACTGTAGAGCCACGCCCCCTTTTTTAACAAGTATGGTGCAAAACACGTATATAGTATATAACTGTGGATCTGAATATCACTGCAAACTGAATAGGGGAAATTGGCTTTAAATAATGAAATACTGGTCTGATTTGATTTTCTAATGATACAATCAGCTTTTAATGCATCTTATTGACTATGTTTACAGAATATGTATCTCTGGAGGTTTTCCACATGTGGTCTTCAGGAGATCCTTCAGAAGGTAAGCATAGTTTGAGTCACAATGACAAATCTGAAAATCTCTATGTATGTAATGTTTTAAACTTTGTGCACTGATGTGAGTTAATTATTCATAAAAAATAAATATTTTAGTGTCATTTTCATTCTTAGGCGATTTCTGCAGTAAGATGCTTAGTCCATTGGATTGGACAGAAAAAAAGCACCGATTTATGAGTGCATTTAGAGTAGAAGTCCATCATTACAATATTTTTTTGCAGGTGATTGGAACATGGTCAGGTTCTGAACAAATTTGTGCCCAAATACAGTTTATCTTCACAGATTATATTGCTGTCAAATATACAAGAACACTGTACAACATTTTATGTTGTATTTCTAGACTTTTAAGTTTTTGTGGACACATGAGGCATTGCTAATATGTCATATTTCTTAAAGAGAATTTGGCATAATATTTTTCACTAGGAGAAGGATGGGAAATAATCTCAAAAGGGAACTTGTAGTTTTGCAAATAGCAACCCTGTAGGATGAGAGGGTGTAGAGCAGTCTTTTAAAAAAACTTCTAGTGTATGGCAGACAAAAAATGCATTTCTAGATCCCGGCTCCACGGGTGTAGTGAAGACTTTATGTTACAGGCCTGTGCCTACAATATCTGGTCTCTTGGGGGATTTTATGCACGTTTTATAACTAAATCTATTCTCTCTGACACTTACATTTTCTTTTAAATTAGATCATTCGTGTTTTTCTCTGAGGTGTTATCTTTTCATGAGCACACAGCAGCATAAATCTGCAAACAGTTCACGTCAGGTAAGAAAGCAAATGCTTCACTTAAGTCAACAAAAGCAGTGACTTGTGCCAAATATGAACGGCAGACAGATAAAACACAGGGAGTCAGACATGATGTACATCTGACAATGCTGTACTTAAACCTCCTGATTTAAATATTTTTTGTAAATACAGAAAGTGATACTTTGCAAAGTATACAGAATCTATAAACAACATGCAACACTTTGTTTAAGTGTGACTAACACCTACGGGTGTCATCTGATTTGATGACTCATCTCTCTTCGCTGATGCTATAAATATCTGCATCTTACTAACAAATTACATCTGGTGGTTAATACTGAGAGACACCCCCTCAGATTAATTCTCACTCCTGCCCAGATGCTCCAGTTGCGTCTTTGTTGAAAAGCTGATGGCACAAAGTGATAATAAGAATGGATGACGGATAAGGAAATGGGATAGAGGGGTAAGGAACTTCCTAAAAATATGCCTGATTTTTTGTGTCTGTGGAAGCTGTGTCTCAATGAGTTAATCTAAAAAAAATAAAAATAAAAATCCTTTCCCCCATTTGCTTGACAAAAGGAATTAATTTCAAATCACGCGTACCTCTCCCTGATGAACGTAATTGCTTTTCAGACTGCGCTTTGCCAGAGAGAGCCTTGACAGTGGAAATGAAGCTGACACACAATCTTGTCCTCCATTGTGCTCGGGAGTGCAATACACACAAGCTTTTGTCGGTGATTTGTCACAGCCCTTTATCTCCGAACAATGGGTGACTTTGCTGTTGTTGGTGCTGACCTGAACTTTCTCCTTACAGTTTTGAAGAACTGAGGAGCAGAGAAAAGGAGAGGCGTAAAGAGGAAGAGATCAAGAAAGAGACAGAGAGAATTAGCCTGGGGTGTCAGACTTTGACATGTGAGAGAATGTGTCAGATTGCATATTAGTAGGATATTGTAGAGAGGCATTCAAGCAGTTTGCCTGGCTTAGGTAAAGCTTTAATTCAATTTTGGATAGCAGATAGCAGGGCTGCTGCTGAAAGTCAAAAATTCAAATTAGAAGTCAAAGACCCCCCAGGCTATTGAGATTCCTTCAAGTCAAGCAGTTTGTTTTTGTTGTTGTTGTTGCTGTTGTTGTCAGTAAGTGTACATCAGGGGAGGTTTTAGTCCACAGATATACCTGCAGTGTTAGAGCTCCTCACTTTCTCAATGCTCTCTGGACAGGAAGCTGCCGACCCAGGGTGAGTCTGAGTGAGACGGAGGCAGCTGGAGCTGAAAAAGACTTTGCTGGCACCGAGTTCAAGTTATCTCCTGCCTCCTGTTTATGATACAGCTTGGCTTTTTTTTTTATGGTGTTGGCAAAAAATGTTGCACATTTCTCATCTGTCTTTGGTGTAGTGTCTTTGTGGCTTTGGAGGCTAACTTGGCTTGTTTACCACATTATGTGAACATTGCTGTCACCCTGCACCCCCCAGCAAGCCCCATTCAAACTCTTACTGTATTTGTATTCAAAGGACAGTCACCAGTGAATATGTTGTTATTAATGATGGTCATTTACCTTAACATAAACATCAGGCTCCGTGGCCATCTAACTACAGCCATCTGCCACCTTATTTAGATTTTGTAGTGAAGTAAAGGGGTATCATATTGATAATTCCTTATTTCAACTATGAGTCAGCTACTCCATGTCCATTATGGTGCTTTTAAAGCCACAGCAACAAGAATATGTACAGGCAGGGCATCTGATAAAAGTTAAACTTCGAGGCTTTCCGTCTTTCTAAACTTTGTTTAAAAAGATGACAAATAAATGTACCTTCTATCCTCTATCAGTAATGTTTCAGAAAATACAGATGATAGTGCTTTCCTCCATGTCAGATGTCAAAGAATGTGTAATTTTTAACTCAACTAGATTCAAATGGTTTAAGATTATCAGGTTGGCTCAGGTGGCTTTTCCAGCATTCTGTTATACTGTCTGAAAAACGCTTATTACCTGATATTCTGTGCTAAAGATCAGTGGTGATTGTCAGGTAGGGGGATAAAAGTGCCCATTCCTTCTAAAATCTGAGTCTGGCCTTTAAGAGCCCTTTGATCAATGAGAAACTCAATGGTGCTCATTTTCATAGGAGACTGTTAATCCATTGTCTGCAAGCTGCTTCAAAGACTTTTCTACCCGACTAGCTGTAAAATTCTTGGAGAAACCAGGGATTCTTTTGGGCTAATGCTGATATTTTTGCAGCTTTATTGCAAAAATATCAGCATTGGACTGTAAAAATCCCAACAACTGAGCCCTAGTTTGGGTTTAGATTTTCTGTGCACACACTATTTGATAGAAAACACAAAGAAGTGGAAAAGATTTACAGTAATGTTGAATAAAACTGCTTCCTAACCTATCTCACCTAAAATGAACAAGCAAATGAGAGAAAAGTCAAGTTGGCAAACACAGCTGAGCTGGATGAGAAAGTGAGTGGCTGACTTAAATGCGTCTGCTGTATGTGGTGGAATGAGGTGGAATATTAAACCAACTCGTCTTGGTGATAGGAAGTCTATTGAAAGGGAGAAAATGGATTAAATACGCCAAGAAAGAAGAAAGAGTAAAGAGAGAGGAGGGAAACGGGAAAATTAATTCAAAGTAAATACAAAAGTATGTCACATAGGTGCATAAATTTACTTTTTCAGTTGCTTCTTTGCTTCTTACCAGAACTGTCTAATAAAGCAGAAGTTCTTTGTAAATTTATTCAAAACACCCTACTTTTATCAAACAAACATTTTACTCTCTGAAACAAATGAATCTATGCAGAGCCTTAATCGCCGATTTAACAGGAGGGGGGATTAGATAGTGAGCTCATCTGCTCATCGGCAGCATTAAAATTGCAGATTTATTTTCATCTCTTTAGGTAACGACTGCACATCAAATTGGCAATTTATTACATAGCTAAGAAACTTTCGTCTGGCTGCATATATCCCATTACACAATCTGTCTGTTTCTAATGCGCATTGCGTGATGAGTTACAGTGTTTGGTTAGTGACCATCGGTTGTAAAAGGGTTTTTTTCATGATGCATTGTGGGATACTTTGAGTGCACTATATAGGGTATAAGAATTCCCACTATACATGCAGACAGCACTACAAAAAGGCAAAGTCACTATGTAGTGAGTATTTAGGGATTTTGGACAAAACCTAGGACATTTTTATGAACTGAACTGAATTAAACTTTATTTATTAGCACACAAGATATGATACAACAAGTAGATAATAACAAAGTAAAAATATTTTAAAAGAGGTGTAAAGTGAGAACCTCCCCTAAATTAATCTATTCAAATTCTTATGGTAATTCTCTCCTTAACATGACAATATAACAGACAAACAAGTACTTATAATAAGCATAAATGGGACAGACACATAACACATCAATACAGCTAACACTACAGCACAAGTGTATTTTTTCATGTTAGACTTACATGACATGATGATGGACATGTTTGAATAAGGTGAGGACTGTTAATGCTCCTCTGTATTTAAAAGCATATTGTCCAAGAGCTGTCCGATAATAGGAGAGATACATATCCTCTGCTTGTCTTGTTGGACGTTAATGAATGTCAGACTTCATTAAAAAGAAGTTATGAAATATGTCTGGTCATCTGTGATTGACTTTTTTGTGACTTTTATGCTATGACATATTTAAAAGACCCTATACAAAGACTTTTTGTGACATACTTAAACCAACATTTTAATGACTTTTTGATAAAGATTTTTCAAAGTATTCTTTCCTTTTTGATACCGATTCCAGTACATGAATTTGACTATCAGCCAATACCAAATATCAATCCAATAACATTGCAATAATTGAAAAAAAAACAAAAAAACAAACAAAAAAAAACAAACAACAAAACTGCAGTATGCTACTTCTTCAGCAATCTATGACAGTTGTTGCCAGTGGCTGCACCGCCCAAATTGCTGTGTTCGCTACTGTTTTAGAGCGTCTAAAGGAACTGATCTCTGGGAATACTGCTGTTTCATCTGGGTGTGAAAGTAGTTTAAAGTTTATTAATAATTGACATACTGTATCAGTGTATAGATGCTGATTTAAGGACCATATGGTATTGAAACCGAAAATTCAGGACCGACAGTGATGTCTGTCAAAAACCTATATTAATATTTTATTTACGCCATGAAAATCAAATGTTACCTGTTACAAGTAAGATTCGAACCACCTACCTCTGGCATACCAACCGGACACTTAGTCCGGTATGCCAAACGTTCGCTGACGTCACTTCCGGTTTAACGTTACGTATTTATTATTAATATCCTTCTGTTTTGGAAATTACATGAAAAGAATGAGAACTTAAACGTTATTCATAACAGATACGATTTAAACCAGCGACGTCAGGTATACTAAATACCCCATTAATTCAGTGTGCCGAATCTCTACAAACAACGTTGTCAAGAATCGACATCCCGTTTAAATCAGCGCCGGCAGAGACGTCTGCCGAAAATTCGACTGATATATGAGTCCGGCCGATATTCCTTGATTTCGACAGACGTCACTGCCGATACTGGTTTTACCTGTTTCTGGACCACTTCACCTGTTTTTTGGCCAAAAACGATATAAATCAATTTTAAATGCCTTAATTTGTTTTGCAATGTCACAATCAGTGTCTACACTATATGAATCTACAGTAAAATGATATTTTATGTTATAAAAAAAATTAAATATCAGCTGATATATTTTTCTGCTTTGTTGATATAAGGGTCATGAGGTGTTGAAACGCATAAGTCGATATCAGTAGTGACGTCTGTTGAAACCTTTTATTTTATTTATGTCATAAAAATTTAATTTTTACATGTGGGATTAAAACCAACATTCTGTTGTATGCTAGACTCCCATTTAACCCACTAAACTGAATTTCTGTGTGATTATTTGCAATGACTGATATTAACTTCACTTTGGTATCAGCAGAGACATTTGCCGAAAACTTGGCTGATATATGAGTCAGGCCGATAATCAGCTAAGTTCTTGAAAGGTAAAAATCAGTATCGGCAGTGACGTCTGTCGAAACTCGACTGATATATGAGTTTGGCCGATATTCCTTGATTTCGACAGACATCACTGCCATTTCTGCTTTTTACCTGTTTCTGGACCACTTCACCTGTTTTTTTGGCCAAAAACGATATAATTCAACTTTACATTTTTTAAATTTGTTTTGCAATGTCACAATCAGTGTCTACACTATATGAATCTACAGTAAAATTATATTTTATGTTATAAAAAAATTAAATATCAGCTGATATATTTTTCTGCTTTGTTGATATAAGGGTCATGTGGTGTTGAAACGCAAAAGTCGATATCAGTAGTGACATCTGTTGAAATGAAACTTTTATTTCATTTATGTCATAAAAATTTAATTTTTACATGTGGGATTAAATCCAGCATTCTGTTGTATGCTAGACTCCCATTTAACCCACTAAACTGAATTTCTGTGTGATTATTTGCAATGACTGATATTAACTTCACTTTGGTATCAGCAGAGACATTTGCTGAAAACTTGACTGATATATGAGTCAGGCCGATAATCAGCTAAGTTCTTGAAAGGTAAAAATCAGTATCGGCAGTGACGTCTGTCAAACTCAACTGATATATGAGTTTGGCCGATATTCCTTGATTTCGACAGACATCACTGCCATTTCTGCTTTTTACCTGTTTCTGGACCACTTCACCTGTTTTTTTGGCCAAAAACGATATAATTCAACTTTACATTTCTTAATTTGTTTTGCAATGTCACAAACAGTGTCTATACTGTTTGAATGTACAATAAAATTATATTTTATGTTAAAAATAAAATTAAATATCAGCTGATATATATTTCTGCTTTGTTGATATTAGGGTCATATGGTGTTGAAATGCAAAAGTCAGTATCGTGAGTAACGTCTTTCGAAAATGTTTATTATTTTATTTACATCATAAAAATTAAAACACTTGTAGCAAGCAAGATTTGATCCCACAACCTCAGAATTGCCAGCCATCTGCTTACCTCACTGAGCCAAATGTCCACAGGGTCTCTGTGTTTGTTGTGAAGTGTAGGCTGGTATCGTCGGACACATCTGCTGCAAACTTGACTGATATATGAGCCAGACCGATAACCAAGTTCTTGGCAGCGAAAATTCAGCTGGCAATTTAGTATATGAAAATTCAGGAGACAACTGTGTGTTTTTTAACAGTTTTTAATGTCACTGTAATTATTAGGGCTCAGGCCCTAAATCAAGATGGAGACAGTTAAACTTGTGGACTTTATTGTCTAAAAAGAAAGCCTTATTCTAGTGAATTTGGAAGAGGACGGGTGAGTCATTTTAATGAGTTCAGTGCACTGAAATCCATTCAGTACTCAGGAATATGGTGTGTGACTGATTCAGTTCAAACAGAATAAATGCTCAAGAACACATTTTAGCAAAGGAAAAAAATAAATGTTTCAAATTCTGCATTGATTGATTGACTAAAATTGTAAAAGCAAATAGGAAAAAGCTCTTTTCCTGGAGGGACTTTCAACAAGGATGTAACAAGTTGAGCAGATTTCCAGCTTGGCAAAGACTCTTGTTACTCATGCCTTTGCAGTTCAATTCAAAAGAAAAAAAATGTGTTTAATGCCGATTTAGTTCACATGGCCGAGATTTCTGCAAAAAATAATTCAAATGATTATCCCCACACAGGTCTAGAGCAGGGTGAAACCCTACAGAGTGTAAAACAATTCTCTCAGCTTGTGGTTCAGATCCTAGCGCACACTGTACTGTTGAAGATTTGCTACTATTGTGTCTGCCAATGACTGAGACATGAGAATAAAAGCACAATGGGTTATCATTCATAGGACATTATCAGAAGCAAATGGACCTTTTCTTGTTAATAGACCTTCAATAGAACCAATTCAAAATGATTATGACTCTTCAAACACAGTGTGTGGGCACAAAGATGAGAGTAAAGCTAAATTCTTCCACAGACAAGAGAATCAATGTATTAATTGGATGTTACTGATGCCTGAAAGTTTTTAATTGCCTTATCAAGACCAGTTTTTGATCTTTGAAACTTAGTATTTATAGAATTTTTCTTCTTGCTATCTTATTAAGGGCATTATGTCACATCACCGACTTAATCATACTCTGTTATCTTTACAAGACATAAGAATACACAGTAGGCTTATCCATTCTTTGCAAAAGGCAAAACAATAGACAAATACTATCTTGCAGTGACAGAATATGTCCCACTTATACTGTAATGAAAGTGCAGGGTCAGCAAAACACTTTTCGCTTCACATACTGTTTCAGTGATTATTGTTTCCTATATCTTTAAGAACTGCATTTAATTCATTACAAAAGATAAGCTAACTGTTGTACACTAGCTTGGGTATTTAGTTTTTCTCAATTACCATCTGCGTACTGCTGCAACAAAAGAACGCTTGTGTGTCTGACTTTTTATGTAAATGAGTATGAAAGTCAACATTATGGTATCTGACTTAAAAATGTCTTAAGGTGGTCATAACCGGCACAGAGGTAAAGGCAGAGCTATGCAAATAAAAGAGCAATATGCAGGATTTGATTGCATCTTGTCTCCCGTTGAGGATTTCTTCAGTTTTCGTTGTTCAGGAGGTTCCAAATTTTCCACAGAAGTCTCCTCCTCTCTAAAACAAACACACACAAACACACCAGGTTACAACCAATAAAAACTCAGAATAGAATAGTTTTACGTTACAAATCAGTGTTTCTCTGGAGCTGTTTGGCTTGTGCAGACGGGCTGCTGGCCGAGTACCTGCTGATGCGTGCTCACCTTTCTTCTCTGATTACTTCATTGTCCACAGATGTCTCTCTTGCTCCAAAACAACCGACCTAGTGATTTAAACTGCTGGAGAAACTTCATAGACACTAAAAATATGTGTTTTTCTGATGCTGCTGGTTGCTAAGTATGGTGGCTGGTGCAAAACCACCAAATGGCCCTATCTAGGGACAGTGTTTGTTTTGTCCATACAGGGCTACTGTAGAAACATGGGGGACCTGCTCCCTATGTCGATATAAACAGCTCATTTTTAGGTGGATAGGATAAACAATGATTCCTATTTTTAGGTTATTATACACTAAAGAAACATACTTATTATATTAATTTCCATTTCTGCTGATATGTCCCCTTAAATCCTACGCACTGGCCCTTTAAAGCTGAAGCGAGACCAATCAGTGTAGTAAAAAAACATTTTTTTAAATAGATGCTTTTGTGCATGTGCATATTTCAGTAACCATAGAAATATTAAACAGTGACCTTCTTGTGATATTCAGAGCTATTGATCTTAAAGCTGTTCCACGGCTTTACAGAGTTTTAAGGGAACGGCGAGCTTTTCAAGCTCCAGTCCAAAGGTAGAGGGGAATAGCCACTGATAAAAGTGCGGTGTCTCTTTGTATTTCAGAGCAATCAATTGGACTATGCAGTTTCCCCTCTCTGTTATGCACCTCGGTGGCTCCGAGTCTAAGTTGAAAAGAACAGCAGTGGACTTTGCTTTGTCAACTTCCTCCCTCTGTTTAAATGCACAAACTTGCCCCGCTATTCCGCGCAGCTATATTTCCCATTCGTGCTCTACTCGTCGAGTAGGGATGTGATGCACTGTGGCTGAACCTGGAAACTCATATTAATGCCAATTTGTGGACAGATGTCCTTTTACGTACATATATACATTTTTGTGAGCTGACGCGTTATGAGTGTGAGTATATTGTAAGCGCATGGGCACAGCCAGCGTCTTCATCTTCACCTGCATTTGAACCCTCCTTTATCCTCCTACACACACCCATGACATCAGTAGAGTTGGTCAAAAAGAGGAAAGAAATACCAGAAACACTTTAAAGGTGGGTTGTACCTTTAAAAGCCCCAACCCATTATCGTAATGGCGTTTGATTCTGAAAAATGGATGCTTCTGAAGAATTGGCCATTGTGGGGCCACAATTTTATACATACAAGCAGGCCCCCTTCCTGCCCCCGCCACGTCAAGGCATTTCATCTAATGGCTGAAATGGCACTCCTCCACTCTCCTTTTCAGGGGCTCCATTCAGAAAGTGCCAGAAGGCATCTCTCTGCAGTCGTAGTGATTGGTCATGTCATGCCGTGCCCGCTGGGTGTGTCATTGAGTTGGCTATCGAGTGTGTGAGTGTGTGCGCACAAGAACACAATAGGGTTGTGCTGGCTGTGTGTGTTTCTGGTTGCATGCACACAAGGGTACGTCTGTTAAAGCATAAATGTCAGCAAGAACAGGTTGAAGTATCGTTTTTTGTGTGTGAGACAGAGAGAGGGAGAGAGAAAGAAAAGAACATTACTTTCTTTGATTGTTGGTGAATGACAGAGAAATTAATAGTCCAATGCCACATTAACAGGAACACTTTTTGTTGTTGTCACAGTGTTGTTTTTTTCTGCTGTTTTTTTTTTTAATAATATTAAGTATGCTCAGACTCAGTCTGGTTATATGAGCAGCAAAAATGGCTGCAACTAGAGAAAAAAACAGTATGCAGATATTGTCTGTAAAGACACAGCGAGGGTAAGCAGAATTTCCCTTACTTGACTGCTTTAAATTTAGAAACAACAGAGTAAAATATTGCCCAAAATTGGCTGAGAAAATGCCAAAATTCAATTAATCCAGCTTGTGAGGAGAATTTCTGGGTGAAAATTACACAAATATCTGTAAATTACAGTTAAATCTGCACCACTCTCCAAGCTGACATTGCTAACGGTGCTGACAGAGTTGTACGCCACAAACTGAGCCGTTTATTCACCGGGGTGAGACCATGTTTCAACAGAGACGCTGACAATACACACTCGACTATTTCTTTTATCTGGTTGTGTCAATTGCAGTTTCCAACAATTGCTAATATCCACTTGTGTTACTTGAGGATGAGGCTTAAATCTGAATACAAGACAGCGTCAGAGAGAGGACGTTTTAATTAAGGTGGTGCTCTTAAGTTTTTTCAGGTATTAACGGCTGTAAAAAATGTGTCGCCCTTAAGGCACAGTTGCCAAAGTAGGGACCAGTCGCATCCCACCTGACCTGATGCTTTGTGGTTATTAAAAGCTACCTGATTTGGTATTGTGTGTGTGTGTGTGTGTGTGTACATTTAACTTTTTCTCACAGCAGCTGCAGGACATTTATGACCTGCGTGGATATCCTGGTGGTAACAAAACACACATCACAAAAGCAAGGCATGGTTTTCAAGCTTTTCAGTGCTCTCTCAGCAACAAGAGAAACCACAACTATGCTTACTTCCAAGCAAACGTTTATCGATGTTCGTACACTCACTGTGATTTACTTTTTTAGTCAAAACACTCACATGGAGTGGCTTTATTATCATTTTTGGACACATGCATGGCTCTGGAGTTGTCATGGAAGATGGACTAGTGGTTTAAGGGCTGTTTGTGTGTACTACAATAAGATGCCAGTAAGTTAAAACGGTTGTAAAGAATCTAAATTACAACTTGAAGATTTGCCCTGACACCAATAATTTCTTCAGAGCAGATCTTCACTGCCATGCACAGCACCTCGGGGTATTGCAGAGCATTTTGATGTTATTTTACAGGCGTCACTGCTTGAGCTTGGCTGAGAGGGGGGAATATGTCAACGTCTATTACTTTACAAGCATCACTGCAGATGTTGTAGCAGCAACTCACAACTTCCGAGGTTACTTTTGTGTCTAGGTGTTTGGTTAATAGATTCATTTTATTATGATGCACAAAGTGTTTCCAGGTTTCAGCACCATAAGCCCTCTCACCCCATTTTTTTTTTTTTTTTTTTTAACAGTGCTGTTGCAATCTTGTATACCTGATCATTGAAATGCTAATTCTGAAATGTATTTCTCTGCTGTAACACACTACACATCAAAATGGCAACAAAATAGTGCAACATGGTCTCACACTAATAGTTGTTAAGTGCCTTGATGCAGCATAAAACATACAACACTGGACAACAACAAAACATTGGTTTATATCATGGTCCAACAATACAACAGGCATGTCGTATTTCCATACGTGCTGCTGTCAATATGTATTTAAGCTTGCATGAGAATAACATCAAATGTCAACATTTTAACAACCGCGCCGCCTAGTCTTGCAGCAGCACTCTGATAAAGTGGTGTTTGTTTTTAAGTTGTCAGGATAAGCAACATGCTCCGACAATCCAATTCCCTTGCAGTTGTTTTTGGTGCAGTCATGTCGCCCTGGTGGGGATGGTAGTAGTTTTCCAGAAGAAATAGAAAATCATTTTTATGAGTGTAATTTCCCCCTGCTCTGCAATTTTCAAACAGCCAATAATTTTATTCTGTTTCAGCCAAAAAATGTAATTTTGCTTTTTTCACAGAACATCAAATCAGTGGTTGGCTCATTCATACGGTTTGTTCTTGAGCATCTGTACCTTGTTGAAGACTTTGAAGGAAGAGCTTCTGAAGTACTTCAAAAAAAGCCTTTCAGTTCCTGAGGATAACTGAGGTTCAGTGCGTATTACACCCATTAAGAGTGCACACGCAGAGGCGATGTCTCCCAACTCGCGCAGAACTTTAGCACCCTTGATCACTATTTCAGCGTCCGCTGGAGGAGTGGTGGCATCACCTCCCTCGACACTGATGCTGTAGATGCCACTGATGAGCTGTTTAAGCTCCCTCTGAGCAACTGCAGCATCCTTTACAAAGGAAAAGAAAGAAAGGACAAACCATGAAATTACAGACAGATTTTGAAGACTCCCACTGAGTAACATTTACATTTCAGGTTTCCCTTAACAATTTAAATAGTATGATACTTTAAACACTGCTACGTGATTAAAAATAAGATGTTAGCATTGCTCGGTTACTGTAGTTAATAGATTTATTGTAGCTAATAAATGTAATA
Source organism: Plectropomus leopardus (assembly GCF_008729295.1). NCBI lineage: Eukaryota > Metazoa > Chordata > Actinopteri > Perciformes > Serranidae > Plectropomus > Plectropomus leopardus. Next base: position 13,410,549 of record NC_056484.1, read on the forward strand.
TAATATACACTCAAATAGCACTTAATTAGCAACACATGCAAATTAATGCAATCCAGTACAACTCTGCCATTTATTTTTATGTTACTTTTAATAATAGCCATTTTCCATTTTTCTTTGCATTGCATCAGCAAATTTTCCAAATATTGTCATGTATGCTGATGTGGTTGATACAATACCAGATAAACACTTACAGAAAAAGCAGAATATGGCTCGTAAACAGGAACCCCAGAGTAGCCCATTGTCGCAACACATACATTTTCCTCTTGGGAGCGTTTTTAGAGACATTTGACACCCAGTGGTGAAATCTGGTGTTTCTGGTCTGGCCTTAGTCCTCAAATCAAACTTTAAATTGGCACAATCCTAGCAAAATTATTCCCTCTCTGACAGTGTCCAACAAAAACTCAAATGTGTAAGCTTTGTAAAACAAGAATGCATGGCAGATTTGTTGTACTGGACTGTATTTGACTGCATAAATTTGGTTTAATACAGGTAGAAACCAAACTATTAAAATGACTAACCACAAAGCCTTTGAACAGGATGTCTGGGTCTTCATTCAGGTAGATACAAAGGGCCCAGAGGATGCACTCCCTCCTCTTTTCAACCGTTTCATTCTGAAAAACAAGAACGGTTATAAACAGTCAAAAAGAAAATTCCACAGCACTCTCTTGAAATGTTAAAATGCCTTCATTACTCCGGCATGGTCATGATGAACCTTCAAAACACTCCTACGCGTTTAAGCATACGAGCCTTTATCAGGGAGACAAACAGATCTCAGGATAACAAAAGGTCCTTTTATATTGGTTAAACACTGACAGCAAACTTGTACCTGCATCTGTGGCCTGGAAAGAGTGTAGGTGTTTACAAATTCCAGCAGATGGCATCATTTAGGTCCACAATACTCAAAAATAGTAAATATAACAACAAAAAAGTCTCATAAATTCACTGCGCTGGTTTCATTTGTATGTTCCTTCAGGGTTTGAGCTTAACCATGTCTGCTGGGGTTTGGGTGGAATATAGCGGTGTACCAGTTTGTCTTGTAACGTAGGGCGTGTCCTGAAACGTAACGTAGGGCGTGTCCTGAAACGCAGAAGTGGGGATTCAGGGAAGATCTGTTTGAGTGCATCTACAACCTCCACAGACTCAGAGGGGACTGTCCAGCCTCACCCTTGATCACAGTTTAAACCCAAATCTTTGTCCCTTGGTTCAAAGTGCTGCATTAAACACATTTTTTTTAAAAAAAAAAGTTAATTTTGATATTGAAAACTTATTCAAGAACAGAAGAGCAACAAAACATAATCTTTCACTTCAGAAAAAAGTGCTTTGGAAGCATTATCAAAAGATGATGAAATTGGGGGGTGCCATAGGACATGTATGTCAGAGAGGCTCACCGTCAAATGAACACTGAGTTTTATCAACTGGGACCTATAATCCTACTGAGTCACTTAAAACAGAACTTAAAGAGATACTTTCAGAGGCAAAACTAAGTGGATAGATTTCTGAAGATGAACTTCCTTTCTTATACAATGAAAATCTGAGAATCGCCTCCTACATGCTACCAAAAATACATAAAAGTGTTGATAATTCACCTGGCTGACATGTTATTTCTGGCAACGACACCCTAACTGAACCAGTGTCTAAGTATATTAACTATTTCATGAAGCCTTTTTTTTTTTACCTACACTGCCAGCATAAAGTCAGGACACCTCAGATGTACTCAATAAAACTGAGCAACTGGAAAACATAGGAAGAGACTTTTTAAGCCACCAAGGATGTTGAATTGTTGTATACAGCCACAGAACACAATCAGGGCCTCGCAGCACTCAAATATTTTTTTTACGTGCTCGACCAGAGTGTGAAATGTCACCCTGCGATTTTTTGCTCTTACTCACAGGATGGACTTTGAACAATAACATTTTCATTTTTCAAGACAAAGTCTTTAAACAGATGAAAGGATGTGCTATGGGTGCCTGTTATAGTCCCCCTTATGCTGGTTTATATCTGGGTAAATGGGGAGAAGATTTTGTGTTTAATAGAGAAAGAAACTGTTTTATCAAGCACAATCTCTGGTGGGGACGATACATTGATGATGTTTGTCTATTTTGGCCTGGATCAGAAACAGAACTACAAGCTTTCGACATATATTTGAATAGCATCAATCCAAACATAATGCTGTCTCTAGATTACAGCGAGGAAAGCATACATTTCCTGGAACTTACTATGCCGAAAGAAAACCAAGGAAAATTACATACATCTGTGTTCAGAAAACCTACAGACAGAAACACAGTTTTACATGCCAAAAGTTTTCATCCTAAACGGCTGAAAGAAAATGTCCCTTTGGCCAGTTCAACGAGTGAGATGTATTTATGACAAGGAAGAGGTTTTTGAGGCTAGGTGCAAAGAGATGATGAAAGGCTTTCAGGAGCGGGGATATAAAAACATTATCCCGAAAAACACGTACAAGAGAGCTAAAGACTTGGACAGACAGACACTACTACAAAGCAATCCTCCTAAAGAAACTAAAGAGAGTGGTATTTGTCACAACATACAGTACAGAGGCAGAAAACATTAAATGGATTATTATTAGAAACTGGGGCATTATTGAAAGTGACTGTACACTCAACCAGATCTTCCCTGAATCTCCACCTCTACGTTTCAGGAGATAAGTTGCAAGACAAACTGGTACACAGCTGTCCTCCACCAAAACCCCAACAGACATGGTTAAGCTCAAAACCTACAGGAACAAACAAATGCAACCACTGTCAAAATGTCAAGCAGACCAAAACATTTATGGATTTTTTCATCATAAAGGGAGTTCAGTAGTAACCATTTCATCACCTGGAAGCCTACATTTGTTATCTAAAGACAAGAATGTCCCAGCTGCAAAGTGTTTTACACTGGAAGGACAAAAAGACGGCTACAGGACAGGCTGGCAGGACACAAATACGCCACTCCCACAGGTAATGCCAACTATCCCATGGCTCAACACGTTACAAGCCATTACAAGCCTTTGGCAGTGACCACATCCCACCCTCCATCAGAAAAGGAGACGGACTAAAGAAGCTCAACCAACGTGAAACATTTTGGATATATAAATTAGGGGCCACTAAACACCCACGCTTAAATGAGGACCAAAATTTACTGCATGTCTTTAAACATTGTCACTACGTGTAAATGAAAGTTTTGTGTTTTTTCTTTTGTTTGTGAATTTTTGGAACTGTTTTGTTGTTATATTTAATATTTCTGAGTATTGTCAACCTAAATGATGCCATCTGCTGGAATTTGTAAACACCTACACTCTTTCCAGGCCACAGATGCAGGTACAAGTTTCCCGTTGGTGTTACACCAGTTTGACTCCCTGATGAAGGCTCGTGTGCTGAGTGTTCATCATGACCACGCCATAGTAATGAAAGCATTTTAACATTTGTGCCTTGGAATTTTCTTTTTTGATTGTTTATCCCAGTATATTCCCACCCAAAGAGCACCTCAAACAGACTGACCTTTGAGCCCAGGAAGCGCTCCTTTTCTCACATTTTTGAAAAAGAACACTTATGTGTGTCGTCCATGTGCAGTCTTAATGTTTAATACACCTCACGTTTGTATCGAACTGTACAAAATGACAAACTATTCCTCACATGCACATAATGGTGACGTCGGCAAACACAGCAGCCACCACATTAGGCAAGGAAAAGCAGTCAAGCATTCTCCTTTTGAGTTTTAGTTTTAACAACTCTTCAACCAAAGCATTTTACAACGCTCACTACTGAAAACACCTGAAAGGTGGGACCTCAAGTTTAAGTGAGGCTCAGGGAAATTTTATCTTCTTCTATGTAAGCAAGGTAAGATCTCTTTTGCTCATTTCCAGTTAGGAATGTTAATGATTAATCACTCAATTACCGTGAAGAATTTCACCAATTGAAAATCTTTTAACCGATGATCAGAAATGGGCACAGATGTTTAAAAAAAGTATCTTACAATTACAGTTAACCAATACTTGCTTTTAAAATATGTCAAAATAAAATACAAAATACTGGTAGGAGATAAAGTATTTAATTAAAGTAAACACAGTTTGTCATTAGAAATTTAGAAAAAAAACAAAAAGATATTATGTACAAATTGAAATGTATATATCTTTTTTTCTAATTTAGTTTATCATTTGAGCAACTTTGTTTTGATCTGTTCTTTTATCTCCTAATGTAGCCCACTCTGAACATATCACATCAGTGGATCAATTTTGTAATGGTAAAATGAAAACATATTTCACTTATTAGTAACGATTAAATGATTATAGACTGACAAGTCAGCCAAATACTGATTAAACAAATTGCTTAAAATGCACATCCCTACTCCACGTCAATAATCTGATCCCTTAACACAGCTTCGGTCACTGATCAGCGTTTGAATTGCAGGGCGGCTACAAAAAGAAAATATCAATTTATTCAAAAGATGCACAGGAACTGCTATTTTTAAGCAACAATCGCATCACAATTGTATACCTATTGGGCGTGTTCACAGGTGTGATTGTTGCTTTCTGACTGTGTTAACTATCCCCTATTCCTGTCAAAACAAGACAACTTACAGCAACTTTTAATTCAAATTCCATAATGTCCTCAAAACATACCTCTGCAACTGGGACCAGCAGCAGTCTAATTGTCCTCCCTGCTGAGCCTCCCTCCTTCTTCAACACTTTGATGAGTCTCTCACTGTGTTGGTCATGTTGTGAAAGTCTGAGACGAGGGGAGTAGCAGTGATCCTCACAAATTCTGCTTTCCCCTGAAAACATGTCCACAAACAAAACATTAGGGGTACCTTTGAAAACATTCAACCTTATATTAAGGATTTCCCACTTTCTGCCATTTTTCTTATTTCAGTGCAATCCTGTAACTGCCTGAGGTCCTGGGAGACTTCAATAGAGATGCTCTCAAAAGACTGCATATAAAGCAGAATATGCTCTAAACAACGAGTGTTTTCACTACCATGACTGCACAAAATGTAGTCATTCCCATAGCAACCTGAATCCTGCAATCAAACTTTTTCACTCATAAAACATTTTTATGTAGCACATGACAAAAGATATTGATTATAGTCAGTTTAAGATGCATTTCATACCTCTGCCACAGTGAACAGTCCTGCTATTTTCTCTAGAACTCTATGATCACCGGCTTGTCTCTGCTGACCTCTTGTCTCCCGTATGCAAAGGTTTTGGCCTTCTTCTTTTTGATAACTTGAAGGATAGGGATAGGGAGGACAAATATTAACCTCTGCCTTTCTGGGTTTTTTGACATCATAGGCAGGCTGTCTGCTGGTTTGTGCATAAGGGAATTAATGATCAGTTCTGGGCAACCCAAGTTTCCAAGCTCTGTCCTATAGTCTGCCATCTTGTACTTTAGGCTTATCAGAAACCACTGGCAGATCGCTGTTCTCTTAAATATGGATGGTGCTTAATTAAGGCTTCAGCAACAGATTCTATGTCCAAGTTTGAAGGATATGCCTTGAACTTTATGCCTTGCTCAGCCAGACTTTCCAAAATGTCTGATTTAAGTTTGTGACTAGGGTTCAGAGGGACTCCATTTGATCTGAAGGCCCGGTTGCACTTTGAAGCTGCATCTCCCCATCATATGGAAACTTTGGTATTTGGAATTCTGTTGGCCGCTGTGAACAAAGAGTTTCGGGGAAAGAAATCAGTATTGTGTCAGAGGATGACAAAGAGGTTCTTTCCCCTCTTTGGTTCATTTGGTCTTCGTTCAGGTCTGGAGCATTTGACAAGCAGATGATTTTCACTGTGCTTTTGTCTTCAATATCATTAATCTTGTTAAGGTTAACAAACTCATTATCAAAGTCACTGCCCATGTACTGGAGTCTAATGTCCCCCTCTATATCAAAGTGACGTTTGATCTCATTTCACAGATCTTCCACAGGCTTCAGCATGCCTGATTCGATGGTCAGTTTTTCTGCATTGTCGTCACTAAGGATAATCTGCAGTTTTACTGGTGCAGCCATTATCCAGATGTGTCTTTTACCTAAACAGTTTAAAATGCCTTTAATGATACACTGACGTGTAATAGGTTTCAATAGTTTGTGTATCTCAGTAACTAGGGCCTCCTATTGCCTGTATATTGGGGCTGGGGCAACGCGTCGACGTAATCGATTACGTGAATACGTCGATTCATGTAACATGCGTCAACATGTCGCACCATTTCACACAGCACGTGTAATGAGAGCGTGAGCAGCGCCGGGCGCATTGTTTTTTGTTTCAGCGCTCGTTTATCAAGTTAGAGCGTGCACACTGCTCACCCGAGCAGCACTTGTCAGGCGTGTCTGAGCTGCGTGTCAGCTGCAGCACATCTAGAGAAACGGTGGCTCGCTGTTTTTTTACGTGTGACGCCTGCATTTGTTGACTCTGTACCACTTTATACTGCAGTTTGAAGTCTCTTTCTGTTACAGAGATGAGGAAATACAAAGATGTTGTTTTACCTCAACTTCCTTGCTTCCCTTTCAAAACAAAAGCTATCTGACTGTGTCTCTGTGGACAGAAGACCATCAGCTGTTGATACAATTTCCAATTTTATTTTGAAACATTTACAGGATGGGGTTGTCAGCTGTGCAGGAGCTTGAACAACTTCATAAATGAAGTGGAATATGTGCTTATAAATCTGAAAATACAGCACTCATATCACCAGGCAGCAGTATGCCTTAAGGCCCAGTTAAGGCTGGACTATTTTGATGCAGAAAGAATGGACTAGTTATAATATTTCTGTGAGAGAAAAGTTATTGTGTTATTCAAATTGCTCTAATTTTACTGTAAAGATGTTTTGTTGGACTGCTAGATTTGAGGTTTGTTACTGTAACAAAGAGTAACTGTTTAGATTGCACTAAATTCCTTTTACTTGAGTGGAACAAGCTCTTGCATTAATTTTATTTTGGAGAGACTTTATATCAGACTGTAAAACACAGATTACCAGTTAAGACTGGGCTATTTTTTGTTGGGGAATAATGCCCTGCAGAGTATGACAAGTTTTAAATTGTATTTTCAGTAAATTCCTTGTTATAATTATTGAGTAATAAAAAAAAAAAAAAAGTTAGATCATTTAAAAAAAATAATCGATAGATTAATCAAAAAATACTTGATCGATTTATCGATAAAAAAAAAAAATTGTTAGGTGCAGCCCTACTGTATATAGAATGTGTAAATTCAGGGAGCAGGTCAAATTACAGACCAAGAATCTATAAATAAATAAGCTATTTAAAACAACAGCAAGAGAATAAAGTCATCTAAAAATGTTTTCAAAAATACTGAAACTACATCTATAATAAATAAGTTGCAAGGTTTGATCATACCTGTTATGAGTGCAGCACTTTGGCCAGACAGGAGGGAGTACAAATCATCAATGTACCATCATTCAGGACCTGATAAATTGCAACATGATAAGAGTAAAAATTAGACAAAAAAAAAAATACAACAAATGTACAAGGATATTAATAGATTAATTATTGGTGCACTTTGTATGAGGTTCTTTAGAGCTACAATAGTTTTAAAAAATCCTATGAGGTTGTTTTATATAATTCCTTATGACCTCCATGCCTTCAACCTAATACTAAAATAATTAAAAAGGTGTACCGATTGGGCTGGGACCTCTCCTCTGTGAAATAGAATATGAATGACATGCAGTATTGCAAATGAGTATCTTTGCTAGTGTTTATCTGTGTTTATTACAGAAAGAAAATAGCTTCAATTAGTTTATTCTGCTTCCAAAAAATGTATGTGAACTACTGGCTTTTAGGGTAAGGATACATTCACGTCATCCATATACAGTAAGCTGAGTAAAATATTACAGCAAGTCCAATAAAGCATATCACAACTTGATCTCTTAAGGCATTCTCTTAAAATGCAATCATTTAGCTCATCACGTGTGTTGCATATTTTAGCAAAACCATAACGACTAATTTACAGTTATTAGACTTACATATAATGTTATGGCCCATCATTAATAAATAGCAGTTGAAAATCAGTCTTAAGTTCTAGTCTTCATCAACAAAAGAAAGGAAGATGAGATTAACTTTTAGAGATGAAGAGGGGGGATATTTAACGAATTACCATTAAATTTGGTGTGGCACTAATTTTTCCTTTACGTTAGCTTAGCTAGCTTCGGCTAACGGCGGTTCATTTATGTTCCTAAACACTTAAAATGTGATTTTCTGGTGGAAAATAAGACAGCCCCAGTGATAAAACGTGAGCTGAAAGTTAAATGGTGACTTACCCCAAGCCTACGACAACTCACTCTGCCTGTGTCTGCTAACCAAAACCGCAATTATATTGACATTTTAAAACTCGATGTTTTCACTCGCCTGCAAACACGTAGTATTTCCTGTATGTGCTTCAAAATAAAAGCCGCCAGCTTGATCGCCGATGGAAAGCTTTTATTTATGAAGCCGCAGCAGGAAATGGTTCGGTTTGTATTTATAATAGATCTATATTTGTATCACTAAATTTACTTCAAATGCTGTGAAACAACTGAAGGATTTAGTCACCAATAAAATAAGCATGATATCTGAAAGTATAGACAGAAACGATAGGATAAAACTTGACTGAGTTACAAAGCAGCATGTTGTGCTAAATACAGACAAATAAGGTAACAGTTAAAACATAACATGACCTAATATAAAGGTATATATATATATATTTACCAACTACCATCTGGTATCCCAATTAACCAATGTGAAGTTTGGCTGGCGCAGTGGGAAAAAATGGAGGACACGTGCACACCAAAAATAAAGAACATGTCTGGTATTACAAACGCGAAATATAGTATTGTTAAATGTAAGTATTCGACAAAAAATAGGAAAATATGAGTGGACATTTCCCTCTTACCTGATAATTAAGTCCAACGGCAACTTGTCCGCCAAACATTGCTCGAGAGTTGAGCACGAGGTGCGCATGTGCAGTTGGAAGCTGTTAATCATCTTCTTCTTGCGGCTTTCTGGCAGCTTGTGTTGCAATACTGCCACCCTCTGGATGTGAGAAGAATCTTAACCCTAAATCACTCAATTTAAATATTTGGGATTAATCAGAACATCAGTATTATGTACAGATAGCAACAGACATAATTATGTTGACTTTTTTTTAGAAAACTATATTTTAACACATGTATTTTATTTAAAGTGAAAATAAAAAATAACATAAAGAGCACAACCCACCTAGTTAACTTTTTTTGAGTGAATAAACCATTACCCAATTATTTTGAGAGTCTGATTATAAACTGAATTATAAACTGGACCATTGCTGAAAGTTTGGCTGCCACTACATGCCACAACATTGTTCCAAATCAGGCTTTACTTTGCAGGTAATTCACAGATTTGTTAATGCTCTGGCATTCTGACTATTCTGCATGGCTGCGTGTCAGTGCTTGGTTAGCTCGCGTTAATTCAAACTCGCTCATCTGGACCTGTGATCTGCTTCACTCCAACTGCTTCTTTAATGGAATAGTTTGACAATGTGGAAAAACATACCTTTTTGCTTTCTAGGAGTGTAAATCATAAGTTCCATCGCAATACAATATTAAATTGATTTATTAGACAATTTATTATTAGACAATTCAGGAGCCTGAAAGAGAATATATCAGTAAATATCCTAATTGTCTTTTTCTTGGCTGCTTACCACTGTCCTCCTGGTGTTTGGCTGCTCACACTGTTTGAATGTTTAGAAAGAAGGCTTTCTTGGACAGAAATGGTTGCATAGATTTTCCATTGGAATTTCAAAATAAAAGCATATCTCAAAGACAATGTTATGTATCAATGTTATCACTTTGCATCAATGATATTGGATCAGATCCAGACTGATGCATCATTTCGATTATCATTTGCTTTCTTGCAAGGAGTTAAATGAAAAAATTCAACACCACTCTCTTGTCTGTCTGTTAAATACAAAGCTACAGCCAACCAACAATTAGCTTAAACAGGGCTTGGCTCTCACCCTGAATAACATGTGATATCTCAATTATTTAATACACACAAAAATTAAGTTTAAAACTCAATTTAGACCAATGATTTGCAATAAAATGCATCTTTTTTTCTTGTCAAGTTGCCGATGGCTGGTTTGAGAACATAAAGGACATGGCCTGTTTCGACAGCCAGTCAGCCTGTAGCAAAGTCAGCTGATCAAGTCTGTTGCAGAAAGCGTGTTTTATTGCTGTGGTTGTCTATGTAAATAGGCCTTTGTCCTTGCTGAGCTGAAGTCCGTCTCATTTACACACACATACTCAAAAAAACAGAAAAACAAAGTACTCTGCTGTCCCTACTTAACCTAAAAAGCTGGATGTTAGAGGAGCAGTACAAAGTGGTTGCCATGGGTATGATTCACCAGTTCACCCAGTGCCATTGCTGTAAACTGGCAGGTTTTCAGAGCATTGTATACCAGCGTATTGTTAGAACTGTATTTGCTAGTTTCAATGCAACTTGTCACAAAGTTGTGGTTTTTTGAAGCCTGGGCAACCAGGAGAAACAAAGTCACTTTTAAGTGCTAAGAAAAAGTATGCTCATAACTAAAGCTTGACTGATATATCAGTCAACCAATCTTATCAGACAAAATTGGCCCATCACAGATATATTAGTATGAGTTTATATGTTGTCCAATATGCACAATACAAAACATTTATTTTCAACAGAACATAATGCAAAAAAAGAGGCACAATGTAATTTAGAATGATCAAATTTCCAATTAAGTTTACTGTTTCAGTGCACTGATGTCATTTTTGGCAACAAAGTTCACTGTTAAACTATAAAATATCATTCTTCCATTACATGTCTTTGTCACAAGTATTTGATAACCATATCTGAGGAATAATTTCATTTAATATTTGCATATTTAATGTTGGCAGGTATATCAATATTGGAATATTTCAGTCCCAAAAATTGGTATTGACATCAGCTCTTAAAATGGTACAGTAGTGGTTTGGTGGGGCAAGTCTCATAAAAAAAGATATACATGACAGTGTTGTGTCAAGACCAAGACCAGACCTGTGTGAATTCTACACTGCGTTACATACATTACTAGAAAATATAAAAGATGCAAAGCATAGGCACTCCTCAGATTGAGGAGTGAGTACCCAGAAAAACACCCACAGAAAACAATTGAAGATTCCTCTTCATTCACCTCTTTTATCACCATATGTGGTATGTAGGTGTGAACATATAAGTGAACCATTTGAAATGTCTTAATAGAATAATCAAAAGGCATTGCAGAGGTACATTTTATGAGTGGGGATTTTCTATAAGCTAACAAATATAAACACTAAAGAGCTGGAAAAAACTTAATTGTTTTTATTCAACAAACAAGTTTTGAGCAGGCAATGGTTGTGGTCTTGACCGGTCTGAAAATAAAATCCAGAGCCCCCTTTGTCCGAGACTGTGACAACACTGAATAAAAATGTGGTCAAGTAAGAGAAGAGACAGACACCTTTAAAAACTGATCTTGACACCAGCACCAATCTCAGGCAGTGCAACACTGGTATCAAATAGTTAATGAACTTTACAGGTAAATGTGTTTTTTTTCCCCTTTGGACACAGTGCGGTAAGCTGTTTCCCCCTGTGTCTGGTCTCTCTGCTAAAGGTGAGCTAACCGGCTCCTGACTTGTTTTATATTTACCATCCAAACTTTAGAGTGTTATCGATCTTTTCCTCTTGGCAAGAAAGCAAATAAGTGTATTTCCCAAAATGTCAAACTTTTTTTGTAGTTATATACCAGGAGGGACCAGTAGCATCATCTTCATCATCTTGAGATAGGAAACAATGTCTTTGGAGGAAACGTGGTTTTAATTTTTAAGAAGCGGCAAATGTCACGTTATATGGCAGCATTTCATCGCCTTGAGCCCACACAGACACACATGGGAACCAGCAGTTTTTGTACCATGTGTGGTGGGCGCACAAAAACAAGCTGCATAAATATTTTAAGCAATATAAAAACATGGAATGTATGGCTAATATGGGCATGCAACAATTTATTACCTGCCAGTCATATTGGAAATTTGAAGCCGGTAACCACACAGATAGTTTTGTGTTAACATGAGAGTGTCTGAGTCTGTCAGCCTTTTCTCTTCTCTTTGTGTATCCCTCATTTTTGCTCTGCCTATTCTTCTCACTCTCTCTGGTCCACTCTTCTCACACTGCTACTCCCCTTCACCACTTTCACTACCTGCCCCACTTTTTGTGCTCAGAATCCTGCTTTGAGTTGCTCTTCATGTCCATCTCTCTCTCTCACACACACACAGACACACATCTCCTACCCACTCTAATCAATAATAAATAGAGCCACACAGCGATAGGGCTCCACTCCTCCTTTTGACCAACTCAGATTCTATGAGAGAGGGCAACATCTATCAAGACTGTTACATTCCCATCCCCTGCTGCTATTGCTGCTGCTGCAACGTGATCAGAAGGCCTGAGTCTGTCACAGTGTGCCAGCGTGTATGTGTGCAAATTTACAAAAGGGCAGGAGGAGCAATTTGATAACACCATGTTAGGCCGGCTTTACATTTCTATTCATAACCCCCCTAGGAGACACCACTCATGCACAATGCGCTGCCACGTACCGGCGCTGCATTACAAAATCGGAGTAAATGCTACAGTGATTATGGTGAGTGAAATCATTATGCTTAGCACACAGCAGGTGGTGAGGCAGGACTAAGACCAGAGCTAATCCTCACAGCGCTATCTCTGCTCAGAAAGAGGAACAGAACACAATTTGTCACTCCTACTTTTAATTACAGGTAGTTCACTTGGTTCAACATGCAGTCTGTTGCCCCTGGTCATACATACACTATTTAGAGGCTGGGATAAATAGTGTAGGGCAGTTTAGTCAAATACATATGGCAACAGAAAATATCGGCTCAAACTGATAACAAGAATCCTGTAAGTTGTTCAGGTCAGCAATGTAATAAATCCTTGGGCCTCATATCAAGCAGCACTTGGAGCAATATCATAGTATGTAGGAGGCGTGTAACTGTTGGTTGGCAAAAACTTTGTTTTCATTTCCAAACAATACGGATGATATCTTAAATCTTCATTCGTTATCCTTCTCCCCTTGATGTAGATGGAGAAGTGTGTGTGTAGGCCAGTCTCCTGCTGTTCTATTATCTCTCTCTACAGCTCCATGTCATGCTGTATTCACCAAGCTAAGCCCACTTTTGAGTGCATATTCCTGTACTAACTACACCCCACATACATCACTTTGCTCTAACTTCAATTTTACTTTGATTTTAAAGAGCTCTTTGAAAAATATTGTAACCTGAGCTTTGTCTATTCCAGGGTCCTGTACAGGGTCTGACTTTGAAGAACTGCTCCTACCCTGGCAATGCAACCAAAAATACAGCCAAATTACAGCTTAATTCTGGTGGCTACATTAAAGTCCTGTGAATGTGGAGTAGTTATTTTGTGGCACAGCCTTACTTTCTGACTTCTATTGTTTGAATTTACACTTCAAAAATCATAAAAATGGTGTTCATTTGTGCAGAAAATTCTTGGTAATCTTGTTCTTGTTGTTTTTGCCACAGATCTTACTTTCTACAATAATCCAAAATCCAATGGAAAAAAAACAATTGGGTATTTTTCCAGGGAACTAGGGCAATGCTAACTTCCAGGTTGGCCTACAAAAACACACGTTGCCTTAATAATCTTCAGATTATGAAACAGGTAAAAAAAATCTTTTGTGCTTTAGCACTGTCTGTAAAAGATAGCGCTGTATCCCATTTAGTTGAAACATGTTGTAGATAAAAATAAAAAGCCTTCATAACACCTCCACATTGTTATATGTGGAAATGTTAAGTGTGTATATATTTTGTGCATCCAGCATGTGTGTTTTTGCAGACAGTGTTGTGTTTTGTAACTGTCTGCCAGTGCTTTTAAATCTGTGAATGATCACTAGCCAAAGAGGACAAGGTTTTGCAAGAGAGTATCTTTAAAATCGATTTTGGCTAAATTTCTTTCATGGATATTATTTCTTCTGCTTTGGTCTACATCTCAGTCTGCACAGATCCACTTACCTTTACTTGAACTCTCCTGAAAGATATTTAACTTTTTTTTGTACTGGAATTGTTTCCTGTTTGTTTGTCTGTATTTTTTCCTGTTAATGCCTGTGTGAATATATGTATGTTAGGTCTACTAAGCCACCGGTGGCACATTAACAAAGGTGTCTCCCTGTGGGGACCAGTGTCGTTGGCTTTGTCCTTTTTGTGCTTTGGGGTCCGTGACAGCACTCTATCTGAGACCACGATTAGCTGATCGCCGCAAGGCAAAGAGTGTGACACATAGGGATGCAGAGTAGGTTTAGGGCAGCCATAATAGAGAGAACAGACAGAACAGGATGGAAGGATAGAACTGGAGGAGGTATTATAAGGATTTTAGCTCTCATTTATAAGGCAAACATATGACAGGAAACTGGGCATATGGTAATTTCCATGTAAGGCTTGGCATTTATGAACGTGGAAGTGAGAGGAGGTTATGATCAGATCTCATGTCAGGTCTCATCTCGTGGACGCCAGTTTGAGTCAGCATGGACTTGTCATGAAGCATATCTAGCTTAGATGGAATATTGTCACTAGACCATGTTATGATTGGAGTCTAAGCATTTGCAGACACATATTAATCCCTTAAAAATGTATAGTAGATGTGAGAAAACATATTTTCTGAAAGTCTTATTCATGCATGCTCTCTGTCACAGCTGGCAGCTGTCTGGCTTTGTGGGACTGACTGAAGGCTCTACATATGAAACTCTTTTTTTAAAACACACTGTCAATCCAAAGCATATTTATATAATTATGATTAAAAGGTTATTAAAAAGGAATAAATAAACCCTACAACTGCGTGATTTAAAAATACTTGTAGCCTTAGCCTTTACATTTGTTGGTCTTTGTCTCCTCCAGCATTATGCCCGAAATGGAAGCAGATCCAATACATGCAGCAAATGCTCCATGGTCTGGATCAATCGTACACTTTTGTATGAGTACTATTACAATATTGATGCAAAGTAAATTTAGACTAACATTATTCATTTTTGTAGGCCATAGCTCAGGAGGTATTGTGGATCTATAAATTAAATATTTCAACCTCAGCTGGAGTTTGTTTGTGTACTGTATCACTGTTGACCACGGCAGTGATTTCTTTCTATTTTGCATTTTTCCAACTTCATTTGATGTTGTTTACAGGTTGTCAAATAGAACCAACTGATTAGATTGGACATGGGAAATCAGTATTTCAATTTCTAGCTCAGAAAAGTTTTCTCCTCATGGTTTTGTTATGCCTTTCCATGTTGTTAACTCTCAGGGCAAAGCCTCTAAAGTGAGAATATATTTGGGAGGGATATGTAAATGATGACTGTTTTCAGCCTCTATTAATGCCCAATATTTTCTACATTAATTTTCCATCAAAATTATAGAGCAAGCAGGCTAATTTTTTAAACACGGATGAAGCCTGCTGTGAATTGAACTTCTTTCCCATTGCCAGGGGACCAGAGCTGTGTACACGGCTCTGCAGCAGTGGTGATGTGTTACTGAATCTCGATGATAAAGGGTAAAGTTCACTAGGATGTTGTGTTTCCATCAACATCAATCAAAGCCAGAGCGGGTAAATACCCACAACTGCTGTAGAGTCATTTGAGGCGGCTGTGAATGCAGATTGTTACCGTTTCCATTGCATTAAAAGCCAGATGTTAGCTGTTTTTTTGTGCAGTGGAAAAAAGGTTTATGATTAGTTAGATTTCAGGATTCACACATGAACCCTTTTGTAAGACAATTTCTGCATTTGGATCTGTGCTGTTTTGTACATTAGATTGATAAATGAGGACAATTGAGAGGGAGGGAAGGGTAAAGGGCAGAGAAGAAGATGGGACAGAAAGAAAAGGAAGGAGGTAGTGAGTCCATTGTAGAAATACATAAAAATGGAGAAATAAAGTGAGGCAGAGAAAGGTAAGAAAGATTTGAGAGAACTGAAGGGAAAAAGATAAGAAAACAGTGGAGAGGAGGTATATTCTAGCAATAGGAAGGAGAGTGGTGTAATGAGGGAGAAAGTGAATGAAGAGACATGAGCCACTAGAGGAAGTAAAAAATGTCACTTCTTTACTTCCTGTCATGGCTCATGTGACAGAGTGACAGAGAGAGAAGAGCTGGGGATAGAGTAGGGCAACTGACAGAGCAAGAAAAGAAATAACTAACCTGTTGAATATGGTTAGTAGCCTCAAAAATAGAAACCACACCCTGGGTGTAATTTTATTTATTTTTTTAAAAAGCTGTAACTGACTCGCTGTCCAGCAACTGTATAAAGTAGTACTCAGAAAAAGCAGCCAGGCCGAGAATCCTTTTGAAGGGAGCTCTTTCATGCAACACCTCTCACGTTTTTTTCCCCTCTGTATTATTTGCAGTCATTCATCACAACCTCTGCCCCAATGGCTGAACAATTCCAGCATGACGTGTGTGCCTATGTGTGTGTGGGCTTGCGTGGGTGTGCATGTGATTCCCCCTTGTGTGTGAGCAAGTGCCAGTGTGGAAATGTGTGTGTGTGTGTGTGTGTGTGTGTGTGCATGTGTGACGTGTGACAGTTTGAATGAATATTTCACATAGTAGGTTAGGTTGTGTAGTCCTCTACAATGGCAGGCGAAATTGGCATGCAGCTCATCTTGTTATGTTTGTGTATATATATGCATGTGTGTGTGTATGTGAGAGAGAGGGAGAAAGAAAAACCCGCTGAGATCTGCAGCTGTGTAGTATGCATGCTTGCTCACATTGTTGAATCATGCAGTCGGTGTGAAGATGGGGCTGAATGAGGAAAAAGTATGGATAAAAAAGCAATAGCCTTTTTAATAAAAGGGGAGGAGGAGATTGTGGCTGAATGTAAAATCCAGAGAAGAGGAAGAGCAAGAGTAGCAATATTTTAAATAAATAAAAATTGGGTCTAGGTTATGCCATGTAAAACCATATTACAATCTTCCATCAAAACTGCATTAAGTGACTATTTATGTGAGCCCTGGGCGAAGCTTCTGCAAGAATGAGCAGTATGTGGTATTTATATGGCATATAGTCTATTCTGAAGGGGAAAACGCAACACAGTCGAGTTCAAGGTATTCTGACCTAAGCATGTCACAATACTGGAAATTTAGTAGTGAAATTTTATGATTCTAGATGCCCAATTCGATAGCATGTTTAAAACCAAAACAATAAATCCCATGTACTGAAATATGCACACCTTAATGTTGCATTTATATATACATACCTTTCAGTAGTATTAGTATATGGCCTACAGAATATTAACATTTTTAACTTCCATTTTTGCTGTTGATCAACATGTCATGCTGCATTCATGTGCTCTTTTAGTGTGTTTATGAGCTTTAAGTTGTAATGTGGAAACAACATGGTGTGAGATAACTAAACACTTGCTTTTGTCCACAGTGTTTCTTCATAATATATCTACTTGGCAACTGGTAAACCAAAACTTTTACTGACTTTTAGAGTTTTCGTTGCAACTTAAAGGGGAGGTTATGTTTTACGAGTTACATTTTTCTGATTAATCTGACTCCACATGAATACATTATTGTTGGTCTTTGTGCTGATAATGTGAGCAGGAAATGCTGGATGAGAGTTGACGGCTGCTGTTGGCTTGAAGAGTTGTTGGCGTTAATACACACACTGTGTCACTGGTAAGGGAAAAATAGAGTAGCAATGAAATGAAAATGCCTGAATTACCTAGAAACTAGAATTACCACCTTGCAGTTGTTACAGTTTACATCCATGTCTATCAGACACTGCCTCAAATGTGGATGTTGCTGCAAAGGAGCTTAGCTTATATGAGAGTCACCAATTCAATATCTTGCAAAATGTTTCCCCTTCACATTCTGAGTTATTTTGCTGAATAATGGCCAGATAAGTGGTTATGCAGAACATTATAATATTACAGTAAAGCCAACCTTTGCCCTTTTGGATATAAAATGTCATGTCTCTTCATCATTTTTTCTTGTTAGGTATTCATTTGAAATTTTGTCATAATTAGCATTAAAATTCTTGAATTATGGCCAGAAGTGTATTTTACAAGGTAACAGTGACCTTTGACCACCAAAGAAATTCCCTCAAGCCGCACTTGAGATATCGCTTTCATGAGAACGAAACAGACGCAAGTTCATAATGACCTTTATTAGGATCTCCTTTAGCTGTAGCCAAAGCAGCAGCTTTTCTTCCTGGGGTCCATCATGACCTCTGACCACCAAATTCTAAGTGGTTCATCTTTCAGTCTAAGTGGTCATTTGTGCCAAATTTGAAGAAATTTACTCCAGGCATTTTTGAGATATTGCATTAATGAGAATGAGATTTATGCCGGATCACAGCTACCTTGACTTTATACCTTTGACCTCCAATATCTATTCAGTTCATCAGCAAGTCCAAGTGACCATGCCTGCCAAATTTAAGGAAATTCTCTAAATGCGTTCCTGAAATATTGTGTCCTTGAAAATGAGACAAAAGAATGGACAGAGAACATAAAACACAATGCCTCTAGTCACAGCTTTTGCTGGCCTGAAGGCATAAAAACACAACAACAAAATTCCTAACTGTGTTCACAGTAATGTGGTGCACATGTTTGCAAGATTCAGGGATTCAACAAGCAGTGAAATTGTTTACTGACAACTTCACAAAGATAATTAGATGGTAAATTAATGTGTATATTGCTGGTACACACCATTTGTTCACCAGTAAAGTTTTTAGATACATGAACTTGCATAGCCTTACACTGAATAAATTATTAAAAGCCACTGTATAGTCATGTCTACAGGGAGCCACTTGTATTTCATGTTTATGTTTTCATGAAGTTGTGACTTACCCACATATGCTTCACATACTATACATATCACAATAAGCCATCTGTCTTACTCGCCAGCATCTCACCAGACATCGAGAGTGGGCTCACCTTTTTACACGAGCAGTGAAGCCGTAAAGCATCGCCGGTTCACACACCCACACACAACACCCAGCTCACTTTACTGGGCGTCTACGTCATTCATCAAAGGCAGTAATAAAGCTGAGAGTAAATCCTCCTGGAAGTCATCTTGATGGATGCATCACACACAGACAAGTAAAATCGCCTGGTTTTCGGCATCTGTGGGCTCATCCACTTGAATGGCATGCCATAGGGACTCGCTAAGCCTCTCAAACAATTGCCTCTCAACATCCTCTGCAATTTTGTCTATTCTCTTCAATTGTGTTAGCGGAGAGGGCAACATGCCCAGTCTTGTTAGCTGCCATTTCCCCAAAACGTTTTGAGCATTCATCCTTCGCTGGTGGTAGAATTAACTTCTCCCAGATGCTAAAAGGCGCCATTCATGTTGGCAAGTCAACAGGCCACCAAATATCAAGCCTAATGCAGAGACATTAGAAGTGCATTTCAGCATTTGTCTTTTTGAATCTATTTCACCTTTTCTTCTCAAAATATGTCATTTGGGTGTCTTTTGGCAGAATGTTTTGTCCCTAATTCCCAAAGTAAAGTAGATGGCATCATGGCAATGGAACTGAGAGGTGCAGTGAGGTTGAGAGACAGAGAAAAGAGGACAATTGACAGGAAAAGCAATAAGCATTTTTATGTGGGCAGGATTGTGTATGGACAAGAAAGATACAGAAGAAAGGACAGGAGGATAGAGCTTTAAAACCAGTGCTTAACCTGTACACACATGTACCTGACATCTACATCTGTTAAGTGTTTTTACAGATGACAGCATACTTAAACGTGTCACTGCTCCTTCAAGCTCTCACTCTATTACCTCTTCATAGGCAACGCAAGGGAACGTCTGTACTTCATTGATCATCCAAAGAAAAGGGTTGCGTGCCAACATTTTCAGAACAAAAAAGAACAGTGTTTAGAGTCTCCGTCACAATTTATGGAATATGAAAAAATAGCGTGTTTGTGCATTGCCCTTTTAGCAAGAGGGATGATTCTCCCTTGACCGTTCAACAGACTGCAGTGTTTTCAGTGGTACTTTTTAGTGTAAGATTAGTCTGCAAGGTACTCAAACAAAGGGATAATGAAAAAAAAACAGAAAATAGCTTCTCTAATGGTAAATTCCATGACTTTTGACAGTGTAAACACAGAACAGTTGTAATGTGTAATGAACAGAACTGAACTGAACAAAACTAAACTGAACTGAACTGGACCAGACTGGACTGATCTGGACTGCTGCTGGTGGAAAAAAGGCTTTTAAGGGGTAACGCCATCTAATTTAAGAAAAATAATTAATTGTATGGCTAGGAAAGTTAAATCAGTATTTATGACAATGAGTTACTCTCTCAAAGCCAGAGGCCAGAAAAGAGAAGTAAGTCTCAAAGCTTTGATGTCATCAAATATAAAGTCTGGAGCTGCTCCACTGACAATGATTGTGAGTCTGATTTTATGGACTCACAGAATGTTCGTTTTCTTTCTTTTTGTGTGTCTCAGTTATGAAAAAGAAAGTGTATCCATATACTCCTAACATTCGCCTGGCTGCTCTCAGTGCCATCTACAACATCTGTCACCATTCATTGTCAATGGAGCAAACAGGCATACTTCCTCTTTAAGAAAAATCCTGCCATGTCAGTTCCTTGAGTGCTGTTCTGTATGCTGGAGCCTCATGTCCTCAGAAAAAGGCAAGCTCAATAAAAAAATCTAATAAGGAATAATAGACACTCCCACTATCACTGTCATGATGCATTAGCTGTTATCATGCAAATTGTTTAAATACACCCACTACCATGTCATGTTTCCTTGTGTTTGAGGCCAATAGATAATTACCAGTCAATTAATTAAATGCAAATAATTCACTCTGAATGTCTCGATAAATTGTGAGTAACTAATGAATTGTGTAAAAAATATAAAATATCAGCATAAAATACAAAAAGAAGCAATTGAGCTACATTTGCATTCTTGCTGAGCTCAGTAGTAAGTGCTTTAACACAATTCGCTGTCTGTCTGCATACACACACTCTTGCCATATGTATGCTAGTGTGTGTTTATATGTACAACTCTCGTGTCTTTAGTGTGTGTGTGTGTGTGTGTGTGTGTGCACGGATGAGTGTTTGTAGCAGGCTCAAGTGGTGATAGCTAATTGCCTATTTCACAGTAACTAAATATTTTACTGACACAACCATGATTGTTCAGTTGATGGCAATTAAAAGGGATAACTGTCGCGAAACGCTGACAACAAAATGCCAACACATTAACAGAGAAATGCTAATTTACAATAAAATGCTAGCTGTAGCCTATAATGTATGCACTTAGTGGTGAAGGCATGTTGTGTTGTGTTATAAAGAAAACAGCTTTGAATTTAACAGCTTAAAGCAAATAGTTATTGTGGGAATGGATGTCCAGTAATAAAAAGCTTGACGTTGTCACTAGAAACTTAGGGCATCATACTGTGTCAGATAGATGGACATCTCCCTGTTAAATAAAGATAAACATTTTATTTATTAGTATTTCTCTAAAGGCTTATAATGCTTAAGTGATGATCCTCAGCCCCCCTTTACCTATGTAGAAAATTCACTACTTATACTGCAGAGACATAAATGGTGATAAACACAAAATAATTACATAATATAGGCTACCCTTTATGCCAACAAGTAGTGGCTAAATATCACACAAATCTTGTTACAATTAGTCATCAAGTCCCTACATTTCACACATTGTGTATGCATTTTCATTATAACTTTACGAAATATAAGCCCCACCCCCCCATTACTTTTTCCGTATCAGTTACTCACCTTGTGTTGCATTGAATTTGTGTAAAAACTGAAAAATACTGAATGGAAAGTAAAACTTATCTATGCACTCTTCAAAGCCAGACACCGTTGATGACAACCATAATTTTACCTCTCTTAACATGGAAGTTGCTGGTCGACCACTGCCTCAATTGATAGTTGTGTGAGAATTTTTGTAACTGATGTTTTGAAACAGTTTTCCTGTTGTTTAAGCCAGACCCCTTTGACTTAAATTCATCAAAAACTGTGTCTGGATTTCTTTGTTCATTGGAGACAATATGGGAAAAAACAGTTCTGCTCACCTCACAATGTAACACGGGGTGACTAATTGATAGACAAATGGCTATTTGGGCGACTGAAGTATTCCTATAAGACATTTTCTGAGACCACAGGAAAGGGCAACTGATATTTTGTCCAGTTGTTAATCCTCTTGACAACCTAAACAACTCTCATGCATTTCTGTATTGATCAGCTTTTTAGGTGACTTCTAAAAGACTGGTGCTACTGAATAAAGTCACACTTGACCTTTTTTGTTGAACCTATATGAGACCAGCTTATTGTATCTGTACAGTAATTAAAAAAACCCCACACTATTACCGTGGATTTACTTGTGTAAAACAAAAGGAAAATCCTGTTAAAACTACTGCTTGGAAACACCACTGGAGATAGCT
This sequence comes from Plectropomus leopardus, assembly GCF_008729295.1. Taxonomy (NCBI): domain Eukaryota; kingdom Metazoa; phylum Chordata; class Actinopteri; order Perciformes; family Serranidae; genus Plectropomus; species Plectropomus leopardus. The sequence continues at coordinate 13,432,966 of NC_056484.1, forward strand.
GCTAATGGCTTGATAATGTGCAGGTTTACGGTAATAATAATGCTTAGTGATAGCATTTCTAAAACAACAAGACCCTGTACTTTAGAGACAGTGAAACCGTGAATGTGGACATGATAACAGAGTTTTTGCAAGGTGTAATGGATGCGACTGTATTGGGTTTTCTAAGATGACACAAGATGTTGGCTGATATAAATCCAGGCTGGTGATAAACACAATGATATAAACCGGCTATTAGAGTTACCCTAAAGAACACTAACCTACCGGTTATCATCATGGATACTGGTTGATGTCGCAGTCTGTTATCATCAACAGCAAATTTACTATTTGCTCTGACCTTGAAAGGAGGATTTTATCAGTGCAGTCTCAGATGTGGTTCTTTACAGTGGTCGTTTCATATGAACAAAGACGGCACTTACACATACACATACATTGATGGAACTGTTATCTCACTCCAACAGTATCAAGTGGGTGTCACAGCTTTTAAGCCCTTTAATGAAACAAAAAAAGGCAATTTTTCACAATAGACATTTCAATAAAATATGAAATAGATACCATAAAACGTCTACTCTCAGGGTGGGCTCTGGTTCCTGAATCAAATCAATTTGAGGATTAGGGGTATTTGTGACTATGAATTTAGACAGTTGGACCTGATTTGTCAAGTCTTGCCTGTTATTGGCTGATAATGTAATCATGTTGTTCCTTGCTTATTGATCAACAGTCTCATTTGTGACATTAGTTCACATTTTTTTCCCACACAAAACAAAAGAGCTGACACACCCAATGCAACAATTTGTCTTCTTAACTTGGTATAGAGATTATTTTATAATAGGACAGATTCCAGTCAGCACTTTGTGTGTGTGTGTGTGTGTGTGTGTGTGTGTGTGTATTATTTTAAAAAAAAGTTTAACGGTCCAGAAATGTGGTGGAAATAATGTTTATTATTGGTCATACATTTGATGGGTATGGGTAAAGAAAAACAAAACTATTTCCAATTTCTACCTGGATATCGTACATCGTGGAGCACCATCAGGTTCTGTTCATGTTGGTTTTGATCCTGTGCACGTATCAGCAGACTTTAGAGGAGACTTTTGATATTACAGAAACTTTTTAAAAGAATGCCATCAGCAGACAAATGCCTCTGATGAGATCCTATCCATTTCACTCAGTTGTGAGTCCAGGTTATCACCTGCTACACAACATTTTGGTAGCAAACATGCAAACAGGTTACTATAACCAGTCACCAAAAGAGGATAGTTGGGGGTTTTTTAAACAATGAAATTACACCCAAGACGGTGCTCTTCTTTTGATTGGTTTTCATACTGTTCACACCAAAAATGAACAGCATATCAAGATAACTTTGATTATTGATACAGAAAATACAATGAACCTCTTTCAATAATATGACAGAATTCATAGTGTGTAAATTCACAGTAAGTACGTTATTCACTTATCTTCTTTCTCGCAAAATGTACACCAGTTAATTTGCATATTGTAGCACTACAGGGATATCTTTTATGATGGCGCGTCCAAGGGAGTCACAGTAGTCCATGTCGCCATAATGATGTAACATTAGCACACACTCCTGCACGTAGCTCCCATGGAAGTTTGTCTCGCTGTGCTGTGCATTTCCAAAATGTTTTTAACATTCAGTAGCATAGATGCAACAGCAGTCCTCCAATTAAGGTGGTTTTTTTTTTGAGAAATCTGCTGGTAAGAATTGCAAAAACAAAATGCAGCTACAGAATGTAAATGGAGAAGAATGTGAGAACATCCAAAGGAAATCAGCAAGGGACAGTGTCTCTTTCCCCTTGCCAGCTCGTATATATTTTTTCAAAAAATCCTTCAGCACAGTGTGAAATCAATGCATCTGCTATCTGATACACAGATTTTCTGCACCTTGCTGCTTGTTAAATTTCTGAAGTGCACCCTCACACCAGACACACTTGCAAATGGGCTTTGTATTTGTGTTGTCAGAGGAGTGGAGGGACAACTTGAGGTTGGGTGTTTATAGTCTTGTAAAAGAGTACTGCGGCAGAAATGTGGCTGTTTTCTTAGTCTGTAATAGGGAGGCTGGAGAAAAGAAGAGACATACAAAATATGACGGAGAAGAGAATAATTGCGAGAAGCATGCAAGGTGTGACATGAATGTGCAAACATGAAATGAAGCATAATTAGGCATTGATGGACATAACCGTGAGAGGGAATATTGGTGGGTTACGACTGGTTTGAACTTCTCACTGGTCAAAGGTCGAGTGAGGGAATAGATAGGTTTGTGAACGTGAGCACCACAGACACAGGCACACACACTTACCTCTGCATCAACTCTACCACTATGACCCATAGGCAGCTCTGATGGCAATTTCCTATGTAAATCAGCTGTCGCTACGCTGCACATGCCTGTAACGCCATTACTCATGCAGATATTGTGAAATCAGCCATTAGCGGCAGAAACCTCATGAAAGGTCGTTAGGGCCTGGACTGGAATACTAATTATAAAAGATCGTCATTGCCGAAGCAAGGGGCAGGGATTTCAGTAGCCAGTGGTGACCAACTAGCAATTATAATAAACATCTTGAATCAATTCTCTGCACTATACTCAGTGTGTGCTCTGTGAGCTCTCTGTACCACAAGTACACACACACACGCTTAATCCCAGCATGAGCGTGTGTGCAGAAAAGGAAATATTCTGGGCCACTTGTTTTGTTTGATACACTGTGAAAGTAACAGAAAATAGAGAATTTATAGAAAAGGGAGACGGAAGACCACTTTAAAGGAGCAGCAGAGCTAAGAGCTGTGCTATTTGGCTTGTGAATTTGAGGCTGTGTTGTGTGAATTTCCTGTTATAGCTGAGTATTGGAGACATTGTACAATAGCAATGATACAATAATTATCATTGGTGCAGTCCAACTTCAACCACACCAGGTCTGACTGGTGAAGCAGGAGAGGAGGAAGGCAGACCAGCAAATAAACCAGCTGTAGAAGATTTAATTTTAAAGCTAGAATGGAGATATTGGTATCAAATGGAACTAGACAACCTACATCATCCAATGGTAGCAACCACATCATGCTGTCTTGTCAGGACTATACTTATACCTATGTACTTATTTTGGCGTGGGAAAATGTAGAATCAACATTTTTTCAAAATGGTATATTTGAATAATTCTGCATTCTGGGATCCCTGAAGAGTCTTGGAATTGCATAAATTACAACAACAAACTATAAATATTACATTTGGCGACAGATGAAAAGTAGATTTATTTGTTCATTCGTGATTTGATTTGATGATTTAATGCCTTGCAGTAATTTCTTCATTGTTTGGTTTTGCTTTTCTTTAACCGATCATCTGAGGGCCTTTTTTTCCTTGTTTTGTTTCAAGGTAAAAAGTGGAATATAACTGTCAAAGTCTTATTGGAAAGAACATTTGTCTCTGTTTATTGAAATAGCTGACTTGACCTTTTGTGCTTTGTAATCATATTGAGTGTATGCCAGCAAAACATTGCCTGGTCTGCATCAGGCTGTAACACTGCTTCTTGGAAATGGTTGTTAGAGACATCATCTCTCTCACTACAAGGCTAATGGCCAAGAGCTTATTTGACATTGCTATGTTAGTGTTTGAGCTGAGGCTGGGTGGTGATGGTGCTTGAGTGGGTGTATATTCGGAGCCCAAATTTGGAAAAAGTTTGTCATATCCACAATACCTATACTGGCTTGTCTCATAACACATTCTGATGACTTAAAATTAAATATCAATTTGACACAAAATGTTATAGGGCTGTATGTGAACAAAACTTTTTTTTGTTGTTTTTTTAAACATGTGCACTTTTTATTGAGTCCTTGTCATAATGTCCAATTGATTAATATATACATTTTAGAGCTAACAACTGGCAGTGGCAGATTAGATTACAAAATGTGATCACTAATATAACAAGGTAAAAAATATTCCATTGCAAGTATGTTTCTACATTCAGATATGCTTAAGTAAAGTATTACTTTACTGGCAAAATGTACCTTAATATTTCATTTGAAAGTGTTTGTAATGCAGGATGGCTCCTTTCATGATGTCATATTATAACATCAATTATGTACATTTAGATAAATATCAGTGGATTATCATATTGATACAGTATTTATGCACCATTTCGGAGCCAGATGAAGCTTTCGTTGACAACAGTAGTTTTAACCATGTTTGGTAGTTATGTTCTATAAAAAATGTGCATTTTTTTTATCATACATTTAAGATGGAATTTTGATCTGTAAAATATAGCCGAGTTTACATATAAAGGAACATAAAATGGAAATACCTAAATAAAGAAAATATGTTATATTTGTTATGTTAACATATGTTGAAGTGCAGTACTTAACCATGTCACAAGTGCTGATTATCCTTCATATATCCTTACATGTACGATAACGCATAATGGTTGATATTTTATATGTTTCCTGTAAAGATGGCTAATATAAGGGCAATATGATCTATGGACAATGAACATGTACACTAATACAACAATCACAGCGACTGACCCCCACCAACTCAAGTGCAATGTTTCTGCCAATCAGTAGTGCTTGTTCAGACCCGGGATGTGATAGGTTGGCTGGTTGCTGCCGAGGTGTGTGGCATGTGTGTCTGTGCATTTGGAGCACTATGCTAAATATGTCCACTCATCTCTCGTGTCACCAGGAGCCCTGGGCTCACACCATGACGTTAATAGTTTGACAGGCCCCACTGCTCTTCTCGCTTTCGCTCCCTCCATCTGCTCCTTTTTTCCCCTTCATCTGGCTTTTCCTCACACTTTTTTGATCACTGTGTTGCTCACTCAGTTCTCTTTGTGCCTCCGGACAAATGCAGAATACAACCATGATGCAACCTGCATGAAAAAAAGTTTTTTAAAGAGTCTAGACAGTTTCTTTTGCAATAATGTAGGTAAAATGTTCTGTTGGATTACACCATGTATTTTCCAAATGTCATTTCCTAAAGGGTCGGTCAGTTACTCATGCTTTAAAATTACTCAAAAAAGATAATGCACTTTCCCCAGACACTTTCCAATACTATCCATTAAGTGCCTTGCTATCCATGCAGACCAATGCCTTAAATTGTTGACACAGTGAATGTGCAAAAAGATGTAAGAAAAAACAACCCTTCTACCACTATTCTTAAAGCATTTAAAAGGCTGCTTTCTAGAGCAGTTGCTTCAACCTGCACTATTCAGTCTATTCATCTGTCCATTTCCACTGTTTATCCAGGTTGCAGTGTTATGAGTTTAAGCAAGGTAGTCCAGATTTCTTTCTCCCCAGGAATGTCTTCCAGCTCCTCCCGGGGATGCCAAGACATTCCTATACTACATATATAATCCCTGCCTGTTGGACATGCCCGGTAAACCTCCAGAGGGAGGCTCCCCGGAGATACCCAAAACACCTCAAGTGGTCAGAGCTTCTACTCTGTCTTTAAGGGAAGAAACTCATTTATGCTGCTTGTTTTACAGTCTCATTCTTTCAGTCACAACCCAAACATTGTGACCAAAGGTAAGGGTTATATCAACTGTTAAATTGGGAGCTTCACCTTCATTATCAGCACTGCCTTAACTACAGTGGTCTGGTACAACATTTAGCAATTTAATAGCTGATATATCATTCTAAACATGTTTGTCAGCATTGCAGGGGCCTTCTAACCAATAACTATACCACTGATAGCCATTACTAACGTCTATTTTATGGAGAGTTTATGTTCAAATCTCCTCTTATGGATCCCTACTGATACTAAAGGTATATTGATAGCAGTTTGTTTTGCTTCGCTTTAGTGTTCAATTTCTGAAGGTTTTTACAGTGAAGGATAAATCCTCTAATGCAGAGGGCAGTCGCAAGAAGCCTTGGCAAATTAAGGCAGTAGTTAAATCTCAGTGGTTATGATTGTTGGGGATTATGATTTTGCATGCATAATAGTTGTGAGGCTAATATGAAAATGGGATTCTGTTGCTACAGAATTATTTTTTGGATAAGGCTGTTGAAAAATCTTACATGCATGGTTTGTGTAAAAGTGATGGCTATTGCAAGTCCTGGAACTCCATCCTCTTATAAAGCCAAAACCATATTTTTCAACTTGGTGTTGAACTGCCAGTAACCCACTCACCATTAAGTCAGCTACTTGCTAATCACACACCAGATCACCGGGCCACTTACTGCCAAGTTCCCAGTCTGAATTAAACCAGTCCCCAAGTCACCCTCCAGCAGTCCTGCCAGTAGGTTTCAACAGTGTCCTCAGGAAAAAAAAACTTAAAAAAAAAAACTTATTATAAAGTACTTCCCTGTGGTGCCTCATAGAACAAGTAATTTTGTATTAAAAGGCTCTCTGTGACTGATGTCTGATTGATAATTAATGAAGCAATATACAAAATGTGCATATCTGTGTTTGAGTCAGACTTCACAATTTATTACAGTAATAACATTCACTGCTGTAGCTTGAGAAAATGACCAAGGTATGGAAGTATGGCAATGGCCAGGTGCCAGCTGCCGTGAGTCCAGAACTGGAATATGATTTTGATGTCTAAGTGTATTTTCACATTGAAGACCATTGCTTCCCCCTCCTCTCTCCCCTGCCGGTCAGCTTTTTACAGTAGTAACTTGCGTATACACTCAGCTAGCTAGCTCTCACAAGACCTGGTTGGTGTGCAGAGCAGTAAAATGATGAGAAGTGAAATTAATTAGGCATTTGTCTGCTTAGACCAACATGCATATTGGGTAAAAAAATATTTTTGGCAGTTAACTGATAAACAGATAACAGTTGACATCCTTATTTTGAACTATCACTGCCATCATCAGAACTTAGACATGCAATCATTCTGCATAAAGCCCAGCTCCTGTATGGACCACATCTGCTGCTCACATTTGGCTCACTCTGGGTTGAGGTATCACTGTCTTATGATCCAGCCTGGGTTGGATGGACACCAGGCTTGGGCTGTCATTCAACCCAAAATGGGGGTCGTAACTCAGCTGCTTATTTGGTCCACATCTCTGCCAACGAAAATTTGCTGCTTTTGCACCAAGAAATGTGCTTGGCTGTGAATCAGGATCTTCAGTGGCTGTTGATTTATGCCGTGGAGAAGTGTGTTTCCCTGAGAAACTCTGAATCCTCTGGATGAGCTATGATCACACACTTGTACACGTACATCACATAATGGTCAGAGAAGTGAGCTGAGCGACCATTCAAGAGAAAGTCTGTTCCTCTGGAATGAGCAATGATTAAAGGGTCTATAAACACACACACACACACACACACACACACACACACGCACTGTGAGCTGTATGATGAGTTATAATGATGAGTGAGCATGTGACTGATTGAGCCTTCATTCCAAGTTTGTCCATGGTGTGAATGATGGCCTTGGAAGTTGTCCAAGCTTCCTGTTTCCTTTTCTTTTTTTCACTTTCCCTCCTTCGCTCCACATCTTTTTTACTCTGTTATTATTTCCAGTTCCATGTTTTTAGGACTCTCTCTGCATACTTTTGTCTCTTTTTCCCTCTCCTGTTGAGAAAGGGTAGTTATACTCACATCATGTAGGTGCTAGGCAATCAAAAAAAAGCTTACATAAGGAAAAAGCATCATTAGTATCATAAGTATCAACAGGCTGCAGTGAAGTCACTTGAATGTACAAATAGTTATGAGACCATAAAGACAAGTAAAAAAACAAGATGGAAATTTAATTTGACAGATCTTTAGTGATAAGTCACACAAAAGTATTATGTACAAGCCTTTTTTTGCTGTAGAAAACCTTTTCCCATGTGTTGGGATTCAGAAAGCTTTTTTTCATTGTAGCTATTATAGTTAAAAAAGTGGACATACTTCTCCAAAAAATGTATCATCATTTTTTTTTCCCTTCAGTTTGTGTATCCCATTATCTGTGCCATTCTGCAGAGCAGCTCCTATCAGAATCAGAATCAGAAGCTAGTTTTATTGCCAAGTACATTTACATATACAAGGAATGTGACTTGGTGTTTTGGTGCAAAACAATTAACATAGAGGAAGAATAAAATAGTGAATGTATCTGAATGTATGTATCACATCTGTGATGATGCAGAGAGCCACATCACTCTGACACTTCAGAGAGGGGCCTGATTCTCCTGCCTGCTCTGCCTGCAGTGAACACAGAGTTTACATCCATATGAGGCCCTGCTGCTTGTTAGACTGTCTCCTGATTTACCCTCGTCTCATTACTATTATTGTTTTAAGGGTTTCCAGAGTTTATTCTAGTGCACTCGGCGCTACCATAACAGCGATAGATACAGCAGGATTAGGCCAATCACAGCGCAGTTTGCTTCAGATGATGACGTACAAGCACACGTGAGCCGTGACAAAGCATCAGCTCGTCTTCTGATTGGTGGATAAGACCAAAACAAGCCTCTGACCGCTCTCCAAAGGAACTATGGGAAGCCAATATGGCGGTTAGCATCCGTGCTACTGTACTTTTATCATCGAAATATGGATAAAATATGGACGGAAGAAACCCAATATCGGATCTGTCATTGTGGATTTATTGAACAAGGTCCCCTAAAATACCCCTAAAAGAGCGCCGAATCATCGGAGACATCGCTGGAACAGCACCGACGGCAGCTTTCACGGGAATAAACAGTAAGGCGATCCGACAAACCGTGTCAAAGTTATGAAAACTTTTCCAAATGATACCAATTATGGTCGTATACGACCATGCCGGTCACAGAGTGCACTGAACTACGCTTATAAAGACATACAAGGCAAGACATAAGCAATACCGAATAACAGAAATTCAAATTATATTTTATGTTCATGTTCATGTTGCCTAGTTTGGCGGTTTAACCACAGTTCACGAGGAGCAACGACAGCTGCACTAGAAAATTTTGGCTCTGATTTTCATTTTTTCCCCCCACAGATCATCTCTTACTTCTCTCTTATTATGTCTTAATAAGTGACAGTTTCTGCAAATATGACAACATTTTTTTTGTTTATATAAGTGACAGACGACTGTTTTAAGACACAGTTCTTAGTAATGATACATTTCCCAGCGGTTAGATTTATTGTCTTTTGTCGAAAACATACAAATTATTAACTATTAATTAGCAAATATTTCTCTTAAATTTTTCCAGGATTTTCTGTATGCTGCCTACACTGCATCATAGCACAGTTATAACTATGTATGTATGTATATATGTGTATATATATATATATATATATATATATATATATATATATATATATATTTTGAGTGCAAAGTATTTAGGGTCAGGTTGAAGATACAAATGCAAATATATTTTTTGTGTTCCATGGTACCAAGTTGAATCTTAAACAAATAAACAAGCCTTTATTGATCAGAAAATATTGATTAGATTGATTGAATTGAATCAGCAGGACAGAAAAAAAGTCACACTGATAACAAATCGTGTGAGTTAAAAAAAAAAAATCCTTCCATGTTATTACACAGTTCAATTTTTGTCGATAACCAAGCCTCATTATTAGCAGGTCATCATAATGCGTATTTAGTGAACTACAATCATATTATTTCTTCTCTACAGAATGACCGTATATGATGATAATAACAATACAGTATACAAACACTACAGCAATACAGTATACAAAATCTTATTAATCTTAAACTTCATGTTTGACATTTTTGAATGTGGAGCAACTTCACTTTTCTTGTGCTGCTTTCAGATACCTTTCACAAGTATTCTACCTTTGAACGCTGAGCAAATTGGTGTGATTTCTTTCAAAAACATGGAAAAAAGGCAATGAGCAACTTGGCTGGAAATGTTTCACAAACTGCAAGAAAAAGGTAGATCTCGAAAATTATTTATAAAAATCTAGGTATTAAGGCAAAATAGAGCAAAAAACCAGGTGAAAACTCTATTATTATTATAATTATGTTCATAAATATGTTACAAAAATATTACGATTTTTTAACATTTTCTAAATTTTTTGTTACGATACTTTTTCAGGCCATTTTCTTGTTTTTTATTACATTTTTACTTATTTTTTTTATTTTATTTTTAAAAATAAATTTATTTACTTATTTGCCAATTATCAGGTCATTTCTTCTTTCTTATTGCCCTCTTCCAGTATTATTGAAGGGAACTGAGTCAGGTTTCAAAGAGTTTAACAAACTCTTCAGAATGTCAAATTGTTTTGTACCAACTGAATTCAAGAAAGTTTTATGTTAAAACTCAGAGTAGTTAGTAAAAAGTTAGGGAAAACACTCCTCACTACAATCAGAAGAATCAGGCTCAACCTTCTCTTTTTTTGTTGGATTCATGTATATAATCTTCTCCTCACAAAGAAAAGGTAGTTTGAGCAAACAGTTTGCATCCCTCCACATGTAGTCAGTCCCGTCGATGGCGCCACAGGGGTTAGACGTGGACATCTCAGGCTCTTTGTCATTCTTCCAGTTGCTGTAGGACACTGTCCTGTCACTCCAAATCCAGAATCCAAAGACACGACTCTGCCTCAGACCCATCCAGAACAGACCAGTATTGTTAGTGTAATTCAGCCATTGTTCAACAGCCGCCTGATCTTCTGCATCCTCAATCCACAGCGGGCCCGAGTATTGGTCCTTGCAGTAGTCAAATGCATCCTCCCAAGTTAAATATACATTAATGACTCTGATTCTCATGCTACCTGAAGAGATACCAAGAAAAAGACAGAAGTAAAACGTACCGGCAGAAACATATATATCAGTCACATGCATGTGAGCAGTCTTTCTACTCTGTTGGACATCTGGTGCGTTCATTCATTTTTCTGTTGTGTTCCACAGGGGGTGATTTTTTAAATGTTTGTGGGGCTGGGTGATAAGGAGAGAATCAGATATCACAATATATTTCACCAAATCCTCTTGACTTGTTAAAGACCCCCTAAAAATAAGATGGCACATCTCAAGGACGTATTCCTAATAGAGAAGCTCCAATGAATCCCTAAATATTTGTATAGCAATAATTTTGCAGAATTGATTACAGGTGCTTTCACAAAATATTTACACAATGACATTTTTTTGATTTAATAGTCATCAGTAATATGGAATATAATTATTTAGAGAGTAATGGTAAATGAAATAAGAGAGATTGCATTTTTTTTCTGTAATGCAGCCTTAAAACCAGGGAAAGACAACACAAAAAACAATGTCTAGTCTCATACTCTGTGTTTGTGTGTGTGTGTGTGTGTGTTCATATCTATCTATCTATCTATCTATCTATATATTTGCATATGATTTCTATTTGTGGATTTATGTATTGCTTACCTTTGGAGCAAAAGGAATATGCGTCACTTGAATTTGCACATGAATATTCATACAATGATTGTGGGTGATTATACTTTGAAGTTGTGCAATTGTATGGGTCTGGATCTTCCGTTTTAACCCATTTTCTGAATGAGGAGCAGCCATTGTCCTCCCACACCCCACTGATCATGCAGGAGTCCAATCCAAAAGCTGGTGTTGTTTCCCACTTTTATCACTTCTTTATTTTCTGTGTCGGTCCTGATTCTGACCAAGTCCGTGAAGTGTTCTCTGCAGTACTCTAGAGCCTGACACCAGGTCTTATTTTTTTCAACCAGGGTGTAATTATTACCTGAAGAAGAGAAATAAAATGATAATGGCAATTTTACCCTCCTATCATAAAAATCAGGTAAGAATGTTTATACTCTGGACTTTCTTTGCGTTTTTTTGCAGGATGACATCTCACAATAATCTTTTCGGTTTTTTCAGTTGTTTTGGCATTGGAACAGTATTTATTTATTTTTTTTTTTGAAAAGTTATCATTTTCTGCAGCAGCACCTTTCCAGTTTTCCAGGGTAGCCAACGTGTGTGTGTTGAGATATTTTTTAGGTTCTCATCCCTAACTGTACTACTGCTGAAACAACTGTATACACTTTTTTTTTTTACTGTAACAATAGATAAAGTTGAAGCCATCGTAGGTAATTCTAAAACATTCAGTCTTCTGTCTCCACCATAAGCAGCTGCTGGAGCGCCTTATGGAGGTTTATAACCAGACCATTCTCAATGCAGAGTATGTTACGTTTAAATTTAAGACCTCTGTAGGCTGCAAATGATCTTTAATCTACTCTTTAATTCCAGCGTCATGTTGGAAGTTTCCCATAATTAATGAAGATATCCACAATGTGTCAGCTGTGTGTGAAGTACGCACAGTTATGGAGAGGTCTGAATGCCGCTGTCAGTGAGTTACTCTGAGCAAAACGAAAAACAGGCAAATATAATGTGGGAAACTGAACATTTTTGCATTTTTATGTAGCATATCCATTTTATTTTTATTTATTTATTTTTTCATTTAACCTTTTTTTCCTGTACCCCTTAATGTCATGTGTTAAATGACTACGTTTGATGGGTCTTGAATAGATTTAGAGAAAATTGCAGTCAATGGGTCAGTCTGAGTGCTGATGGCATAACTGGATTTTGGAAATAAATAATAAGAAAATAGATTAAACCTCCCATTTTTTAAACAAAAAATAAATAAATAAATATAAAAAAGGAAAAAATGTTTTAAATAACAGTATTTCCCCTACCATTATATTGGGGGGGGCGATCCATTCAAAAACAAAACAAACAACAACAAAAAAAATTAGAAATTGTTTAGTTTAATGGTTGTTTGACGATCATCTACCCTCAAGCTTTTTGGGCTGAAAACACTTGTACCACATTTTTTTTTCTTGAAAATGACAAATATAGAAAAGTTAAAATGAAATGTTTTTCAGATGAAACTATACAACATCAAAAGGAAATCAAATATGCTGAAACTTACCCTCGTAGCACATGAAATATCTCCTGTCTGAACAATTAAAACCTGTCCATGTGTCGATGTCAATAGCTTCACACATCTGCCAGTTTGTGAAGTTTCCTACAGTCACAGATGAGTTAGTGAAGTTTACAGGGGAACCGTCAGACCAGCTGACTTTTCGAGTCCTGCGCAGACCAAGCCAGACATTGCCATCTGGATCCTCTTTAAGCAGCAAGTTGTCTATGAAAGTGATCCTCCTCTTCATCATACAGAGTGACAAATGATTCATGTGTCTCATTGCATAAAGCTAATGCAGCATCCCGCCTGCTTTGATTTTGAGGAAGAGGAAAACGAAAACTTCGTAGATGATTTGATGCAAAAGTAAAGTGAAAAAATCCTGTAAAAAGGAATACAATAACAAAAAGGATTCTTCACTTACTTAAAATGTAGCTTACAGGAACAACAAACAACATTATGAACTGTTGGAATTAAGTACACTTGCTTTAAATACATTATGTGTCACTATCTACAAAGCTGTGAATTAGTTAACCTATCCTCACCTCTCTTTTGCGTACGTAATTTGTCAACAGTTGTCGCATGTTATCAAAGTAGTAATAGTGCAGAAATAGTCCAGAAATCATGGAGAAGTTCTAGAAACTATGACAAAGGATACTAGATTTAAAGAATATCTGAAGGTCCTAAACTGCTTACAACGGCACGTTAACACTTCTGTGCACAAAACACCCTCAGAATATTTAGCCTCTTCTCTGTACCAACTCGTCAAATACCGCAGCTTTGTCTGTGGATATCAACATCAGTCACCGATGGCACCGGGTTTCATACGTTAATAACAACCTCATTTATTTTAAGCCAAACAACACCATTTTTTCTAAACCTAACCACTTGCTTTTGTTGCCAAATTCAAAGAAAATCAACCTAAAATCAAAGTATTTTACCTATATTGTAAGTTTATTTTGAAAAAAAAGATTGTATGCATTTAAGAAGTAAAACTGTACAAAAACAAAAGTGTATAATCAAATGACAAATTGAAAGTAACAAGCGTGAATTGACATGACCCTAAATGTCCAAAACTGACTCAGTAGGGTACCTGGCACATCATAGTTTGACATAAAGGTCCACTGACAAAACGGCAGTATTTGACGAGTTAGAAAGAGAAAATGTTTGGAATATTAGACCAAGACCAAGAAATAGACCGTTACCTGAACACAGTAGGAACAGCAGAGCGGCCATCCTCACAGTTATAGTACGGCTCTTGTGGTGAAAAGACTAAATAAAAATCGAAGAGATGAGCAAATGTCAGAATGTAAAGTGAAAAAGAAAAAGATTTCAGTGTAGTAGTTTTTAAAGTGTGCGTATGTAAAGTGTTGGATTCTACTTGGTAACTGTGTAACTATATGTTTTGTGTTATTGAGCAGTGTAAATAAGCGTATGTTAACAACTGTAATGAAAATGTCTTACCTGCTGAGGTCAGGCGCAGAGTGCTGTCAGTGTTGCAGATTTGTTTCAGTGTTAAGAAGAGGCAGGTTTTTATATCTGGTGTCAGAGTTATGTAAACCTGCTGTACGCACCAGGTGTTTTTTTTTGTTTTTTTTTTTTTGCATGTGTGTGCATAGTAAAAACAGAGATGGCAAGAGATTAATGATTAACTAAAGGTAGTCAAAGGCGGCTTGATGATGACAGTCGCACTGTGAGAATCAACTTTTTCTGTTGCATATTTGACCAACTGAGAGAGAAACTACTACAGTTTCTCCTTTTAGAGGTTTCTGTACTACACATAACTTTACAAGCAGCAGTAATATCACGTGTATATCAGCACTACAAAGACAATTCTTTATGGTACAGTGTACAGTGGTTTTCATAATGTCTGATGATGGGCGGCCCCTTTTTCCTCCAAAGATAATTTTTCATACTTTTGTTACTAGCTGATACATATACAGTATTTCAGGTATTTAACCCATGGACACAAAAAAGCAAGGTAACATGTCACTAACAGTGAACAAAACACGAGTCTTTCATGGTATTTGTGTTTACTTTATGGAAAATAGAAAAGACGTAGTTCATCATTTAAAAGTCTCTCTGCAAAATCCAAATATTCAAAAATAAACACACATATTGAAGACGAAGACTCATAAAGCATTGTCTTCTTTAACCCCTTGAGACCTGAGCAAATTTGAGTGATTTCTTTTAAAAACAATAGGCAGTAAGCAATGAAAGAGGAAATGGCCCCAAATTTAGTAAGAAATAAGTAAAAAGGAAATTGCTTGAAAATTAGTATAAAAATATTATTAAATCTTTTATTATTATTATTTTATTATTAAAAAAATAATAAAAACAAACATCTTTCAAAATTATAATAATTCTGTGACATTGTGTAATTATGATAATTAGAGACACATTTTTCTTTATCTTTTTTCCTCATTACATTTTAACCTAGCTTGTAATAAAAAATAAATACATATATTAATATCTTGCAATATGTGCAGCATTTTATTGCGCATTACCTTTTTCCCCTATGTTAAAAAAAAAAAAATCAAACAAAAAACAAATTTGCTTGCTTGTGATGGAATCTGGAAGCAGAACAAAAAATTGATGTCACTTCAGGCTTCAAAGGGTTAAAGAAACCTGAGGGTAGGTGGTTGGTTAGGGTGCTAAGAACAGCACATAAAACACAACAATGAGGTATACAGAGGCATAAACAAAAGAGTCGGAGGTTTAATTATTCTGTAGCTTTGAAACACAAAAGGTGCATGTGTTTACTCGCTGCATGCTCCTTTCCCAGTCACCCATACTGTATTTCCTGGAAAGGGCATTTGCATCATATCGCATGGCACTAATGTCAATAGCAAAAAAACAAAAGAACATACTGCTGTGTTATTGATGAGCAGTAAGGCAAGAGCAGACAAGGCAAGGCCAAGTAGATTTCCCCAATGCTGTCTGTCAGAAATAAGGTAATAACAGGAATTCGCCCCTTTAGATGTACAGTATATTGAACTTAGAAAGGGGCATCACATGTCCCGAAAATATACTTGCTGTATATACGTATTTGGAAAATGAAATAGCAATATTTCCTCTTACATATTCAGGTTTGCTCAAATTTATACTGCCCCCAGAAAAAAAAAACATCCACAAAAATGTGTTTAAAAAACTTTAGGTTAATTCAAACTGGTCTGCAGGGCCTTGTCTGGATTTTTGCTCGGGGCCTTTGAAGGCACTGAAGTGCCCCTACATTTGCAGACATGTCCTCTCATTATCTCACACACCTGACTGATCCATAAAGACTCGAAGACTCTCTCAACTCCCAAACAGGAGCTGTGACCTCATCATCATTCACAACTCAGTACTGCGGCGCCCCGATGCCAACCTCTGAGGCTCTTAGGCTTTGATAAAACTCTGTATAGATAAATGGGCATTCAGTGGTCATCTCAGGCCTCTGATAATGTTGTGTGCGTGTGTATGTGTTTATGTGTGTGTGTGTGTGTGTGTGTGATCTCATAAGTCAGTTTAACCACAGGAGTTTATCTCTACGCTGAATTTTACTTCACTTTCAAATACGAGGAAAGTCAGGACAATGTTTCTGTATCGTCGTGTTAATCCTGTCCCTGGCTGTTGTGAAGTTTATTTACACAGTAACCTGAGTACTTTAAAGGTCTAGTTTAGGGTTCTTATTAGCAGACATGGAATATAATATGTTCGGCATCCCGGGGATGGTACAGCAGCAACAGACGTATGTAACCTGCACTAGCATTTGTGTATCTTCCAGATTGCTTCTGAGAGGGGCAGATTCTCTCTCACAAGTCTGCAGAGCAACAACGGTGAACCCCAAAGCTCCGCCTCACTGTTACCCCAACACATAAATGTGGTCATACTATCTTAGGTGCGCCACAAATAAAAAATGTACGTTTTGAAGGAATCAGGCCTCAGCCCCTCCACAGGCACGGGCAAAAAACACTGCAACGTTGTGCAGAGCGACCCTGCCATAAAATCTCAGATTTCTCTCAGAAGATCTCGTTCATTCAAAGACCGACTGGTTCACACAGTCAGCAGCCCCCTCAAAACAGCTTTATTCACCCATATATATATAAAGACACCGTTCTTTGTATGGAGGAGGTTATTTATTTTTTAAAAAAATCTGTACCCTAACTGTTTGACTCTGATGAAGAGGCAGTGCACGTCAAAATGTTGCATCTTATTAAATATTTAAGTGAGTTTGTGCTCCAGTATTTTCTTTGGGTGCGTTCTTAAAGAAGTGGACCATTTAATTGTTTGCAATGCATATGTTTTTTTTGTGTAAATCACCAGAAAATAAGAATAGTTATGTTTCTGTTACCTGAGAATGAATATCTCACATCTACATAGGGAGCAGTTCCTCATTTATAGAGATTGCTATGTTCCAACGCCCTGTTTCTACAGTAGCCCAGAGGGGAGACCAAAGACTGGCTCTATATAGGCCATTAGCTTTGTATGAGCACGATGTCTCAGAGTAATACTTCACTGACCTGGATAGAAGTGGAAGAGCTTGGTCCATTCTGTCAAAGTTACAGCTACTGATAAAACATGCAGTGGCCTTTTTTTTCTGTGGCTTTCTTCTATGAATTGCCAAATAGAGTGACTCGGTTCTGTCGTGTCACATAGTAACAGTGATATTCATGATAATAACAACTTTTGCAGTTGCCAGAATTAAAAAGCTTAGCTTTGGCTATGACCAAACTAGACCACAGCTGTACAACTTCAACATGTGTGTTTTGGAGTATGGTACTGTGCTATGTGGGGTGTGTGTATTTTGTTGTATTTTCCATATTTGTGTTGGTTTTACCATGCTGAAAAGTCAATACATCATTAGGCCTATGCTGTTTAATGTAAACGCCTATCAAGCCATAGTTCAGGCTGCAGCACATAAGTTTAATCCTCTGTATTGGAATTATGTTAAATTACATTGTTCTCCTCAAACAAAATGTAAATAATAAATAATAAATATTCATCTGCTAAATTTGAGAAATTCTAATGTGAAAGCATTTTAAATTGACTTTATTAATATGTTACTATTACTTTTTTAAAAAAATCTTTCCTCAGGATCATTACTGGAGATTGTGAATCCAGCAGCAAAACAGAAGGATGATGTTCCCCCTCCAAAGGCTGATAATGGAAAATGTAAGTTCAGTATTTCACTTTTAATTGATTATAGTGTATATGCATTGCGCTCTAAAGCTGGGTGTACACCAGGCCGGCAGTCGGGGATTGGGCTTTGTCAGATTATTTATATCATAATGGTGATGTACGCTGGTTGTAGGGGCCTCCTTTACAATTGCAACTGATCACCTTAACAATTAGGCTGTAAAGCGACGCTCGGTTTGATGACTCTTCAGCCACTTGTTAGCAATTGTCTTTTTTAAGACATGAAAGGGTTTCAGGATTTATAAATGGGGTATTTGTGGATGTATTTTATATTTTAGAACAAAACGTGAAAACCTCTTAAGCTTGTGTAAACCACAGATCTTATGTCATGCATCAAACCAAAAAGTCATACAAAAAACAATGACTTTGAGAGAACCGGGAGTGCTAAAATGCTAACTCATTTCCAGGTGTCAGGACTCATTCCTGCACCTCTCTGTTTGGTGTTGGTACTCCAAAAATGCTAAAATACAGTATTTACAGCTCATGAAGCCATGCAGAGGTGTAGCATAGGTAAATTCTCATCAGGAATACTTTTGTTTGTTAGTAGTGATGTTTTTCTTTGGTATTCAAATTTAGTGCATGGAGTGGCGCCACCAGGCACATAATGTGTTAATGAATAGCCCTGCGGATTAGGAGCTGATATGTGAAGTCACCCAAAAATTTGCTTTTGGTAAATATTGAACTTTGGACTTTCTATAGTTGTTTACTGGATGATTTTAAAGGTCACAGGGTTGTTATTTTTCTTTATGAGATCTGTGAATTTATTTTTAAGTTTCCATTTCTCATCTGGACTTATTTTAAAGACTTAATCACTTCCAGAACAGGTCTACCAGCTGTCAGAGTTATTGAAGTATTTCAGTACTATATTTACATTATTATAAGCTTTAGATGTAATTATGTAATATTCCTTGGATATACCTCATAATTGAACCAACTTGATTTCAGGGTGAAATTGTAAAACATGATAATCAATAGCTCCCTATGTGCCATTTTAAGTATAGTGTAGTGAATGCAAAAGACTCTACATGGTGTTATTCTGAATAGGGAAGCTACTGTGCCTGCAGATCCGTTAAATGGTTTGAAAGATTCACATGGACAGTAGTTGTTTACATGCAAATATTAAAGTGTAGAGAACATTAACATTATGCGATTTCCAACGCAATTAATATTAATGCTAAAACAGAAACAAACAAAAAGTGCTTCACAATAAAAAAATGCAACACAAGAACAAAACGACAAGATTAAACAATCAAAAGACAGTCGGTGATAAAGAAAATATAAACGTAAAGGTAAAAGGAAAGACTCTAGTAAGAATAGTAAAAATTAGAGAACTGATATAAAATAATAATCACAAGAATTACATTTATTAAAAGTCAGACTAAATAAATAGGTTTTCAGCTGTCGCTTAAAAATGTTCAGCAAGCCCACTTCTCTTGTAGCTTTTGGAAGGTATAATTTTGGAGCACTGTTAACAAAAGCTACGTTACCTATTTTCTTGTGCGTAAAATTGTGTGTATTTAAAATCCAAGCTGCAGATGATCTGAGAGCTTATGAGAGTTTATAGAACAACAGAGAGATGCAATGTAGGTTGGTCCCAAACCATTAAGAGCTTTAAAAACAAGTAAAATAACCTTAAAATCTATTAGGATACTGGGGGCTGATAGAGTATTGCTAAAACGAGGTAAATATGCTCCCTCTTCCTTGTTTTGGTTAAAAAATACTTCTGGCAGATTTAAAATATGCCCACACTTTAAAAATAAGTATGTTCTTCAGTTTGTATATTTAGACAGCCACATACTTTACATAAGTGGGGTCACGTATAGAGTTGTACTTGTTCATGTGCACACAGCCTCACATTTGAATTTCAAATACGATCACTGTAAACTTGCAAATACAGTATGTCTAGCTCTCTGCAGTTTATAGCAAACAGTGACGTAGATGTTTGAGCTGTTTACAAAGGCTGATTGATAGTTGTAGATAAGAACAGGGTGTCATTAAAATATACCAAAGAACATGTGCTCCAATCTTCAAAGTGGTATAAAAAAGGGACATAGTAAAAAAGGGTAAATAATCTCACATTAGCTGTCTTCAGGTAAAGTAACAACAAATACACTGCCTCTCATCTATGACCACATGTCTGCCTTGTCTGAGTATTAAATTGCTCCCTTGTACTCTGTACCCTGATAACAGCGCATGTAAAGTCTGCAACACTTGCAACCTGCGCATAACAGAATCTGTCTTTAATCCTCTCAGTGTCAGCTTGTTGATTTTAAAGCATCAGTACTATTAATCCGTCCTCAGGGATGTTCCACACATATTGTATCTGAGACACTCTGTGTGGCTGACACAGCACCCAGTGTCATGATGGAAAGGGCACATGTTACCTGAAGACACATAAGTGCAGTGTCAGCTCTGTAATCTATAGTAAAACATCTTCAAAAGACAGCTCTTCTCAGTAATTCAACCCCTATCCATTCACATTTAATTTCTTGGCACCCATTGTGCATCCTAGTTGTGCTGTGTCATTTCATTATGACTTCAAGGGGACATAATATGTTTTTTTCTTATGCTGTTACCATGTCAGATGTTAAAATTAAATGTGGCCAAAGTTTGTAATAATGAGGTAAACGGATGTAAAGTACTCCTTGTGAGTAAAAACTTCAGGTGTCAGACCATTCTGAATAATCTGTTACCAGACGTTTTTTTCTACTTAGGCTACAAGCTGACGCCGGCTCATGAGAAACTTTTTTATATGGTCATTTGCTCCTAAAGCAAGTCTTTACATTGTGTAAAGAAAAAACCTGTAATCTTGGGTAATGAGGTTGTTGATTTCTGGATCATATACCTGCTGTGACACTTCTGGCTGTGAAGATTTTGGTTTAGAAGCTTTCATTGCTGATTTTTCACAGTAGTTATACACAGGCCCTATACTCGCTTACTGTCATTTCCCAGCTACAAGTACACATATAATTGCATCCTAATGTCAGGGACACGAGAAGGTTGCTGCTGTTGTAAATGATTTTCCTATTTGGTTTATATTCCTGCTGAAACATGAACAGGTGTTTAGATTTTGGTTCAGAAAACTTTATTGGTGAATTTTCAAGTTCAACAAGTACAGAACAATTACACTGCTATATGAAGCTACATGCTAACATCAAGGAGTAATCTTAACATCATGTAATCTTAATTGCCATTGTTGTGAATTTTCCCGTTTGGATGATAGTCAAGTGCTGAAGATTGTGGTTTATAAGGTTTTATTGGTAGTTTTTCATGGTGATTTACGTGTTAGAAAGTGGTTGCAATGAGGGTGCAGAGACACCGAGATACAGAAGACCTTAAAACACTGACCAATCAGACTGAGCTTTTTTGAAGAGGGGGGCTTAAAGAGACAGACGCTAAAATTAAGCATTTCAGACAGAGGGTGGATACAGATATGGTCAGGGAGACACTAAGAGAAAATAGTGTTTTTTTGAACATTAAAACGTGAACATTTCTTGTAGAAACCCAAAACACAAGTATTAACCTGAAAACGAGTATAATAGGTCCCCTTTAAACATTGACTTGAGTTTAAATAATTATGTGAGTTAAAATAATTCAGAAACCTTTTATTACGATTTTAATTAATATAGGTGTGATATTTAGAACTTAAAATGTCAGTCAGTCCCAAAATCACAAAGATGAGATATATAGTTTCCTCCACCATCCTGATGCAGTGAGGTCCCAGGTACCCTTAAGATAACCCACAGAAAAGACTGTTTTCATTGGTACTGCCTTTCAACTAAAGAAATAGTCCCAAAGTTTCAGGGGTAAAATCCCCAAAACATAAAAACTAAAATCTATCTACATAAAACACCCATAGGGATCTTGGTGATACTTGTTACAAGTTCAACTTCAATGAATCAGCAATTCATATCCAAACTTTGGCAATTATTAGAATAGAATATGTATATGTTTGGAGGAAACTGATAGTAGTGCAGTTTCCGGCTGCAGAGATAGCGCTCACGAGGGACATATTCCCAAGTCAGATACTGCATCATTGCTTATAGCATGCCATGTGAGCAGTGCAGCAGGCTGCACGCGTGGCACTTTAGTCTAGGCCTGAATCGGGCTCCTTGTGAGTATGAATGTGGATGTTGCACCCACCGCAGATTGTTTGTGTGCACTTGAAGTTAGGTCAAACATGCTTTTTAGGTATGCGTGCCCGCATACATGCTCTCTTCAAGTGTGCAGTGTATGAAAGTAAAGCATCAGTACTCATTCACACATACACTCCGCTGCAGACCTTGTTTTGTACGTGTGAGACCACAGTGGCTCCGTGCACAGATGTAATAGTGGGGAAAGTTGATAGGTAAAGGGAGATGTCAACTGGATTCAACAGCAGGTGAAGGTATTTTAGCCACATAAGTGCTGTGAGACATTTAACCCGGCCTGTGGCTAGCTTTTAAGCTCTGTGTGTATTGCTGTGGCTGGAGGCTGCTGATTGCCAGCCGGTCTCTTTTGGTTCACACAATGTGGCGTTCTGCCCGCTTTGGGTTGATTGTGGACATCATGTACTTGATGATTGATTCCCTGTGAGACTTCAAGTTTGAGTTTGTGTGATGTCACCAAATAAACAAGAGGCTCAATAGTTGTTCCACTAATAGCTTAAAGCATTACTCCACTCTCAAAATGACCATTACTCATGCTGCGTTACCTTGAATTTGTAAAGAAAACATCACATTCACAACAGCAAAACTATATCAAAACATCTGTTTGCAAACGCTCACACAACTCGTGCATTTTAAGCCAAGTGTCATTAATCCCGTTATTAGTTTATATATAGAATAAACATAAATTAAGATCAATAGTTATATTTACTAATCTTTTTCAAGGTAATAAGTTTCACATTGTTCACTGACACATACTACCCATATTGTTATAATACAAAGCTGGTTGAAAATTAGCAAAGTTTCCCTTTAACACTAAAATCTCTGTTTAGAGTCCCTGAAGTATGACAATAGAAACTCTATATGTGCGACTGCCCTGTTATTTCTTTCCTTCTCGCACTTCCTTGACCACAAGTTGTCAGGCAGTAACTCCGTCTCTATGGAAACAGTGTGCTTTTAACCAAGCTGCAAAGAGTAGAGGAGGAGTAGAACAAAGCAGTGAGGAGGAGGGGGAGATGGCTTGCAGCTTATTCATGCTTCATGCACCATCAAAAGGAGCTACTTGCTGCTGCATTATCGAGCAATGAAAACGGTAATTTGACAAAAAATAATAGGAAACCGCTTTTAACATTCTTTGTAAATTTATGTGCAATTTGTAGCAGTTCAAATATGCCCGAGTCTTCAAGCAGGTACAATAATTTGAAATAATGAAAGTGACAAAACATACAGAAAAAAACGATATAATATTGCCCAAATCCTCTGAATAAAATATGTTTACTTAAAGTGATCTGTCAGTGAATGTTCCATGGCACATTGTGTAGGTGAAATTATGAGAAATCAAAATGCATTCTGGGTACCCCTGGAGGAGGCCTAGTTGTTAACTCACTCCCTCACTGCTCGAGGGCTTGATCTCACCAAAGTTCCCCGGAGTTTTCAGAGTAATGGAAAGGCACTTAAGGCGGCTGTGGGTTTTCCTCAAGGAGAACGAGGGAAGGGGAAGTCAACAAGTGTCAGAGACAAGTGTGAGAGACGAAAGGCAACCTGGGCCAGGAGTTATGAGGAAAGAAGGAAAACAACAGAGGACATGAGTTACAGGGGGAAGGAAGTCAGATGGATGATTTACATTAAGGGAATGGAAAAGGGAAGCAGTGTGAGGATGAAGAGGGAGGAGGGAGTGAGATGTGAAGGATCGAGTGCAAGATACTGGATGAAGGAGAGGAGGGATTAGGCAGAGAAAAAGGAGATACGGAGCAGACACTTGCTTTGGTTAACTATTTAGGAAACAACAGGCATCAAATAACAAAAATGTTCCTGGAAGTTTCTTACAACTTTTTACTCCTGTGAAGCAAAACTAGCCTTAATCTGATGCACTGCATTATCAAAAGGACAAAATCTGGAAATCAATCATACCTATTGCCTCCACTATTAACAGGTGTATATATTACATTTTCTCAGCTCAAATCAAGACGTGAAGAAGAAGACATAGCAGATTACTCATTTCTGTGGCTGCCAAACTGAGATCGCTGCCAGCACATTCTACAGGTGATAGAAAGAGACCAAACTTTTGGTTATAATGGCAGGACTTTGAGGAACTCTCACTGAATAAAATAGGATGAAACGAGTATTCAGCATGCTTAATGTACTTTTTACGAGCACGAGTATCATCTCAAAAGAAAAATAAAAAGTGTCATTATCCATAATGGTGGCTCCTTTCTACCTCAGTTAGTGAAACTTCTAGAGTCAGCTGAGTTACTTGCAGTTTGCTTACACCACAATACTCCAAAAAAACAAAAAAAAAATGCCTACAGAGCTACATGGCTAATTATTATGCAGAATTAATTTAATTTAGTTTAGTTTATCAGGATCCCCTTTCACTAACACCCTAGCAAAAGCTAGTCTTCCTTCCCGTAAATATCAATAAATATCACAACTTTTATTTAAAAGGTGTTCTGTAAATACTGATATTGCTCTTATGATCAAAAATGATCTGAAGCTCAATTCTGAGGCAGCTCTGTAAATAGTTTTCTGGTAAATAATAAATGAGGCAACTCCTGATTAACCTATATCTATTTCAGCTTATGGTGTTTGGGTTTTTCGTGAGCATCCAAGTTGTAACATTTTGCATCATAGAGTTGTTCGGTCCCTTTTTTGATATACTTCAGTTTGGGCCATTTTTGGGGTTATAGAAACCTCTAAACTTCTGACAAATGCTTTGGAAGACTTGTGAAAATGTCTGACAGAGACTAACTCTAAGATTTAATTAAATTCAAATTTAATTATATAGATTTAATTAAATATTTAATTGGGACATTTCCCATGGTCATTCTTGGGCTTATGAGTTGAAATTAGTATTTTATGAGGTTGATTTGTCATTGATTTTACAGAGCAGGTTACTCTGGGATATTCAGGAGATTCGGTGCAAAATGTTTCTCGTGTATAGAGGAAAGCAGTGCGTTGATATATTGTATAAACCAAATTTACAAACTTACGGCCTCATTTTTTTGTTTTACTGTCCTGCCTGTGAAGACACACGGGATGTGCTTTTTAGTAAAATAACCTCCATTTATGTTGATTTCTTTTGGTTGGATGACCATGAAACGTTTGAGTAATGTTAAAGAAAGGGAAGCTTTTTTTTATGACTGACAAACTGTGTTTGCCGGGCCTGGAATAGAAGGCAGAGTTCTGTTCAGGGAGTGAGGAGAAAGATAACATGTATTTTAGTTTAATTACTGCGACAATATTGAAAAAGTGTTTTGAGCACATGAGTATGTGCACGATTAGCCTTAAAATAGCATCTTTCGGCATAGGCCTCCACTTACTTCCAGTTACCACCACCCTTTCTGAGCACAAACAATTCTGTTGGTTGAACAAATTCAGATACAGATGATTGTGTACCAGAGTCACAGTTGCCCCCTTTTTTTTAGAGAGGGAAAGGGTTATCTCACCTTTAAACTGCCAATCAAGGTAGTAATAGCCCCTCAACGAAGTCTGATTAAATGGAACAGCCCAATACGGGAGCATGTGCATAACTGAGGAGACCCAGCTAGCAGCAGGTAGCAGCTTACTGAAAAAAAAGAATAGCAACTGAAAATGTCCACAAATCTGGGAAAAAAATGAGATTCGGAAGTTTCTTACCCTTCAAGCAGAGGACAAGATCACCTGCCATGTAACAAAGACAGGAAATGATGTTGTGTTATTGTTTAGAAAGAAATGCTGCCACCTATGTTAAATGTCAAACTAGAAGAGCCCAAAACTGTTGTGTTACACGTCATGCCACTTTTGCTTCAGTGATGCTGGTGTGCTGTCTAAAATC
The DNA here is from genome assembly GCF_008729295.1 of Plectropomus leopardus. Classification (NCBI taxonomy): domain Eukaryota; kingdom Metazoa; phylum Chordata; class Actinopteri; order Perciformes; family Serranidae; genus Plectropomus; species Plectropomus leopardus. Next base: position 13,458,862 of record NC_056484.1, read on the forward strand.
ACACACTGGAGCAGCATTGTTTGCTGCTGTATAGAAAATGCAAAGGCGGCATAAAGGAGGACCTCATACCGGCCCAGTATTGCAATGTATTTGTCAAAAGTGCTAGTCGTTTATTATGTATCTTCAAGCACAAGTCTATCAAATATAGTCAGTCTTAAATGCTATTTGCCTTTTCCATCACTTTTTAAGAGGGCCGTCATCAAAAACTTAAGATGTATGCATTTTACAGTACTTTTGAGCCAGTGATATACAGTATTTGGCTCATCTTTAGTAGAGCCAGTGGTTCCAGAACAGGCTTTAAATGGAAGAAAATAGTATTGATTTTACACTATTTTTGAAACAGTAGCACCATTATCTGCACATTATTCTGTGCTTCCTGGAGACACATTTTGATTCAAGTGAAAACCTACCTTCAAAATAATTACTGTAGATAAAGTACAACACATCATGAGTAGCTCAGGAAGTTATGACTCATTTTAGGATATTTATCGCAGCATAGTTATTTTTTATGGAGCCTGAATCATTTTAAAGCGTTAAATGATAAACCGTATCTTTGAGTCTCCCCTCTCTTTACAAGCCACTGGTTAAAAATTGAGCCTCTGACAAGCTGTGATTTCTGAGCACATTTTTCATTCTGCAACTTCCCATCCTACCACTGCCAAATCAAACAAGTCTGCACTTCATTCAGTAATTGGCTCCTGCTGTCAACCCAGCAAACAGCACGTGTGACTAATGTAGAGCAACCCTTAAGTCAGTCCTCTCAGGTAATATTTTTGCACAAAGACAGTTGTGTCAATGAAAAAGAGGATTTAGAAGTTTTCTGTTCAAGACAAGTGACAACAAATCTCTCTAGTTTAAATTAAAGTCACTAATGAATCAGTAAAATATTCAGTTATGGCTGAAAGAACATGCAATTAAAAAGTTATAATAAAGGTTGCGTATACACTGAGCCTCCTGACCACACTGCAGCTAATTATTTTAGTTAGCCCAACAAACTGCAGCACCAATTTGTGGTGTTTGCTTGTTATATTTTGGGACTCAATTAGTATGTTTTTGTTTCAGAAATCCTGTTTTTTTTTGTTCTTTCGGTTGTTTTTTAAAAAAATGTTCACATATTAATACATGCTTGGAGTCGTGTCTGAGGTGAATGTTTTGTAATTTTGTTTGAAAAACTATTTTGGCATTTTAATACACAAAAATGCCAAATAACAGCCTCCAGCAAAACCTGCTTTATTCCAAATTTGTATTTTTCATTTAAATGTTTTTTTTTTCCCCCAATGAAAAATGCCAGCATTTACAGCCAGGTCACACTTCCATGGCATCAAAATACACCACATGGGCAGTGTGGCTGGTGTCACTATAATGAAGTGTATGGAAACTCCTTAGCGTCCATGTGAGACACACCTGGCTTTCTACCAACTCCAAAGTAAATCCATCCCCGTCTTTAATAGCTGTCTGAGAAACAAACATAGTTAAAAGATTGTGAAAGTCTGTTTAGGATGGACAAGAGGGTAGATGGATGGGTCCAGAAAAAACTGGACTTTGACATTGGTTGTGGTGCTTGTGCGACTCAAAGCCAGCTGTTATTTAACAACATACCGCCGCCTTTCCAGCTGTGTTAATGCCATTCAAAGCTGTGTGTTTTTTAATGACATCCGGGATCTTGTCCTCACCGTAACTAAATTGTTTTGTGTCCTAAACGTAACCACTGACCTCTTAACGCCAATCCACTTTGCATCAAGTTACAACACAGTGGGCTGCCCCTGAGTGTCATTTCGAGCCTGATGCTTCAGTCCAAACAGGTAAATATGATGAGATGTCATGAGATGACTTTAGCATTTAAACCAAACTTTGGACACAATTTTTCTCTGGATTTTGTTGTCACAATGATGATAACAGAAGATTTATTGATATCGAACAAGAACACAATTCACCAACTACTTATAGGGCTACTCAGTACTTTGCAGTTTTTAATAGAATAATAGTAATAAGAAGTATTTATTGTCACATGCACAGTGTACAGCGAAGTCTGTCCTCTGCATTTAACTAATCCTTTAGGGAGCAGTAAGTGGTTGCGTGCACCCCTGGGGGACCATTTTACAGATCTTAGTATTAGTATTAAGCTAACATACATGTTTTTGATGGTGGGGAAAAATGCAAACTCCACACAGAAAGTACGCGGGGCGGCGGGATTTTTAGGCAACAGTGCTAACGACTGAGCCACTGTGCTGCCGTCATAGCCGTCAATAGACCAGGAGTGTACACAGAAAAATATTTAAATATACTCTTAATGGATTTTGCTGTATGAGAGCAGATTTTTGCTGTTCTGATGCCTCACAGGGCAACATCATCAGGTCTTGATACTGAAGCGGTTGATGCTGGTGTCTCGCGGTCAGGATAGATCTGTCTATAAAGTGTGTGTCTGTGTTTGTGCGCGTCTGAGTCCCTCCATGCTGTAGTTATTACAGTTTGCAGTCCCGTGGGTGTCATCCATCATTTTCATCACTTGTACACTGACTGACAAATTAAAATGGCTCACGTCCAACCTGGAGCCTGCTGTGTAACACCTCCTTCTCTTTTCCCCTTATTTCTCTTGTCCTCAGCTTCTCTCACAGCTTTGTTTTCACCATCCTCTCTCAGTTTTATACTCCTCTCTTGTCACCCTTCGGTTTCTCACTCTTTTCTCCTTGGTTTTGTCCCGTCTTCTCTTTCAGAAACTGTCTTTATTGTTAGTCATTCCCAGTATGTCTGTTTCTCCCTGACTTTTTATCCATCTGCCATATTTATATTTCCGAATGTTTTCTGTTTTTTTTAGTGTAACCTTGTCTTACCTCTCCTGCATGGTGTTTTTCCTCGTTCTCTGTTTTTCCTCTTCTAGCTTTCTGTGATCATTCTCAAAATATGCTGAACTTTAGTTAATCAGGACATTTGCAAATTTACTCAAATTTCCTTAATCAGTACGTTTGCAAATTTTCTGATTTACAAAGGCAGCGGCTCATTATGCAATCAGCTCCTAACTACCTTTCAGGCAATTTCTGCAAGCTCAGTAGGCCCAGTTCAGTAATGGTATTTCTCTCAAAATTATCAGAAAAAAAAATGGCAATAGTGATTTTGACTCCAAAGCATTAACTTAGGCTACAGTTCAACTGGTTCTGCAGGCCTGATTATAGAATAAATGCAATAAGAACCATGGGGACAACATTGGAAAAAGATGGAAGCATACATCAAATATTATGATGTTTCACTAGAATACTGAGGTAAATGCACACTGTAAATGTATTAATGCAGCTGCTACCCTATGGTGATTTCACAGTACATTAAACAAGTTCAGTTTATATGAAATAGACTCCTCGCTCTCTGCTTGTTGTTATGAAATAGTCACGTTACTGTAGCTTTCTTTGTCTTTAAAATAATGGTCTCATTTCACATTAAATTTGTCTAATATCTGAGTAGTTTTCAAGCAAAACTGCCCCCCTGAAAATGAAGTGAGCTATAACATGATTGTGATTGGAATTTATTATAAAACAGTATCAAAGGGAAACTTCACAGCTATGCACCATAACACTGTGAATATGTAAATGAACTTTGGTAAACTCTCGCCTATCTTAACAGCACCTAGATCTCCCTGCTCATCTCTCAGCTCAAATCTGATGGATGATGTGATTTGCGCCGGCTCGGTGGCTGTTGAGTATAGAAGCGGATCAAGAGAGAGACCAGCCCCTCTTTCTTTTCCAAAGTCAGACCAAACTTAGCTTAGTACTAGGCAGTGGTGACCCAATAGCACCAAGATTCTTTATCTTTATTCCCCGTTTCTCACCTAAAATCTCTTCACACATATTTTGGTGCCCTGTTCGGCTGTAATATGAGAATATGTGAAAAGGAACTTTTGTAACTCCTGAGCAAAAGCACCTTTTCCTCTGTTTTCTCTGGCCATGTAGCATCAATTTCAGAAGTATGTGCATCTTTCTGCTGCACAGACAGCCCAGGTTTATGAAATGATTATTTTTCAAGCAGTGAAATAACTATTTAAGACATTATTACATTATTTTGTTATTATTAATTACATTGCATGTGCATGAGAAAGCGGCACACCTTGCCAATTTTTTTGGAATATTATGCTAACTGCATGTTCAGCCTTTAGGCCTGTTTCTTTGTTAGTTTTAGTTCAGTTGGTTAAGTTTTGGGGCAAATCAAATCACATTGGCACCTAATAAAACATCATTTTTATTAAAACTAATGATTGGCTACTGTGCAAATAGAAAGCTGATTCATGCTGTTTCTTTATGTTCTCCTCACAAAGTAAATATTGTCGTGTGCCTCCCTGTGTCGTATGGAGTTTCATTCATTACAAGCTACTTCATTGTTGACTTGTCATAGTAACTCAGACTTTGTTGCAAAGAATCGTATTATTCATCACTCACACACCAATTTTCACCACACGTATTCTTTCTCTGATTCATCCTTCTATGGTCTTTGTTTTACATCAGCACTTTTCTTTAGACTTCCTGTGCATTTTTAGTCTTATCTTTTTGCATCGGCTTCCTCGCACGCCCTCCATTCCTTTGTTGGTCCTTCCCTTTCCTTCTTTTAAACCTCTAACGTACTTTGACACCAATTCCCCCTGGGGGGGTTGGTCTGGCAAAATTAAATGAGATTTGATTTTTTTTACTTTAATTGATTTACCCTAGCTGAGATGGTCACAGTGAATGGTCGTGCTGAATAACTTGCGTATTGAACACAAATTCTCTCTGGCTGTGAAATCGATGGGAGAGGACTTATTGGAGTAAGTGTTTGCATCAGCACTAAATGGATGATGTTTTTCTTTTCTTTGTGTTATTCGGTTACACTTCTTTTCTGGTGCATTTTCTGTCTGCCAGCATACTGAATGTGTTTCCTTCTGCAGGACTGCCTCTGTATCCTAGTTTCATTTAACCTCTCCTTCACTTTTTGTCTGTCTTTTGGTCTTTATCTCTCCTTTATTAGTCAACTTTAGAAAAGATCAACATCCCTCATGTGTTGCTTCTACTATATCTAGGACTGGATTACACTTTTCCAAAAAAAAAGCAATATATTTCACCTGCATTGCTTTCAGATCGGGATCCGCATTGAATGGTTAGGTAATCTTCTCCCAAATCTCTGACGATCTCCGTTTCCCTGACTCTTGACGAGTGCAACTTTCTGACTTTATCTCATTTTTTATTGCCATCTTTCTTCCATCATAATCCATCTTCCCACCTGCCTCTGTGTCTTCCCTCACTCTTTCTGCCTCTTTCACTCTCTCTGCTTATAATAATTCAGGTTCTGCTTCCGTGCCTAGCTATTCATAAAGCGCCAGTGATCCAGGAAAAATGCTTCAGAGGCATTGTTGTTCTGGATGTTGAACACTAGCACCGAGTCTGTTCTGCCAGTCTGGGCTGTGTTTCCTTCGGCACAGCTGACTGGGCCAGATCTGCATCGGTCCCAGCTAATTTTGTAGAATGTAAATTTCGGAGGCTTTGCTGAAACTCAGTCATTCTTCAGCGTCTGACTTTTGTAACACCTAGAAATGTCTCCGAGCAACTTCCTTGACTTCCATTGACTTCTCCCCCCGTCTAAAGGATCAACACTGTGGCAGTTTTAATGGAAGCAGAGCTTAATGTAAATGTTGAAAAAAAAAAAACCCTGTTGATTATATTTCTTTCTTTCCTGCCCCACCTTATTTTTTTTCTAAATTTTTCATCCTGAAATCATTTCTTTTTGCCCTATCTCTAAAAATGTGTCTTTTTGTATGTATGTATGTGTGTGTGTGTGTGTGTGTGTGTGTGTGTGTCTAAGAGCAATTTGTGTGGATGTAGTCATTAACTCATTGAACCTACCCTCTCATAATGCTCCTTTACCTGGTAGGGGAGCATTATTATTAATAGTAAGCTAGAAAGCTGCACGTATCAAATTTTTGTTATTAGTAAAGGGTCATGTAGACTACTGCATTCAATGTGAAAGTTGTTGTTCGTATTGACAAACTCACAGAGAATTTTAGCTTCTTTAAGCTCATTGTTTTTCAGCTATAACTTTATTGTTTTGGTTCATCAATGTTTTTTTTCCAACCAGAGGAGGCAGATCTAATGACTCTTTTACCTACCTGCTCAGCACCAAAGAGCAGACAATGCTGACTGTTTCTGCCGTTGACTGGGCTGCGACAACAGAGCTAAAAGTAGAATGAATATTTGGCTTTTGTGAATGGTCAGTACATGACTCCAAATAAATCCTAATGTTGCTTCAAGTCTGATGGAAATTGCCGACATTTTCAACATCTTTAAGAGAGTGAGAGTGAACCCAAGGTGTAATGTTGTGGGCCATCAAACCAAAATAATGAGCTGAAAGATGCTTTTTTCAGGGCGTCCCATTAGCCTGTTCAGGAGCATACCACACACTGGTGATACCTCTGGTTCAATTCCAGCCAGAGAACTTCGTTTGTCATTCCCCCCGTAGTCCTCTTTTTTGCTGACTGACTCTCTACAATCACGTATCCAATAAAGGCATCACCCAAATGCCAAAACAGAACAATAATTATTTCAGTTTGTCACTAAACACATTAAATGTGGTAAGTGGCCCTTTGTTAATATACAAATATTGAAAGGAGTAATTCAGTAGTAACGAACAGTCATGCATGCATTGGTAGGGGAAAATAATACCCACCATGTACATTCATCACGCTCCCTGTGAGGTTTACATGCTCATATTTCATGCAATGTGGGCGCTTATCTGGCAACCAAATATTACAAGTTTAAGATGATAATCTGAGTGCCAATTTTGCTCCTTACAAAATTAGATTACTTCAAAGGATCCCAGATAGTGGTGAAATATCTAGTTTGCTCTCTCCTGCCTGAACATTCAGATTTCATGTTTGAGATGAGATTTTGAAACAGCGTCCCCATCACGGTTTGTTATGAAACCTTTCTAATTACCGCTATTTCCATTATCAAGTAATCTTATCGTGTTGTGTGGCCTCAACTTCCTTTCTGTAGCCTGCTATGACATACTGCAGAAAAGATAACTTTTTGGAGAAGCTAAATGTTGAGAATCTTTACACCTTTTTTTTAGTTTTATATTATATACCAGACACTTGATTTAAATTTAAGCTTTAAGATATCAGAACAGCATGTCACCTTTATTATTTTAAAGCCTTTGCCCTGACAATATGTCTAAAACATAAGCTATGTGTCACAAAATGAGCCTAAAATGCCAGATGATTTTAATATATCAGCTTTTGAAGTGTCTCATTTGTTGAAATGATTCCATAGTCATTATTATTACTTCTCTCCTACTTTTTTGGCATTTCTCCTCTAATTTGGGATGTCCAATTCCCCCCCTACCCACACTCATTATTTTAAAGACTGAGGCTCTGCTCCACTCATGAGCAGACAGAAAAAGAGATGATCAGCTGCGTTTGAAACCGTTTTGTTAAAACCATTCTCATCCTTCCCCTGCGGTCTGGCGGAGTCGGTGAACGGTTGGTGCTTAGTTGGCTCTGCTGACTCACAGGGAGATGGAGACAAAAGTCCTGAGCCTCGTGGGGAGAAGAAAGAAAACCAGAGTCTGCTGGAAAACTTTGATGTGTTTTCTTTCTTGTTGAAAACTCCAGAAATCTTGTGGATGTCTTGCAAATAAGACAAGATGCAGAATTTTATTTCAGTCATTGCTCGCTTGTTCACTTTCCCCAGCAACTCTTATTGATTCAAATGCAGGGGAGCCGATAGATGTTCGAAATGGAAGCTCCATTCTGGAGAGCAGCGTTTTTTCTTCCCTCCCAGGATGCCCTCTGTTCTGCTGAGTCATTTCCTGTTGTGCCGGAGTCAATGCAGCTCAGAAAACCACCAACAAGAAATGGCATAGCTGAATTCCTTGCTGGGGTGCACAAGCACCGACCGATTTGCCTTTCCCTTTGAAAAATTAAAACCCAAATCTAATCTCGTCCCTCGCTATCAAATTAGCAATTAAAATTGCAAACAATACCGTGGCTGGTTTCGCTGTTCTCTGCGCCACCCTGGGGCGAACTGGCCTTGCATTTCCAAAGATTTTAAATGTCACAGTCAAAGAAGTTGAAAAAGACCATTACCAGTGACATTTTATTGTGTATGTGTGTGTGGTATTAGAGCGTACAAACACACATACATTCAGAGTAAATTCTGTTTTTCCCGCATGCAAATACTGGACCTTAGGTTGTTTGAGATTAGTGCCTGTTCATCGCTTGTTTTGTACTGCACTTCTATGGCGTTCCCTTTCCCGACCCTCAGTCTCACCCCCCTGAGGTAGGTGTTCCATTTCATAAGAAGGTAGCAGATATGCCCTTCAGTGTGTCCTTTACAAAACAGATAAATATTAAAACCAATTTTACAGCTGCTTCTGCTTACATGTATTGGAATGGGGATAGATATTGGGTTGCCTGATGAAATGGGGAAAAAAAAGCTTTATGGGCAATTTTCTTGCACAAATGAGCATCAAGACTAACAGTGACAATGAAAAATATAAAAACCATACAAAAGAAAACGGCAGATAACATCAGAAAAGTATCGACACCAGAAATTTGATAAGGGCATCAAGTTTGTTAAAGTTAATGTTGTGTTGCGTTACGTTACATTACATTATGTTACGTTACCTTACTTTACCTTACGTTACATTACGTTATGTTACGTTACGTTATGTTACGTTACGTTATGTTACGTTACGTTACCTTACGTTACCTTACGTTACATTACGCTACATTACATCACCTTACATTACCTTACGCTACCTTACGTTATGTGACCTTACGTTACCTTATGTTACGTTAGGTTACTTTACTTTAACTTACATTATGTTACCTTACATTACGTTACATTACCTTACGTTACGATACCTTACGTTACGATACCTTACGTTACGTTACGTTACGTAACGTTACGTTACGTTACACAGCACTAGGCTACATTATGTTAAGTTACGTTAACAAAACTTGCAGTTCTAGACCTGTGATTAGAGCGTGTTAAGTAGCTGAATGTGGCATGGGACATATGATTTGAAGCCTATTTAAGTCCGCATCCTGGGCATGCTATATCTGCATACTTGAGTAAAGAACCATCATAGCATAGCAGTGGATCTGCTATGATTTTATGAGCTAAATTGGTTGTGTACTGGTCTGTCATGTGAGTAATACTGCACATTGGCTCTCCAGTTGTCTTGCCCCCCAGTTTGAAAACCCTGTCCAGTTTGTTTTTGTTTTATACAGACAATGCTCCTCCCCAGCACTGAATACAAAGCATCACAATACTCTGAATAAAGGTTTTGTAAACATGAGCTGAGATCTTTCCATATAAAAACCTTGGATATGTGTTACCATTCCATGTCAACTTCTAATCACTAATAGTGCCCAGGTTCCCTCTAAAATCGCTGATCATTTCTTTAAGTTTTTCTTTCTATATTCCAAAGATCTCTCTTATTTGAAGCCACACTGATTGCATGTGTTAAAATATGCTCATGATTAAATACCTTCTAGAGCAGCTGCAGATTTAAAGTCAACACGGCCATATTGTCCTTTTCTGACCTGTCTCGTACTGTCATAAACTTGAAGTTTGATTTGAGGAAGTAATACTATCCCACAGGCACTGGTAGGAATTATAGGGGCCCTTAACAAGATGTGACTCTGGACACATTAAAAAACTCTATCAATCTCAAACTTTATGGGTCCCCCCCTCTGGAGCCCAGGGCTGCCTGACTCATTACCTCGACTCTACTCACTCCACTCTCTTTATGTTTTGCCTTCAACCAGCTGGAGCCCATTAGCTACTCTACTGTACGGCATGTCTGTTGTCATTGGGGCACAGTGTGAAAAGTGTCAGGCTATTAAATTCAAACATAAATTTAGATTTTTAACTCTGAGCTTGATGGAGGAACAATCTGTAAATCGTATCTGGATGCTGATACCTGTAGCAGTGGGGCTTGCACAGAAACTTGAGACCATGCCTCCACATTTCTTGACTGTGGATAAAGTAGATCCCGGGGGGATCCCAAGGCTTTCTTAGACAAGATCAGAAATGCAATCCCTCCAGCTTGTTCTGGTTCTGCCTTGTGGTCTCCTCCTGGTTGAACATGCCCAGAGTACCTCTTCAGGGAGATGGGATCCTGATCTGATGCCTGCACCACCTCATTTGGCTTCTTTTAATGCAAAGAAGCAGCACTTATACTCGGAGGCCCTTCTGGATATCTGAGCTCCTCACCTCGTCCCTGAGGATGAGCCCGGACACCTCAAAGAAAATTCATCCTGACACATTCGAAATCTCGTTCTTTTGGTCACTACCCAAAGCTTGTGACTGAGAGAGAGGGATGAAATTTAGATTGACAGGTGAATTTGAGAGCTTCACCTTCAGGCTCAGCTCACAGCTCACACACACAACAGTTTGGTGAAACGCCTGAATCTATTTCCCACTCTCTCCCACCGCATCTTACTTTGAGTCACGAACAAGTTCCAAAAACATTTGACCTTAACGCATCTAGCTCCGGAAATCCCCACAGAGATCACGGGTCATGTGAAGTTAGCAGAACACATTTTCCTTTGGCCTTCAAAACTCTTCTTACTCCTGAGTTTTTGCTTTCGTGAACCCGGAGGTACTCGTCTGTTGACTTACTTTTAATGATTTAAACTTAAAGAAATGTTTGACATTTTGAAGAATATCCACACTCACACACACAGTTAGAGATTAACATAAACTGAAGCCAGTGCTCGGGTGTAGTTATCTTAGCTTCACATAAACACTGAGGCCTTGCCATCCCAATCTCACACCCAGCCCATCAGTGCTTGTTCAGTGGCCCTTGGTGTCACATACCAACATGCAGAGGCGCTCTTTAGCAGCGCTATGAGATGCACTGGGGGAAGAGTTTTTGACGCTGTGGGCAACTGCTTAGTAAAAAAATCGAGAAAGTCAGCATAGGGCTTCCACCTGGCAGATTACTGTTTGTGTCCCAGAAGTCAATTGAGCTAATTTGAAAACAAGGTCGTGTGCTGGTGCGTGTAGCCTAATATGCTAGTGATGTATGTCACATGATGTTTCATTATTTTAATAATGAACATACTACTTTTAAGCCAATCCATGTCATTTTGTTGCCTAAACCTAAGGAGTTAAATCTAAAGACTTTTTTTTTAGTTCTAAGGGTTTCTTGGTGTTTTTTTGAGAGCCTATGCATTTAATGGGACTGGCGGGCTACCTAGTGTTAAAGATTGACTTGTAGAGCCATTTTCTAAGTGTCAGTATTTGACGAGTTGTGAGTAAGAGTTTGTTGGTCTTGTTGCTACCATGAACAGAGCAGAGGCCACAGGAAGTCACTGAGCCCAGCTGCTGTTTGCTCAGTAGTAGTTACAGCATTAACTCCCCATAAAAAAAACTTTCATTTTTTTACATTTTCATTTGTATACAAGATACAATCTGCAAATGACCAAGCTGTGAAAGTGCTGTTGTTGAGTTTTTATGCAAAGCTAATCGCTTCCTGTCTCTAGATCAAAGACATGAAAGTGGTATCTAACTCTCAGCAATAAAGCAAATGAACATATCACCCAAAATGTCAAACTATTTCTTTAACAGCCTCTTTTTTCCCAAAGCAATAAGAAAAAGCTCATAGAACTGAGAGCCGTGTATGTTTGCATCTTCACAGCGTTGTATTTACATCTTAACAGTGTCCAGCACCTCTATTGGTAGACTATAGCGAGTGTTGTCATGATCCTCTGTCAATCATAGTGAGGATTTAAGGTCTATCCAGTAATAAGCCCACTGACCCACAGAAAGATATGTCAAACCCCAGTAATAAACCTGTAAACCACCAATCACAGGGGGGCTGGGAGACAACAGCAATACTGGGTTGCATCAGCTGTGAATCAACTTATGGATTTAAAGCAGGAGGCCAAGAGCGACGGTGCGGGGTATAAATTCTGCAAATGAAAATGGATAACATGGGGGTGGATATGAATGGTTGGGCTGGTGTGTGTATGTGTGTGTGTGGAGCTGTGAATAAGGAAAAGGGGGATCCGTCGATGACATCGGAGCTGCCACGAGTCATCAGTTCCCAATACTGCTATTCATGAATCACTTTAACAAATGCCTGAGAGTGTGTGTGTGTGTGTCTACATGAATGTGAGTGTTTGAACGTACGTGTGCCGCTTCAGGAGATACAAAAAAAAACGAAGCACACACTGAGGTGAACAGATTATAGGTATAGCTATATGTCAAGTCCCTTGAGTTATGGATTGACTTTCTCTATCTGCCCGCTCACACAACTGTCTGTCAAACATAAAATCAATGGTGACAAGGTTAAAACACTCTGATTCTTGTTGGGACTTTTGCATAAAGTATGTATTTAAATTAAAAATTTTAAAGGATCTTAGATGTAGCTGAAATTAATTCACAGTCTGTCGTGATTGTGATTAGTCCCACTTTAAATAAAGAAATTACTGTGGAGAAAGCACCTTCCTGGAAGATAAAAGTTAAATTAAAGAACAAGAGGAGGAGAATCCTGCCTGTCTTGGAGATTACCAATTAAGACTCGGCTTAGTTTGTGGTGAGTCTGCAATCAATGTTAACTTGTTCCTTTGTTGGAATAATTAGGTGCCTCCATGTGAGTCTGACCCCTAAACATGCGTGAACTCTGTAAAGGTCACTGCCAAGTATCGTGATTACAGGTCTGAAGAAATCTCTGAGGAAGACTTAATTGCTGAATTACAGTTCAGCCTCTAATTGCTACATCACGCCAGCTCTTCAGAGACTTTTTCAACTTTTTTCCTCTTTTTGACATTGCATGTAAATTGTGTGTGATTCACTTCGCACACCCATGGGTGTATTTAGATGTTTAGGGTCTACCTCAAATCCCTTGTACTTCTTAATTATTGACTATAACTGTAACTGTTGTAATCACTATTTGCAGTGTGTGAGCTAAATGAATATAATTGTTGTTCACATTGTGCTAATGCAAACAGTTACAAACAGCATCCAAGTCATCTAAGCAGAAATATTTGCCATGGAGTATAACGTCCATACATATGTTTGAAGTGTTTAGAAAGGCCCCTTTTAACTGAGGATCTCACCAACAACCATCGGACTATTTCATCCTTTTTTGAAAACAATAATCCAGGTGGTTGCTCTGTGCTTTGGGAATAGAAGCTGCTAGTAGCCAAAACATTTTGTGATGCAAAATACAGACATTGAGCATATTCACCCTCAATGATCATGGGCGGATAATAAGACAATGGGCCCCTGTGCACAGATATAAGGGCCCCACCACCTCTCTTACATGCAGACTTTGTGGTGGTTTTCCAAATATTTGTGGTCATTTAGCATCTTTTTGTCTTTTTGTGCCTCTTTTGGTTCTTTTGTGTCTCCTTGTACTTGTTATGAATCTTTTTGTAGTCATTTTGTATATCTTTCAGGTCATTTCGTGTCTTATTGTGATACATTGAGATTATCTTTTTGGCTTGTTTTATCTCTCCTTGTGGAGATTTTGTGTCTCCTTGTGGTTGTTTTGTACCTTTTTTAATGGTAGTTTTGTGTCTCCTTGTAGACATGTTTTGTCTCCTTGTACTTGCCTTGTGTCTGTTTAGTCATTTTTTGTCTCTTTGAAGTTATTTAGTGTTTTTTTTAAGACAATTTTGTCTTGTTGAAGTCATTTGACGGCTGATTTTTTGTATCCTTGTAGTAATTTTGTGTCTCTTGTGTTAATTTTGTGTCTTTTTGGTCATTTTGTGTCACTTTGTGGTTATCTGGCCCATTTTTCGACTTACTTTGTGCCTCTTTACAGTTCCTTTGAATGTCTATGTGGTCATTTTGAGTCGCTTCCTTGACAATACGTATCAATTTGTGTGGCATTTTTCAGGTAAAGGTCAGATCTGGGGGTCCTCTTAAACTTTGGGCCCCTTCCCAAAAGGCCTTCTTCAGTAATACATCTATATGAATAGATTTCCATTCATATATGCCAGATTTACCATGATCCAATGCTTAAGCCTTGCACTTTGCGCCACTTGCCAGTGCATGTGAACTGATGAAGCTCGTCTTTAAGGTGCATGCAAAATGAATGAGAGAGTTGAAGATTTTTGTCAAACAACTGATCCTCCTCTTCTTTCATAGACACTCCAGATCAACTGATTATTTTCATGTCCATCTTCAATTTTATACCTAACCTCCAATTTGTAGAAAAATCCTGCAATCATAACATTTTATTCCTATTCAAGCCCCCCATCAAATTTCCACTATTTATTCCTACATGGACCAATGGCAGCTTCTAAGCTTTTTTCTAATACCCCGTTTTTTTGTTTTCTTTTTATGACATAAAAGTCATTTTTAATTATTTGAATAATCACTGCAAACCAAATGTAGTACAAAGAGCATTTTTACATTGGACAAAGTGGGACATACTGTAGCTGCATTTTCCTTTCTTTGTGGTTATTTCCATCATATTCTTCCTAAATCTGCTTGCTTGTGACTTTCTGTAGACTCACAGTATCCCGGCTGGATGTATTGTAGATGATGGTGACAGGTTCACCTGCACTTGACCTACGTGTGCACAGTTTGATTGACATCAAACACAGCCCCCTGAAGACTGCTTACCCTGCTTTCCTAAAAGCCATTGGATGAAAGCCAGATTTTAGAAAAATGTCGGTCCTGCAGTAGTGTGACTTTTGAAAAACTAGAGCTAATCAAAATGTGGGACATCATCTCAATATTCATTTTAACTTACGAGGAGCATACAAGTTATTAGAAGGAAACATTTTAACACAGGGAATGAAGGAGTTTTGTGGCAAAGTAAATTTTGTGAAATACTCAGATACAGATATAAGCTTTGTGCTAAAACCTCGGCATTTGTAAAATACAGTGGCGTGTCCAGACTTTCTTATTGTGGTGGCCCAAGTTGGGCACTGACTTATGCAGGGGTGGCATGAATTACAGGCGCTGCTGCAAGCTCAGTCTTGACATAACTTTAATTAGCCATTTTTGTCTCCACTACCTATACCTACATTGACAACTAACATTGCAGTGTCTTACATTCCTGTTTCTAGTTTAGTTTAAAGAAATGAATAAACTTACCGATCATAACACAACAGAGTGACATCAAACAAATGTAAAATAAAGCTTCCATACTTTATTAAAGAAATTGTTCCTCTAAAAGTAAATAGTACAGTGGCAAGCATGAAATGTCAACATAATTAAAATAAAAACCCAGAGTGAAAAAACTTTTAAACAGTTGTATTTATTTGAAAGTAAAATTAATCAGGCTTTACACTACACTACCACTATTGCTACTTACTGCTTCTCAGGTTTAAGACTGAATTGCACCTGTAAACAGAAATTTAGCTTACTCATCAAACAGCTCAAACTGACTGGGTTAATAGCCAGTCATAATGGGGTGACACCTGAGGTGACCAATCAGATTTCAGGTCACTCCCTGGACACGCCCCTGGTAAAATATACAGTATTACATGATGCCAGAAGTTCCAGTAAACACATAATTTCTACCATCATTTCTGTTGCACAGTACAATGGGTATTTTTTTTTAAATGATGCTTTTTCCAGGTTGTAATTCTCTGGTCCACTAAATCAAATCTCAGTAGAAGGGTAACAATAGCCTAGAGCTAGAACCTAGACAGGTTGTTGGTTTGAGTGTATTTGGAAAAATGTGTGACCAAAGTAAATAAGCTCACATTTTCACTCAGCAGCTATTAGACCCAAACCTTGAGCTGGGGGGTAAAGCCAACAGAGGATGAACTCCACCTTTTTTGTGGGCAAACTTTGCTTTGCTAAAACAAAGGATGCACCCCCTGTCCCTGTGTGATGCTGTAGAAAAGTCAGGCTGCTGTTGTAAAGTCAGTGTCGTGAGACGGTGTGCGGATCAGCAGGCGCGCGCTTGCACTCTGAGGAGAGGAGCTCTCCATGGTGCTGCGGCTGCACACACTGCTGCTCCTTGTAAAATCACTCAATGCTCGACAGTCAGTTGAGAGTTGCTGCACCACAGCCCTCTTGTAGTTTAGCCTGGAAGCTTTCCCCGGTGTTGACAGCCTTGGTGCTCCCTACTAACATTTAACTCACACACTGGAGCACTAGCGGCTTAGATGGAAACTTACCGTTTTACTTAAACAGTCCTATAAAACCTGTTTTTGAACTCATCCAAGGCTGTGGCAACTAGTTCAAAAGTTTGTTGATGAGATTTGGGGGTCTGAAAAGGCGGCACTTTTGTACGACCAATCTGTTGCCTCTCAAATGCAGAACTGTGTTTCTTTATTGATCCCCAGCCAAGATGCTGAGGACTGATTTAGCCACAACAGTAGATTAAGAGATATCTCCATGTGTTTACAGCGGCCTGTGTCTCACAGTGGACAGAGCTGGTCCCCATATATTTTCTCCCTCCCTCTCATAAAGCTGCAGCGTTCACAACCCTCAGAAAAACTGAGTTAAACTCAGCGTTATTTCTGAATATACTATGTTGACCAGTATCTGATATTAGTAAGCAAGTTAAGATCACACAACATTTAAAAACTTTTTCTGCCAAAATATTGAAGGTAGATGGGCCGTCTTGACTAGTAGCTTGACCATTATATGCCACCTTGGATGCCCATTGGAGCATTTTGTGAGCAATTTATATGAGCAACTTACATTCAGCAGCAAATAAGTAATACATCAAGAAAAGTAAAAGTGTTTGACCCCCGGGTTAATGCCAGAAACAAGAATGCAGCGCTGCCACATCCAGAAGGGCAAATTATAACTTTGTTTTAAAAAACCCCAACAAAAACAATAAAGTACCTTATATACGTGTTAGTGAACACTCTGGGGAGGGACAAACACTATCCTGATGGAAACAAATTAATCTCACTGTGCGTAGCTTGCTGTATAGTTCAAACTCTGTACAAGATCATTAATTTTAATTTACACTAATGCATATAGGGTTTTACTCAGTAGGATTTTGTTAAAATTTCCGGACCAAAAGATCATAGTTAATACAAAAAATGCAAAAAAGGAGAATAGAACACTTCAGGAGGACGTTGCCATTTCCAAGCTTCTGGATCTGGATCTTTAGAAGTGGGGTTGTTTGAGCTACTTATCCATAGTGTATTACATACATTAGATGTTGGCAAATCCCCAATTTGAAGAAGCAGGTTGAAGTACTACCATGAAAGGTATGTAATGCACTGCTGTGGATGGGGGCAGCAGCAAAATGTATTTTAGCCACCTAAAGGGTTTAAATGTTTACTATATTGAGGATATTTTCACAGCTTTACCTTGCTGTCAGACAGTTTATGGCTTTAGTTCCCCATCTATGCTCTTATCAACCAGACTTCACTGAGAAAAACAATGACTTTACCTCACTGAACACTGCTTCAGGTCTACTGCTGCCGCAATCAGTTAGTTTGTTGGTGTTTATTGTGTGACTTTGGGGAATCCAAAATAACCCTTTAAAACACCAAAGTCACACAACAACACAAAACTAACTGATTGAGGCAGCGGCAGACTAGTAATTCTTGTATTCAGCAATTTTAAATTACTGTGTTTTTTTAGTCTTTGAAAGGATCGACATAACAAGTAAAAGCAGTGGATTATAAGTATAGTGTAGACTAAAACTGACACTTGTAATGACAAGGGGGTTGGTCTTCTTTTAAGAGGCTAAAATTGCTTTGCCCTGTCCACATTGGTGCATTGCTTAGCCCTTGTGGTGGCACTCCTGCCTGGGCGTGCCGACTGACATCTGTTGCATGTGATACACTGAAAATGGATCAGTGTCTCATACAACCCCACCTCAAAAGATATCCCTTTGAGCAGCTTCTTTGCATTTGATTCATAACAGACGAAGAGCAGA
The DNA here is from genome assembly GCF_008729295.1 of Plectropomus leopardus. Taxonomy (NCBI): domain Eukaryota; kingdom Metazoa; phylum Chordata; class Actinopteri; order Perciformes; family Serranidae; genus Plectropomus; species Plectropomus leopardus. The sequence continues at coordinate 13,476,700 of NC_056484.1, forward strand.
AGGCAACACAGCCCACCATGTGTCTAACTCGTACAGATTGTTATCAACATAAGTTTTGCCAGAGTCTCATAGTTAGGTGCTGTCAGTACAGTGTAAAGAGCCACTTTATTGATTGGCAGGGGGTCAGACTGCTTTTCTAATGAATTCAGGGATGATCTTATTCCCAAATTTATTTTCTCCTGTTTTATCCTCTTTCAACACAGAGGAGGCTTGACGGGGTTTGAGATCTGAAGGGCCTGCTGAATAATGAGTGGAGTTCCCCCTCCTTAATTCTGTCTGCAACTCTCCCTCTCTTTCATTTTCACTTCCTCCCTCTTCAGCTTCTCTTCAGATTTTCTCATGCTTTTGCTCAAACCGAATATAGTTAGAGAAATGTTTTCTATCCAGCTTTGATCTCTCTCTTTCACGCTGCATATCTCAGTGCAACTCTCTCTCCCAGTCGCACACATACGTACATAGCCGCAGGCAAAACACAGGCAATTGTCTGTTATTCCAGACAATAAATAGAGGATAAACATCATTTTGTTGGGTTTTGTCCAAGGTTGTGTGCAGATACCACTCCATTTCTCTCAAGTGCTGCTATTTGCTCCAGTGGCATTGTTTCTGCGTATGGGTTCCAGGGTGAGCAGGAGTGGTAAAATCTCTAAAAATTGGAAAAATGTTCATCAAAGTTTCACAGATTTCATGCTAATGTCTTCAAATCTTTAGAGATCCAGGTTTGTTTGTTTTTTTCTTCAAAAAAATCCCCAGTAAATCTTCACATTTTAAGAGCTGGAACCACCAAATGTTTGGCATTTTAGCTCGAAATGACTGAAATACAAAAAGTTGACTGTTAATTTTCTGAGTTCACTGATTAAGTTATAAGTCCACAAAGTTCTTCCGCTATAAGAGGCAAAAAAATATTGTTGGCCCTGTCAGAATTGGAAAAGATTTCAAATTTCTTTTTAACCTTTGACGTATTTCTATGGCCTGGCACTGGCAGACCAAATTGCATGTAATTCTGTAACCTGGGATGTTTTCAACAGCTGTAGACTAAATTTCCTGTTGGCTTGAAACACCCACTTTTGGTGGCACAAAAGCTGCAAACATCTGCTAAAAACATCCAGATCCATTGCCACAAACACTGGTAAAAGCACCACGAAGGGTCGCCAAAACACAGCCACAGTTGTTGTTTACTGATCTCAAACAGCTTGGCAGGTGTCTCGCTTTGGTGACACGGCCTCTGCCTCCCAATGACAAAAATGAGCTTATATAGTTTGAAATGTGGATATGATACATAGGAAACTTACAAATGTTACATATTCGTGGTTTGCAAACATACAATGGGGCGTTTTCTTCTGGCGACTGGGCTGTGTTTTTGGGTTATTTTCGAGAATACCTTAAAGGCCTTTCTTTTTACTTAGATAGGTTAACGCTCGCTGCAGTGTCCAGCCAGATATTTTTGACTTTTGAGTATGCTTTCATTTCACCCTGTTCTTCTTGTTATTAGTTGCGTCTTAAAAAAAGAATTAAATCATCTATGTTTTTCTCATATTTGTTTTACATATTTGAGCAAGTCAAAACACAGTACATTCATAGTTGTTTTTTTAAATATATACATAGATGTTTGCTCAAATATCTAAGCTCATAACTTAATTTTTTTCTTCCTAGATTACCTATGACAGTTTTAAAGAAAAAGAATCACATAATTGTTCATTTTAGCAGTGATTACTTGCGAGATACAGTGGGTTTATTGACTAGGAAAGATGGGCACAGACGCACCATGAGTCTGTCCATTGACAGTTTGCAGCAATAACGCTGAAACAATAAGGTGCTCGCAAGATCTCACGATGACTGTGGTAACAATACTAATAGGGATGGAACCACCCAAAACTGTCAGTGCCTTTTAAGTACTCATTAGGAGTAAAAAAACTGTAGTGATGATATCTGTTAAAAGCAGCTTCTGGAGGCTTTACCAGCAGTTTTTCCCCTGATTTGATCCCACTGAGTTTTTCATTGTCAGTGAGTACAGAGCAGAAGGCTCCAACGGTCTCTGTTTGCTGAAATCACTGTGACAACGTTAAATCAGTCTTTCACTTTACTTTGACATTTGGAGAGTTTTGCTGAAATCAGACATCTGCCACTTTACAAAATGCAACACCTACTCTCACAAAATGTACAGAAATGAAATTCAACATAGAAACTCAGTAACCTTGTTAGTGTGGCCCCGATGAAAAAGCGGGGACTATTTGGCTTTAGTTTGGGTTTGAGTTTCATCTGTTGAAGAAAAAAAAAAAGGTGCTTTGAGAATAAGTTAACATTGAGAGGAAACATTTTCAAACTATGGTCTTAATCAGAAAATAATGGGCAAAGTTTTCACTGTAGCTAAGTCCTCTAAAGACACAGAAAAGCTGTTTCTTCCTGGCTCTCAATCTCCAGCTTAGTAAAAACTTATTCCTCCTCTTTTATTAGACTCAACTGTAAAACTAACGGAAATACTGAACTGAGAGCGCAACTACTCCCAATCTCTCTCTCTCACACACACACACACACACACACACACACACACACACACACACACACACACACACACACACTTTAACAAGTGGGTCTGTATGCCAAGGCAGCGATAACCTTCTTTAGTGCCTTTACTGGCAATTAAAAAAAGATATATTAAACTAATTGGTATTCTTTAAAAAACAATTTCTCCACCAGAATACAAATTAATACTTTATGATTATTTTAAAATAAAAAAGAGATGGTGATGAATACCAATTTTTAAGACTAGTTCATCTTCACTGTGCTAAGGCCACACAGAAATGTTTCTGGAGTTTGTTGTGCACAGAGCACAAAGACAGAAGGACGACAGTAAGTTTTGGACATTGTGATTCACATTTCCTCTGGAGAGTGTTTTTATGTGGCGCTCTGAGGCATCAACATCAAAGCTAAGAAACCAACAGACAGCACAATTATCTTTGAAGATTAGTGAATATTGTGACAGAGAGCAGCAGGTGCTCACCGTCTTGTGTGACAGTAGCTAAATAATGTTTCTCAAACAAACCTTCTAGAGGCTGAAGTCGAGCTTCATGTGCTGTAAAATACACATAGAAACCTTTTTTTTTTTTTTTTACTGAGCTCAATGGGGATGGTGTAGATAAATTATGGAACTTTAATCAGCGTAGCCTGATAATTAGACTGCATGCTGTGTAGCTTTTAATTCATTATTCTGTCTAATTTTGTGTTCATGACAGCTGTTTTCTGTTTGGTAAGGGGGCGTTGTTATGCCCAGACCAATCAGTAGTGACTAGCAAATTCATCCCTTTTACTTTTTTTCATCAAAAAAAACGTATTTTTTGTACCTGTAGTGCTGTTTATCAGTCTAGATTGCTTTGGTGTGAGTTGCTGAATGTTGGAGATACAGATATGTCTGCCTTCTCTCGGATATAATGGAACTAGATAGCAGGCGGCTTTTGGTGCTCAAAGCTCCAAAAATAAATGAAATAAAATAAAAAATACATTTGAAGAACCTAACAGAACTCTGATTGGCTCAGCTGCTCTTTAAACTAGGAAATTTGACCAAAAGAATATCGTCATCATCATCATGTGAGCGGCGATACAGACATCTGTAACAAGGCTGATATGTGTAAATGAAGTACTTTCAAGCTTTTTCAGTGTTGCTGTTGCTTGTGTAAAAGAGGCTGCAACTGTGCATCACTGTCTGCTAAAAATGAACCTAATACACAAATAATTTCTGCAGTTCCGGAAATGGCCACTTGAAGCTGGCTCCATAATAGAGTCATCCCTTTAGACACCACGTTAAAATTCCCAACTTAACAGCAGAAATAAATACATTTGCAACCAGGTACAAATTAATGCTCAAAGTTACGCAAAATTTAGTGAGAGGAGTCATAATGCAGCACAAGAAAACAAATGTCTATCGAGTTGTTAAAGGATTAAATGCTGAAAAATAAAAGATAAAGATGCTACGCTTCCTGGATTGGGCAAAATGTTGCCAGTGATGTAACTAAGGAAGCAATGTCCTCCAAAACCCATCTGCTTGAACACATATAGAACCAGGAAGATTTTTGTGTTCCTATAGATTAAACACACATAAAAGCATTAAAGCACACAACCTACACAGTCTCAAAAACAAAGTCCCACACTCGCGCACACCAACACACTTAAACCACAGCATCTGAAGCTGTCCTCTCTGTCTCCCAATACACCAGGAAATGTTTTTCCTCTCTGAGGCGCCCTAACTGGAGTGGTCCACTGAAGCCAACCCTCAGTAATTAACTGTCACAACGCTTCAAAACTAACAAATGGACTTTGTGTCAAGAAGGGCCCATTAATTTACTGGCCTCCACTCGTCGATCCAGAGCCTATTATCTCCATTACGGCAGGCTTTCATGTCTGGGCATCCTCTCCCGCTAAATCTCCCGATTTTCACTTTGCACAGATTCCCTGGAACTTGCAGAAAGGCCTTGTGGAGAATGTGTCTCTTCCCCACGTGCAGACACACACCATACTTGAGCCACATAAAGGTACGTGCACTTTATGAACCCACACATGCTTCTGGACACTCCATCTCATAATAACGGCATAAGAAAATCTCAGAGGCATGAATCGTATTATAATGTAATAAGCAATGATGCTGGGTGCAGGAATATGCACGGACCAATACGCTTTACACGAACACACACAAAGGATCAAATTCTCACACACACATACGTTCCTTCACACACTTGACAGAGTTCTGTTTCCCTTCCAGTCAAACATATTTAAAAACTCATACTGCACTTCCACATTGGCATGACAACCTGAGGGGAGAAATCTTCCATATGTGACACTAATAAGTGCCGCTCGGAAGGAATGGAGAGCCATTTCTCCATGAGGCATAAATAACTGAATAACACGCAGACTATAGGATCCGTGCAAGTGATTTGCGATACAGTCCACATTTATTGCTCTTCAAAGGTAACATATGACCAGGGTGCTGCAGACAGAGACTGTAAGACTTGGTGGTGTTGTAGATTTTGTTGGTCTTTCCCACTGAGACCAATGCATTTTTGATGCTCTTCAATGCATTATCAGTGGCTCGCTGTGCTCTCAGGCTCCGGAAGCATTTTCAGCTCATCTCAAGTAATTTCGGCTTCAAATTGCTGTTTTAAAAAAGGAAATATTGTATCCAGAATCTATTTTAAAGGGCTGGTGAACCCATATTGAACAAAAATCATACAGCATTTAATCCATTTTTGGTTCAGAGATGGGAAGTATTTCAATTAAATGTATAAAAAAAACTACATATTTAATTACTTTTAAGTGTTTTGCAAATTGTATAGACAGAAAAAAATGCAGAACATATGCATATAATGAGTATGAGTACCCCTCTTCTCCCGCTGTTTTCCCCTGTGCTGCTTTATGTGTTTTGCTATGTGACGTAGCTTATTTTTCTGGTAAGTGAAAGTGATTGTGCTGATTGTGTTGTCGTCTTAACGAAGACTTCCTGAAAGAAGAGACCTTGCATTTCAATGGTAAGTACTTGAAATACTTACAATACATTATTTTTGAATCATGGGGCATTTCCTGTCATGTGCAGCAATGCGCTATTTTATTTGTGTTCCCCAAGACTGCCGTGTTAGGGCTACACAAAGGAGAGTATTTTTTGTTAGATTGTTGTTGGCATTGGTTGGGGGGGGGGTGCTTCTCTGCATGTTCTACTATTTTGTACGGTATCGTACTCTGCTGCAGTGGTGCTGTTTTGAATCTTTTGCACTTGTTTAGCTGACTGCTTGTGAAGTTGAAGATCTAAGAAACAGGCTTTCTTCACTTCATACAAAGGAACACTGATTTTACAGACTCGAGACCCTCTCTTTCTGTCACAAACTCAGACCAAACTCCAATCGAACAATAAAACTCTCCTATCTCTGGTTAAAAATGTTTTAAGAGAATTATTTTAGTGTTTGTTTAGCTGTAATAGCGACAGTTTGTGAACAGGGAGTGGGCGCCATACTGTTTCCTGCATAGCAAACAAAGGCTGTAAAAACTATGAACAAACAGTGAGGCAAAGCAGCGCTGATCAAAGCAATATTCTGTTACCGTGTTGCTGGTTCCCGCCTCAAATATTTTGTAATGCATACAATGTAATACGACATACGATTTGTGACCAGCCGAATGCTATTTTGTCAAACCGACGAGTTTGCATTATACAGCGGGAGTGTTTACTGATATATTGTGTTACAGTGCATTCTGGTAATTGCAGTGGTACTCATAAGATTCAAGAATTACTTCACAAAATGTAACAGTAATGAAAAATAACAAGGTGTTCATGTCTTATTTTCTCAAATCCAAACAGACAGCATTATTCTTCTGTGACTCCTTAACTATAATGACTCCCACTTCATCTGCTGTTAATAGTGATTATAAAATCTCACATCCACCATAACAAAGAAAACCTTCTTCTTTTCTTGTCGGACTCCCCAAAGCAAGCTGCAAATTATGCCAGTCCAAAACCAGTCGAGGCTGAGACCCTGGGCATTATAATACAACAACACATAATCACCTGTGCTACACGCATTCCCATTAAGAAAACATCTGGCTCATCAACACTTGCTTGCTCTTGCAGCCATAATTCTGCAATTCTCCCGTAAGTCAAATATGCTGCTGCGTATTCTTGTATTAACCCTCTTCAACTTCAGCTTCAGCTTTCAACTTTATTGTCCCCTAAGGGAAATTTGCCTCGCAGCCAGGTAAAACAAAACACAGAATAAACAATCACACAGAGTCAGCCATAAGGAACAGTAACATACATAAGTGCCAAAATATGCTAAGGACACTGACATGGACTTGTGGTATCTGTGCATGCAGATAGTTGTGGTAATTTTAGCTTTTAAGATATCCATCTCTAAAATTTTCATTTCCACTTCAATAAAATGAATTAAATTTTGTTGACGATGCCAACAAGATTAACAAAACACTATATCTGCAGTAAAACAAAGTCTAAACTGCATTAAATGTGCAACTTGTTGTAACTTTCCACCTCTAGATTTCAAAACACAACGGCTTTACCTGCATAACAGATTTAATGTGCAGTCTCTCTTTAAAGGTAGCTTACCTCAGGCTTTTCTAGTGAGAGATGAGATGTGTGCGTTTATGTGTTGGTAAATGTGTTAAAGAATGTTCTTTCCAGCTGTAATAACAGTTACACGATTGGTCGTGGGTGGGTGGATGAGGGCATTTTAGGCATTATACTGACTAGGCATAAGCACTGTTGCACAATGTTGTGTGTGTTCCTGCATACATTATGCGTCTGTGATTATCCATGAGTGTGTGTTTCCCTCGGTCAAAGCGTGTCTGGGTCTGAAATCTAATGCGGATCGCTCTGACTGCCCTTTTAGAGTAATGCCCCTCAGGCCAGGAAGCTACAGTGAAGCTTACTGTGTCTTGTTTTAGTGTTTGCATGCTTTCATACAAGCATATAGATTAAGAGAAAGTACATATTAAATACTATAAGGGCTACACATATGGCAATATGAAAATATACACTTTTGGGGGACCTCTACCTCACCAGATAGAGTGTGTGTCCCATGTAGGCTAAGTCGTATGCAGCAGCCCTTTGCTGTGTATCATCCCCATTCTCTCAGCCCCTCTCCTGCCAGTTTCCAGCTATTTTATAATAAAGGCAAAAAAAGTCGCATGCTTGATACTTCCCAAACAGGTAGTCAGTCCCAATGGGGAACTCAACTGAAAGTGAAACATATCTACAGTATGTCTTCATTACTTAAGTCTTTGTCTTAAGCAATTTAAAAAAGTACCACTGCCTTGCTCAGTAATTTGTTTGTTATATTGTGTGTTGTGTCCATTTGTTTTTTTGCACTAACCCTTTAAAACACCAAAGTCACACGCTTAACTCAAACTGATCAAGGTAGACCAGTAGCTCCTGAACTCAACGAGGTCAAATCTCTGTTTTTGTGAAATGAAGTCTGAAAATAGATATGTTTCACTTTCAGTTCAGGTCTTCATTGGACTGTCTGTTTGGTAAGAACTGAGCATACAACTGGATAATGAAACTTGAGTAGTTTGAGAGTTTGTAAAAGAAAGCACACCCCTATGACTTTAATTCATCAAGAATTTTCTGCATTTTTGAATTATTCATTTACCTGAGGCATGCAGGAAAAAACAGTTTTTCTCAGGAATTCAGTGTACTACAAGATGAATAATTAATACGCAAATGACCTTTAATAAACAGCAAAAACAATATGAATGTCTCCAAACCGTATTAAAACAGTCAGAAACTTAAAATATACAGTGCACGGTCTCCATACTTCTGTTTTCTTTTGTAAGGAAAATTAGATTTAATTTATGTTTATTCATATAGCTTTTATTGGTGCATTTGCAAACTAAAAAGCTAAACTTAGTAATTATTTTTGTTTGTTTTTACAACAAAACATCTCAGAGTAATTATATTGAGTACAAAGGAAAACACGCAGCTGCGCTGTAGTGGATAAATACAAATTCTGAACTTGTTTGCTATAACATTTGGATTTTAAAACTTTGCTTATCCTTACCAGAAACACTTGAAACAATAAAAAATAACAATTAGACATTCAGTTGAAATTATTGTTCAGTTTTTGAACAACACTATTTGTCACTTTTCATCAGCTTCAGTGGGATACCAGGCTGGCCTCTGAGTGTTCTCAGCTGTAGTGGTGCAGCGATTGTCAGCGTTAAATACAAAAATCGCACCAGTCAGTGCTGTCTGCATATTTCCCACTATCTGTGTGACTTCCTCCATCTTTCTGTCTCTCAGCGCAGGAAGGTAAAATGGAGTTTGAGAAGGTAAAGAAAATCTTTACACTCCCTTCCTATTCGATTTTACAGAGGGATTATAACAGTCATAGAAATATTTCCTTTTTCATAGCTGTCAGGTTTGGATCTGTGTTGGATGATTTGGTAGCGGGGATGTGACAAGGATACCAGGTAATCCTCTCTGAATAAGAATTCTTTTACCTCCTGTATCTCTGCTGAGATGCTTTAAAGTGGGTCTTGCACTCTCAGGAGTGATCACATCTCTGCTTTCCTCCACCCCTCTTTTCTCAAACTCAGTTCTGCCTCACTTCCCTCCTCTTCGTTCACTTTCTCCCTCTCTGACTTTTTATCTCCTGTTTCTCTATCTTCGGGGTCATCGGAGGATACATAGAAGAAGGGGTGGAAGTTGTAGAGAGGGAGGAAGCGGAGGAAAAGCTTGGGAGACAGTGACAGATGGAGAAGAGGGAGATTTTTTTCTGAGAGTAAGGAAGCGTAAGAAAAGAGATCATGCTAATTATCTGTCACCTTTAGCCCCGTATGGCAGTTCTTAGCTTCCACTCCTTTCATTTGGTTGAGGATGTGTGCTCAGAACGTCTGCGCTTAATGTGTTAATGTGCCTGAATGCACACAGACACACTGTTTGTGTAGGAGTGTCTCAAAATGTGTGTCCGCATATATGCTATGTGGAGCAGTCAGGGGACGTTTGAGGTCTGAGTGACAACACTGCTCAGGAAATTAGGTTCCACCATGTCAAGATTATACTGCAGCTGCTCTGCCTGACCATAATGACTCTGTAATAGACCCGTAAATACTCGATAAATGTGCCTGAGGAGGGTTGGCAATGAGAAAAGACTGTGTGTGGGTGGGTTTGTGTTTGCTTTACTTAAGGTGAGCACTTTTAAGAGTTATTCTAGCAACTAAAACCACATTTGAAGGACATGTTTATCTCTAGTTAATTTTAAAGAAAAAGCAAAAAGCTCCAATTACTGGCTGAATTCAAACGTCCTCACTCTGGACTTGCAGGCTGAGCCTTTGTGGAGTTCAGTCCTACATACTGTGACGTCTTCACTGTCATCACGTAAAGTCTGCGAGGGCACCAGACTGGGAGCCGTTGATAGACAGGCCTCAGGTCTGTTGCACTCGTTTACAATGGGAATGTTTGAGCAACAACTATAATCATATATGTGAAGATTGCTGCTGTCATGTTTTTTCTGCTTAACTATCCCTGTGGAAAGCAAAACATAAATCCCAAGTATAGGCTTTTCACTACATAATGGCTACATATACAGTAAGTAAATACTGGACTATGACTACATACATTTTGGTATAGTTAGTCAGGTTAGGTTATAGTATAGTTTGCAGGAAGTTAAATTAAGGCTTCTTGTGCATGAACTTGGAACATTGGGAGGAACACATATGAAACTGTCAGGGTGTCCTCTGCCAGAAAGCTTTGACCATCAAGCACTTTTTGCCTGCATTTTGGTGAATTTTTATTCACCAATTTGTCCCTTTTCTTCTTCAGTGCCTTTAATTTTGTCAAATTAAAAGTCCTCTGCTACTTCCTCTGCTACAAGGACATTGTGTTGCACTGTTGGATTTATTTGAGAACACACAAAATTGGGTGGCTGTAGCTCAGGGGATAGAGCAAGTCATCCACTGATAAGAATCACGACTCCTCCAGCCCGCATGTCAAAGCATCCTTGGGCAAGATACTGAACCCCACATTGCTCCTGTTGGCTGTTGCATCACTGTGTGAATGAGTTTAAGCTGCAGGTGGCACCTTGTATGGTAGCCTCTGCCACCAGTGTTTGAATGTGTGTGTGAATGGGTGAATGTGGCATGAAGTGTCAAAGCACTTTGAGTTGTTTGGATGACAAGAAGGGCGCTATGAAAGTGCAGCTCCACTTACAATTTACACAAACATGCCTACTTCATCCCACATGCCCATTTTTTTTTTTGCGTCATTAGCCATTTTATATGCCAACAAATGTAGTTGCTGTCGTGCTTAAGGAGTAAGCAGCTGCTGCAGGTGTGTGGTGAGGGATTGGGGGGTGACATTAATGACAAAGGTGGGTTAGGAGCAAATTTTACTGCCAGTGACTTCCTGTTTGTGGCTCTGTGTCCTCTCTCTCCTGTTTTCCTCCTTTAGGGTTCCCTGCTGAGAATCTTGTTTTGGTTCTTTCTGTTTGTGCTCTTACCTTTCTCTCTGCCTTCTTTCCTCAATTCCCAACGTGTCTCTCTGCCTCTCTTCTTCTACCCCCTCTCTGTCCACCTGTCTCACACCCCTCTAAAATTTAAAACTGCTCATCTCTGGTTTCTCTTCTATCCCCCTCCTCCTTCTTCTGTGTCACACAATCAGAGACTCTCCCTCCACCTGCCAGGCAGAGAGCCAGAATACCGATAGACCAATAGACCAGAACCCTTAGTGTCCCCATTATCCAAACCCTGTCCTCTTGTCTGCAACATACGAACACACACATACCTTCACAGGAAGGACACACACACATATATACGTCTGTGTACAAATGGGTGCACAAGTAGACACCATACTGTATAAAACAGTATATTAGCATAGTATAATAGTATTGATATAATAGTATAATAGCACATGATGGTTAACAGCACTCAGGAAGGTTACTTAACCTAAAAGAGAGAGAGGAAGATGTTTCGGTTATAAACAAATGAACAGAGTCATGCAAAAAATAGCCTAAAACATGTAACCAAAGAATGTAAATGTCAAGGCAGAGTCACATAATGCCGAACTGTGCTTCATTCATTTAATTGGGAGAGTACGTATTAATCAATAACAGTGGTGTAGCGATAGCTGGCTTTGATAGGCTGATTTCTATTTGGTGTGCTGGCTCTTGAACAAACTGCACGTTGACAAAACCAACAGCTAGAAAAACTAATAACGTCATTATATTATAACGGCTTACAACTTGTAACGGAAACATTATTTTAAAATTAGCAAGCAGACAGAAGAAAGACAGAATGAAGGTTAAAAGAAGAAAGGATGCGGGTCGGAGGAAGAAAATGGTGATCAGCGTGACGTTGTACGGAAAATGTCACATTCAGACAAAGAACTCTTGCCCACACAACTCCCCCAAATATCCTAAATATATCAATATGTGTGTGTTTGCATTGAGAGATAAAAGCATGAAACCTTGAGTGCTCTACACGAGTCACCATATAATGTGTTTTACCAGCATGCAGCTCAGATCGACATCATCAAAACACAAAGCAGCCTCCTCTTGCAGCGAGCTCGCTAACTCCACTTTGCTGTGAAGAAATGCTCCATAATGTAAGGTACATGTAATGCATGTGGTTACTTTTATCACCCTGCTTTGCTTGTGGTGGTTTCGATAGAGATGTGGACGGCATGAGGTGATCTGGACATTATAGTTTAAAATGTGAAACGGACTGGCTTAAGTACATAGCTCACTTGCTCGGAGGTCGTTGCTTTGTGCGTGGGAGTGCGTAGTTATTATGTTTGTGGGATTGTGTATGTAAGGATGGAAGTTGTTTGGCAAGTGTTTTTATGTGTGGGTGTTTTAAAGGACAGCTGACCATCGTGTACATTTCGGGTAAAAACAACTGTCAACCTTGAATGCCAATTTAAGAAATACATCAACTCCCTGCTGACTCGTATCATCTCTCCTGTATTCCTTTTAATTTGGTTTCTGAAATTTCCTCTATCGTTCCACTCAGCTCTTCATTATTTCTTTCCCTAGCTCTTTCCCTTCAGGGAACATCAATAGGGCCAAGGGGATGCTGAAAAGGGCACCGTGGTCCTGAACTTTGCTTACTTTTAATTTTGATGAGTCAACCATTGAATATTCAAAAGTATCGTTTCATTTTAGGAGGATGTCAGCTGATCTGAATGTCAAAAATATTCTGTATATTTATATCTGAGCCGAACACAAAACTTCTAAATCAAACTTTCTCTTGAACAAGTTAATACAGCTGAGAGTACTTCACTCAAGTCAAGTGAAGTCAAGGTGTTTATTGTCGTAAGCACAGTTAAAACAAGTTTCCCAGTACAATGAAATTTGTTCTTTGCCTACTACACTGAACCCCCTTAAACAATGAAATGCAAGCTAAAGGAGGTGAAAATGAAAAAACAAGAATATAAGACAATAAGATGAAAAGTATAATGAGGGATAAATAAAAAAAAATAGAAAATAATGAAAGTATCCAAAGAATACTTTACACAATGTATGAGTATACAGAATTAATTCCAACATTCAGTGTAAAAAAATTTACATAGTATTATTACAATTATACAATTTAAAAAAATATTAATATACAATATTATTACAATAATACAGTATAAACCATATGCTAATATATAGTAATTTCTACAATACGTACCATATCAAAAATATACTAATATAAATACCAATATACCTCATAAAAAGTACTCTCATTTCATATTTATACAAATGTACACTGTAATACTGTATAATTGTAAAAAGATACTCTCAAAAAATATACCAAAAATATACAGTATTAAAACAAATCTACCATATCAAAATATACTAACATACAGTATTTTTTTTACAATATACTGTATCAAAAATATACTTATATACAGTATTAATACAGATATAAAGTATCAAAATTATCCTTATATACAATATTAATACAAATACAAACAAAAATATCAATACAAACATATACACAATGTCAGATGATGATGTCTTATTAAAGCACAGTGCAAAGGCGTGTATGTCATCCTGTACACATATCTTGTACGGTGCATTTAAGAGCAGTAGTTATATTCCGATCCTCAAGGTCTTAACTCCTGTTGCTTTTCAGTTCAGCTATATTGTCAACGATCACAATACACCAGCAGTGTGAATGGGGTGTTGAATCTTTCAAGTTCCAGCCATGGTTTAGGATTTGCGAGACTGACACAGACAGGACCCAGCTCATGGATAATTGAGAACTACAAATGAAGCTTCAGTATAGTGGAGGTTCAACCAGGAAGGTTTCCTCAACCTAGCACTACTCGCACATGCCTTCAATTATTAACTTATATAAAACTGTTTTTGATAGCGTCTGTGTGATCTTTTTTGAGAATTGTTACATGAGGGGAAGAACATTTTGGGGGGACATTGTAATATAACAGGGGCATTATTTATTTAACAACACGTAGGATCCACACTAAAAGTGTACATGTGCATAAAAGCCAAAAATGGCAGATGACGTCAGATTTATGAAAGTGTGAACATGCATACCTGTGGGCAATGCTCCCTTTTTTAACTCACAATCCTCCTTGAATGTGTGCACATGGATCAGCATCAGATCTAAATTGCCACATTCAACCGTCAATTGTAAGTGCAAAGCATCTCAAGTGTTGATACATAGAAATGAGCCTGCTGATCACAGTTTTGTGTTTTTTTTTTTTACAGCAAATCATGGCAACAATCAAGACTGATTGCTTCACACCTTGCTAAAATGATCATGATACTAAGTCTTTCTCAATACCTCTCTACTTTTCACTATTTCAGTGTATTTCAGCACTTATTTGTTTTTGCTCCAAACTATACTGTAAATCTTACACTGGGTTCAAATTGGACGTTGAAGTGCCGCAAAGCACACTGACTTTCAGTGGAGTGCTGCCCACTTCCTCTCAGCGTCCATGTTAACTTATTGTGGATGCCCTGGCTCAGGATCCGCATGATCTGTAGATTTGATGTGTGGTCTATTTTCCCTGCGTGCCCCGAGCACAGTTTCAAGATGGACACCCACGATTAGTGTCACCAAGTCAGTATCTAACCAAAGTTCTCCTCCTTTATTTCTGAGATATGACATTGGGTAAGGGCCAGAACATAATGATTTCACAACTGATCTTTGACTTTTTGGATATGAAATGTGATCACTTCATTTTATCCTGTAAAAAATTGCCATAGCATATGATGTTTTGACAGGTCACAGTGACCTTGACCTTTGATCAGCAGCCACCAAATATTAATCAGTTCATTCTTGAGTCCAAGTGGACGTTTGTGCCAAATTTAAATGGAAATTCCCTTTTAGTCTTCTTGAGATATTATGTACACAAGACTGAGATGGATGCAAAATCACTATCAACTTGACCTTTGAACACAGAATTGTAAACAGTTCATTGCTGAGTCTAAATGAACGTTTGTGCCAAATTTGAGGAAATTTCCTCAAGGTGTAACTGAGATCCTAGTTTATCGGTTCATCCTTGACTGAAAATGGAACTTTGTGCCAAATTTGAAGAAATTCCCAGAGAATGTTCTTGAAATAATGCATTCAAGGAAATGAGACAGGTGAGGTCACAGTGTGTTTGACCTTTGACTTAAGACCACAAAAATTTAACCACTTTATTGTTAAATCCAAGTGGACATTTGTACCAAATATGAAGATTTTCCCTGAAGGTGATTTTGAGATATCAAGTTCACACGAAAGGGGCAGACATACGAACAACCCAAAAACATAAAACAAACAGGAGTTAACACAATGTCATATGGATTGACAGGTAACTCATTGATTGGAAAAGCTTCAATGATCATCCTGCATCATCAATGTTCTGGGGGTCAGAAATACATATACACTGTGTTTCTCTTCTCAGTCTCTCCTATTCTTTTCGCCTTTTTTCCTTCCATATATATTTCCCCATTTTACTTTCCCATTCAATTCAGTTTCATTCCTTCCTTCTCTCCCTCAGTTTCTTCCAGCCCCTCACTTTGCTGCACTTTTCTGCCCAAAATATCCATCTTAGTCTCTCCTAGAAATAATTCTCTGACTTTCATATCTGTTATTTCCCTCCCTCAAAGGTTAAGTTCACTAACTCAACCTGCGGTTCTTTTCTCCTACTTGCTCTGTTTAAAAAAAAAAAAAAAAAAAATCTAATCCACCGCCCTCTCTTTCCTCCATCCCTCCCAATGGCTGCAGGGCTCTGTTAGCATTCTGTTGAGGTGCATCCATTAAATGTCACCTAGCTGGAGACAGAGAGACAGGGAGGAAAAACTGGGTGGGCTCATTTTCTTGTAAAGCTACTGAATGTGTGGTAATGTCTGCAGATTCGATACTCTGATCTATGACAGACTTTGACTCAGATAAACACAAATGTGCATGCAGAGCGAAAATGCTTAAAACCACCCACCCTTGACCCGTCTTATTCCAAATGTTATGTTTCGAATTGATTTTCTGCTTCATTGCTATTCTGCGCCTGCTTGTTTGCAGTTACACTCATGTTTTAATAGATTGTTTATAAAGTTAAGTTAACACAAGAGTTTATGCGTCCAGACAGATGGCGCAGAGATAATGGAGAGAAACTGACCTTTCAGCTAATGGAATTACTAACTGCCCTCTGATCGGCCTGCTACTGCTGCATGAGATGGTGTGTGACGGAGAAAGTGTGTTTGTCTGATGGAGAAACAGAGCAAGTTGAGCTCATAGTGTGCGTTCTGCTGTCTTGTATGTGTTCAAGAATTTTGGGGGGGCCACATGGGGGTCATGCACTTTGATTGTTTGACGAAGAGAAAGCTACCATAACTTTATGGAAGAATGTGAAGAGTCATGCTTGTGACTTACAAGCCAAATAAAACCAAATAAACCTAGGAGAAAAGGGATGAGGCATCTCTTCCATTTGTACCCACTTCTACCTGAAAATGTTCATTTGTGTTTACACCAGAAAATAAAAACATTCTGCAAATACATTTAGTGGCGAGAAAACCCAGAATCGTAAATACACATCTATCTCCAGGAAGTCATTCATTCAAAAATCAATCAGCACAAACCTCTGTTATCTTAAATTGAACTGGGAATGCATACGAGCAGTGATAATGGAATTTGTTTCTGCAGCGATTTGCTAGGTCGTGTTTTGACCCTACATTGTCATCGCAATGCATGATAATAACCCCGAGGCATCCTTGCATTGAACACTGTGGCACCATAGCCATAGCCATTATAGAAGTCTCCCATCATGCATTTGTCTTTGCCACAGAATTTTAGTGTTTTTATTGCTCTCGACCTCTGCACTCTTCAGCATCTTTGTTATTCACCATACTGCTCCTCTTGCCACCTCTCCTTCTTTGTCATTCTTTTCCCTTCCAACTCCTTATCTTTATTTCGCTGCATAGCAGCAACCCCAGGCAATATTTAGGGATCAATTTCACCAGTGCAATCATAAAGTCCAGTGATGGTGTATGTCCAAACACACCTCTTGTCCCCTTTTGTTGATAAGGTGCATTGTACTGTGTGCAAAAAATGTTGGATGAAGTTGAGTATAAATTGGATGATGTGCTGATTAAAACTATCTTATCAGGCACATTGCTGGCCTCTTATATTTAGCGTAGGGACTTAACTCTTTGGAATTAGTTTTCTTGTGCTGCATTCAGGCACCTCTTTCAAGCTGTGTAACTCTTTGTAACCAGAGCGTATTGGTTTGATTTTCTTCAAAAACATGGGGAAAAAGGCAATGACCAACTTTGCAATAAATGTTACATATATTTCAAGAAATTTGGAAAAGGTGATGAACAAAATTACCAGGAACTTTGTTTTTAAAAAGGGGGAGAATTAGTAAAAAGTATCAAAAACTACGGAAAAATGTCCAGAGAAATATATTTATAATCATAATATTTTTTATCTTTACAACTGTGTTACAAAGGGTCATTTTTTCACTTTCCTTTTTTTTGTTTTATTTTGGGTTTTTAAAAATGTCTTGCTTTTTGTTGGGCCGTGTGTTTTTAAGGGTCGCTGCCTTCTACCCATTTATTAAAAGAAATCAAACCACTTTGCTTGGGTTTCAGAGGGTTAATTAAGAACATGTACTCAAGTATTAAAGTACAATGTTTTGATGTATTTGTGCTGTACTCTATTTCAAAATACTGTGCATTTTACTCCACTACATTTATCTGACAGCTTTAGTTACTTATCAGTTAATCTTAAAAAAAAAAAACACTTGGTTTGGTGCACACGTCATTTGCAGTTCCACCAAAAAGACATTTTCTGAAACTTCACAGATCCCGTCATTTAAATAATTGCTAAAGGCACAAAGAGACAATAATTATTCAATATTTCTTAACAAAAGAAAAAAGAGATTGAGATTAGAAAAAGATTAGAGAAAATGCATTAACCACATGACCCATCTTGTGACTTCTCCTCAGACGTTTAAAAACTTTGAGATATCTTTGAGATATCAAAGCAGCCCACCTTACTTTGACTGATAATCCCTGGCTTTCAAACACACAAAAACCTGCTTTAGGAAACTAAATGAAAATGAAAATGTCTGTTTTTGCAAATGAATCCTGTCTTTGCTCAGTAAATGCTCTGTACATTGTTGTACATAAGTAAAAGATCTGAATTCATCTGCTTATATTTTACACAGCTGTTCCAATAACAGTGGCTCGCTAAATGGGAGACTGTCCAGATGTCCGTCTCCAAAATAATATTGTGGTCAGGGAGATTCAGAGTGACTTTTAAAGTTCAATTTGTGGACATATTAAAAAAAGTCTGGTTGTAGGCAACAAAATTGATTTAGTTGCTGTATGTATTATTGCCTGCAAAAATGCCAAATGATTTCTATAAAAGAGGGTTAGCAGAGTTCTTTCAGTACATCGATCTGTCCTCTAAATAGTTTGCTCAACCTGCTGGTGGATTGTCGACTGTTCCCGAGTCAAAAATGGTGATGGAGGGTTGTTGCATGTCCATTTTGTGGTGTGAAAGCCTCGGGGAGAACCAGCATCCCATCAGCATGTGGTAGAAGTGTCAGACAGAAAGGTGACAGCAAATATCTTTTCTTTGTCATACTTTCAAGTCTCTCACAGAGGAAATGCTTCTCATTTCACAGCCAGAAAAGGAATAAACCCTTTCAGCTGTTGCTGGAATAGTATTTGAAAAAAAGCATCCCTGATGAAGTCTTAAATTGGCTTTCACAGTATTAATTTATCATATTAATTATTTTTCCTCTAAATTACAAACAAGTGCATCAGTTCACCATGGCTGCCATCCGTGGCGCCAACAAGAAAATCATTTACATACAGAATGCTCCTACATCAGAATTTTTCCAGCCACAAGCTGCTGTAATTTTCAGATAACAACTTTTAACCTCATGTGTGGCTTATTTGATAATGTTTGACATTCTTGTACCCTGCGTGACATGTTTGATGTAACAGTTAATGACTAAAGGCTGGTTAAATATTGTCACCTTGCTGTCTGGTAATATCTTGACAGATGACAATAAATGGGATAATTTCCAAATCACATAGAAAATGTGTGTAATCCATAGAGCCACAGAGGAAAAAGTTGGGTCTTAATTGACCGCATGCTCAATCTGAAGGACAGTCCATGTGCTTTCGGTACCGACATAAAGAAAAGGGATATTGTTTACTTTCTCTGCACCACAGTTGACTTCTGCCGCTCTCTGTCGTATTGAGAAAGATGGAAGAAAAAGTGAGCATAAGATAAGGAATAAAGGAAGTTTTAAAGGAGAGAGAGATGATGCAAGTGGAGGTGGTCTGCCCTCTCACTATTGAAGAGGAAAGCTCACATACCATTTGCTTGGCTATATAAGCTCATCAGGGCTACATAAAACCTGCAATCAAAACGCTTTATAAATGTAAGCCATCACTTTGATTTGGATAAAACTTTGATAACTTAACATAACAAAATGCCTTGATTGCCTTCTAAAGACTCTCTCACTAGACAAAATAACCCCACTAACTACCACTGACATCTGGCTTTTGGCTTTTGTATTAATTAGGAAATTTATCTGCTCTGGCTCCAATCAGCTGTGATGAAATACAACACCCAGATGGACATGCTAATTTTCCTCCCTTTTTTGGTGCGATACAATGATGCACCACCAAAAAATACTGTAAATCCCCGTCCAAGCAGAGCTTGAACATTGTTTAAAGATAGTCCACACCAATTTTAAAAAGAAATCAATAAGTTAGGAGATCAAAAGGAAACAGACCATTGTAACATTTTCACTATCCGCCATGAACATTCTGCTGTTTACTTACTTGTTTCCCAGCATGCTGTGATGTTGAATGTGAAACATCTGTAAAAAAACAAAAACAGAAAGGCATACTGGTCTACTGTAGAGCTGTGTACACAGCTCTGATCTTTTGGCCATGGCCAAGGAACATAGTGCCTATTTTTAGAGTTTTTTTCCCTATGTTTGAAAGACCTGAGGATATAAGAAAAATAGGTTGTAACTATGATATGATTCAGACTCTTGGACAAAAAAACCTACTGACATCTGTCTTGTCTTTAATTGCAAAGGTTATGATAGCCATTCAATTGCGGAACAAATAACTCTGTAGTAATCTTGTGTATTTAGTTCTGATCAGCAGTGGTGGAAACATGACACCCGGTAGACACACAAAGGCCCTCCACATACTGTAGCTTTATTTATTTATACATTTATTCTTTGTTTGAGCATTGGCTTCTTTTTCAATTCTTGCCAATGAGGAGACGACCTAGAGAAAAAGCACCATGCCTGAGCGCTTGTAGTTGAAAGGCTCTGTTGTAGTCTCTGTCGCTGCTTTACGGTCAATCCTGAGCTGTATGGTTTGTCAGTCAGAAACTACCACAACAGAGAGCAAAGCCCATTTGTGGGATCAGATTGGCTGGACAGTGAATTTTCTTGCTGAGTTTTGTGCCTCTATCACTGCACGCATTGTAAGCTTGTTGTTATCTTGTGCCAAGTTGTGAACAAATCAAAACACACACGTTGTGAGTCATAAAAAACAATGGACTGGGAGCACTTTTTGATGAAGCATTGGGATGAGGTGCTCCCCAATGCCCTGCCACCTCTTTTCAACCAAGGAAAAACTATGCGGACGCACACCCATAACTTTCACCCCTTTTTCATCCAACTGTCTATAATGTATTTTTGTCATCTCTGCCAAACATTTTTGTCGGTCTCCGTCCAAGCAGTACAAGGTTGTCCCAGATTTGCTGGTTTGAAAGAGAAACTTAGTAAAAGATAAAAAGAAAGTAACCACTGTAACATTTTCACTGGCCTCCATGCTGCTGTGTACTGTTTATTTATCCTGTTTTCTGGCTCTTTTCTTGATGTCACATGTGATACACCATTTTAAAAAAACAACAACAAAAAAGCATACTTGTCCGCTGGCAATGGGAAAGGAGTCTAGCTGACAAACAGCATCTAAATCAGCCCTACCCCATGCAAAAAAAGAAAAAAAAAGCACAGTTTTAGCTAATTCTAAATCTGTGCATATGGTTAGCTAAATTCATTGATGCGTTAAGAAAAGGAAAGCCTTGATCATGCACAGACTGTGCAGACATAGTCTAAAAGAAAATAGAAAGCCTGAAATTAATGTCAATTGCAGCATTAGGTTCATTTCCCCTTTAAAATATAAACATAAAATAGAAATAAAAATCTGGTAATTCATTTGAAAAGGGATGATCTGCATTCTGCTGGGTAAAAATAAAGATACAAAATGAATATCTGCCCTTAGGTCAGAGAAACAGCTGTCTAATGATGGTCCTGTAAAGCTGATGTGTATTCATAGCAGGTATGAGATTAATCTATATGTAAATTTTATGTATAAATGCATTTATGGACGCTTGCCATCCCACTTAATACTGCTATTAATTATTCATTATCAGATTAATCAATGTTGCGTTTATATATGTTGTCGTTTTTCACTGTCCTTTTTCTTTTTCACATTGTGTCATGCACTTGCTTTTGCAAAAATGGCACCCATTCATATAAAAAGTGTGTTTGGATTTAACAGAAGAGAGTGCGCAGAAGAGAAACTGAGAGAGTGAACAAGAGGGCGAGAGAGACACTTTACAAGCTATCGTCTTTCTCATGCTGGAATGCAAGCATGGCTCGTCCTGCGTTACCATAGCAACAGCAGCCCATTAGGTGGCAGGAGAGTGAACGAATGAATGGGCAGGCATGCGGACAGGAAAAGAGAGAAGGGGAGAAGAAAGGGAGGGAGGCGGAGATGGAATGATGAAAGATTAAATCACGTGAAGAGAGAAGGTGGGGAAAGCAAATGTGAAGGAAGTGTTGCCGTTGAAGTAAAAGGAGGGAAGGAAGCAAGGACGGAGAGACAGAGGTGAGGAGATAAAGGTGGGAAGTACGTAGCTGTGAGAATGAGAGAGGAGAGGAAAGGTAGAGGGAGATGTGGATGACAAAGTGGCGAGAAAAAGACAGAGATCAGAAGGAAAAGGAAGCATGTCAGAAGAATCTGTAAAAAGCCTTGTGGTTCATCATTTTCAACTTTTTCATTAACTTTAAACACAGCTCTGCTGCGGCAGTACCATCCAAAGGTTAACTGGTTTAACCAACTTCTCACTGTGCCACCTGCTGTTTTTCTCACCCCTCTGTCTTCTCTTCAACTCTGCTGTTCAAGAATTATTTCAGTTTCTCTTCCATATTCTTCCCTACATTAAAATCAGTGTTAAAACAGACTCTACATCTTAACATCCCTGTCCCTGCTATGCAAAAAGTATTCATAAAGTCATTTATGAAGCTGTCACACTAGATGTGTTTTTCTTTTATTTTGAAATATTGTATTAGAAAATCCGTTTGGAAGCGTTAGAATTTGCTAAAACTTTTTAATTGTGTGACAAACTTTTCAAAAATAGGATATGGTATATGCTGAATAAACTCTGACAAAGATAACATTTAACTCTCTTCCCAGTATTCCCAAAATAACATTATTTGTCTCAGGACAGCATAAAACATGGCCAGTACTAGCTGACATGGAAAAACTATAGATGGTTTAAATGGCCATGGCAACTTTTTTTTTCTTTTCTCTGGTTTGCAACCTCTGCTCCTTCTACTCTGTTTACTGGCAGATTCAACCATGTCTCACTGTGTTGGCAGATTACAGCCCTGCGTAAGGCTAAGCCTGTATCACCAGCTTTTGATGAAACTGCGCTTTACTTAGCCTTAAACACACCAAACTGGCATTTCTGTTTAAAGCAAATTTGTTTCTTCCTCTGTAGCATTATTAAATGTAAATCTTCCCACATTGTGCTTTCAGTCAACAGACATGTCAAAGATAGACACACATACATATTTAATTTATCTTGTAATTATCTTGTTCAAAGATGGCCATATTCTTTGTTTTTATTATTGTCACCAAATCCCATAAAAACGAAACCAAAAAACTCAACCATGAATTAATTATTCTGTGCAGCAAAATCAATTCTCCTTTATTTACCTCAGTGGCAGAGAAAACCAGACTCTGATTTTGTAATTTTCCCTGTTCCCCAGTAAATGCAAATGCTGGTCTCAATGTTTACCTTACCATTTCCACAGCATTAATTCTATCAGTATAGCAACAGTCACACTGGGTATTCTACTTTTTTATTGTTTTGCAAAAAAAAAGCTACCATGAATCAAACCCAGTACCCTCCAGAATATTCTTTTATCCCGTGTGCTGAGTTTTATTGACAATAGCTTAACATCAGTCAGGATTATGGCAAATAAGAAACGACTAAAATAAGCCTGTATAGAAACTGAATTTCTGTGACTGTCGTTGTACGTGCTTTATCAAAGGACTTTCTTGATTTTCGTGAAGATGTTTTGCCTCTAATCAAGTGTCTGCTTCATTTAAGAACTTCAGAACTCAGTTCTGAACTGAAGAAGCTGCTCGAATGAGAGGCAAATCGTCTTCAAGAAACTTAAGCAACTATATGACACCTAGAATGACCATGACCTGGATGACTGAGAGTCTTCATCATCAAGATGTGACTGTTATACTGATGGAATTAGCACTGTGAAAATGAGGAGGGTAGATTTATTTTTACAATCTACCCTCATCCCCTGTTTCCCCTCTTCCTCTTCTCCTGTCCATGTGTACAAATAGCACAGTGTTATTAATACACACTGTCTTGGAGGCAATGAAATAATCTGACAAGCGGCAAAAAGAGAAAAAGCACAGGAGGGGACAGGAGAGTGGAAAGAACGAGCAAAATGATGAAGAAGTATCAAGAAAAAGAGAAACACAAGAGTGATGTCAGATCAGAAAGTGGAGAAAAAACAGACGAAAGACTGAGAAAGTCTTCGTGTGAGAGGAGATGGTAGAGAGGAGAAAAGACGGAGAAGAGATAGAAAGAGTGAAAATAGATAATTGGAGTGAGAAGAGGGCAGGATGAGCGAGGATGATGGAGAGCAAAAGAGTGAAAGCCGAGAGGAGTGTGGCGGAACGGAGGGGATATGACAACGGAGTCTTTCATGATGGCTGTAGAGCAGAAATGGGTTTTCAGATCACTCTCATGCACTCTGTGCCAATTTACATGCCTCTATGCCACCTACAGGCTGCACAGAGGGGAGGAGGAGAGGATTTGAGAGAGCAACAGGGGAGGAGAGACGAGCTGCTGCAATGGAAGGAGGGGAGACAATGAGAGGAGAGGAGAGGAGTGAAGTAGAAGTGGGAGAAGAGATCGGATGAGAGGGAGCGAGGGAGGTTTGAAGGAGAAGGGAGAGGAAAGAACACAAAGAGGCGAGGACAAAGCGGGAATAGAGGAAAAGGTGATCTCCTACACACTGTGTTGTGACATCCTTATACTGCGCAGACGTCAGGGTGGGTGAGTGGGCAGACAAAGCCGAAGACCTTGATGCAAAGAGTTTTTGCACTGTGTCCCCCGGATATTAGTCTGCTTAAACACTCGCTTACGGATCGGGAGAAATTGTGATTTTAGTTAACTGTCTGCCCACGATTTAAAGGGATACTATGGTTTTTAACCAACTTTGTATCAAAACAATATGGGTAGTATGTATAGATAAACTGTGGTAAACTTCCCTCCATCTAACCGGTGCCTAGATCTCTCCTCCCCCACGACTAAACTCGATATCCAGCGGCTCTCGGGCTGTTGCTCAAACAACAGACTGTAGTTCTGCATTTTCATCACTCATGCCGCCACCGTGAGTACAGAGCTTAATCAAGAGACTTATCCGCCCCTCTCTCTGTCTCTCAATTCAATTTATTTTCAATACAATTTGCTGTATTGGCATGAATGTTTGTAAAACAATATTGCCAAAGCCTCAGATACAGTTAAATTATGATATGTATAAATACAAGAAAAAGAAAAAAATAGTAATGATATTCAAATCATCTCTCTCTCTCTCTCTCTCTCACTCTGTTAAACTTTGACCAAAACCAATCAAATGGTAAAACTAGGCAGTGCTGAACCAATATAAATCAAGATAATGTTACTTCACTGCCTAATTCCCCTCTAAAATGTTCTTAGGAACAAATTTTAGTAGCGTGTTTAGCTATAAGTGAAGCTGTATAAGTAAAAGGTCTATATGGTGTATATAGATTTTAGATTTTTTTTTCCTTATTTATATATTTTTGTAATATTTTATCCTTTTTTAGCACTTTTACTTTTTGTATTTTTCTCTCGCTTCTGACTCTTGAGCAGCTGTAAGGTGTGAATTTTCCCACTGTGGGATTAATAAAATCTTATCTCTCAGAAACAGTGAACGGTTTGCAGATATGTTTTAAACTTTTTGTTTTTATGTTGATTTAAAAGTAAGAAAAAGTGATAAGGGCAGTGTTCCTCTGCCTTTAAAACTGTTGCTAATACAAATAATGTGAGTTTTAGGAGAAGAGAACAGGAAAAAAGAGAAAGTACAAAAATTTTTGATGAATTAGGAAATAAGCAGAAATCACAGCCAAAATGACATCAGCTGAGAGTGCTGAGGAGTAAATATGACATGTGGTTAATGTGAACCCCAGGCTAAAATCCCCTCCGCCCGCAAGTCTTATCGAAACCAGGTTGACGACCACACACAGCGCTGTTTTCCGAATCATAACGCCGCTTCAACACACTCAATATAGTCATCACAAATGAGATGCCGCTGTGAGGAGAAAAAAAAGCAGCATATCTCTTATTTTAGGGTCTTTTCTTATGTAATTGTCAACATCTGCGCGTAACAATGTGATTTTACACTTTGTCCCTTGAAGTGTGGCGTGTGGCAGAGAAATGATGCTAAGGATTGGATAATTAGATGAAGTGCTCTCCTCATTCTCTCTATCTCTCCCTCAGTCTGCTTTCCATTTGTTCTCTCCCTCTGTCTCAATCACATAACATGACTATCTCTGTGTGCTCGCTGCCTGTGTCTCCTCTGCCGTTACCCTCTGGCTCCCTCTCATTCTGACAAACTAGGACATGAAAATAAGCCTCCGCAGTGCCAGGAGAATGCTAAATACAGGGCCTCTTTTCTTTGGCAGTGCCTCTTTAATCAACTTCCTCTTATCTCTGCCTTGCATCCCTTGTTTCTCTCTTTTCAGAATGTAATGGAGGAGAAATCTGTACACCGCCAACGTCTTCTCCTCTCAACACTCTTCCTCCTCCGTCCTCTCTCGCTTGTTCGTTCGTCTGCCATTGCGTCTCTCGCTCGCTCCCTCAATCTCTGTCGTTCCTCTCGCCACCTTGCTTATTCTCTGCCATGCTGTATCTTTTTCTGTCTCGTTTCTTTGCATTTTCCTCGCTTTGCCGCCTTGCCTACCTCCCTCTTGCCTCGCTGTCTTCTCTGTGTCGCATCCCTCCTTGCTCTCCAACTTGTCTGTTCACTCTCCCTTTTTATACGTCTTCCTCTTCCATCTGTTTCCCTTGTCCACCTCTGCAATTGTCTTGCTGCCCTCATTAAGAGTATTACAATCTGCTCATGCACAAAGCAGCATGGTTGACGTTGCCAAAACATGAGTCAGCTCTACACTAGTGGACATTTGCATACCAGGAGATGACACATAGTTATTAGTGTTGTCTCTGAGTCAGTGTATAAATTGCTGTAAATATTACTGTATATTTAGTAATTCTCTTTATGAGAGTAAAGCCCAGTGTACACTGTAAGATTTTGGGCTATCCCAGACACAAGTTGAAAGAAAAGTCGCAGTCTTGTGATCAGAGGCAGACTGGGATAGAATTCTGACAGTGTCAGAAATTTTGGATGAGCATCTTAACATGTGAATGCTGTCATGACCTACATCTACCATCCAAGCAACAGAAATGTAGCTTGAAATGATGCACTGATCAGCCCAACATTGGCATTAATGCTACATGCTAGTTCATGCTTATAAATACTTGGAGCTCTCGTTGCAAAATTAGCGTGCAAAGTTGGCCTCTTCTTCCCAGCCACAACTATGTCCGCATTCTCCTCCTTGCCTTTTTCAGTTTTTTTTGACACACATATTTACCACTATTGGGTGCAATTCGTGGATGACGCACAGTGATAACATTTTTTCTTGCATATTGATGTTGATGGACATATGTTGTAGCCTGCGTTTCTGTAGGTCGCACAGTCTGCATATATCAAACATGATGTCGTACTAAAGTTTATTAAGTGAAGCTTGCACTGAACTGATAATATTGAAAAAAATCTCACAGTCTGCAAGAGGCTTAAATCCCAAACTAGATTTACGACCTTGCGACTGTGTGACCCTGCAAACTGTTCAAGTTGCAGTCACAGTTTACATCCATGTCTGCAAACGTGGATGCTTCACAAGCATCTTTAGATTAAGGTTTAGATTGGCCAGTTGACATCGCTGAAACTCTTTCCTGCAGTGTTGTATAACAGCTTTGTCTCATTTTTGGTCTGAAATGTGTTTAAAGGTCAACTTTTGCATTTTTCAACCTGGACCCTATTTTTTTATGTTTTTGTTTCTACTTGACTTGTCAATAGGGATCATATTGCAGCTTGTTTTGATGCTATGGCTGCAGTGATTTCTCTCAATATTGGACCAATTTCAAAAATTATTGTCTACATTAGTCACTTAAACTTTAAAACATTGGGAAATTGGATCCAGATTAAAAAACACAAAATGCACAAACAAACAAACCAAAAAATTAGAAGGTTCCTTTTTAATCCCACCACCATTTGTTTCAGAAAAATCTAACACTGAAAATTCGATTTTCCAGAATTGCCACCATCAGTGGACCTGCTCCAGGAGTCAAAGTAAATTTGCGATTACATAACTGGAAGCATGACAGAGGTTATATAAACATAACCCAGCTTTATATTGGTGGACATACCAGAAAGAAGCACAATGGCACACACTGTAGAGGTGTATGAGGTGTGAATCAATGGAGGAATAACTGAACTCTATTGCACCTGCAGGGATTCTCTAAAGATCAGAACCACCAGAGCTGTGGTGTGGAGAGGTGGTGTCTTTAACATTTAAAGACCAAAATGTATTTATTCTTAATCAAAGCCAAAAAGAAAGATATGAAATTAGTCTGAGTGTTTGTGTGTGTGCATGTGTGCGTGTGAGAGAGAGAGAGAGAGAAAGAGAGAGAGAGAGAGAGAGAGAGAGGCAACATTAATGTTCATACAACCATTGAACAACAACATTGAAGTAGGTCACTCGCTGGACCTCGTAGTTATTATCAGCTCATTCTCATTCTTAAGTTGTCAAATACAGCCACTTTGTAAGTGATTTTGACGTGAGATACAGACACCAAGACATTTTATGAGCTGTATGATATGCCACTGGGCAGCGTCACCTTGTAACATGGTTGGAAAGAACCTTTTGTAGTGTAATGACACGCCGCCAGTCGGCCTGATGGCAACCATCTACCACCACATCTGTATGATACATGGACAGGTGGCATCAGTCAATAATACAGCTGGATGGAACCTGTCACTGCTGTATGATACGCCGTTGGAAGGCATCGGGTTGAAATACTAAGGCTGCTACAGGGTGGGCAGGAGGTGGATGGGTCCAACTAACCACGGACTTTCACTGAGTAGCTGGGTGTTTGCTTCCCATATGATTGTAAAGCCAAACCATGATGTTTTTTCCTAAACCACCTGTGCTTTTGTAGCCTAATTCTAACTATGTGCTTTTGTTGACATGTGACGACCTGGGATGAGAATGTGTTGCTATTTTGTGTGTGTGCGTAGGTGAGAAAGTGAAACCAAAACAAAAGCAAAAACTCTCTTTGAATCTAAAAGACAGACGTTTCATAACGTACCACAATCTGCTCTGTTGCCTCTTTAAATCCCTTTATTACGTCTTCTCCTTGTATTTCCATTCTCTCTCCTTTGCTATGTTATTCTCCTACTTGTGTCACTTTCTTCTGTTCTTGTCCGTTCTTAGTTTCCTATGTTTCCACAGCAGTTTCCATAGTTGTGTATGTGTGTGGTATTTATGTATTGGCTAATATATTCCCATTGAATGGATGCAGGCCAGACTCCTGTCGACTCCAGCATGCCTGCTTAGCATCAATTAAGTTTGCTGTGGACGGCAGGGCCATTTTCTCTGCTATTATCTCTGTATTCTCCCCCTTTATCTGCTGCTCAGTAGTCTCTCTTTGTTACTTTGCTTTTCTTTTACACTCTACTTTCCAGTTTCCTTTCTCTTTTTTTATTCCCCCTATTTCCTTCATTTTCTCTTTTATTCTCTTTTTTTCCTTTTTCTTAAACATCAATGTTGACCCCTCTCTCTCTCTCTCTCTCTCTTTCATATTGTTTTGAAAATGGGGACTAAACTCTGATGGAGCTTGGTTGTGGTGAGAACTCAAAAGCAAACCAACCTCAAGATTGGTTGATAGTCGACGTGTGAATTCAAAAGTTCAACTACAAAAATCTATTGAAAGTGTCTGCTCAACAAAACACTTTTCAAGCTTGTTGTGCTCTGTGCAGTTATCCATGACCTGCTATTTGGTTACCATGGTAACATGTAAGAATATCAGCATAAAGGTGTGGGGCCTTTTCCCTAATAGTGATTGTAAGGAAATGGATTAAGGGCAACACCCTAAGTGTATATGGTGAAATTTTAAGTGATAGATACTATAAGACTTCCTTACTTTAAGACAGTTTTTTTTGTATTACAAGTTTTCTAAGATGTCATGTTTAAATATATAAATGATGCATTATATAATCAAACATGCGCTCTTTTTAGTACTCCATAAATAAGAAAATATTGTATATAAAATGTTAAAATTAGATTATGAATTATATATGATTATATACTAACAAACCCCTGTGTAAAAACCTCTAGAATATAGATAAAAATAAAACTGGAAGGTTTTGTTTTTGTTAGTGCTACTCAATTGAATATATCTAGCTCAGAGTATGAGAAAAATGGCCTTTGTCATTATTGTATAATTTCATACCTTTTTTGACCAATAATTAGATAGATAATTAGATTACTATTATAAAGACTTTTTTGTGTTATGGAATATGCAAATGAGGCAGTATCTAATTAAAAAACATTTTTTATGTAATTCCAAAAAAGAAGAAAAGAAAAAGAAAATAAACATCAAAATGTTAATTTTGGATGTATTTTTTCCACTACACTTTAAAACGACATGTTATGGAAGCAAAATTGCCCAAAATCTCAAACTATTGCAAGAAAAAAAAGGTTTTCACCTGTAGTGTCTCGCCTTATAACAAATGTGTTGTGCTTGTGACTATTTCTTACAGATCTTCATTAAAAGCGAGTTAAATGTAACTAGTGACCGGAATCCCCTTTGACAGGAACTCTCTGCGGTACAAGAAGCCTCATTTTCAGCCACAGCTCGTCTGTCCATCATTATTTGACAGATGAGGTCAAGTTGAAGACTTGACTAATGCTGCTCATAAACGACAATTTCTTTGTGCGCTCTTTGTCACCATTGGAGAAGATAATTGAGGCTTTCAAATACAGTGAAGTGCAGTGTGACTAGCTGTCAGTCACTGGAATAGATTATTTTTGATGTTTCTTCATGCGTTGACAATATAGGATGACAGCTCAACAATATGTTCATGATTTACCTGTCAGTATGTGTGACCTCATGTTTACACATTCTTTGTTTGTTACAAATGCTATAAAATCTAAAAGGAAGACAATGTATTCATTTTATTTTATTCTGTTCAGACCAAAACTGAAGTTGTGAGAGCAACTTAAGAATGTGATTGTAATGTGTTTCCTTGTTTTTAAGGCCCCAGGAACCGTAGCTTTGGAGACAATTTTGTACAGTGCCCAATTATAGAGTTACAACTTCAGGGTCCGTTTCTGTTAATCAGATGATACGTTTATTTTTAGGATCACAACCCCCATAAATTAACTTGTTTTACTATCAGGATGTTGTCCATTTGGTCCATTATTTTGTCTAGAAGTCCAGAAGAGTTGCACAATTTTTAACCCATTCAAGTTAGCAGAGGGCTTAACTGGAAAATTGCTGCTTGACTGTCGAAAGTGTTTAATGTGCTCCCTCTATGGGACCAAATACAGAGAAACAGAGTGGAAAATCTGGGTAATTTTGAAGTCATTTTTGGCTCCATATGCTACACAGTAACCGGCAGTGTATCGAGTTCTATTAATACATCAATGCTTGTGTTGATGTATTGTGTTACATTGTGATTGTGATTTCTTTTTAAGAAAGGGCAGTTTGGTAATGCAGACGTTGTAATGTGGGTAGTGTGTCCAAGTCAACATAAACAAACTTACCAAGGACAGATACTCAGTCAAAATTGGCTGGTGCCACATATCTGCAACAAGACAGAGAAGCGGAGCACACAATATCATTTCTTAACTCAGAAAGCTGCCTTTTAACAGTTCAAATTATGACATTCAGGTGGATGATGATGACAAGTAGGAGGATGAGGACTGCACACAGACAGAAAAGGCGAAAGTGTGAAGACATGGAGGAGGACAGTTCAGTCCCTTCATGCAGCTGCATTGCCAAGACTCAGTGAGAGAGTGGCGAAAGTCAGGGAGGTAACTTCAGTAGAGAAAAGCAAGGGAACAAATTTGTCTTTACACTTTGTCTCGTATAGCAGTTTTTCGCAGTGAGGGGAACAAAAAACAAAAGAAAAAAGAAATGCATCAGACCTGTGCAAGGTTTCTGTCACATTAAAAGTGTGCAAAGGCCTTAAACCTCCCCTTCCTACTGCAGTGCAATGCAAAGTCTTTGGGATGTAGTTTCTTTTTAGGGGTCAGGAGTTTTTGGTGTGCGTGTGTGTGAGTACATGTGTGTGCTTTGGAGGTTATTGACTCACATTTTATCTATTATTTACTGTTTCTCTCCTAATTACTTTTATAGTCAATGTAGACCAATGTAAACCTCTTTTTTTTTCATTCTTTCTTTTCATATTGCTTCATCATCTCCTCTTCTTTCAGTCCGTGTATTCATCTTTTATATTGAGAACCCTTTCTTTTTGCCTGACTTGAGCCAATATTTGCTAATTTTCAGGATCTCCAGCAGCCTTACTGTCTGGATTGGCTGTTACAATAAAATCAGTAAAAAGAGAAGAACGTTGGGTTTATAGCACAACAATCTGTTGATATATTTTTTTTATCTCTCCCTGTCTTCTCATGCTCAGCTGTCTCTCTTACCATCTTTAACTTCTCCACTTGGCTCTATTGTTGTTTTGCCATCACATTTCTCCCACCTTCATGTCTCGGTGTGAGAAAAGGCCACAGCCAATTACACCGTGAAAGGGGTCAAACTCATTTCAAACGCTATCCTCCCACTCTCACTCAACCCCCACCAGCCCCAAACCTATATCGCCCTCTTTCTTCTCCCACGGGGGTCAAACATTACACCGCCGCTATCAAAGAGGGTCAGACAAGCCAGTAACATGTCAGGTCGAGGCCTCCCTTTCTCGCTTCCACTTCCATCTCCTCCTCCCCCTTTTCCTTTCGCTACTCTGCCACTCTGTCTTCTCCGTGTTATCCTTATCATAATGGAGGGATTAAATAATGTATTAAGCTGAGCTATATTGCGGTTGTCCAGGGGATGTCACGGAGTGGCTTAAACATTGCCCTTGTGAATGAATGTTTTAAAAGGGTAAAGGATTCCTAAAATCCCAGAGACACCCTGCCAGTCCGGGAGCACGGCTAAGTCCAAAGGGCAGAAGACAATTAAACCTGCGGATTTGATCCCTGTAGCCGAGGCGGAAAGGAGAGACTGAGGAGGACTGGGTGATAGACGTAAGACGGCAGACTGAGAGAAAGTGGCACGATAACATATTGTGATGGCAGATGAGGAGACAGATTGACAGGGAGACTCAACAGGTTTCCTCTACACCTGGCAACATGGTAAAATGCATCTCATATCCAGAGGTGATTTAGCTGGATTATATTTACACATGGGATTAAATTTTGTCTCGGTTGTAAACACTGTAGTCTCAGTTCTCCCACCAAAAACAGGTGTCATTTCCTCTTGTATAATTTACATCTTTTTAAATCGAGAGGAAACGCATAGTATAAGTACAATGGCCATAAATGTTTTACAAGCAACAATTTACATATATCTATGCCACCTGTTGATTTAGCTTGCGGTACCTGGTTATCCTGTTTTTTTTTTTTAAATTAATTTCTACACATAGGCCTAAGTTGTTCTTACAAATTGTCTAAATGCTTAAGGCCCTGAATAAATTTGCATCGTGACTCAAAAAGACTACATCCATGTTGGCAGCTCTATGAGGCTATACTTATTGTGTGTTCCATTTGCAATCAGAAGTCAGAATTCCCAGTTGGAAAATTCAACCAGAACGCCCCCGGAGGTCGGATTTCTGACTCAGAAAGCAAGCCCCCAGTAAGCGTGCCAACCTCTGTTTATGTAGTGGCCAAAAGCAGAATTATATTGTTATCAGGCCCAGAAAGACTTTTCCCTATAGTCTCACATTAGGAAAAAGATGTCTGTATCAGTAAATATCAGTAAATCAGTAAATCATTTTTTGTTACTACTTGTTTCATCATCTAGATTTAAGCCATCCAGTTCAATAACATATGGAAAGCCTGAAAGAGCCGCAAGATTACATTTTTTAGCTCGGAAGTCACTCGCTCCGCCAGCGGAAGCTACCCATATGGTCCGCTGTAAGTCTCTATTGTGCATGCCTTAGAACATGGTCAAATTGGGTGTGACGGTGCTTTGAGCTAAGTATATATTTAGTTATCATGTCAATGCTAACATGTTGATGTTAAGCAGGTATAATGTTTATTACATTCACCACCTTTGTTTTAGAATTTATTCTGAGGCGAACATAAATGTCAAATAGCAGTCCATTTAATAGCTGTTAAAGATGGTTATCTCAAAACCACAGATGTCAATATCATAGTTGCGTTAGAGGAAAAGTTCATACAGTATAAAACAATCAAATAGCAACCACGACATCATCATTGGTTTGTGGACTAAAGCCTTGAGTTCAGCATTTCAGCCCTTGTCATCTCGGGGTTTTTTTAGCCTGTAGTTACCATATTTGGAGGAGAGGATAGAGATGTGGAGGAACGAGGGATGAAGCTGACTGAGAACCCAAGATGATCCGTCACAGAAAACCTGGTCACACCTGTCAGCAAATGAAAATCCACGCCCCGTGTGATTGTCATGAAGAGGGCAATTAGCTTCAGAGACCAAAACCATTTTTTGAATCAGCCTGCCAACCTCTATTTCTGCTATACAGTTTTAACATGGGGGTATATGGGGATTGATTGGCTCCTGGACTCAAGTGGTCATTCAAAGTTCAGTTTTTGGCAATTCCACATTGGCTTCAGTTGTAGCCCAAGGGATTGACACTTGAAAATTAAGATAAAAAGTGGGATTCCTCATCTGTGCATCATAAATATCTACTGACTGACATTGTCATCCCTAGAGTCATGCTGTTAGCCAGGCTTAAAAATTGCAGTCATGTACAAGTCCGTGGAGCTGTGGATCAATACTGTAAGGCTCATGGATACATAGACAAAGGGTAGGAGACAAAAAGTTGCAGAAATGTTCGCCTGAGTGCAGAAGGACTCCTTGTCACTTGTGAATAATAGGGTGCAAAAGGTCACCTCCTCTTTTTGTCCTCATGTCTCTTGATTATTATTGAGGAAACAAAAGGCCAGCAGACTAAGAAAATAATCCCAGCGGAGCCAGAGAGATACAATGGAAGGAAAGACAGCACATATTTCATAACTACCATTACAGATTGTTTTTGTACTATAGTACAGCTTGTTTTGTATTGTTTCTCGCTTAATTAGTGATTGTATCAGAATATAATAAGAGTCAAGAGACCTGACCTCAGTCAGTTGACGCCTCATTGTTTGGAAATCACACAGTACATGTTTGATCCCGTTGTGCAGTTAACATGTTAAGGATAATGTGAAATTTGCTTTTTTTTAATTGAAAATCAATCAATGAAAAAAAAAATCAATGCATTTGAGCAAAGATAACACTAAAAGGTCTGACAGACGTTCATGGAACTTTTTTTAAATTATTATAAAGAAAGTAATTTTTTTTTTTTTTTAGCTTTAACATAAAAAACAATTCCAATATTTTCATGCTGACAGTTTCAGAAACTCCAAAGCTGTACCTTGATTTCCATGAAATATGCACAGTAATAAAATCACCATCTTATTCATTATCAGGAAAATTGTCAATTGACTTGAATCAAGGCCCATTTTCTTGCTTTGAGATTCATATTCACTCACATAAGTGCAGAATTCCTGGAAAAACCCAGGAAATATGCATGAATCGAATTATGTCCAAGGTGAATTTAGCCTCCATAGGTGAATCACCAAACAGTGTCATGTAAAATAATCTCTCTGCTGTTTTTCCATTGAAGACCCCTACACCTTGCCTGTACTGACATGAATACTTTCCTTTAACTTGAGTTATAAATGTGGCATTAAATTGCCCTTTTTAGTTTTGGAGTGGTATGAATGTCTCGTGGGAATTTATGTTAATATTTGATATGTTAATATTTGTTTTGCTGTCAGCGAATGAATAATGCAGAGAAACTGAACTGAGGATTGGCACACACTGGTGTTTTCATTGCTGGATTCATAATGATTGTTCTCTGAAGGCTTTTATTTCTCCCTAAGTGGCCTTTGTGTTTTTGGGGCTCAGTATTGCCATTAATACCGCTTGTTAGCTGCATCACTAATTTGTACACACACAACTATACAAAGCATATATGCATGCACATTCTTATGCAATCCTACATACACTTGTGCACGCACACAATAAACACCGGCAAACGGTGATTATATTGCAAATATAAATGCATCATTCTCTCTTTTCAGATGCAAATGCACAATGAAAATGAAGGTTCAAGGTTCAACCACAAAGCACAAAAGCATCGCACCAAAACTCAACAGTTTTTGCATAACACACAAAAAACACAATGGATTGGTAGATTTGATGTCTCTACATATGAATGCTTCAGCTACAGGGCAGATCAAAGCGTGAAGCAAACAATCTGAGCTTGATTGTAATTCTGTGTTAATTTCCATCATCACCACTATAATAACATGCTGCTAATTTTGTATACTTTGGCCTTTGTGCTGCAATTAAGGGCAACAATGGTGATTATCATAATCATGTTTGAAAATTCACTGGCCTAAATATTTCATATTTATGCTTTCGGTGCACTATTCACTATAAAATGCTTTCCAAACTGCCTGTAATGTGAATAATAGCTTATATCTGAGGCCTCAGTGACATGTCAGTAGCTCTCACTGTGCTTGGCTGACCTGGGTACAGCGTAATACTAAATGTTTCCCATCTCTTTTTATACTTTCTTTTGTACTTGTTTTAGTAGACCCAAGGCATTAGACAAAGACAAATGTAGAGGAGGCAATATAGCAGCCCAACAGGCAAATACTAAATGGGAGTTTTTATGTGTTTATTCCAGCCCAAATCTCTACAAATTAGGTTCAAATGGAGAATTCTGAACCTCATCATTTTTGTCCAGTGACAATATGAAGTGAAACAAAGTAGTAGTGTGCCCTGTATGCAGTGAGGTACAAAGTAGGGATGTGGAGGTTGTTGGGCATACAGCAACTGGGCGGTATTTAATATTCCATACCTTCCTGAAATTCCAACGGGGTTATGGTATAGATGGTATGATGAAGTCAAAGTCAAATGTAGATCAATCCTAAATACAAATGCGATCTGCCAGGGACATATTCACTGAAGACTTTTCAATGCTTTCAGATAAAAAGATATGCCATTAAGCCTCATGAGAACAGCCCAAAAGATACATGTTGACTATCCAAACTTCTCCGCAAAGTGTTTTAGGTGGATCAAAACATACAAAATACAAAATTTAAAAAAAGAAAAAAATAGGGTGACTGCATTACATACGCAAATACTGTATGTGCGTTATGTTGTTTATCCACTAATGAATAAGCAAGGCATACAAACTGACATTCAACTAATTGCAGCTTTATACCCAGCACACAGAGGAGCTTCACCCTGTGTATTATGTGTTGTGACTGACCATTGAAGCCACATTAAAGTTTGATAGATCTCTCTCTAATGAGGATGGAATATTTTTGACCTGTGAGCTTGTTCTAGACTCAGTTGAGTACCATAAATAAACACTTATTAGCACACTTATTTTTAATTAACTGGCTCAAAACAATAATTAGCATATGATTTTTATTAATATGGAAGTGGGCCAACAGCATCTCTCATTAAGTAAATGGAATGCTGACTTGTTTGCTGTTCTCGGTCTGATTTGATATGACATGATAGACCGAAAAGAGAAAGACAGAGCACGGGAGAAGGTTAAATATGCAAATGACGAACTGCTACCTCTGCCGAAAGAATAAAAACAAGTATTCTCCCTAAGTAAAAGGCATACTGATGCGTTTGATGTTTACAGTCTACAGAAAGTTCAAATTTGAAAGTATGCACTTACATAACTGGAACTCTTGAAAATAAATCTTTATCATAAGCAATCCAGGTCGTAGGCTATACAGTATTTGAACCTGTGACATTAACTGTAAAAAGTGGGCTTCTGCTGCTCTGGTACATCAGCTCCTTTTCCTCTTTTTCAAACTTTAGTTAAATTAGGTTCTGAACAAAAAGAAAGCTAATAAATTGCTGTAATTCAAGAATAACCCCCATATCTTTCTTACAGCTGAGGCAGTTATAGGGGACAGTGCTTCATCAGCTGAATTTCAGAGGCCTGGAAGGATATTATCAGGTCAACTTATGCCCTCAATCCTATAGCTGTATACCACTAAAAGTAGAAATTATATTGTCTCAAACCAATGATAAAGGGCAGTGCATAAAGGCAGGAGAGGTAGATAAAATAGTCAGAAGATGGGATGAGAATTTGCAAGGGGATTAAAAAAACAGGAGGATTAAAGGAAAAAAGTATTATTAAAAAAGGAAATTAGTAAGTCATCAGCACGGTTAAATGTAGAAGAATGAATTCTCTTTATTAGGACCTGTTGTTTTGGGAATCTTTCAGGGGCTAGACACACCATTGATTTATTCATTTCAACAGAATCGGCCAGAGCACTCTCATACCTAAATGACAGTATTAGTCAGTTTCCACTGACTACCAAAATGACTTTTTTGACTACAGCCCAAAACAACACAACACAACAACTTTAAACTCTTCCTTAAGCAGTTCTATTCCTGGACTACCTGGTTAGGATTAGACAAAAAAAAAAAAAAACATGGTTAGCTTGAGGAAAAACGTCATGGTTTGGTTTTATATAGGTACTTAAATACGTAAATGAGTACATTAAATACTTTTGTCACTAACGTAATGTGACGTATGACATGTGACATACTTCATATATGACACGTCACATTAGTCACTAGCTTAGCATGCTACTCATAATAGCATACTAAGCTATGCTGTAATAAAAAATAAGTCAACATTGATATTGGGATGCAAACACGGGTCTCCTGGGTAAAAATCCAGTGTTTGTTTGACCGCTCGTCCACCCTACAAGGGCCTCTCTGATGTTTGTACAACAATTTGTAGACTTTGTTGCTTTTTATACTAAATCAAGTCACTTTTGCTGCTGCTCATGTAATAATTACAGCAGCCATTGGAGGGCATCACATACCAGTAAATGTAACTATGGGTCATAATAGCCTACTTGCATGGTCAACCTTTGTTTTTCGGTGAGAGTGGACTAGGATCGGTTCGATCAAGGGACAGGTTCAAGTAGACAAAATAGAGTAGTTGGAGTAGAGTTCCACTTTGATGAATGACCACTGACAAGCACAAAGAGCTGTATTTTCCCTCCTAAATACTTATTTAACTGAACGAAATAGTATCAGGAAAGAAGTACACAGAATGGCAGAGATAAAATAGAGGAAATCTCCAGGAGCTATTGTGACTGACAATAGCCCAGCTGCGTTGGGTAGCAATTTAGCGGTTAGCTTCCCAGTTACAGCTTATTACCAAGTAGCTCTTTGAGTAGTAACTGCGTCACCATGCTGGAAGCCCCACCTTTTTCATGTGGATGAGCAAATGTCAGTTGGTGGTGTGTATGCCACATTTCAGGGTACAGTCACCACCGCCTGTGGAGGCTATGTTCCTGTTGAATGTGGGCCGTGCCAGATGTGATGCTTTTATTTTTGTTTGTTAGCTGGTATGCTAGTGAGCAGAGTAATGTTAGCTAACTTGCTAACAAATACCGTGAAGTACTTTTTTTGCGCAATTTCTATTTGCTTACGTCTGTCTCCCATCACACTGGCAGCCAGGACGCATCTCTCATGTGGGGCAGTTTGTATTTTTCATGGCCAGTATCAAATGATATAAGCTAGATAGACATGGCAACAAGTAGGGTAAACCACGCACGTCTTTGCTGTTGGTTGAGGCTAACTTTGCTGGTCAAAGTTAACCAATATTGAACTTCACACATTGTAAGAGTGCAACCTTGCTTTGCCACTAGATAATTTTTTTTTACATGCCCCTTTTGCTCGCACTGCATAGAAGTAAATTGGAGGACTATATTTCCCAGTGTTAGTGTTCATTCATGTGTGACCAAACCATAACACTGTGACAATGTGATTAAGCATAGGTGAGACTGTTAGAGCTGGTTAAAGAGGGAACTCGTCTGGATATTGCCTGTTATAATATGAACATTATATCTTATTAGCTTGCTTTGCGCCATCAGTCCTTTGCCTTTATGTAATGCTTACATAATGTTGAATTTCTTCGCATGGAATCATCCTTTCAAATATTTGCACAAATGTACAGAACACACCAGTTATCAACATGCATAGTATATTTGTTCTGAACATATTTGCTGTATATGATGACAATGTAGCAGCAAAACTGCATAATGATGATCATCTCCTGTGTGCAATTATACAACACATATAAATAGACACATTTTCCATTTGAGAGAAGCCTGAGAAACACATAGACCATAGCTTTATCCAATAGTGTCATTGGATAAATGCACAGTAGAGACACAAGCGCAGGTGTTACTTAAAACCTTAGCTAGCATGCATAATACCAGGACCCTAAAACTTAAGCAGCTGAAAAGGATTTAGCTAGTAGTAATTTTAGAATGTAAAACTGAGGTTTTCCTATTGTGACATGTCAAAATGAATCCTGTTAAAAATGTACAACTTTTCAGTGGTACAACTGGAAAAAAAAAAACTTACCGTAGCCCAGGGCCAGTCACACCAGCCCCATGTTTTTAGGATTGTAGAATTTTTCTAGGATTTTTGTATGATTTCTGGATTTTTACGACCCAAGAATGTCTCTAGGATTTTACAGCGCTTCCATGATTTTAGCAAATTTCTAGGATTTAAGATCGTTTCTAGGATTTTAGCTTGTTTCTAGGATTTTAGGGCTTTTCTAGGATTTAAGGACGTTTCTAGGATTTTAGGACCTTAGGGCCTTACCAAGGACCTCTGTCGGGGGATGCAGGGGATATTCCACTGACACTTTCTAAATTAAACATGCTATGTTATGATGCTGTTTAATGCACTCTGGCACAAACACAATTCCCCGTGTGAATAATTTTTATTGTGAATTAGAAAATGGTTGCGGGGCCACCCAGCACCCTGTTGGGGACCAGATTTGGCCAAGGGGCTGTAAGATAAGTATGAATGCTGTAATATGGATCCTTGGCTTTTCTCATGGTTTCAGCCTGTGAAAAACAAAGTTTGCATTTATTTATTTAAAGGAAAGGCTGGGCTATTATGCATTGGTTTAAGTAGTATTTTTTGGCACAATATTCTACTGCTTTTTTTTCTCACTTATAGTACAATCTGTGCTGTTATATTCTCTCAAAGTGTTGCTCTTAACCCTTGGTTCATTGTTAAATGCACTAAGTACTGTATGGTAATGTGCGTGGGTTACTCTAAATGGAAAGTTTGGATTTATAGCATTTCATGTTGTTTTTTATTGCCTCATGGTATTTTTTAATGTAGGTATGCAGATGACAGATAATGTGTTTCGGTAGGGTTATAGCCGATGCTGTGGGTGTGCTTTGTCTATGAGGGCGTGGGGAGGTGGCTCAAATTTTTGCAGTTTTTAATTGCTACAGAAATAAAGGGAAAAAATGTAACAACATGTACATCAAGGCTTTTCTGCCTGTTTTACTTTTAAAGGAGGGTCGCAAAAATATTGTCAGTATGTGTATTAAGACGGATTTACTGAGGTCACTCTATTTGAACTTGTCAGTTTTGCAAGGAAATTCTCCCCCTCTGAAAAGGAGGCGCAAACACGGTTGAAATTGTATTTATAGGACCCACAAGGAAGGGTATGGTGTATTAGACTTTGATTAATGGACACAATGTCTGAATTCAGATTGGGAATATATGTAATATCCATATCAACACGATTCCACCTCCATCTGCTCCTTTTTGATTCCCATTACGTGACCAAAGCAGCAGAAAGAAATAACCTGAAATCTCTGTGTTCCAATAATTTTGGCTGTGTGTGTGTTTGTGTGTGTATGTGTTCAAGTGTTTGAGTGTGTGTACATGCAAGTGCGTCTTTCTCTGGCCCTGTTTGACAAAATCAGCATGTGTACGTGTATGAGCTTTCATGTTTCTGCAGGATTTTTGCGCTGTGCATGAACATTTGTATGTGTACTTGTGCTTGCATGTATGTGTTTGTGTCTGTGTGTGTGTGTGTGCAACTGTTGCTGATTGGCAGCTCTGCACTAGTGGGGTTAGTCCACTGCTGAGAGGAGACCACTGGAGAGGAGCACAAATCAGCATGAAAGCAACAAATTATACACACACATGCACACTATACAGTGCTCTAACTACAGAACTCCAGTTGTATAAAATATTTGCATTCACATACCCGCAAGCATACCTCACACACACATGCACGCACGCACGCACATGCACACACACTCAAATACCTAAAGCTCATAAGTTATAAGTCTCACTGACTCAAAACCTGTATTTTCCCTTGTTGCCTTACTGTTAATTTAACACACATATGCTGTCTCATACTCATTTGCCCAGCAATCACATATTTTTTCTCTCGTTCAGCCCTGAGGTCAAGTGTGCAATAATGATGTATATGAAATACTCACATTCAACTAGCTTCTACTCAGCATTAATGCACTCGACCAGCCCATTATAATTAGCTGATATATGCTAGTGTAGTGAAAACCCAGTCGATACATTAAACTCTTTTCAAGCAGAGCACAAGTGCTTTTTGTGAGCCTTGCATTTTTTAACCGTTTGCTGCTTGTCATTAGGACTGGTTGTAAACCCCAGATTCTCTCCTGTTTGCTGTATTTCAAGGTTTTTGGGTTGTTGTTTTGTGGGTGCTGTGTCCACAGGTTTTTTTCCTTATACTAGTAGGTGTTGGTTTAAAGGATACCTTTATGGACACCTAATATGGAGCTACATGGGACTATTGGCTCTACACACACTTACCCTACTGTTAGATCAGGAGAACAAGGGAGAGATTAATGCTTTAGAGCTTCAACTCATTGTTTTAGAAAATAAAATCGGGTTTTGCCCACTAATAACCAAACACACATCTTTTCCTTTCTGTCTTCATTTTGCTCTGTTAGCTACAGGTGTACTGGTTTTATATGACTGGTGCAGCGAACTATTCGCCTTAAGTCTTATTTGATTGAATTAACTTTTGTAAATGTGTGCAGGATGAGTCATCAAAATTTGACAGAGATTTCTAATATTTGATTAATAATTTTATTTTTTGTCAAGATCTTTTTATTGGTATGTTAAGTACAAAATGCACTAAATCCATGATTCAATTTGAAAAAAAAAAAAATAAATAAATAAATAAATATATATATATATATATATATATATATATATAAACATCATTTTTCTGCTCCACTCTGTAACATTCAGCAATCAAACAGATTTAACTGCACAAATACAAGTACATAAAAACAAATTGAGTGTGACCAAAGCCATAGGTGAAACACAAATAAAATAGAGTAAATTAATAAAGTGCTGTAGACAATAAGAGAGAGAAAAAAAGTGATAGATAAATAAATAAATAAATGAATAAATAATAAAGAAATAAAAAAAGAAGTAAATACATAAGTAGTAAGGAAAACCAATTAAATAAAAGATACAAATACCAAAGTGAACAATTTGAAAGACGGGGATTTTTTTGAAGTAAAAAAACAACAAAACTGATTCTGATTTTTATTATTTAGTTTATTTTTGTACACATATTTGGCATATAATGATATAAATGATCAGGTAACACAGAGACACAGGAGGAAAATGCATTTCTCATTTCTCCTGGTCTTTAATATCCAAATAGTACTTTAACATTCAACATGCCATAGTTAGTTTGATAACAAAGGGAAAACAATATTGTTATAAAGTTTTTTTCAGCATTGCTATCTGAACAAAGATATCTCTAATTCCTGTAGAAAACTCTTCATGTGTGAACTCAGTTTTGGAGGAGCATGGGAGATATTCATCAAGAACAAAGCCTGTAATTTGCATCTTTGATATCTTTTTCATTATTTATGGTAATCATTACCCACACAGGGTCACAATCTGTATCTTTCTTTCATTTACTTCTATAAAGAGACACAACAACACAACATGAGTGACAGCTCTGTTCAGACAGTTATCTCATGACACTATATGCTTAGTTGTTGCTATGGAGATCCTAAATAAATGGGACATTTCTGTTATTCCAAGTGATTGTATATATGTATGTCTCATCACGTATAGGCCTGTGCTGTATGTATGCATGGGAGCTGCAGTGTTTTTACTACCATTAATGTGTTTGTGTGCATGTGCACGTGAGAATATGTGGAAGCATAATGCAATAGGAGCAAATCTGTGTATCTGTGTCAGTGTGTGTGTGTATGTGCGTTTGCGTGCGTGCGCGTGTGTGGAGTGTCAGCGGCTGTCCTCCCTAGATAAGAATATGGTGTTATTGCTGAATAAAAGCCCTTTAGAATCGTCCCCGTGGGAAAAGTGGACACAGTTATCAAGGAGCCTGAGACCCTGACAAGACGTCAAGACTGTAGAAATAATATAACATGAGGATAAATAATAGAAAACCTCAATAACATTATCTGTGCTGCTTTCATTAATTCTCTCTCTTCTTCCCTTTCTCTTCCACACACTCCCACATAGACTTTGGCTTTCATACAATACCCATCTTTGACACTCCAATTCTCTTTTCTGTGACATTTACATGGAACCAGAATCCACAAAATGACTGACAAAATTGTATGATGTGAAAAACAACAGGATTAAACATAAACCAGTAGGATACATGTACTGAGATTTTTTAAAGTCGTTATTGTAATATGACATCCAAATTGTAGAGTAATATACAACTCACTACTCTTATATCAGTTGAAAATAACAATTTTGCCATTGATTTGACCATTGTTTTTCAACATATAAACACTTAAGAATGTATCATTGCACATGAGTTGGACTTGTCACATGACTTTGACTTGAGTTAGATTTGAGTTACAAATATGATGACTTTAGACCTGACTTGAAAAATTAAAAAAAAACTTGCTTTTGCAATTTGACTTGGACTTTAACATCAGTGACTAGTGACTTCACTTGAACTTGGGCCCTTTGACGTGAAATACTTGATACCTTCCCCCAAGCACCCAAAAAAAAAGTCATTATTTCATGTCACATGGCATTCATCCTGGTATATTGGTGACAGAATTACTAACTAACTAACCCAGTAGT
Source organism: Plectropomus leopardus (assembly GCF_008729295.1). NCBI lineage: Eukaryota > Metazoa > Chordata > Actinopteri > Perciformes > Serranidae > Plectropomus > Plectropomus leopardus. The sequence goes on from NC_056484.1 coordinate 13,521,316, forward strand.
GTTGGAGTGGAACTGCAATAATTTCATGGCGTTAAGGAAATGTTAACAACTGCAACTGTTAGAGGAATAATACATGCTTTGGGGGGTGGTCATAAATGATTATAAATGTTGTTTTGGAAGTCACCGAAATCGGCCTATTCTGACATTTGAGAGCACGGGTACTGTAGCTCTGTATAAAATATATGTATGATATGGCATTCAAATACATGATGTGCGGATAATATGGTAGAATAATGTATGGCATGAGATGTGTGCTAGGGGTAAAAGGTTAGGAATACATTTCCCTTAATTTGACTTACATTATGTTACTGTATGTTGTTAAGAAGGAGACTACTGAAAGAAGAGCTGTGGGCAGGGGGATATTTATGGAGAAGGAGAGGGGCATCATCGTGGCCTTGTTTCTTATGCCACCATTAATCTGTTTTACTGCTGTAAACATCTTTAGCTAAATACTGCTTCTTTTTGATCCAAAACCCATGGCTTTCTCCACCGCCTGGGGTCCTTTTCTATGGCTCGGTATCTACTGTTGCAGCCCCCAGCCATGCATTCAACCAGCCTGCTCTCATAATTCCCTCTAGCAAGTGTTTCTCAAGACCATGCCAAACCGGCACTAATGGCTTCAGCTGAAAATGAAGGTGACTGCAAGGCTGAAAATTCATCATCTCCTTCATGACACAGATTTTAACTTTAAGTTTATGCCCTGTAACTACTACCCTGTTTGAGTAAACAGAAGAGAGAAGTTGATATCTAATGTGAACAGATGTTAAGATGTTCTGGTCTGCCTCTCACCGCCGCTGCAACCCCACTGACTTTTTGTACCACTGTTTCACCTGCTGCCACTTCAAATAAGTGGATATTTTATTGACAATTTAAACAGTCTTTGGGAAGTGTCACCGAAGTCTTTGCCTTTCAAAGAAATCCTTTTTAATAAAGTGCTGTAGAAGGAATGGAAAAAAAACATAGAAATGGCTGCCAATAGAAGTAGTACTAGCCATGCACCTGCTGGTTTTCTTATATCAATGAATTTGTTCCTACCTTCTGAAATAGTTCTTGACAAATCCAAAATTTCAGTTATTTTAGAGTGATACTGAGAAATATTAGCAAATAATGTGTGGATTATGACGTTAAGGCCCTGACACAACAAGTCAATGTTCAACCGTTGGTCAGTGTTGGGTTATTGGTGAGTGTCTGCTCGAGTGGCTCGGGTGCGTCCGTCCCGGTCAGCCCTTGTTAGCTTTTTTCCACCAATTCAGCGACTTCATCAGTGTAGGAGACTGTGGAGTCCATCAGTAAATGACAATAGTCTCATTGGCAGTCCTGTCCAGCACAAAATTAGAGAAACAGAAAGTAAGCAAAGAGCTTAAGTCAAGAGGGAGTGAGATCACAATAAACGTGTTATATTGGGTAAGACTGTTTTCCTTTAGCCATTGAGCTCTTTAGCGGATTTTTTTCCTTTGGGTTTTGTTGTTGCTCAGTGATGCGCTGTGAATATGCTTTGTTCTTTCAAAATTGGATTGCGTTGTTAATTTGACTAGCATCAAGATGGTTTTCTAGTTTCTTTTTTTGAATGGCCATTACATCGCACTGCCATCTGCTGGAGATGGTGGTGATAGAAAGTTATTCTTCTCACCCAGACGCAAAGCATACATGCTGGTTTGCTGTTTCTTGCGGTCTTTGTGGTGTGTTAGTGAGCAACTTTTTGGGTGAGACAAAGGCAACATAAGGCAATGCACCAGTCAGCTTTGTTGCTGCTTGTTTGTTGATGTTGGTTTGGGGTGTTAGTCTCAAACAAGCTTGAAGATTCAATTTGTCTTTCATTTTATTTTAAATAAAATGGAAACCAGTGACAGCTTGGAAAGTCAGAGAAAAACATTTATAAGTTCAAGTTTACTTTGTGAAATGGTAGGCATGGTTTGTCTACAAGATGCCTGTAGTGTGTTCAAAGACATTTACTCTCCAGTATTTTTGGACTAGAAAACTTTGTAGCCTAAAGCCAACACAGCGAGTGGTGAGAGCTGTGCTGGCTGGCTCGCCCCAAAGTTTCTGCCAGCACATTGCACTTCTATCTTTGTATACTAATCAACAAAAATGATAGAAAAAGTAATTGAACAGTCATGAAGCACTGCTGTGATTCCTGACAAAGACCCTGGCTACTGAAGCTGAAATCAGCGCAGGTCAGGCAGGTCAGCAGCAGTGTGCACAATAAACAGAGAAAACCCAGGTTGAAGTAGTTTCTGCTGGCAGAGCAGCTCAGCATGTACAGCACAACAGCTGCTGGAAGCGAAAAGTCTGACTGAGCAGTCCGATTAACTTTGTGGAGGCAGCGACTAGTTGTCAGCTCAGCAGTGTCCTGGTTGCAGGAGACAAGTTTCCAGTGAAGGATCAAATGTAGCTTGGGAGAGTCATTGGTTCATTTGAGTTTCTTGCCTCTCCACAAACACAGTGTTGCCATTTTTTAGAGGAAGCAGGCTCTTCAATTGATTGAATTTGCACTTGATACCTCAGAGTATCTAGGGTTATCTTAAATGAGACAATTTACTATGGTTATAAGGCAGCTATTTCTACTTTAATGTAAAGGGTTACTTGGCTGAATTTCAACCAGCTTTGTATCATATCAATGTGTGTAGTATGTGTAAATGAACTGTGGTAAACTTCCCTCCATTTTACCAAGATCTCTCTACTTATATCTTATCTTAAATCCATTGGATGATGCCAAACAGTTCATTAGTCAATCGGAAGTCATCAAATACCGCCACTTTAAAAGTAATTTCAGCATAAGACACCAACGCCAAAAGCCGCCTTTTGTGGTGATATGATATGCTGTTGGGCTGCGTTAATTTGTAATGTGGCCGGACAAAGATAGATGGTGGTCATGGTTAAATAACACAAATGTAAGTGCTGATAACTAGTAGAAAATGAGATGCAACCCCATCTCATGGTGGGGCTCTTGGTGGGTTTTTTGCTTTGCTATACCGTACCAATGTCACACAACTCCAGCAGTGGCACAGTACGTTAGCTATGAATTAGTAATGCAGAATACTTGCATATAGATGTCTTTAATAGAAGAAGTAGTGAATTAGTTAAAGGTGTGTTGGTGTTAGTCCCAGAGGGCTGATCACAAATTTGCTGAGCCTTCTGCTTTGCCTGTTATTTCTGTTTCTATATTCCCTGCCAAATTTCCAATCTATACTATCTCACCTCTGTACTTGCTCCCTTAGCTGCCACATCAAACTGTAATGTTGAGTTGTTTTCATGATTCATTGAGTTTCCTTAATCGGTACACACACACACACACACACACACACACACACACACACACATACACACACACACACACACAGAGTTATGGTGTAATTTATTATAAGACAAAAGGACTCTCCCTGGTGGTGGTACAATGGGCTTTCAACTAACCATTTAAAAGGTTTCAGCAACTATCATGAGGCAGAAAATTATTATTATGTCTAAACAGACATGCATGTGTGTGGGGGTTATCATCTTTTTCATTTTACAAGTATCTACAGTATTCTCCTGTGTGTAGATGAGTGTACTGGCATGTGTGCACAGACATTGTGCGAAATAATGATGCCATGCTTTTGGCAGCACTGTGCCTCATAAAACAATGGCCATCAAAGGTCCTCCAGTGTCATCTATTGTCACTCTCCATTATAGCCACATTTCTGCTAATTCAGTCACATTATTAAAGTGAAACAGTGCTCTTGTGTTTATTACTCCATTAGCTCTTGTGCACTTTCAACTCATCACGTCTTCTCACCCATTCTGTCTCATAAACTGACAAAATGAAATTCATCATTGTTGTGACTTTGCGTGTGTGCGGTTTACACACCTGCACACACTCACACATTCTCATTCATAATTTGCTGCCAGACCATTATTGAATGAATGCAGTGACTGCTATACCATCTGCTGGCTCTTCTTCTGAATGCTGAGCAGTATTCTGGTATGCTGCTTCATTTTTTAACTCTCTGTTTATCTTGATTTGTATCTCTGTATTCTCACCTTCTCTCTTGCTAACCTTGTGTCTGTTGCTTGCTCTCTTTCTTTGGAATCCAGTAGCAGTGTTGGCGGAAAAGCTGATTTGGTTGGCTGACAGACCGGGTGAGGGAATGCCTGGCCCGCCAAATATTTGGGTGACTTTTCTGACTGGGATTTTTGGCTGGGTGACTGACTGGGAGCCTGGCTGACCACCAAATGACGTAGGTTGCTTTGAGGCTGACAGAATGGCTGGCAGTCATCGGCCCTGCTGTATGGCTGGCGGATTGAGCGACTGCCTGTATGACTGACTCACTGGCTCGTCGTCTAGTTTACTGAATAAATTAATATTTGGCTGGCGAACTGGAAGGCTATCAGAGAGTTTAGTTTGCTGACTTTAAGGCTTGTCTGTCTAGAGTGACTAAATGGCTGTTTGTCTACATAGGTTGATGACTGAGTGAATGTTACATGCAGCCACCACCTATGAGGTCTAGTTTAAAGGAATAGTTGAGCATTGTGGAAAATGCACTGATTGGCTTTCTTAGCCAGACTTAAAAGAGAAAATAAATCCTATTCTCCTATTTGCCTCATAATGCTGCGTTCACACTAAGAGAGACACAGCAACAGGCCAGCAACTCGCACTCACAGCAACAGTGGTTGTGTTTGAAAATGTGTTTGCACTCTTCGTTGAACCTTCAGCCAACCAACAATAAAAAAGAGTTCCCACTGATTTCTCGCAATTTGGCTCTGATATGACTGGATGTCGCAAGCATTTTACAAGCATTGATCTATCAAGTGAAACTCTGCAGTGATCTACCAATTGATCACCCTGACACTAATGTGAATGCATTGCTAATGATCCATGAATAGCTGTAAGGTGCGTAGCCATTCAGGATTCTTACAGAAGCACCAGTATTTGCAAGAAAATGTATGGTTCAATCTGATGTTTTACAAGTCAGTCAGCGCAATTTTTTAAGACAGCCTAACTGGAAAATCTTTGTTTGTTCTGCAAATTGGCTTTCTCTGCCCGCTGTATGCATTTGATTCAGCAGGCATCCGATCAATAACAAGCTTTTGTTGTGAGCATTTGTCTCTCTGCCTTTCTGTTAGTGAAGAAATGCTGAGTCAAGAGGCAAATAATGCTACTTAGGATTGTTTCCACAGGCTGCTGTTGATTGGGCCACTTACGAGTGTGTGTGTGTCTGTGTGTGTGGCTGATTCCAATTGGAGTGCTCTTACAATTTGATGAGTTGCTTATCTCTGCCGTGTGATGACTCGATTGTTCAGGTTAAATAAATGGGCTTTCTTTCTTTCCTTCTCTCTTTGTCTCGAGGCTTTTTCAGTACATATTTTTCAACATCAATAGAATAGATTACAGGCTGTTATTCACACATGCAACACCTCAAGTATAATTTCAATTGCCAATTCACACATCTATGTCAATACTTTTCCTGTGTCTCCTGTTAAAGACATCATATGTGTCTTGACATATTTTGTGCACATACAGAAACTCCACAATCTATTATTTGTTGCAGAAAACTGCTATTATGACTCTTTTCTCACACATTACCAAAATGCAGGCAAATTAATGAGAAAGACTGCAAAACAACAAACTGGTGCAGACATCTTAGCATACAAACACTCAAAGTCTTGATTTCATCTAGCTTGGCTATGAAGATCTGGATTACTTTAACAATGTTAAATAAATGAGTCAATGTCTAGAGAGAAACTGTATTTGTCCTCGTTAGCAGGGTTTTTTGCAGAGAGAATATTTATCAGTGTCTTGCAGCCTTGACACGATTTTCATTTCTCTATGTTTTCTTCGTGCCGAAATGCGCTAATGCCCCCAGGCGTTCTCAGCATCAGGTCTCTTAATCTCTGAAGTATCTTTTCTTGAAAGTCTTAGGTATTCTTCTGTTGGTTGTATGTTTTTGTCTATATTTTCAAGTTGAAAATATGTTACAGTATTTATGAGGCTAAATTGTTAAACATTGACGGGTACATAGAAGTTGTTTAGCAGAGTGTACATCAGTGGTGAAGTATAACCAGGTGCATTCCACATACAAAACATATGATACATTTCTAAAATATAATGGAATGTTATGGATTAAGGAGAGGGGTTGGTTTGGATTAGGGGAAGGGGTTAAACCAGTGTTGCCTTACATGGAACACAAACCTCAGTTTCCTGGGTGAAAGTCCTGAGCTTGACCCATGGACTTTGTCACTCTTCAAGCTGCTATTACTACTAAGTCACCTGAATTTCTGGAAGTAAAATTGTAAGATTTCATTGGTAAATTTAAAGTTTTATTCATGTAACGGTGCAACATATTTTCTCGTAAAATTACAACTCGATAGGCGTTACAGAACACCTTTTTCTTGAAACAGTATCAATTTTTTCCTTATTAAATTATGACTTTATTCTCACAATATTTAGATTTTTTTTCCTCGCAATTCAAGACTTTTTTAAAAAAAAATTTACGGTACTTCCTCAATGTGGCACTGGGAACAGTGGGAAGAAAATGTGATAGATGATGGAGATTATTGTTGGATGCATATGGATGAAAAAAGGGGAGAGTTTAGAGAGGGTTAGAGCTTCTGCACACAGAATATTTAAAGCATAGGCTTTGTCCCCTTTAACCTTGCCTTAAGGTACACAGATAGCCCTAAAGCCATCTGTATTTTACAATTAACAAAATCTGCCTGCTTTACTGAGTTTCTGCATTCATTCTCCCCTTTTTCCTTCACCTGTTTTGCTTACTTCTTCACTCTCCTGACCTTTCCTGTGCTTTGTTTTCCTTTTATTGTCACTGTCAAATGCTCATTACCCTCACCTCATCTTACTGTTGTGTCTTTCCCGCTCCTTTCTTTTCTTTCTGTGTTCTCAGTCATTCACCTCGTCTCTGCACAGTTTGCGTTAATTTCCCATCGGAAAATCACAATGCAGACATGCCGCGACAGTGGCCGCGTCGGTAGTGTGAGCCAGTGAGATATCAAGCAAAATGCACTTCTCATTACAGCGTAACAAAGCCAGGTGAGGAGAAGTGTATTACTGAGCTCTCTGACAATAGGAGATATACAGCATGTTTGGTGCGTCACTAAGCTCTCACAGCAATGGGCAGACAAGCATATCAAAATCTTATTAGGGGCAAGACATGAATTTCTCAGACTAATCCGTCCTCTCCCCTGGTGTTCTGTTTCTGTGAAACCAAATTTTAAAGTATTCAGCTGTTGATTCTCGCACTCACACCCCTCCTGTGGTTTTCACTGGCGAGTTGCTTTGCTTAAAGATTTCATTTTTCTATTTTTTTTCTGTACATTTTCTCTTTCCATTTCTGCTGGTTTGTTTTGCTGTTCTCACCCTTTTGCACAGCTGTCTGTTATTGTTGACTGTCCTTTTTCTTTCTGTCTTCTTGTATCGGTTTTGTGTTTTTTCTGTTTCTATAGTTTTATTTTCTCTCCATGTCTTTCCTCCTCGTACACACTACATTTCTATTGGCTTGCACACTCTTTCTAACCTCATTCCTTCCCCTGATATCACTACCTTAAATGTCCATGACTTTAATACACCACATCTTTTGCTTCACGCTGTTTTCTGAGCAACTTCGTTGACACAGTGCAGTGACAGATTTCTTGGCAGTGCATCAATTAGACTTGTCAGATAGCTGAGCTTGGCTCTTTTCTCCAACAAACTGTCAACCTCTCAGTGATCTTTCTGTGATCATTCAAATACACAGTCACATTCATACACACATAACGCGCAGGCAGACACACAAACACACACTCACAGACTTAGTCTCATCCCCTTGGCTTTTTCTGGTCAAGACTGTTTGAGTGCTGTGTAATGCACCCAGGCACATTGGCACATAACCCTGGCAATCAAGCTGCCAAGGATTCACCAACAGGATAGTTGACACAGTCACACACTTATGCGCCAAATAGACACGCAATCCGCTACATACCAGCAGACACAGGATCATACATGCAAAAGCACCCCGAAATATGTTTATGCGATTTAAAACAAAAATATAGCTCAGGTCTACAGAGACTTCAGATTATTGTGTTTTAATGCTCTATGGGAGTATATAACTCACTTACCTTGAATGCATGTAAAAGCCATAAACCGGGGACAACTGTTTTAGACCACACCTTTAAGAAAAGACCTTGAGATGACTGAAACTTACAAAGACAAAAATAACCAGTGCATTCTCATTCCAAAATATAAAAAAATATAGAATATAAGTCAAATAACTCTGCCAAAGGCAACTTTCAAATGTGCATGGGACGGCACCGGATGACGTCAGGTGAGAACACAACAATGTGCCACGTCATCCCACCATGTGCATTTGCTGACATGACATTAGCGGCATCCCAGAGCGTAAAAAAAACAGACACAGAAGGATACCTAACTCATAATATGTAGATGCAGAAGTCCACTGACAAAGCTGTAACATGTGAGGGTTGGGTTTGGAGAGTATTGGATCTCCAAACTTCCCAACAGAGGTCCAGACTAATTATTGATATAATTATTAGCAGTGGTTGTTTATTAACTGGCCCTGGCCTCCTGTCTTTTTGCAAAGCATCCCCAAGTTAAAGTAAATTGAGCACTCCTGTATTAGACTACTTTTAGAGTTGGAATGCAAGAAAGCCTACAAGAAAATATATTGCATATTAACCATTAAGTCTGTCTGTTTATGATGTGATTTGCGTGAAAAAGGAAAGAGAAAAAAATAAAAACAATATATGTAATGATAAATCAAGGGAGACAGAGGCAACTCCAAAAAATCCTGATCAACTGGATAAAACAAATCTCACAACACACTGGCCTTTTTCCATTTGGTCACCATTTTTGGACACTTTTTACATTATTATTATATAGATTGTGAACTTTATTTATCTTTAACAATCAGTAAAACTTACCTTCCCCACACACAAACACACACACAGACAGAAACACACATCTCATGAGGGATTTTTCAACACTTTAGGCTCCTCTTTACTCTCAGCCACAGAGCTCATTAGAGGCACACTCCTGCTTCACACACACACACACACACACACACACACACACACACACTGCACTGCTCACAAAACACAAATGCACCTCAGGTAAATGCAGACATATACACATGCACACAGTGCCGTACACAGATATGCAGAGGTATGCTCTGACACTCTCTCTCTCTTTCACTCCCTCTCTCTCCCTTCTGACAGCCCAGCTTGTGTTAAGCAGTCTACAGAGAGATGGTGTAAAAAACAGCCGGGCCAAGAGTTAAATGACTGTGGGATTTCTCCTAACGTCAGTTAGAAACCCCCTCTGGTCAGCAAAACCTGCTCGCACATGTCAAACTGTCTTGTTAGCCAGCCACCTGTGTGTGTGTGTGTGTCTGTGTGTGTGTGTCTGTTTGGCTATCCAGGCCATAACATGCATGTGTGTGCAAGACGGCATGATGGTGTAGCGAATGGGTTGGTTGGATGATTTGTGGTACAGGCAAAAAGAGGAGCACTGAGGCGTGTTTTACAGGGGCAAAGTCAGGTGTAAGGTAAACAGAAAAAATAACATAAGACTACAGCCAACAGGGCTGTACATACATTGATTTTCAAGTGCTTAACCCAAGTAGGTTAATAGCCGCCATTTATCTATCACCTACAGCCTCAATCGTCTTGTGAATGTGAATCATGCATGCAGTAATCGTAGGTCATGCCTGGCACAGCTCACTGGTAGAGCAAACAGAGAGTGTGAGAGAGTAATTTCTAAAGGGAAGACTTTTTTTTTAAATATAAATAAATAAGAGTGCAGTTAAAAAGCAACTGTGATAATAAATAAAAGACAGTGAGGTGGTAGTCAAAAATAACTTAAGTAGTTCAAACTGTGCAAAATGTAACTGTTTATTCTTTGCCTTGGAACACAATCCGGGCCGGAGATAGATGTACCCAGAACATGTTTGAGAAAACAGTTTAGCACTATATAAATGTAATTTCTTGGCAACAGGGTTGCCCTGCTGACATCATTGGTGTTATTTTCCAGACTTGAAGCCCCTCCAGAGCCAAAACACATAAAACTAAAACAATAAATGAGGCTAAAATGGTGGATATATGTATATTTCTCGAAAAGAGCATGTGTGCTCTGAAAAACCCTTACAAACATTCTCCTAGTTGCCATAAAAGAGGGGAGAGTAAAATAGTTTACATTAAAATCTAATATGATCTGGTGTAGCATAGTGTACAATAAGGGAATACCCCGTCTCCTGAAGTGTATAAATAATATATATAAGCACACTGTGGCCTGCCACAGCTGAATGAAACAATCCATATGAAGGTGAGGATGTGGGCTTTCTAGAAATAACATTTACTTCCTCAAACAAAATCTATACAATACATATTTATATTGAAATATGAATGGCTGCTGACTGATTAGCATTTCTCACCCTTCGTCCAAGCCATGAGCAAGCTTCTAGAGACGCTTGATTAGACAGATGGACTCAAATCCATCACTAAGCAGATGGCAAAAAATTGTTTATAGTTGCAGCCACTGATATAGCCTGCAGATACAAAAGGGCCATCTGGGTACATGTGGGGTTTCCAACATCAACCCATCTTTTCATTTGTCATTTACTATCACAGAATCCAACGTAACGATTCCCAAATGGTGTTGTCAGTAGCTACAGATGCTGAAAGTGGCTTGATGATTGCAGGAAGTGGGGTGAATATGATTGGGGTTAAAGGATAGTTGTGGTTTATTGCAAGTTGGGGGTTATTTTTGTAGTTTTGGAACAAAAATTCTATTCGTTATGATAAAATTGTAAGAACCAAAGTAATTGGTAAGATCTGGGAATACGGCAACATCACCACAATGAAGTCCAATGGGGCAAGAAACACGAGGGAGACCGTTAACTGTGATGGATGTTTACAACTGACAGTTAAGATCGAGGTCCACCTAATGTTTTTGTTGTAGAGTGGTTGATCTTGTCAAAGAGCAGAAGTTTGCTCAGTTTTTATGGAACTGTAGATATTAAATTATCTGTTGTTCTGAGCACTTACTATTTTATGTTGGCTCACAAGTAAATAATGCAAACCAAAGATTTAAAGGATTGGTTCACCTTCAAAATTACTTTTGAATATCAACTACAAACTTGTGTTACATTGAATTTATTAAAAAAACTTTTCTGCTTTAAACCTTTTTCCTCGCATGGTGAATGAAAAACACAGAAAATGAGAAAATTCTTGATGAATGGAAGTCATAGGTAGTTTGCATTTAATAACAGCAAAACTTTATCAAAACATCTATTTACAAACTTTCAACTACGTAGTATAATCCAAGTCTCATTTATCTATTCGTATAGTCAGTACTCCCCAAAAAGGCCTCCCTTTTTGATAAGGAAACTTACTTATGCTTTCTTCAAAGCCAGACTCCATTGACTAGAAAGATAATTTTACTTTGCTGAACATGGGAGCTGCTGATCTACCCCTGCTTTGATCAGCTGCTTGTGTTTTTGTGTTACTTTTCTTAATCCAAACGAGTTTGTGAGAGTTTGTAAACAAATGTTTTGGTATAGTTTTGTGGCTATAAAATGCAGACCTCTATGATTTCAATTCATTAACAATTTTCTGTTTTTGGATTCTTTATTCAGACAGGCATGCAAAAAAAAAAAAGTTTTCTTTAAGTCAACAGATCTCAGTAATTGATACACAAATTGTCATTTAGGGAGTATAGTATGTCATATAGTCAACGAAACAGGAATTGGATCTTCAGTTCAATTAAAACCTGCATGATCATCTGACTGCTTGTTTTTGTTGCCTCATCTGACTTCTTTTTACTGACATTCACAGATTTTGTCCGTCATCTTAGTGAGTAATTACGACCAGTGAGAATGATAGCAAAACTACTAAAGTAAAACCCAAGTTGTTATAAATTAGAATATTTTAAGTCAAGCGGGAAGGTGTCATTTTAATGTTAACATTTAATCAAGCCATAACCACAAAGACCCACTGCCACATCTGCTTTCAAATCTACCACCTGTTCATAAGTATTCTCACCAATGCTACCATGCATCTATACCTAGCTTGCAACTTTATGTGCACTGACCACAGATTCAGCATTGGTTGCACAGGTCGATCCTTCCAGCCTTATCAGCAGTTTAGAAATGGAAGCGTATCAGCAATCATATTGTTATAGTAATAGCTGACCTTGCAGTTCAGAGGCTATGTTGTACTATCAGACATAGTATATAGTATAAGAAACCTGATTGTGCTGGTTTGGCAGCCCACACAATAGTTCGAAAACTAAACTACCCCAACAAATATGAGCCTCATTATGAGTGAATGTGTGAGTCAGTGATTTGACTTGCAAATGTTTTTCAAACACAGGCCGTGCTAACCTGTTTTGTTTTGGTCAGCTGTGTGTTTGCATATGGAGAATATTAATTCTGATGAAGTCTCTGAGTTTCCTTTGATGTCTCCCCTGATGACTGACTGTTCAGAGAGGCCTGACTCATCGTCCGACAGTTTGCTCTGTGTTGGAGGGGGGAGATGGAGAAAGTTTGGCATCAGGCCTGCCATATGGCTATCTGATCTTTCAGCTTGGACCAGTCTGCTGAACCTGCGGGAACTTGGCTGTGTTCGCTACAAGCTCCATTTCAAATATGGCAGATATCAGTCAGTGAGCTAAGGCATGTATCCATGAAATCCTTTGCTACATATGCTATCACTATCTTGTATCTACTGGATACAAGAATGCGGCGACCACTTTGTATGATCCGTTATCTTGCAGCGCTACCTTTACAGTGGTGGCATGTTGCACCGTCTGCTGCTGTCTGCCGACATTGACAGCAAAGGTTAAAGAATTTTAAGTTATCTTGGCTAACTGATGACAAACTTTGGCATACAATTAAGGCATTATTGACTAGGGCAAATAATGGCTTTCCGAATTTCACATGCATCTGTGGTTGCTTGTATGAGAAGAATAAAGTTTGTATACATAATAAAAAATTATATATATATGTAAATCGTTGGCATAGATAATAAACAGATGAGGATGTATTTAACATTGATTAAAGTAAAACAGAAGGCTTTTATGAGGACAACTGCATGTTTATGTTTTTGATAGCTGCCATCAAGCACAAGCAAACATGGTGCAGTCTGAGAATCACCCATTAACACTTACTTATAAATTTATAAATTTTTATGAATTCCATCTGTGATGCCGACTGAATGATTTATTTCCAGCATAAAGATTGAAATCAAGGAAAAGTAAACAACCAGCCTTTGTCCTTAGTTAACTAATAAGCTAATTACATCTTTTTTTGTTTAATACATACAAAAAAAACCCAAACCAAACCAAAACAAACAAAAAAAAATACAGGATGCACTGATTTCCTAGTTACCTGGTGACCTTATAGTGATATATATATATAAAAATGAGATGTTATGTTTTCATCAGGGGGTTTTTGATCAAATTTTGCTGAGTGGATTTTTTCTTTCTTTTTTTTTTTTTTTAACTTCCAGCCACACTCTGCTTCCTGTTTTTATGTTAATCTCAGCTGTGGACACATTTGAGAGTGGTATCAATCTTTTCATTCAAGCCCCAGCACAAAAATTAAATAAGGATATTTTGCAAAATGTTAAAAAGTTGTCTAATTTCAGAATATGGCAGCCACAATCTGGACACAGTCAAACTTGATCTTACATAACTCCCTTCCATTTCAGCCCTGCTCTAGCCAACACTGGCATGCCAACCAGTGGTAATGCTAAACTGAATCCTTGCAGCTTATGGTATCCAATCACTGCTGGTTATAAAGTGCCCAGATGTTCATTATTGGCATATTCAAATTATAACCTGTTTCATGACAGAAAAGAGAGGAAAATGAGATTGTTGAGACATGAGTGGTGTTCTGTCATGATTTGAGTTGCAATTAATTTGGGCTCTTGAGTCATGCATTAGTATGTTATTAGGTCAAAGCAGATAAAAGCTTTGCAGAAATGATGAGCATGTGGAGAAGAAAGAGGATCCAAATTGATATGCACTTCATACGCTCCCCGACACAGTTTAAAGCAGGAGTGCATCACTGAACACAGATCTCATACACACACATTTACCTATATATATATATATATATATATATATATATAATTTTTGTTGACGTGCTGATTAAATAAATAAGATGTTATGTTTTCATCAGGGGGTTTTTGATCAAATTTTGCTGAGTGGATTTTTTCTTTCCTTTTTTTTTTAACTTCCAGCCACACTCTGCTTCCTGTTTTTATGTTAATCTCAGCTGTGGACACATTTGAGAGTGGTATCAATCTTTTCATTCAAGCCCCAGCACAAAATTAAATAAGGATATTTTGCAAAATGTTAAAAAGTTGTCTAATTTCAGAATATGGCAGCCACAATCTGGACACAGTCAAACTTGATCTTACATAACACCCTTCCATTTCAGCCCTGCTCTAGCCAACACTGGCATGCCAACCAGTGGTAATGCTAAACTGAATCCTTGCAGCTTATGGTATCCAATCACTGCTGGTTATAAAGTGCCCAGATGTTCATTATTGGCATATTCAAATTATAACCTGTTTCATGACAGAAAAGAGAGGAAAATGAGATTGTTGAGACATGAGTGGTGTTCTGTCATGATTTGAGTTGCAATTAATTTGGGCTCTTGAGTCATGCATTAGTATGTTATTAGGTCAAAGCAGATAAAAGCTTTGCAGAAATGATGAGCATGTGGAGAAGAAAGAGGATCCAAATTGATATGCACTTCATACGCTCCCCGACACAGTTTAAAGCAGGAGTGCATCACTGAACACAGATCTCATACACACACATTTACCCGAGCACTGTTCTTAATCACAGATTCAAAATACTTGTACTTCACTTTTATATTTCTATTTAAAGCAAATAAATACTTACCAGTTTTAATTTTTCATACCTTTTCTGTCAATGGAAAACCATGTGCCGTGGAAACTGCCTATAGTGATCAAGGTCATGGTGATTAACCTTTTATGTTGATTAAAAAAACCTTGTGATAGAATAATTCCTTTACAAATGCTGTTTAAATATTTCGCTTATGGTAATCAAGTAGTTAATTTTGGGTCTCTCCATACATGATAAATGGATAACATTAAAAAATGACTTTAAAAAAAAAAAAAAACTTTACTTGTGTAATGATTTCCTTTGCAGTAACTCATCAGTTTCCTGCTGGCGACCTGAAGCTGGTTTTGCTCGCACATTGAAATCATGACCGGAAAAAAAAAGTCATTTTCTCTCACTAAAAAACACTCTCCTGGATACTTATGACTGCTGGTCATGGCTTGGGGTGATGGAGACAGAAAACAAATGTGCTCGGAGAAAGCTCCTGTGGTGGAAGTCGCCATTGTCGTCAGATGTATTGACATTACCTGGTCTCATAACAAAAAAAACTATACTGTATTTTGAAACAGAGACTTAGTAAATAGTATAGTTCTCCATTTCATCGCTATTTATTCATATAATAAACTTCAATCTATATGCATGTATTTTTGTACTTTTTAATTTTTTAATTTGCAGTGAATTGAGCACTCGGAGCCAACATACATTTACTACTTTTACTAATAAGGTTTTGAATGCAGGACTTTTACTTTTAGATGGTATTGATAAGAGTACATGTTTATCAAGACAGATCAACGTTTCTCATTATCTTAGGTGAGTTCACTCCGAAGTTCACACCTTTTGCTTTGTGTCAGAATTTCAAAATTAATTCATTGAATAATTTCTAAGGGCCAACCTGGGAGTCTGTCACTGTGCTGTTATCAGAACATGAGCAGAGACAAAACACAGGCTCATTGTGATCACAGATACTTAGACAGAGTGAGAGGCAAAAAAAGGATGGAGATGGGGTTGAATAAAACCCAAGAGATCCCATCGTATCTGCAGAGCGACACTCACAGAAGCCTGACTTTTAAGCTGAACACTCAAGCATGAATACACAGAGACTCATACAGTTTGCACACACTACATGATAATAAGTTGTTGTGATGAAGCAATTATAGAGAGTGTCTCCTCAGAGGCTGAGCACTGTAGCCTACCTGTGTAAAGAGCATACTGTCTCCTCTGGGATGCAACACATTACTAAACACAAAATCACTTTGATTTGTTGTGTTTGTTGAACCGAATGTTTTCAGGGAATACCTTTAAAAGAAACAATGGAATTCAATGCCATTTAATTGCAAAAACTACTCCCATTGTGGAGTTTAGTGTTCACTTTTGTTTGAACCGCAACTTTGGTTTAATTTAAGTGATTCTAACAGTAACTGCTGTCCAAAGATGCTTTATACTGTATAACTGTCTCCTGTAGTTCATTACAGCTCTGCAGCTGGATAGATATGTTGATAGATCTTCGGCTATTGATTGGAGATATGCCGATTCAGAGCCCAGTGGCCCAGTGTTCTTGAAATGCAAGAACACACGCTCTCGTGTGACATTTTACTGTACAATGTGACCATCTATAATGTCAGATACAGTATAATCAAAAATGAAATAGTGTCAGATCGACGAGGTCATACAGACAGCTTTTTGTTGTGCTTTTAGTTTTCATCAGAGCCGAAATGAAGAGCACAAATGAACACCACTTTTTGGTGTCCAGTTTTGAAGCCTACATGCAATTGCCAGAGGTAAAAAGCTAACATTATGCACCTTTAATAGGAATGAACAAGGACTTGCATCCAACACTGTGTCCAGTTCTCTTTTTATGTCCATGATCCCTCTACATAAAGGAAGGAAGTGAATCACGTGTCTTAGCCCTCGCACTCAGCCCTTCCCATGGTGATACTTTTTCACATTCTGGATGCACTGTTTGAATTTCCAGATCTATTGCTTCAATATTTTACTTTTAGTCCAATTTTCAGGTTTTTATGAATAATAACAGACAATCCCACTATTTTGATAACAAAAAGAAGATTTCTAGATAATGTAAACATTGCAATTTAGGAGCTGACTGACGTTACAAGTGCATAGCCTCTATGTGTAGCCTACCTGGATACTTTCTCCCCCTCTGAAAAATCATCCATCAGTGAAATTCTGTTGCCTCACTGGGACTTTTCCCTCCCTCTTTCTCCTTTGTTGCTGCTCTGCGGGCTCTTTCTCCTGATTAACTCTGATATGTTTGCACAAATTACCACTGTAGCAGACAGCCTTCCTGCATAATATTACAGTTGGCGACCTTTTCATTAACAGGCAAATTATGCTGAGTTTCGGCTAAGTCACTGTGGAGGCCAAGGGCAGGGGGGCTGCAGTCAGGTGACGGCTTATCTCTAACAATAGTGCTATTGTGGTTGTGAGTTAGCAGTAAGTGGGAGAAATAGAACCTATTTTTTGCAAAACATAGACAAAAGGGGAATTCTTTTACATTTAGTAAGTATTTATCATGCTTCTAGGGAAATTGCATCGCAGTATTTATACCTTTTAAAACACTTTGCATCCCTAAGCCTCACATTATCAAGGTTGCTGGATTCTGTCCCTTAATTTTTTAGTTTAACTGTGACTCACTTTTCTTTCTCTATCTCTTTTATTTCTCTAGTTCTATCTGTGCTCTTGTAAAACTGGACACACAAACACACCTGCACGGCTTTTGCTATTAGTCATAATTCTTCCATGTCTTCCTGGTTAGATTGGTTTAATTCAAAGTTAAGGAAATGTGAGAACGCAACATTTTCACATACAACTGTCTGGTTATTTGACATAAACAGTAAGTTTATCTCTAGTATCATCCATATGACACTTACAGGACCTTTCCACTTTGAGATTTGAGAGTCAGAGTGATAAATGACCGTTTGAATGAGGTTGGACGTTCAGGATTAACACAGTCTGTTCTGTTTCATGCTCTTGCCAAAAGAAAAACGTCTTTACTGAGTGCCTTTCCCTGACCCTAATCCAATCTTTATCGCCGAAACAGGTGGGCCTTAGTTACCATTGGGGCGGCTTGAAGCAGAGATGAATATTAATGAATTGGTGCCTGTAATTAATGTTGGCATATCAAAAAAGATATGCATCAACACATTACACCTAATGGCTTCATAAAAATGAACACACTGGCTGAGATAATTGGTTTATTGTTATTTTCCTCACACATTTCAATTTCCATTCAAATTTCCACATCACGTCACCTAATATTGCCTTTTGCTTTTCACCCTTTGCACTTTAGCCTAGAGACTTCTTTATAGAATATATTAACTAACAGTACATTACAAATTCATCATTGCCTGAAGGTTAGTTGTAGAAAGAAGAAGGGATCTCACTTTCCTGTTGTGCCTCATTTTCTTTTCCCTTTTGTTTCTCTTTGAACCAAGGTCAAGCAAATTCCTTTTGAATTGATTACTTACATACTGTATTGCAGAAAAAGGGAAAGGGGGAGCAATTTAAGTCAGCCCTTAAGTGGGTGCCCTTCAGAGAAAAACGGTGATCAGATCGGGGTGGGGCACCCAGAATTGTGCTCTGCGATTACAACCACAGTGTCTTTGTGCAGAAGTATAAAGATTTAACAGTTACTCTTAGAGAACAATGTGAAAGAAAAGGCGCCAAAACTTAGATATAGAAGCCCTTTTGATTGTCATAAAAATTGGAGAACTACTTCAGTTAACATTTTCAGAAAAATGCTCCTTTGCCAAGAGTCAAATGCAATGTTCTCTCATATGTAAGTGCCCGAAGGGCATATTCACATTACTTCCAAAACCACAACAAACACAAACAACTGTTTCCTTGGTGAAAGTCCTGTATGTGTTTGACCCATCCACCACCTCTCCTGCCCACCCTATTGGGGCGTCTTCAGTATTTTTTTGTTTAATATTTATTAGATGGACTTTGTCACTTTTCATGTTAATGTCGCATCACTTTCACCTCTGCTCCTCTAATAATTACAACAGCCCCTAGAGCATGCTGCCATACAATAAGCACATTAAGTTGATAATGCAGTCAACCTATGTGGACTTTTTACTGTTTTGAGAATTGGCTGATTAAATGGAAAGAGACTCTCTTTCATGCCTGGTATGGCACTAGATTAAGCTTTCAACCTATTAACAATAACTTTGCATGTTATACAACAAAGGTGATGTTAGCATATGCCATTGATGGAGTATCAGTCCCAGGGATGTGGACAAATCATTTTACACAGTGACTGACAGTGTAAAACTGAAAAATTAATGGACCACTACAGTGCCAATTAATATTGCAGCAGTTCCCCTTAACGAAGATTTCTTAAGATGGCAGCAACCAATTAATCTCCCCTCTGATCATGAAATATCTTTTTTGTCACTTCAAAGCAATAACTCTAATCCGTAACACGGGAATTTGATATTCTGAATGTCAACAACAAAAGGCTTCAATGAAAGGCTTTAATCTATGTCTTTCTCAGTTTGTAATTGCATAAAAAACATCAATCAATTACATCCTAGTGTTTTTCACATCCAAACTGTGAAATGTTGCCTGAGGCTGCATCACTGTATGTATGTTTCTTCTTGTGGATTTAGTTTCACATGAGAGAGGGTCACCATCGACATGTGAAAAGGATCCATCAGTGGGAACACCTCTGCTGTTGTTGTCTCTCATTTTGTCTTCATAGCGTTTGTTTCAACTTTCAGAAATTCAATTTGTTGTGTTAGTTGCCAGTCACAATTAAGTTAAGATGGAATTTGTGCTCTACTATAATTGCTTGCCGTTTCGGACGAACAATAATGCTGAAACAAATCATCTCTAAACAACATGCAGTGTTTATCTTTAGTATGTGGATGTCAGTGAATTACATATGAAATCTGATTGAGATTATATCAAACAAAGTGATAAATAAGTGCTATGTGACTATTTGTCACATTTTTTGTATTGTAGTGCCTTAGATAAGATCTGTAGTAGTGAGATCATACCCATAAGAGCATTTATTCCCATGACAATTGTGATAATTGGAATTTTAGCAATATGTTGAGCCTTTTTGGCACTAGGTATTTTGAAGTGTTTACAAGCAAAAATGTTCTGATTTGTTGAGGCTATCTCATAAAAAATGTACAGTATAAATGCCAAATACAGTTGAGATAAAAGGTTTTAAGGGCTTTCACTTAAGATTAAATAAATTAAATTCTTACGAAAAACAATAAAATACTGCACTGTGTATTTTGGCTTAATAGCACAGCCCAAATATCTTACAGGTACAGCATTTAGCATATTATTGATGTAAAGTACAGACTTGCTATCTGCAAAATGTACTAGTATTGTAGGACAAATGCTACAGTTTTAATATCTTATTATGTATGCAGCATGTTAATGATGTAAAATGAATTTAATTGTAAAGAGGGAACTGAATTTTAACCACTTAGATACCACTTAATAGATGTTTGATAGTTTCATATACAAAACAACAAATCATATTTTACTAAAATATGGCAAAAAAGTATAGTGTTTGCCACTGAAATGTAGCGTAGCAGAAGTAGCATGAAATGGAAAACTGAAGTACCTCATGCTTGTACTAACTGTGCACTACTTGAGTAAACAGACTTCTTCATTGTGTTAAAACTGTCGATCAGTGTAGGACTGATAGCAAGAATATGAAAATTACTAATTGAAAATGGTTGAGAATTGTAAACTTTATAGTGTCCATATATACTGCAGCTCACCTGTTCAATCCTTTTAGTTTGCTGGCCATTTTTTTTCCATGTCCAATATGGTAGCAACACTGACATATCCCAGCAGCAGGCTGAAGCAGTCAATGTAGCCTGTATATAATATGTCCATGTCCACCAAAATCAAAACTCACATTTGCTGCTTTAAGCAGCATCTGGGTTACTGAGCAGTCACTCAAAAACACATTAGCAGATGGGGACGCATCCCCAAAAAACAAAACACCCAAACGTTTGTGTCAAAAGTGTTTTAGTAGGGGTCTTGTTTTAACTAAAAGATGTGAACTGATCGACCCTCCTTATATAAAATGGACTGACCTTGTAAGGTGAATTCTTTCAAGGTGAGGGGGGCTCCCTGGCCCTGTTCTCCACTGCCTAATGGTCCGGAGGGCAATCAGAGAGCTCCAGGACTTGATGAAGTGGAGCCTGTTGTGAAGAACAAAGGCTTACTCCATCTTGGTTCTATCTGGTTGACATCTCGGGTCCTCGGGGAGTTTTAGCTCCCTGCCAGTTGTTCATTCATCGAGTCACGCTTTGCAACTGTAATAGACTGGGGAAACAAGAAGAGAAAGAGAAAGAAAGGATTCACCGCAGGCATTGGGTGCTGACTGGGATCAGAATTTCATTTGACAATTGACTTGTTAGATTAATCTTATTCATGTACTTGTACCCTGCACTATGATACCACAGTTCCAACATCTGCAACCAGTGTTTCATTTTGATAAAACAAATCAAATAAAAAGAAAAGGTGGTAGTAATCTACATTAGTGTACACCATGCAATTATAGCTTTTATGAGAATGGGATCTCTGTGGCACCGGTGGGTAAATTACCAACTAGGGGGCTTATGAATGCTTTATGCGTGCTGATCATTTTCAGACATGGAAAAAACTCTAATGAAAAACATGTCTTTCAACATTTTCTTTCAACAACAGCAAAGACTTTAAATACACATATCTGAAAAATCCTAGATTTCAGAGTAGCTGATTGTATTCTCTATGATAATATATATGGGCTAAAGGTTCCAAAGCTGTTTTTTTTTTGTTTGTTTTTGTTTTTTTCCAACTTATTTGTTCATTTTTTTAATCTTTTCTATGGACATAATCATTGACAGGCAGGACTGGTGGGGAAATACAGAAAAAGAAAACCCATGTTTGAACCCCCCCATAACACAATGTAAATATATGTCCCATGCATTTATTTGACGGCTTCAAAAGATGGGTATAATGAGCTCAGGTGGGTTTACTATTTAATTCATGCCTGAATGATAGGACCTTGTTCATAAAAAAATACCTTAAATCAAGTTTAAGGGCTCACATGCCCATCTGACCGGGCTCATCTGCTGTCTCTACATCAGTATAGTACTGCTAAAGGCAAAATCTTTACAGAGAGCAGCATTTGAAGGCCACCACGAAAGGTCTAAGCTCTTATCCAGCAGCTTCCAGCTAAAACTGCACTGTATGTTTTTCTGAAATTTCATTGCAGTGTTTGTCCAAATTTCACCATCTTTAAGGCACAATTCAGCGCTGATGATTCCTAACTCAGCACAGTTCCCAGGGATCCTAACAACACCTTAAGAAATATCAGTCATTATTCTAAAATTAAGGCCTTATTTGTTATTTGAATGTCTGAAGTCAGTCTTTCAAAAGTTTTGAAAGCTAAGATATGGGAAGTAGAATTTTATCTATTATTTAGTTTATTTTTGCCTGACATTGCATCATAAAATCTCAAAATAATTGGTAGCATAATTTTTGTTTTAATAATTTACCACTTGCCTCTTGCATTAACATCATGCAGATGAGGATAGAGGATTTAGTATTGCTCATATACATTTACTACAGCCAATCAAATGACAAAGGAACAGGCTTTTTTAAGGTTCACCAAATGGCTTCTGTTATGATAATATGTTCATTGTTCCACTTTCAAAAGTCTAAAAATTTGAGGTAGTTCGTCTAACTTTTAAACTTTAAACCAAAAAAGTAATCTTTTGTAATATACAATAAGCATTTAGGCAAAATTGTCCCAAATATAAGTAACTGATATTGGCCCAGTTTTGGTCATTGTAAAATTGCTTTTTGGGTGGCATTTTAAAAAAAAAGGACCTGACAAAAGTCTTAAATGTAATTTGCCTCAAGCTGATGGGATCCTGGTCAGTCATAGTACAATGCTGATGAGACACCCTCGCAGCGTTTTTTTTTTTCCTTTTCTTTTCTGTCAGCACTTATGCTCCACAGAGGAGTGTGAGAAATGGAAACTATGAGATGTTTTTTGGCACTTACAAACACAAATTTATCAAAACTTCCAAATAAGTCACAGAAAAGAAAGTGTAAAATATTGCACCTTTAAGGGACGTTAAACAAATAAAAGCATGTGCAAATGGTTAAGCAATATCAAACTGACATGGAACAAAATCATGCAAATTCCAGATGACTATTTCAGTGGTTTGTGGGGAACAGATGGTGGCTTTGGAGTGACAAGGCATCAGCAGTGAAATAGAGCTAGGAATTTCCTCTGGGAATGACTCTTGTTTCGTCGTGTAACTCTACCTGTCACATTTTCCACCTCGCTCCCTGATTCTCCTTTTCTCTGTCAGATTGTCTACATTTCATTTTCTCTTGGGGTTTTACAGTGACGATTAGGGATATTCAATAGTTATTAGGTGAATCCAGGTAAAAGCTTTAACCCCTTACTGATGTATTAATTTGTACTAGTTACCGGGGAGATGTTGTAGATGAGGAAGGGCAGATCATTTTTATTATTTTTTTCTTCTCTGTTGCGGTTTCTCTTTCTTATTCCCTTATCTTATTTTTCCGTATTGACTTTCATTCTCTCCTCCCTTGCACTTCTGGCGGTTTTCCACTGTCTGCTTCTCTCTCTCTCTCTCTCTCGGGAATCAGTGCATCGCCTCCCTTGGGCATAAACACACTGGCAATTCACGTCCCTTCGGGCACACAAACAAACTGACCGGTCGCACATCATGTTCACTGTAGATTTTACAAAAGATTTACCAGCTCTGCTACAGTCACTGGTGCGGTGCTGTATTCACTTATGTAATCATTGGTATTTTACCATCCAGTTTACTGTGAGATGGGATAGATTGTAGCATATTATATACCCTGTTTCATTTCTAAAACATTTTGAACAAATGAAGGACTCTTTGGCAGAGGCACGCTTAGTAGTTATCATATTTAAAGACACTGAGATTTCCATATTGATATTCCAATAGGTCTTACCTCTAAATTGAACTTAACATGTGTCTTATAAGCAGTATGTTATGTGTTAAATAAATAAGAGGACATGTATCCTTTATGGTCGATTCAGTCAGTATGGATGTCAAGTATATAAGGGCCTGTATCCAATCTACTGTTTACATTCTTTTTGCTCACTATGTTCATTGTAGCAGTCTAAATGTGGTTTATTAATTAAGATTAACTGTAAAACAAACAATGATATCAGGTAATACAAAGAAGACGTTGATTTAGAACAGCCTCATCTTGCCCTTGGTGCTGATTGGCTCATCAAGTCCCACCGCGACACTCATTGGTGGTTTTGTATTTTAACCAAGAAACCGCTTTTTCTTTAAATCCTTTTAGTTATTAAAATTATGTTGTTTTTCTTCAAGTGTTTTAAGGGTGATGTATATACAAAGATGTAAACTATTCTCAAAATTCTGACGGCTTGCTTTTCTTTTTTCTCTAGCATTTGTTTGTACCTCTATTTTCAGTACTTAAGTACATTAAAAATCATGAAATTACTTTTGATACTTCAGTGCAGTAAACATTAGACAATTTAATACTCAAGTAATATTCTAAAAGGTGACTTTAAATTCCACCAAAGGAGCCATAGCTACATCTAGATAGCAACCTAAAATCCAAAGGTCTTGTTTTTATGTCATCTGCCTTTTAACAAATTGTAGTTTTGTTTTGGAATTTCAGCGATTGCCAGGTGCACAACTGCTCAACACCATTTGAGCAGGGATGCTTAAAACTTTGATGAGCTTAATAGGCTGAAAACCTCTTTAGCAGCTGCTATTTAAACCAGAGCACAGCTCAGGTGTATTAGCTGTAATTTACTGATATAGGGTCCTGTCAGTGGTAACAAATGGCAAGGGGACGGTGGGCTAATGTGTGAGGTATACCTTCCGGACCACTCAGCCTTACAAAGTGGATGACTGGAGCCTATTCTAAAAAAAAAAAAAAAAAAAAAGACTGTTGCTATTAGTTACTCCGTATGGGCCCAATACTAAAACTCCTGAGTCAGGAAGAAAAGGTTAGATGAGTGGAAGCAGGAAAAACAGGTGTGGATAAAGAAAGTTTGTAAAAGAGCTGGATAGCTTCTTTTCTTTTTGTACCACAGCTGTTTTGGCGACAAACAGTTGCTCCGGGAGAAAAAGTAAGAATTCAAAGAGAAACTAATTTAAAGTAAAGTATTACAAGACAAGGTGAACTTAAGGCAATTCCTTGCATCTCTCATAAGTTACGCAGCTGACTCATATTTCAGAGCTGTAACACGCCCTCCTGTCAGAGTCACTGTCATTCATAGCAAGGACCTGTCAATTCAAATGTGCTGTACGCATTATTGTAAACTAGTGAAACACCGAACACACTTATTCTCATGATGAAAAGCTTAATTGTTCACCCCATCATAACACAGACCGGCCTTATTCATCTACATGTCACTTTATGTCAAAACTCCCTTTATCCATATAATAAATTACCAGTAATGAGGGTTCAATTTGTCTGTTAATGTGCTCACAGCTGTTTGGACTATTACTGTGCTGCATGAAAATTACTATTGATACATTTACATAAAAAAGACCTGAGATTACCCTCACATGTATACTCCCTTATACACTTTATTTATTAACCATCAGTTAGACTTTAAAGGGATAGTTCAGATTTTTTGAAGTGTGGTTGTACGGGTTGTTTATCCACGAAACGTTTATTACAAACTGTAGATGTCAGTCTGCAAACCCCAGTTTGGATGGAAGCGAAGCCATTTATTGCTGTGGATAGGGGTTAAAAACAAAACATTTTTTAGCCACCTAAAAGAAGTCCCACCTAATATAATCAGTATCAGTTTCAGTTCGCACTATGTGAGTGAGAGTATTTTCACAATTGTACCTGTTTACATGTTCAACAGTGATTTCTAAAGGGAAAATTAAGCTGTTATTGCTCTCTTTAAAGCTAGGCTCTGTGGAGAAAAATAGTACTTTAACATTAGGGTTTTGGTTGAATGCATCCACAGAAGACCATTGTCGAGCTCCTGTCTGCTTCTCCAAACATGAGCATGCCAGTAGACATCTTCTGTGGGTAATATACTGAGTATGGATAATTACCCCATACAATGCCAGTTCAAAAGATCTGAACTGTCTCTTTAATGATGATGGGAATTAATAATGTATTTGTATCACCAAGGCAGATTTCTGACAATTATAAGGATGAGAAAACACACAGGCACATAAAGCAAATGTGGGTATAAAACACCTGTGCATATGAACACACATAGTTTTGGACAATTGTTCACAAATATACTTGGCACAAACACCTGCTGGCACTCATGTGAACAAAGAGGCACCAGCACACACTCAGCAGGAAGTTCTCATTAGCCTGTGCTAATGAACATCAATTCAATATTGCCTAATAATGAATAAACGGGCTAAATAAAGTAACCAGGTTTCAGTCTCTCCCTGTGAGGGGCTTTTTTATGTATTTTAATTAAAAAGCAACAACATAATGCAGTTATTAAGGACAAATAACCTTCATAGCATATAATTAATTAAACAAAATCGAAAGGGGTACAGAGTGAATAGAAAGAGCAAATGTGGGAACACGCTCTCGACATTATACTTTGTACTAAAAAATGTTTGTTTTAAAAGTCCTTTAAAACACCAAAATGTATATCTTATAAATCTTGGATCACATTTAAAATGAAAGGAAGAGTGTACTCTCTCACATAATTCACAGCATCTCTGCAGCATGAAAAAGCAGAGGCCTTGCCTGAAATAAAGATTGCCCCTGCTATAATGTCAGAATACATGATGCCTAAACAAAACCACGTGCAGTGTATTCCCACAAGTGCTCATGTTGACATTACAGTACAGACAATGTCAAGAGCAGACACAGAAAGATACCTAGAGCATAATATGTAGACGCGGAAGTCCACTGCAAAGTGGCAATATGTGACGACTTAGGGTGAAAACTTGTTATTTAATTGGTGGCTTTAAATTGCCCATAGGTATGAAAAGTTGTGTCAGCCTTGTGGTAGTCTGGCCACCTGTCCGGGGTGTACCCCACTACTTGCCCGAAGTAAGCTGATAGGCTCCAGGCCCAAAGATGGTTTCTGTCTAGAAACATCAGTAATACTCATCACACTGATGTTTGGTCAGGTGTTTGTTTTTCTCATAAGTTTTGTTATTTTATGCCATAAAAAGGAGTGATTGACAGCCGTTGTGTGCCAATCGGGGTGCTTGTGATCAATGGCACTGCTCACAATTGGTCAGACTGGTGTATGGGCGAGATCTGATATTGTGGAGATTGATGTTGCACAGACTCTGGCTTGAAATTATGACTTAAGTACATGATGGCAGTAGTGGATTTGCAGTGTGAGGAACTGGAGGACATGTTGTCAATCTTTGAATACAATCATTGGATGAAACTAGCAAAAGAGCACAAATAAAAACAATTGAAAAGATTTTAATTTTGTATCAAGGGGATGGCGTTCTTTGTAGAGTGAACACGGCTGAGGCAAAATGAAGCTGCATCTTTATTCCTGTCAGGATTCAAAGCTGATGAAGGCAGGGTGAGAGCTGAGCCTTGAAGATTGGATCTTGGAAATCAGGGAAACAAACAAATTTACATGCTTGCTAAAGGAGCGAGCACAAATCCAGAAATGCATACGGTTTGCTGAAACACACATACACATACCTAAATTCTACTCCTTGCATACAAAATAGAATCAAACTGGCTGGCAGAGCAACGCAGTGTAATTTTGTGGGAGTACAAAATGGATTTTGATTACAGGCCTGCAGAAGAATAGTTGACCCTCTCATCTAGCACAGAGAAGATGCAGTTCATCCACTCAGTTCCCTTTACAGAGTAATGAGAGCCTGAATGAACCAGTGGACCTTCACTTCCTGCACTGTTAGCTCCTCACAACACAAAGCAAGGCTGGCACAAAGGTTTCAAAATGAGGTCTGGAAGTCCCAAAGGCTGCACAAGTCATTCCAGGATCCTGCCCACCAGCAGAGGAGAACTTAACACTTGACTATTATTTTGCTCATTACAACTGAGAGAAGACAGATTATTATGGATATAGGTCACACTATGCAGAATAGGCAGCACTGCAATTATCACCTAAATCACACCAGACATTATACCTAACACATATGAGAGTGGCTTTTTTAGGTTTTACTGTGTGCTGTGGTAATGGTAATAAAGCTGTCTTGTAGATTTTTTTTTTTTTTTTAACTCTCTATGTCAGTTGAATCTCATGCCAACAAGTGCACAAGCATACAGGTTATGCATTTCACAATATTGCAGTAAAATGCTATTCAACTAATCAATAGATTAAAAAAAATCCATTGCTGGCAGACTGCTTTGGCCGTACAAAAACTGCCTCCGGCTTTCATCACTTCATCTACCTTCTTGAAAAGATTGACATTGCAATATTTGGGCATATCAATAAACCCGTGGATATCTAAGTCTTTCATGTTTAAAAATAGGTATGTTTCTCCTCCCAAACAGAAATGTGGGCTTTAGTTTTGGGCATGCATCTCTACCCCAGCTTTGCAAATTGTTGGCTAGTTGGTTTGTGTACAACACACAGAGCGGACAGTAAACTGGCATGCGGCCGTGTGTTGCAAACTGGGGTAAAAACCCCAATTTAGATGCATATTCCAAATTCACTGTATACATGACCAAAAGATGCTCCTTAAATCCAACTAATACAGGCATATCCCATATATCTGGATTGGAAAATGCTTTATTTGGGAAAAGCCCTGATTCAGAATATCCAAACAGAATATGCTCTTTAAATGGCCTGTATCAAATCAGAGTGTTGTCATGGGGCGGCTGTGGCGCTAACAAGTCTAACGAGTTTGGCAGTTTGGCTCCTCCAGTCCACATGTCGAAGTATCCTTGGGAAAGAAACTGCTGTTTTGGAATCCCAAACTGCTGATGGCTGTTCCATTTGTGTGTGAAAGATATGCAAGGTTAAAAAAACTGCAGGTGGCGCCTCATACAGTAGCCTTAGCCATCATGAATGTGTGTGAATAAGTGAATGTAACTCCTATGGTGTGAAATTGCTATGAGTAGTTGATCGACGAGAAAAGTGCTTTACGTGTGCAGGTCCATTTACTATCATAATAAAAGTGGAATATTAGTGTGCATGTTATTGTAGTTACTGATTCACCAAAAATTTCTGGCCACCTCTAAATGTAAGTCAGATCTCTTTTCAGCTTCCCTGTTGTTTCTACCAACTCCTAGGATAAATATCTGGCTCTCTAGCAGCTAAATGCTATGTTCACCATCCAATCACTGTCTTTGTTTGTCTCCTGTTTGGTGCTGGGCAGGTAGCGCACAGTGGGTTCAGTAGAGCTTGTTTGCTGAAAACAGCTACTGCTGGTGCTGGAAACGATGGGGGATGACAGCAGTGAGACTGAATCAAATCAGTGCAGTTGAGGGCCGTAAAACCAAAACAATGAGCTGAAACTCTGTGGGTTTCAAGGTCAGACTTCTTTCACATAATACATACTAATTGAATCCATTGTTAACTTAATTTTTTTTTTTGATTTGAGCAGCTTTGCATAGAATAACTGTCCTTTAAAATGCTTACCTTTGTTAGCCACTTAATAGAGGAAACAAGCTGGTGCTCCTTTTGGAACCAATCACTTTTCACCACCTGCTGATGAAGGAAGTATTTAAATAAATAAAGCCATGCTAAATAAATTGATAATTCCTAATGACAAGAGAACCACTTAGCCACAAAATGCAAAAGCTTTTCCTTCAAAGTAATTGTTTCCCCTGGTACTCTCTTTGATTCGCTGGGTCTCCTGTGACTTCTCTCTGTGTCTCTCTCCGTGTCTCTCTTCGTCTCTCAAGCACAGATACTCAGGCGGTCAGGATGACAGATGAGAGGGATGCCCGAGTTGTCAGATGCTATTCTCTACACACATCTGTCAGCTAACAGGTCCTCAAAGGCAGAGAGACAGAGAAAGATAGAACTGGTGCAAATGGGTAAAATGACAAAGATGGAGTATGAAAATGAAGGAGGGGGAGGGGAAAAAGGGAGAAGATGGGAGACGGGAAATAAAATGAAGCCTAAACAATGACACAGGGACAGTCTAGGAGCAGTAGTGCCTTGTGATTATTAAAACAGCTGGAAAAAAAGATGAAAAATGCCTTTTGTTGCTCAATCTAGTGTGAAACATAAAAATGAAATCAGAGTTTAAAAAAAAAGTACCATTAAAGAAAGGAACAAACAGAGCAACAAAAAGCACACTGTCGGCTCGGTGGATAACAGAGAGCTCAGGGAGAGGTGATATCCCTTCAAAGTGCAGCACTCGGTAGTCTTCCACTTCTGGTTTGTCAGAGTGTTGATTAAGCTCTGTTAGATCACTTGTCACGCTGCTCAGTTCGGGGTTTGTTTAAGCAACGAAAATGCAGATTTAAGCCATTTCTTATCTCTGACTGGGCACCTGACACTGTGATGAGATTATATAAAACACTAAACAAGACACATTAATAATTGAATAATTAAAATAATACAATAATATCTATTTACACAATATACTTTTATAGTTTCAAATCAAGTTTTTTCAATATATGCAGCAGCAGATATCTAAGGTGTCTTCTGTCTGTTTTGGGGCGGGAGGGTCTAACTGAGCATGTGTGGTTTACGTGTCATCACTTTAACCAGTTTCTAATTAGACTCTAATCAGAGGTACCTGATTTCCTTCCTATAAAAAATAATCTTGAGGGCTGCAGGTCAAAAATATATGTTGATGTTATATGACATTACATTATATTAAAAACTATTATATAACTTTATAAATCTAAAATAAAATTCGATTATATATTTTTAACTGCACAAAATGCACATCTCTTAGTCATTACAGTTGGGATTTTACTGCACTTCCAAAATTAGAGGAAAACAAGCATGGACTTGTCAAATGGAGTGCAGGCCAAACATGGCCCATAAATTGGGTAAATTTGATTTAGAGGAATAGGACTTATTGCAACTGCCACATGTTGCTATTGTCCCAAGTCTCCCCAACTTTCAGTGTCAGAGTCATAACATAGTGATACGCTGTGGTTTTCATTGTAAATATTCATGTTCTGGAAGCTGTCCAGTATACCAATAGAGCCAAACATTAATTGAAAGATAAAAATTACACACTGAAAACACTGTGAAAAAATATGCTACGTTTCCTTGAAAATATAAAGTGGTCTTCCACCAGCAGTCGATTAGTGCAGCTCTCTTTTATCACCTGACACATTACTTTAGTCTCTGTTCCTTCTGCTTCTTCGGAGATGCTTCAGCCAAGAAATGCAGATTGGAATAATTTTTCATCATGGTTGAGTATTGGGCATGTCATAAAAGAGCTGCTGTGTTACTGTGCTAATATTGGCAGGTTAACATAAAGCATATTAAACATGCAGCTACACTGTATATTGTAGTCATCAGTTTTCTGCGTTTTGTGAACAGTGAGCCTGATTTAAAGTGACATAATATAACCCGTTATGTCAGGTGAGGTCTTTGGGAGAGTTTAGCAATTTAAAATGAGCTGAACAGCAGCACATACCAGATGTGAAATGCAGTGTAGTAAAGGAATAATTTGATTGTTTGGGGGTTTTTTGGTTCTTGCCAAAAGTGAGATGAATACTGCTCTTGTGTGTGGACTGCCGGTGTAACGATCCATCGATCTGCATCGATATATCAATTAAATTGGCAACGATCACGTAACATTGATGCAAAGTGTAAAGCATAGATTACACAGCCCATAACTTCACCCACAAACCTGCATTTATCAATAATAAAACTGTTGAGTCGGTTGAGTGCTTTATATATTTTGGACTCATCTTAGACAATAATCTGAGCTTTAAACAACACATCACTGATACCCTTTAACACCGCCTTTGCCTAGCACCTTCTGTTACTGTTCTACAAAAGTATAATTTCATCCATTCTCCTCTATATTACCCTGTTTCTTGCCCATGATTATTGCTTCAAATAGGGACAAACATCATGC
This sequence comes from Plectropomus leopardus, assembly GCF_008729295.1. NCBI lineage: Eukaryota > Metazoa > Chordata > Actinopteri > Perciformes > Serranidae > Plectropomus > Plectropomus leopardus. The sequence continues at coordinate 13,553,188 of NC_056484.1, forward strand.
ACAGCACCTTACCAGCCCCAACCTCTCACACCTTAACAGCCAAGCCATCACACGCAGAGCAGACACCAAAGAAAACGACCTCAGGCACCCCCTCAACACATTCTTCACACTGCCTCCATCTGGTCACAGAAACAGGTCCCTGGTCTGGAAACAGGCAAGCTGTGGCATGAGTTTTGTCCGCTCTGCTATAGCGTGGTATGTAACACATTCTTATTTTATATTTTATATTTATGTGATGCTCTGTATGGACTTTGGCAACACATTTCCTTGGAAAGGGACAATTATGAATCCATCTTTTTGAAGTTAAACCCTGTTATTAAGAAATAAACTTCTAAACTTTTCTGCTAATAGCTGACATGGGCTACTTTAGCTTCTTTACACTCCTCCCTGTCTTTTCTCTTGTGCTGAGATGAACAGCCAATTAGAGTGATTTCATTCGCCAACGTGCTCCACTGTTGCTAACGGTGATTCAGCATGTTGAATCGGCACAAAAAAAGCCGACTGGCAATGACGAGGGCTAACAGTGCAGGACACACTGCAGTGACAAGGGTCACAGATGCTTACTGTCGGCTCAAAATCGACCAACCGTCGTCTTGATGTGTCAAGGCTTTAAGCCTTGTGATGTCCACAGATTATCTCAGCTTTGGTTTAGAGACAAAAGCTTGTGGTACAAAATTGGAGTGTAGAATTGTAAAGTTGACATTTTCCAGACATTAGGCAGTCGAAACATGCTGGATTGTGTCATGGGGCTGGACTCATGTAAAGTGACAATATCTCTGCCTCTGCTGAACTGGTTTTGACCTTTCTTCTTAACCGTTTCCATTTGAGTTCACCAACTTTATAAAAGTGCAAATGGCTGGAATACTTTTTTCAAAACCTTACCTCTAGTATGGCTAATGTAGAGTTGATTCCTGAGGACAGTGCGAGAGGAAAGGCCATATGGGTTATTAAAATCAAAAAGGGTTTTCATCTTTGAAGCATGAATGTGTTTAGCAGATGTTATGGTAATGTGCCAATTGGATTATTTTCCTCTGAACCAGAGTGGTGGATGGACCCACCAACTGATTGACTGACTGACACTCATAAGGCCAGGGATGTCCAAACTTGTTTGAATGGGAGTTTGTTTATATAATGAGAAAAATACCAGGGGGGCACCTGCTTCTCGCATCAAATGGGTTATTTAAAAAGAAAACCTGTACAAATGAGACAAATGCAACTTTTTCATTTTTCTGTGAAAAAGTAGCCCTATTCAACTTTCTGTCACATCTGACAGCGACGGCCTTCGCTGTTGACTTTATGCGTCTCTACCTAGCAGAAAATGTCTGCTGTTAGGTGACTGCTCTGCTTGCTTGTTTACCGTGTATTTATGAAAACACGTTGATTCTGCCTGCATAGTTTCTACTAGATGCATGTCTACAAACTGTATGATAGTCCTGCCATTGTGAGGTTGGAGGAAATGCAAAGAAGTATTGCTTAATTAACCAATATTGTGTGGCAGGCCACATATAGTAGGCTATATTTTGAAAGTCAAGCCGAGGGCCATTTAAAATAGGTTTAAGTGCCACAATTTACCCCCAGGCCAGACTTTGGACATGCCTGCATAAGGTAAAAGTAGATGTTAAGTGAACACAATTTGTATATTATAGAACTGTAAAATTCTTTTCTGAAATGCCCATGTCAGGCTTTTAAAATGAAACAGAAAAAACAAAAGAGTTTCCACCTGTCGACACTGAATTCCTCATACAGTAAGAGGCTGGGGCATTGATATCTTTATTATATTTCTGCTCCCTCGCACAGTTCCAACAACTTAGCAGGTTGTATTAAAGTATGGAGAGGAAAACAGCTCCTGTATCACTGTGGCAGCATGGTTTGCCAAGCTTTCCCCCTTCTCTCAATTGCTACAACACATACAGTACTTCCGTGGCCTTGTGCTGCCAGGCGACCTCCATTGAGACCACAGCAGAATACAGTAATGAATTTAAAAAGCCGCCAAAAACTTCTCTCTTTCTCTCTCTCTCCTGGCCTTAGGACTCAATTTCCCTCGGCAGCGTATTGAGTTGGAATCAGATAACTGCCAGAAAGTGTGGAAAATCTAATGCATATCAAGTGAAGAGACATGCTGACACTCCCCAGTGACAGAAACCCTCTGCTCTGTACTCGCAAAAATACAAACCCAGCATAAAGCTGAAAGGAGTGTAGTGGCAAGAGGACAGAGGGAGGTGAGAAGAAGAAGCGGGGCCATAGGTGGGAAGGAGAGGTGAGGGAGTGTGTATTTTATTTCTTTCAGGAGACATTAACCAAAATGGGCTTTGGAGTCCATGCATGACAGGTGTAGCAATTTATTTTTAGGGGTCAGGCACCTAGAGATGGAGGCTTTATGTGTGCTAAATCTTACATTTGATACAAGGAGTGTTACGGTCTGACAAACACATGGTCCTGCTAAACCTGTTTAATCGGTGCTTAGAGGAGTCATCTGGTGATTCTGGACAAAAAAATCAGCTTCAGGCCAATATTGGTCTGTCCATCTTGGAAACATAACTAACTGGAAGCATGTAAACAGTTCGTCCCCGACTGTCAGAGCTTACAGTACAGTAGGGCAGCTATCCAGCCGCCATATCGAATGCTTATTAGAGCACATTCTGTTTTAATCTTACTGGTATTAAAGATGTTCTTATTAATATTTTAATATTAAAAAAGGGTGAAATGACTTCATATAATGTGAAGGGCTGTGCTTATTTATATCCCAGACAGAAATATAACAGAATGCAATGAGACCATTTTAGGGAGTGATTCAGCAATTTGGGCCATTTTATCTGGTCACGTCCTTGGACATCAAGTGAAGCATTTACAGCTTGTCACACTCTGACAAAGAGTAAAGATTGCTTGAGTTTGAGACATCCTGACATATACTGCAAGGGACAAGACATAAAAAGCACTACCTAAAGGTTCCCATTACATTTGGTCAACAGTTTTCATATCATGAAGGTTAAATGTTGCATAAATCTACATAATCACATACTATCTATCATTTTATTGGTTACTTTTGACTATATTAACAATTCAGTAGTAGTACAAAAGTACAAGTACAAAACACAACACAGTAGAATCTTACTACTTTTACATGCCATGTAACTAATCACTTTTACATGCAATAATTCAATGAAGCTACTAGTTACTGTAACAAATGACACATTTTCAGTAATTTGCACAAATACGCTTATAACTGATGATCAACTCATGCAACGTATGACTGACCTGACAAAATAACTCAATGTTGACTTTTAGTTTACACCGGACACAAACACTGGTTTCCTGGGTCAAAGTCCTGTCCCTGTTGGACTCAGACCCATGCTTGTCCCCTCCCACATGACAAATGAACATTTGCGCTCTTTATGCTATGTCTGTTGCTTGAAAGCCCAATGTATCTCCTGCAGATGCTAAAGGGTGCATTGTGCATCTGTGTCTGACGCTGAGGGCCACAGCCTAAGCGCTGTTTATTGCCACACTCGGAGAAGGACCAGGCTGGAATGATAGTGTGAAAGTTTGTATTACGTGCGTGAATGTGTTATCCCAGAGATAGATTGGCAAATCTGCAGGGTCTTCTCTTTGTTATTCGATTGCATGCTGAATAAGGTTCATGTGACCCTTGTGAATATCCTGGTATTAGAAAAAGGACTGATGAATGAATGGATGGCAGAATGTAGTCATTTTCAGCTCCCCTCTCTGTTTTTAATAAATTCACAGTGTGACGTTTATGACTTTTACACCACTTTGCTTCTATCCTTATTGCCATGGAAATTAATTAAACTCCAGCAACCTTCACCTTGCTGAATTTGAACCCGCTGAGTGAATTTCAGCTTGCTGCGTGAGATTTATTGTTCAGTACTCTTGGGGTCTAAGCAAACACATGATAGGTAGACAGAGAAAGGTTTTGCCAAAGGAAGCAGGGGAGTATTTTGTGTTTGAGAACTTTAAGGGTACTGCTCAATTGGGAGTCTGAAAGAGACATATCAAAAAAATAAAGAGAAATAAACAAAGGAAAATACATAAGATCAGCAGAGACAGGACTGAAGAGCAAAAAGTTTTCCTTTGTGTATCTACTGTGACAGAGAGAGAGAGACTGACACTCACCAGTACTTGTTATCCTACTTGTCAATTGGTTTTAATGGGTATGCCTATTGCCTCATGCTTATCACAACCTGACATACAATATTATTATACAGTACCCCGAGGAACACAATTTCCACTGATTTCAGACTAATGGTATTCCACCGGGTGGTTTGTTCCATTTTTCCAGAGTTTTATTCATGCAGTGAAGGATTTTCTGCTTTTGCAGTCTGCCTCATATTCATATAAAAGCACTTGCACACATTATTACAGCTTAAGGAAAGAAGCTGTTATTTGTTCATGCTGTGGCCACTGCTATGCTTACAGAGAGGTATGTGTATGTCTCTCTCTGACACCCAATGGCTGCACCTTATCACTACTAATTTAATTTCCGTTCATTTTAGATCATTATCTCTGCCAGGGGTTATCCTGGATGGTATCATGTCTTTCATTATGTGCATGTGTGTATCTGTCTGTCCATGGTTAATCTTGCATACTATTAGACCAATCAGCCTAATGTTTTTGGTAGCACTTTATGATTGTCCGCCGCCATATAGTTTATTGAGTATTCGTAACATTTCAACAGAACTGACACAAAATATTTTGCAGCCTTAAAGCTTTATTAATGCTAAAGTTTTAACTGCAACATTGTATGTGTTGGAAATAAATAAATTGATATTTACTCTTTCAGCAGTGATGTCAGGAGACACAGATCTCCTTTTTTTTGTGCAACTTGTAATGTGATTCCAGTGAATTGTCACAAAATGTCAACACAGTCTGTTGGGACAAGCTTTTTGTACATGCAAAAAACAAGGATGTTTCCAGTAAACTAAGCAGTGCATAAAAAAAACAAGGGGAGGAATGGAATTGTATTTATACCTTTTAGCTGACACTGTTTGATTTACTTTGCATCTTTGTTGACAGGAGTATGTTGATGTGAAAATAATACATTTTACTTTTTACTCTTCATCTTCCCTGTGCAGCCTTTGCACTCTTAGAGCATCATGCCTATTTTTTCTGATGTGAAATTCCATTTTGTATTGATGCATGAACCATCCTTTTTAGACTGAGGAACATTTGTTTTGGGAAAATGCAGTGGAATTTTGTACTCAAGGTCAGCAGAGTAAAATAAGACAGGACTGGCTGGACAGTGTATTCATACAGGTGGACGTCCTCTCACCATACCATATCCTGTTGCTCTATGTTGCACTATACCAGTGATATGCACCTTATGGCCTGCAGGTCAGGTCTGCCCCCCAACCATTTTCTAATGCACAGTAAAGAAAAAAAACCTATAAACATACTAAAATCCCAGGAAGCTCCTAAAATCCTAGCAATGTAGTAAAAACATCTTCAAATCCCACAAATGTCCTAAAATCTTAAAACATCCTAAAAAGGTCCCAAACTTTGAAAAGGGTCCTGAAACCCTGAATTGTCCCAAAATCCTAGAAACATGCTAAAATCCTAGAAAACCCCTAAAGTCCGAGAAGCATCCTAAAATCCTTGAGCCATCCTAAAAGCGCATCCTAATATCCTAGATATGTCGTAAAATCCCAGAAATGCCTGAAAATCCCAGAAGCATCTTAAAGTCCTAGAAATGTCCTTAAATCCTAGAAACATGTTTGGGGCTGCTGTGACTGGCCCCTGGCCTGCTGTCATTTTGCAGTAATGACCCCCAAGCAAGACTAGTTGAGTATCCCTGCACTATACCATAGAATATAATCTCACTATAAGATTGTGCAGAGTTCAGAGCAGAGGGGAGCGAGAGGTCTGAGCGAGGGATGTTTGCGTGATGGTGTGTGAAATCCAGTCAGCTTTCTGCTGCCTCTATCTCCCCTCAGCATTGCAGAGTTATAACTGCAGTTTCCCCCACATGGACTGTTTGCTTGTGATTCTTAACTATGTGGAAAGAGTTGTCAGTCAGATTGAGAACCTCTCTCGCCTCTAAATGGATTCAGTGCCAGTCATGCGCAAGGTGTAAAATGCACACGCTCAAGTGGGCATCAACTCCGCCACACACACATAAACACGCACAATTTCTCTGGCTCCCTGTTGCCATATCTTTCCTAGCGTGGTGCTTACGCACTTCTTTTGTCCTTTCACTCATTTCTACACATCTCTCCTTCTCTTTCAACCTGGCTGTGGAGCAGAGTGGAGTTATATTAGTGACAGAGTGACACGTGATAATGACTTCTAACGAGATAAAAAGACTTTTACCACCTGGGTTTGGCAGACAGGATGGCAGAAGGAAGACGAGGTGGAGAGGCAGTTCTACATCCATGCTTTTCTTATTACCTGCTGGCATTATTTTGGCACTGACGCTGCTCCATCTCTCTGTCTGTGTCACGACCTGGCAGGGAGAGGGGAAGTAGTGTTTCCTTCACCTCCCCTCTTCTTCTTGTACTATCATTTTTTAATCAAATCTATACGTCGATGAGTCATGTCCTCCTTTTCTCACCTATTTCTCCTTCCATTGATCTGTTCTGGCTGTTCTCCCAAACTATTTTTTCTTCAAATAGTCCAAAAAAATAGAAAAAAGTTAAAAGGGAATAGATGTAAAAGAGCTGTTAAATTGTAATGTAATAAAACCGTAAAAAAAAAAATAATAATATCCAAGTCAATGATAACCTTAGAAAAATCCACCAATGAGGTCGCAGTTTCACCCTCATACTGCAAATTAACTTTTTTGTTTTACTTTGCACTTTTAGAAATATTAAACCACTTTTTACCCCATTGTATTATTTAAATCACCCTATAATAAATTCTGAGCAGGTTCTGTGGGTCTGTTGGTATTAACAGTACTGAGCCATTAGAGCTGAATGGGCAATAATGGGACTTTTCAGGTAGTTTAGTTTGCAGTATCTCTAGGATTTTTTTTGCAGATATCTAATGTAATTATGGTGCTGGCTTTCTGACTATGATAAGCGACCTGCGAGAAGTGTTTAAAGCCTAGTCAAATGTGATCAGATGGTGAGCTTCAGCCGCCTTGGCGCTTTCAAACGTATTTGGTATTTAAATTGCAAATTTCGCTGAAGCAAGCTCAAAACAAATTTAAAGGTGTGTTTCAAAGCTCTGCCTTCTTCGTGTCTTGTAGTAATACCTCAACTGCTCTCATTTTCTAGATCATAAGCATATGAGGAGGGAGGAATCAGGGGAATTGAAATTATGGATATGCAAATTGCATACCGAATACTTAAGTGTTGTGGTGGAGGACAAACACCAGACTGCTTTGGATTTTTGAGAGTGATGTTTACAAATGATCAGCAGTATGTCTACAGGTTGGAAAAGTCCACCCGTGACCAGAGGATAAATAGGCTCAAACCCCAAAGCTGAAGTAAGGGGAAATTATTTCATTAAGATTCATTTACATAGATATTTCCTAAAAAGATATGACCAAAGAGAGTGTTTAAGTCCCCATGTTTTGATCCAGAGCTGTTTTCATTCGGCAATAGAAATGTAATGCTGCAGTACAGCGTAGTATGCTCTCGTGCACAAAAGCAGGTCCATAAAGATTTAGTTTGCTGTGAAAGAACTTAGCTGGCCCAATCCCAGTCTCCACACTCGCAGACTCACAGCTGTTCAACTGTCAAATTGTCAAGTGCATGAGGGCTCTCTAGCAGACATTTTGAGCCCTTTATGCACACTTTCCATAAGTCTGCATATCTGCAGCCTTTGCCTGAGGGAATAACCCACAATATGAATTGTGGGTTATTCCCTCAGGCATTGTGACATTAAGACACAGGGTTACCAGGGGTAGCCCAGAAGCTTAGAAAGAAAAAAAGGTAAACAAAGGACTGAGGCACTGGTGTTAAGCCTGTCATATCTAGTGTGCTAGTATACCTAAATTTATACAGAAACAGTAAATTAAAAGGATTTAGGATGTGCAGAAAAACACAATTTAGTCATTTAATTTTGCCTAATTCTGCTGCTGGACAAAAGTGAGTAAATTGATTATTTGACAGTTACGGCTCTCCACCAACTGTGGCCCCCAGACCAATGTTAAATGGCCTGCTGTTTGTCTTTTTAAAAAAAGACATTTATTATATGATCAACACAATGTTGGATCATCAAACAAGATCACTTTGCATTTATTATCATTCACCTCCCTATAGCTGGACAATCATATAGTTTGTAGACATGCTCCAAGTAGGAACTGCAAAGACGAAACCAGCGTGTTTTCCTAAAGAGATGCTAAAAAAGAAAAGCAAACTAGCAGTTACCTAACACCAGATATTCCCTGTAACGTAGCAAACATGGCCAAAGCAAACAAACATAAAGTCGACAGCAAGGGCTGCCACTTTTAGGTGCAGTAGAAAGTTAAATACATTTTCACATAAAGTCTCCGTGTCCATATACCTTTGGCCATATAGTGTATTTTAAAATAAATTTTCCCCCTAAATTAAGTGTACTATAAGCTACTTTACTATTTTAGGTTGATTACATGCTAACTAAGCTAACCACCCCATCTGTCCAACATAAAATAGGCAAACTCCACATCGCTCTCCTCCAGTGCTCACCAAGTGAAACTGAAAAGCGAAACCCAGATTCACTCTAGTTAGCTTTGTCCACTTGGCATTTTGTAATGCTATATTGCCATTTTTTCTGCTCTGTGCTTGCAATTTTTTGTAGCTTTGCATTGGATGTGTGCTGCCTGTGGTCTGGTTGCTACCTTTTTATAAAGTTTCAAAACACATATAGTAGTATGTGTCCACCAAGCATCTGCATCCGCTATCTTTTAAAATATTAAACATGCACTGGCACTTGTGGAAAAAAAGGGCATTATAACTTGGTTCAGCATATGGTGTAACTTTTCTAAGTCAGTGAATCATCAGAGTACATTCATTTTAACAGCACACCAGTCTCACAAAATCACTTCAAAGTGAGTCTGAACTTTTGTGCTTAGTCCCTCAACAGCATTTTATTTTTACCTTTCCCACTTGTTTGGGCTCCCCAAAATGTTCTCAAAGTCGCATTAACACCTGCATTACAATAACTTTGGGTCCAAAGAAACACCAGCAGGTATGCTAATGCTAATTACTAATTATCCCCTTGTTGACAGATGCCGTCATTCTCACACACAAGTAAGCACACACAAAAATAAGCCCAGAAAAACTCACTGGTGATTCACAAACACACACACACACACACACACACACACACACACACACACACACACACACACACACACACGAATGGGCATTAAAGTATTTCTCTGAGTTTGTTTGTGTGCATTTGACAGCCCGCTATCCTTAATCTACATAATCAAACAAGCTTCCCCTGAACACATTCTGCCGCATTGTTCATCAATTACTCATTTAGTATTAATTAAGACCTGCTTTGTTTTTCCAAGTTGAATTTGATGATGGCAAATTCTCCTGAGTTTGCTTCCCGCCTCCTTTTCCCTTCCTCCCTCATGAAGTGTCTCACTATGTCATTAGCAGCTAAACTAAAAGCAACCTCAGCAAGTTGGGTGAAGACTTTATATGTCAAAACACTCACAGTGGGGAGTTGAATCTGATGGGAAAAAAGGCTGAATGGTTGAGAAAGAGTTGGAGAGACAAATACCAAATTGACACAACCTACTTAACATAAACATTTAAAATCAAATTAAGAAAGTGCAGTTTCCTTGTTCCTAATTTTTCAGTCCTTTTCAGGAGATTTGGTACAAGAACACATTCACACAAAAAACGCACACCAGCATGCAAACACACAACTCTATAATACCATACATATTTTAAGACATGAATACAAGAACAGGGATTTGAATATTGTAAACAGGTGCTGAATAGCTTACCAGGATGTGCACTGTATTGTGCTCCACGTTCTATAAATATGTTGCCAGAGGCGAACACTTAAACACTATTTGCATATATCTATCACTCTTATCACACACACAGATGGATGAACACATATACTATTACGGCCATCTCTACTGTACTGTATCATACATTATGCATATGGAAAAGATAAAACCTGTGTTTTATATCAGTGTGAAGCTGCAGTAACTGCAGCAGAATACCACATTGTATCGTCCCTCTGTGTATATGTATATTGTAAATTGAGGCGTATCTGCACAGGTGAGTGTGAGAGTCAGACCAGAAAGTGTGTGGGAGAGAAAGAGAGAGAGAGAGAGAGAGAAAGGGTGAGGAAGCAGTTGTAGACTACATTAACAAACCAGACATGCATTCATGAGCATGTGCACTCAGTATAGACAGTGTTTGCACTCATTTATAGATTTACGCAGACACGCTAAAGCTCATGCAAATGCATGGGACACACAGAGAAAAAGTGTTTTCTTGTGTGCTTTAGATAAATATGTGCATGTGAAATTGATTCTGAAGGTTCTTTATGTACTCAAATGTGTATGTGTGCATGTTCTTGTCTTTCTTATGCACTTCTGACCTGTACGTGCATACGCATGTTTGTGCCTGCAGGTGTAGGTTAAACTTATGTTTCTGTGAGCAGCAGCTGCATAATAGTATATAATCAATGGTGGAATGGTGCTATACAAACCTTTTATTTTATGAGCTTCTCATATGTTTTTTTTTTCATGTAATTAATCTGGAAAGTAACTAGGAACTACAGCTGTTGAATAAATGTTGAGTAAAATGTTCAATATATATCTATACTAGAATATTAGAAAAGTACCTGAATGGATTTTTCTTGGTTTTTTGTAGAACAGCTCTAAGGCTCTGTTGTACGGAAATTCCCCAAGAGGTGTCCCGTTGATGCTCAGCAGCATACATGCTGCAAGGTGATCCCCCTGCAGCCTGTTTCTCAAGTCAGTCTTCACCTACAAATAGAAACAATAATTTTTTTATTTATTTTTTATTATTTTTTTTCAACCCATTTAGGGTCCCAGCCTGATAGCCTGTGTTTCCCTTTATGTTTTTCTCCTCTCCTCTCATCTCTCTCTCCTGCACCATCACTTTGCTCTCCTGCTCCTTCACTCGGCACTCGCCCTCCTGCACTCTGCTCTCCTTCACTTTGTTCCACTGCTCCTCCCTGTCTGTTACTTGTCTTCTCTGTTGTACGGAAATTCCCCAAGAGGTGGCCCGTTGATGCTCAGCAGCATACATGCTGCAAGGTGATCCCCCTGCAGCCTGTTTCTCAAGTCAGTCTTCACCTACAAATAGAAACAATAATTTTTTATTTATTTTTTATTATATTTTTTTTCAACCCATTTAGGGTCCCAGCCTGATAGCCTGTGTTTCCCTTTATGTTTTTCTCCTCTACTCTCATCTCTCTCTCCTGCACCATCACTTTGCTCTCCTGCTCCTTCACTCGGCACTCGCCCTCCTGCACTCTGCTCTCCTTCACTTTGTTCCACTGCTCCTCCCTGTCTGTTACTTGTCTTATACGATTACATAAAACATTAACGTTAGATAATTTACACTCACGTCACATTTGATTACAAGTGTGAACATAATTTTTTACCTAACCATCATAATTTGAGTCAGTAAAAAGGCTAATGATACCTGACTAGCGCCATCCTCATCAGGTGTCTTTCTCTTATTTGAAAAATATTTGAACAAGCTCATCTGAAAATGCAGTCAGCAGTTACATCATGGCATGTATATCGCTTAATGCTATCAATTAGTTTAGTTTAGTTTCACGTTAGCGACACTGAGTTGAGTTGGCACCGGCCCAATTAACTTAAGCTACGTAACCTTAGCTGGCCATCAATATTTTGCGAATGTTTATTTAACTAATAAAATCTATTATACGTTTTCTTAAGCTAATAAGTCTACCTTTTCTCCGGTAAGTTGCACGCTATTTTCAAGCCGACACTCCTCTGACCTCCGACCTGATGCCTGGATGCGAGTAGCTAATTAACGTCGGCACCAGTTAGTTCTGCTGGGGGGTGGGAGGGGGCGGTGGTATCTACCCCAAAGAGTAGATACGGAGCAAGATAGTTATCTGCCTCAGCACTCGCAACACCCAACGCAGTGCAGGACTGTGCTGTGATGCGGCGGTGGTGTACAACGCGATTTTTACGTCCAACGCGCCGCGCAATCGCGTCGTGTCCAACGCCTCGCGTCCAACGCTCGAGTTGAAATAATTGAACTTTTGCGGCAGCCTATCAGCGTTGAGATCGTCATCGACGTGCTGACGTATGGACGTCCTGGTGTTCCCTCGCAAAATCTAATCAAACCGCCAGAAACAATGGAGGAGCAGCTTATCATCGCCGTCACCGCTCACCCAGAGCTGTACGACAGTTCCTGTCCCTTGTACAGGGACAGCAACAAGAAAGACCAGGCCGCCTCCGTAGTGTAGCATGCACCCAGAACCGACGTCGGCGCCTAGCCCGCAGACGACGCTGGGAACTTCTCCAGAGCAGGTACAGTGCAGTGATCGTGGTTATCTCAGGCATGGTCAATGAGAGAATTAAATGGCGGAAGAAATGTTGTTGTTTGGGCGGGCTCGACGCACGGCGCGATTTCGTCGCGCGTCGAGTCCCATTTTGGGGTTTTTGTGCAGGCGTCAAAACTGGAGCGTCCGGCGCAACACGATTTCATTTGAGGCGCGATGAAATAATTTTCATCGCGTTTGGTGGGTACACGCCGTAAGAGCGTAATGACCTGTCAAGATAAAAACACTCCCTGGAGAAGGAGACAGGACATATCTAGTTGTTTACTATGTAACAGCATGCCAAAAGCTGATCAACGCTGTCTGTGTGTGTGTGTGTCTGTCTGTGTGTGTGTGTCTGTGTGTGTGTGTGTGTGTGAGTGCAAAACATACAAAATGTGTCTTTTTCCATTTTCTGCTTTTTTGTTTATTCATTTACTTATTTGTTTAAGAAAAACATGTTTGTTTTTCTACCCTTGTTCATTTAACATATTTATTTTTAATTACAAACAAATACATAAATACACACACACGTGTGTGTGTGTGTGTGTGTGTGTGTTTTGTTTATCTCCATGGAAACGTTGCATTCTGAAGATTAAAGCGAAATAGAATGGAATGTTATGCTTTATATCAAAGCCAAATATAATGGAATCCTTTGTGACATAACAGTGACATCATCAAATGGAGGTCTATAAATACCAGACCAGTTCAGGCTGTTAGATCATTTTGTAGCTTCTAGTCGACGCCAGCAGCTAGAGACCTCCTCACCCAATACTTATATAGCTTATAACTTATAACTCTCAGAGAAACCTTCCTTGGCAAACAGAGGAAGACCACTGAAAGAAAAACATCCATTCAGTTAGACAATTTTCACCTGAAACATCATTACTAAGAGACTAATCTTACCAGCCAAAAAAAATGTCAACAGAACAGGTCTTTAGAAGCAGGAGGAGGATGGCCAGACAGCAGGTCATGGATCCGTATAGCTATAGGGAGCTAGAAAGACATCGCCAGGACAGAAAGCAGGACTCGCCTCTTCAAGAATTGGAAGCCATCAAAGCACAGTTGGCTAAGCAGAAGGCCTCAAAAGAAAGAAGAAGAGAGCTAGAGACAGTACGTAAGTGTGCTGATCCAAAGACAAATCACACTTACAACATGGCTGTTCAGGTGAGGGACGCTATTCGAGAGAAAAAGAGGAAAGTTCTTCAGAAGGATTATGAACAGCTGCAAGTGGCTCACCTTATCAGCCTTGCGACACATCCAGTTGAGCTGGGGGTGGAGAGGGAAAAGAACAGGCTTCTCCAAGAAGAAATACAGAAGCTCAGACTTGCACACCAATACGCCACTCTGAAGTATGAAAATGAGCTCCATACTGTCAGACAGCAGGCTGAATGTCTTCAGCGTGAGCTTGACAGAGAAGTCAAGTCTCACGCAGACAGGGTGTCAGCAGACCTTACACTGATACATGATCTGAAGGCTGGGCAGGAAGCTCTCCGTAAACAGATGACGGAGAAGATTGCCATTTGCCAACAGAACAGTGTGTCAAGTGAAAGGCAAGCACAAGAGCACCTGATTTCTCAGCTCAACGTCCAGTGCGAATTGAACAATCAAATGAGGTCTCAGGTACAACAGTTGTTGGCAGAGCTCCATGTGGCTCAAAATGCTAGGGCTGAGCAGGATGCCCTCTGCCAAAGAATGGCAGAGGAAATTCAAATCCTTCAGCAAGATGCCATCCTAAAGCAGATCTCTTTTCAGAGAGAGATGGCTCATGTGACATCTCAGTTGAACAGCCAAATTGCATTCAACAACACGCTCCCAACTGAGCTGAAGGCTGAGAGAGAGAGCAATACTTGTGACCCCAGAAAAATCGCCGGATGTAGGAAGGTGCTTCTCCATCCTCAGCATGGACACACTTTTGAGCCCCAGCAGACAGCTGAAGTCTCTGTTGAGGTGTCCATTAGAGTGATTGAACCATCACAACAGGATGATGGGCCATCCACACAGGAGTCTGGCCCAAATGGACCATTTACCGAGCCCCTGAAGACACATGAAGTGTCAGGAGAGGTGCCCAAAATAGATCATGGGCCATCCACACAGGACTGTGACCCAAATGGACCAACTTTGGAACCCCTAGAGACGGTGGCTGTCTCTAAGGAGACAAAAAATCAGAACTCCATTTGGAAAAAGAACCGCCACTATCTTGGGTTAAAAAAACCCAAATGGAAGAGGCCCCACATTTAACTACCCAACCCCCATACCTCCTATCCCCTTCCCCCCTCCCCCTCCTCCCCCACATAGCAAGCCAAAAATGTCTGCTGGAAAAAATGTCTACCCATGAAAGGAGGGGCATGGTGGTGCAGTGGTGAGCACTGTCACCTCACAGAAAGAACCTGCGGGTCCATTTCGGTGTGGAGTTTGGATGTTCTCCCCATGCCCTTTTCTCTCACTTGCCCAAAGACGTGTAGATTAGACAAATTGGCTACTATTTTATTAATATAGAGTTTGGCAACCGACATTATCACACAGCGCATGGTTGGCGTTGTTGAATAGCTGACAGGTAATAGGTAAAAGGTAGCAGTATTGGTCAGTTAATGCTCACTTTTTCACTCAGTGTGCTGAAAAGCAGTTCAAAAGACAGTGGGTTGTACAGGGAAAAATGTTTACTCAACGCAAAAAAAAAAAACCCTGTTACACTGAGAAGATTAACTTTATCAGGGGAGTAGATCCCTATAAAGTACCAAAAGAAGACTGGCTTCGTGACCTGGACGCCTTGCCTCCCCCTCAGTGCCTGTGGAGTGGCAGACCGGGGTGGTGGTTCCCATTTTCAAAATGGGGGACCAGAGGGTATGCTCCAATTACTGGGGTATCACACTGCTCAGCCTCCCAGGGAAAGTCCACTACAAGGTGCTGGAAAGGAGGCTCCGTCCAAATGTCAGACCCTCGGATTTAGGAGGAACAATGCAAATTCTGCCTGGGCCGTGGAACAGTGGATCAGCTCTTCACCCTAGCGAGGCTGCTGGAGGGGTCATGGGAGTTTGCTCATCCGGTCTACATGTGCTTTGTGGACTTGGAGAAGGCCTATGACCGCATCCCTCGGGGAGTCCTGTTGGGGGTACTGCGGGAGTACAGGGTACCGGGGTCGCTTCTGCGAGCCATTCGGTTCCTGTATAACCAAAGTAGGAGCTGTGTCCACATACTTGGTGTGAAGTTCCCAGTTTGTTTGGCCTCCACCAGGGTTGTCCCTTGTCTCCAATCCTGTTTTTGTGATTTTCATGGACAGGATTTCAAGGCGCAGCCTGGGGTCGGAAGGGGTCCGGTTTGGGGTCATCAGAACTGGGTCTCTGCTTTTTGCAGATGACGTGGTTCTGTTGGTGCCATCACACCGTGATCTTAAGCATGCACTGGGTGGTTTGCAGCCGAGTGTGAAGCGGTCTGGATTTGAGTCAGCACCTCCGAATCGGAAGGGGCCAGCTGAGGTGGTTCGGGCATCTGATCAGGATGCCTCCTGGATGCCTCCTGCTGGAGGAACTCACAAAGCCATTTTTCTTTTGGTATTCCATAGGGATTTATTCTTCTGATAAAGTTAATCTTCTCAATGTAACGTTTTTTGCGCTGGGTAAAAGTTTTTCTCTGTTTTACTGTCTTTTGAACTACTGAAAAATGAGCATAAAATAACCAGTACTACTACATGTTACCTATTACCTGTTAGCTATTCATTTGCGGGTGGCCACACAATATGGCGGTCCCAACCGTTCCAACCCGAACAACACCAGCAATGCACTGCGAGATGACATCATGTTTCCAAGCTCTATACTGGAGGGGCATGGTGGTGCAGTGGTGAGCACTGTCACCTCACAGAAAGAACCTGCTGACCGGCTGGTGCCTTTTTGTGTGGAGTTTGTATGTTCTCCCCGTGTCCCTGTGGGTTTACTCCGGGAGCTCCGGTTTCCTCCCACCCGTCCAAAGACATGCAGATTGGATTAATTGGCCACTTTAAATTGCCCATATGTATACATTTTACAAAAAAATTTGAATAAAATTAGAATATATAAAATTTGCAATTTCTGCATATAAAGTTGGATTTATTACTTGTTAGTGGATGTACAGTCAAGTTTTTAGAGACTTGGAAGCTGTTCTTAAAGTTGTATTCATGTCGTTACAGAGTAATTCATCATTTTTATGTATTCAAAATAAGTGTTTCCTGCTTTATTTATCAAAACTATTCTAAGGCTAATAAGCTCTTGATAAAATGAACTAAAACTGAATTAACTGATTAATGCATGGTGTACAAGAAGTTGTGAACTGTGTTTATATACCACACCAAAACATGTTTTCGCAGTTTTTAATAACAGTTTGAAAACAGCATTCAGTGGTCAACACAAAAAATTACAAATGAAAACTAATGACACAGGTATGTAAAAAGCAAAAAAAAATCAAACAACAACCAACAGACAGACAAAAATAAAATAAACACAAGTAGGAACACACACAGGGATTTATCCAACTATTTAAACAACAAAGTTGTAAGACGTGCAGTTCTGACACTTTGAAAGTGGTACATGAGCGCAGTTTCTTTAAAAAAATATATCTTAAATTTCCAAATTATAAATCTAAACTTTAGCTAAAATAACGAGGAAATTAATTAGATACTGATCATTCTTGGAGACATTTTAATGTTTGAAATATTTGTAATTAGCTGTTGATAAAATGTGCAAAAAATTCATTAACTGATTTTTTTTTTTTACAAGAATTTGAAAAGTGTTTACATTTTTGGAAACCACACATAAATTCTAAAACAACGTGGACAATTTTGTGCACAAGCATATTTCCCTACATCATCTGAAGCCACTGGAAGAGTGAGTTATCTGTCCCAGCCGTCCCCAAGTCAGCCAAACCTAAAGAGAAGGCAACTCAACGGCAAAAAATAAAATTAGAGATGGCAAATTCGAAACTTTGAAACATTTTAATACTTTTAAACCATTGCTTTGAAACATTTTGAAACTTGTTCGCTGTACATTGGCATCTGCTGGTAGAAGCTTGCATTGTACCATTTATCATTGTTCTTGTTTTAAGCTTCCTTGTCCTCAGCCCAAAAGCCTCAACAGCTGTCAATCAAGTCAACTGCTAGTTTCTCCAAGTCACACTGAGGATGAACAACTTGTAAACATGAATAAAATGAGCATTCCTGGAAAGACATCAAGCCTGGGCACTTTGTCTTGCAATAAATGATTTGTATAAATGACACATTAAAAGAAGCCTGTGTATTCACATCTGGCCAAAGTATAAAAATGCTGCATATGCAATTAATATATAAAAAAAATAGAGTTTTTAAAATGTGTAAATATTTTAATCTTTGTAATCTGTGAACATCATACAGTCTGCATGGTCATAGCACATGATGCACAACATACATGATAATTCTGTCTAAAATAGATTAAACATTAAAATTGATCAACACAATTAAGGAGCGCTGCAGATATGACACGCTCCTCTTAGATTTCTTGTTTGTAATGGAATTTTGGAGACTGTTCCTTAAAGATTATGACAATCCAAACAGTTTAACCCAATTCGCACACCTTTGTCTTACTAGTTATCAACAGTGATTGAATCATTATAGTAGATTATTAGTATACCGTTACTGTGTTTTGTGAAAATTAAGGCTGATATAGAAAGTATGCCATTTCAAAAATTGCTATCTGGATCTGTATAAAAGATTGAGCTTTTGACCATCTCAGTGGACACATGACTGTGATTTACATGTACAGCACATTATTCACCTCTGCAAAATGAGTGGACAAAATTGTCGAAGCAAAAAAAAAAAAGATATTTGAATTTTAACAGACATGGAATATGGTGGATAGAGCAGGCGTCCCATGTACAGAGCAGGTGGATGAACCATGCAGTGATGTGTCCCGGTGTTTCTAAATAATTTCATCCAAAGTCTGATTAAACCACTTTCCACTGCTGAATGTTTGTCTGTTTGATTATTCAGAGACTTTGGTGCTGTAAGAATAAGCTCCTCTCTATTTTTCTGTCTCTCTCACTGCCCGGCTGTAGAGGAAACACTGCTTCTGTTGACATCTCAGCTTCGGTTGCGACATCCAGAAATGTCAAAGGCAGATACAGGAGAATACCTAGAGCGTAATATGAACACGTGAAAGTCCAATGACAAAGCAGCAATATGTGATAAATGGGGATGAGAGTGTGTTGGTATATAAGATTTCTTCATTAACCCTTCGAACTAAGCAAAATGGTTTAAATTATTTTGAAAACATTGGGGAAAAGGCAATAATCAACTTGACAAGAATTGTATGGCATGTTGCACTAAGTTATTAGATTTATAAAATTAATTTTAAAGTGTTTGAAAAAATGTCCAGAGAACTATATTTGAATTCTTTTCAGATCTTTTATTTTTTTAATCTTTTTATTTTTTACTTTCCCTGTTTCTTTCAACTAATTTTCAGGACATTCTTTAATTTCCTGCTTAGTTTTCAATAGTTAAATGGCTTTATAAACATCCAGAAAAGTGCACTCACTGAACTGCAGATCTGCGCCTGGATCATAACATGTCTAGTATAGAATTAATCTACGGATGCTCCACTTCAAACTGAGACCAAACTTTTCTATGGATGTCAGTATTTGAGCCACAACAAAGGCCAAAATGTGACCTGCTATAGATTAAGGCTTGCTGTTTTTAGACGAGGCAATTTTTCGGAAGACTTGCAAACCCCTACTGACCAGTTAAGAGGTGTGAGAAGCCAGCAGTCAGTGACAGTATAAATCAGGCTCTTTAACATTTGTGAATTACCGCAATCATGATAGGTCCTTGAGCACACAGTCATACATGTGCACACAAAATATTAGGCTGATTGGTCCAGTAGTTTGGAAGATAGGCTGCGAACACTTATCTTTTTATGTTAGAGTGTGTTATCTACCCTAACACAGACAAACAAGCACACACAGGCACACACACACACATACACATCACCATACACATGAACCCATCAAGTCTCGTCCTGGCTGGGATTAAAGTGTAAACAGCACACGCCTTCTATATTTGCACAGTACACATACAGTACCTGCACATATAGCATGCATTCTCACACATGCAGTATACAGATGCACACACACACAATCAAACTGTCTGATTAAATGTGTGTGCATGGCCTTTTGTTGAACATGCATGTGAGATGTAGAAGTCACGATCAAATGCCCTTCATGCAAGCCAGCTTCCAAATAAACCTCTCTAACAGAGCGAGACACGTCCTGACTTAATAACAGCCATCAGTCCTCACAGTGTAAACACCAAACTCTTATTACATTTGGGTATGCAGTGTGAGGTATGAGTTTGCATTGGAGATGGTGAGTGTCTGTGTTTGCCTGGTGTGTGTGTGTGTGCGTGTGTGTGTGTGTGTGTGTGAGAGACAGAGTGAGAGATGGTGTCTCATTAAGAAGGTTGTTTACAGACAAGAGTTGGAGAGAGTTGTGAGCTGGAGAGAGACAGACGACGACTTCCAATAATTTAATTTTAATCGTACTGACCGCATTTTTAGCTCTCTTCTTTTACAAATTGTCTCCTCTTTCTGGATCTTTTTAGTTTTTGTCCTCCTGTTTTCCTCTGTTGCTTTCAGTATTTTGTATTCTCCCCTCTCCCTGCCATTTTCACTCTGTCTCTCTCTTTACACTCCATTACTGCCAAATTCCCTTACTAGCATGTGTCCCCCTTGGCCTAAGGACTAGTGCATTCCCAGCCTTGGCAGGACCTCTGACGGGACCGTCATGCCAGCAAGGCCAATATGACTGGCAGCAGACTGGGCGGGCTGCTCCAAGTCCATCACTGGGACAGGGGGGCGAACAGAATCGACTGCATGACTACAAACTCACTTGGGTGTGAAGCAAATGTCATTCCGGCTCTTTTCATTCCTCCCTCCATCCTTGTTTCTTCCAAATGGCTTGCACTGGGGTTTTGTGCTTTTTTTTCAGAAGACCGATTTCTGTTTTCCTGAGCTGTGTGTCCAAAGACATGGATAAAGCTCTTTAAAGACTCAAATTGTAATGTGGAACCCCTGCTGGAAAACCTGCCTTTGTTTGATTTGGGGAATTAGTAGCAAGAGAATTATAATTAATATGTGACTCTCACTGTCAAAGATTGAGAATTTAAAATAAGGAATTACAGCAAATGAAAAATAGATGGAATTTAGTTCAGCACATGCCTCCATCATTGTTTGATTTTAATAATTATGCATCCATGCTGGTGATAGCCGAGGCTGGAGGCATTATATTTACGTGTTGTCTGTCCGTCTGTCCATCTGGCTAATTCTGGTGAATGTGTTAGCTAATGAACACGTTGGGATAAATTCTTCAAAACGTGGCACAGATGTTTGATTAGACTCAAGGATGAGCTGGTTAGATTCTGGTGGTCAAAGGTCAAGGTCAAGGTGACCCTGCATTTGTCTCAATCTTGTGAATCC
Source organism: Plectropomus leopardus (assembly GCF_008729295.1). Classification (NCBI taxonomy): domain Eukaryota; kingdom Metazoa; phylum Chordata; class Actinopteri; order Perciformes; family Serranidae; genus Plectropomus; species Plectropomus leopardus. Next base: position 13,574,115 of record NC_056484.1, read on the forward strand.
GATATCTCAAGAATACCTTGAGGGAATTTCTTCAAATTGTGCACAAATGTTCGAGTAGAGTCAAGGATGAACTGACAAGATTTTGGTGGTCAATCATCAAGGTCACTGTGACCTTGTATCTGTCTCATTCTTGTGAATGCATTATATGAAGATGGCCTTGGCAGAGTTTTCTCAAATTTGGTACAAATGCCTGCTTGAAGTTCGGCTTTTCAGAAATCCTACCAAAACACAGATAGGCAGACAGAAAGATAGACTGTAATGAAAAAAATAATCTCAATTCAAAACATTAAGGTGTTTTTAAAAAATACCTGCTTCACTAGTTTTGTGTAGATTTTCACCTCTATGTCTTGTTGTGTTATTGTTTATAAAAAGCCCCCTGGGTTAAGCTGTGAAAACTTCGCTAAACATTTTGTTCCACATGCAGGCTCATTTTCTACTCTAGTGCAAAAGTGCAGGAGCAGTGTAAAAGCCTTAATACATAATTCACCACCATCTGTCCACAGCACATGTTGTGTAATAAAAGCTGTCTTGTACCCTCTTCTCCTCCCTCTTGTCTCTATCTCTGCCGCTTTCTCTTTCTCACAGTTTTTTTTTTACTTTTTCCTTTTCTTTTTGCGGTCTCTCGCTCCCTTGTTCTCATGTAGGCTGTGTGTGTCAGATTTCTCACACACACACTTTTGTGTCATGTTCTTCTTGTCTTGTTTCTCCTCTTGCATTTCCATGTATAGGCTCTTTGTCTGTCCATGTCTTGCACTCTTTCTCTCCCACGCACAAAAAATCTTCTCTCTTTCTTTTACCATTGTTTGTCTGTTTCTCTCTCTTTCTCACATCTGCTCATCCTTGGACCTTTTTCTCCCCGGCTCACTCTGCAGTACAGTGCTGTCAATGACTCTCCATTTCACAATACATGCCAGTAGCAGCTCCACTCTACCTGGAGGTCAATTTGCATGTATTCACGACTCATCAGAGCTATTGTCCAAGACTGTGTATTAACGTCGTCTTCACGGGGTGGTCTAATACAGCAGTGCTGTGCCGAGCCAAGTCGTGATGCGTTTCCACTCCACCCTGACAGCAGGAGAGAGCTGTGTCACACTTCTTTGCTGTGGTCCTGCCAGGGCTGACCACACAGTCTACCCCCTGTTAGACAATTTCCCCCGCAACAGAAAAACCCTATCTGTGTGTATGTCTGTGTGTGTGTGTAGGTGCATGTTTGTGCAGTCTCAATCTCATCAGCTCTATTGTGGAGGCTGACAATGCAGTGGCCCTGTGAATCTGTTTCTTTTGTAGTCCTCATAGAGTCAGAGGCTGCAGTATGTGGGTGGATAAGTGTCTGTCTATCTCTATGTGGGTGTGTGCACATGTGTGTGGGTAGGATGTCAGTACAGAGCATCAGCCCACTGTTAAGTCTACTTTACTACGTTTAGTGCAGAGGCTCTTCATAGTAGCCTAGCCTTATGAGGAAGAGAGGATGACGGAGAGGAGGAGTTGATAAAAGAGGAAAAGGGGGTGATGTGGGATAAAGTGAAGGGTAAGGAGGTGGCACACAGAACTGGAGGAGCAGGTTTGGAGAGTCCCTGCTACATGTATAAAGGACCTAATTAGCAATTTGCACATACATCATAATGGACTAGCTTTGTAACTGTTAGTGGTGCTGGAAAACACACAGAAATTACCTAAAGCACCTTTAGAAAAGTAGTCCAGTGATGTTGTATTGCAAGTCATTACAAGAGTGGTAATGATGCTGTTGTAGTAAAGAAAATTTGTATAGCAAAGCTGTGAAATCTATATTTTAGGCCTCAATACATCTAATTCAGCTATGAAAATGACTGAAATGATGCAGTTATGACTGAAAACTCAGCATCATGTCAAGTTTTGTATCTCTCCATTCACCTTCCTTTCTACCTCAAAGATAATTACAGCTGATTATTATTTATTTCTAATCACACCTGCACTAATTTCTTGACTTGTCATTAATGGCAGTTTTTTTCATTCTTGATTATTTTTAAATCGTTGCTTCTGATCTCTGCTGGCTCTGTCCTTGTTACTTACTTTACTTTTTTTTTCTAGCCCCTTGCCTTTATGAGTGATCTAAGAAAGCAGATGGTTCTACATGAAGTCAGCCCATGTCGGACACCTCAGTCTGAAAAGCCAATTTTGGAGACACTTGAATTTTACGCCATTGTCAACTGCTAATTTCAGTCATGGCGCCAGAGCAAAAAATAGAAACTGTATCAAACATTAAAAAAACAACTTCTCTTTCTTGGCATTATAGAGAGTTTGAGGGACTACTAGATGTGTTTTTATACATACAGTGAAGTCTTTTCTGCATAAACTTCATACTTGCGGCACATTTTTCTTTTCTTTTTTCTTCCACCGTGATCTTTTGAACCCATGCTACCCTACAGACTCTTTTTTTACTCCATATGCATTCAGACCCTCAAGGCCGTACTAAAAGCCTGCTTAGCTCTGATACACCCTGCTGAACGCCATTATATACACTGCTGTTGTTTAAAAAGCTTGGAGCTTTTCACACTAAAATTTGAAATTGAAATCTGTGTGTTTAGTGAGCCTGTGAGTCTCATGAACCTTAGGCACAAATGATACCCATTAGAAGGAACATACACATGCAAACAGACATTTTCTGTTCGCTAGTATACACTATAATACTGTAGTACAGCCTTTAAACTTCAATAAACTGCTTGCTTGAATGTATAGTTTTAAAACTAGCTGGACAAAGTGGCAGTTTATATTCCTGGATTACTATCAGTTCTATGATGAAAACAGAAAACAGACTTCATGCAGCAAATATTCTTTCCATGTTTAATGACTAACTTTCTTCCAATCAATGTTCATAGTTCACCATTCATAGTCCATGACTCCCCACTGTGAGGTTGTGTAGCTCTGATGAATGCTGCAAAAAGAAGAAGAATGAAAAAGGCAGGCCATGGGGGGCAACAGCAAACCCACTACTGTTATCAGAGATAAGTATGTGTTCAGTTCTATCCCAAGAGCTTTTTATGGGGGGCATTTTTGTATATTTTTTGATACTATAATTTTAAGCTGCTGCGGATATGCTGCTCTGCATGGTATGGGTATTTTGAACATTCAAACTGTTGCTGCTGCTCCACATGAATTCATACCTGATTGGTCCTTGGTAGAAGAAGAAAAATAGAAATACAATTGTTTCTTTGGGTTGAGAAGGTTTATATCCATTTCACTATCTTACAGTAGGGGCTGAGGAAAAAGAGGTGGGGTGTGCAGAGGGAAAGTGCAAAACAGGTTAATCAGTGAAGCTCATTTCATGAAGGAGAACTTGTTTGGTCAAGTATGTTTGATTTAATTCAAGGCTTTTTTCAGTGCTGGATGGTTTTGTGCGTCACAGCAGTGAGATCAAAGCTGTTGATTCTGTTGGCAGATAATTAAACTATGAATACTGTTAATTTGTCATGAATCTTAATTGTTTTATTGCTCATTGTTGTGTATGAGTATGCCAATGGCTTCATTGCACCAATTTGCAAATCTGATTTCCCTTAAGACACCAACTGCTTTAACACAGCAAACATCAAAATCCATCATCACGTCCTGTATTGCAGAAATAAGCTTGTTTGATCCTGTAATCATGTTGATCTTGAGAAATTCTGCTTTTATAAGCTAGTGGTATAGTTAGATTGAGCTTTGCATGTGGTTGAACCAAGGAGTATTAGGGCAACTGTTAGAAAACAGAACCCTCAAAATATTGAGAAAAAAAATTTAAAAATCAGAATTTATAAGTTTGGAATACTCAAAGTAAAAAAAACATTAGATGAGGGATGCTGATGACATGAAGTTTCAGAATATTAGGCATTTTTCTACACAGTGCTATTTTAATATTATAAATTGTCATTTTTTTGTATCAGTGACTCTAATACAAGGTTTGCAGCTCTGACTTGGTGCAAAGAAGTTTTGGTCCATGCCCACTTGTCTAGCTAGACCTACAGTATCAACAGAATGTCAATGCTGGAGAAAAGTCTGGAAGCTCGCGTTATTATTCTGCGATACACTGCTGTAGGGGCTTGTTTGTATTTCTTTAAAACCATCCCAATCTTCTTGGGTGATGCTAACCAGGATTCAGCAATTGTGCCCTTGAGATTTGGTACATTGGTAAAGTCAATGTCACTGGCTCATGGCGCTGCCAGGGTGAAAAGATGTAGCAAATCAACTTCAGCTGGCGGTGTCAGAAAACTGATCAATATCAGGCATGAAAACCCTACGAGACAGAGTCTAGGCTTTTATAGGCTGCACTCACAAGTTGTTTATTCATTGTAGATATTTACAACAATTCACCAAAAATTAGGTGGGCATACCTTATTGCCTTATTGCATGATCCAAACTTTGGTCATCCATTTAGGTTGTTAGCTCAGACATTGCTTTTGTTTCCTGTCACAAAGAGGATTTTGGAAATGTTACAAACACAGATTGCAGAGGGAGGGAGAATGCTGGCCTAAACAGCCGCCCAATAGCAGGTTGAAATCACTTCAAGAAAAGCTATACTTTTGTTCTGGCTTGTACTTCCTGCTTCCTGGTTTTTACAAGAGTAAATGTAACAATTGTGCAATGATTGCATGAACTATTATGTAGTACTTATTACAGTAGAGGTGGTGAAGTACTGTGAGTGCAAATCAATTTTGGGTAATCAGACTTAATTCGTACTGAATGAGTTTTGTACTCTGTGGCTTTTGCTCTTGGGCAAAATGTTTTTACAAGTAGTCTGATACATGTGGCAATTTTTCCGGAGTGTTGCATTTCTATAATATAGGAGAGCATTATTTTATATATTTATTTTTTGCAGGTGAGCAGTTTAGTTATTTTTTGAATGACGCAAATGACTATTTGATTTTTTCACATTTGCATACTAAATCGGATTGTCTTGCTGTTCAATTTTCTCCCTGTTTCCCCAGATTCTGTATGATTTGTTTATTTTTTTCCCAAGCCTTTCCACATCACAGGGAAATAAATTTACTTTTTGATCTCTCCAGTCTTCCCTGGGCAGCTCCAAGCCCAGTAATTTAGAGCTGGAGAGGGCTGGGAAAACTCTGCCGAGAAGGATTCATCTCTCCAATCCCCAAGCCGCACATTTTATCGCCCGCTCTTTAAAAGCATGTTTAATGCGCTGCTCCAAATGGAGAATTGCCCTTGTAGATCACCGCCATACAATTCCCCCTCTTCCTCAGGCCAATAGTGGTTTGTCTGTTTTAGTTAAGTTGGTGTTGGAATATATCTGCTTCTGTGTTTAGGTATGTGCTTCTGTGTGTGCATGTGGAAGAGGGAGAGACAAAGACAGATATCTGAGTTGTCGGAGAAACCTAAAGAGGGTCAAGGATCAGCACAGATTCCATACGCATTTAAGGCAGAGAAAATGTTACACCATGCCATGTCCTTGCCCTTCTTATATCTCTGCTTATATTTTTCCTCCTTTGGCAGGGAAGCAGCAAAACTAAATCCGCCCTTTGATAGATGTGAATTCATTTTCTTTTTTTAAAATGCATCGGATCTCATTGTTGTATGGATAGATGGTTTGCAAGTCAAGGTGAGTGCAGTTTTCTTTGTAAACGCGTAAACATCATGTAAGACACTTGACCTTGTGACATCTTGACAGGATATAAACTCCAAGGGATGAGACTTAAATTGATATTAATTACTTTTTGACCATATCAGCAATTTCCAGTACACTAGCTAGCAAACTGTAGGCTATGGTAAGTGAGGCCTATTCTACATGAGCGCAAGTACCTTTTGAAAACTTTGTTTACAAAAATGTACCCTAAAGCATTGCAAAGAAGACGTTGGCTTATTAGAAGCCTGAAAAAAAGAGTGGCTGTGCATTTATGTGCAAACAAGTAAAAAGCCCAGTAAGAAAGTTAGGTAAAAGCTTGCACTGTTTTGGCCTTGCTCACCATTGCACCTTTATTTGTGAGGCTTCATGAAGGAGAAAATGCTGCACAGTGCACAGTTATAAGCCATAAATTCCATTTTTGGTGTTTACATGACAACACCAAAAACAGAGTTTCTGAAAAATCTTCATCCTGCAGGATGGACTTGTACAAAAGATCAATTTTTACTGACCTAAAACATTTTGTGCATGTACAAAAGGACAAAATGCAAAAAAATAAATAAGAGATTCAGGTGTGGTGGTGTGGGTTTGACAATGTGTATGTGTTGCAATTTGCAATTGAGTTTAGAAGAACCACTGATGCTCTAAAGTTCATAAAGTTTAGGGGCCAGGTTATGATAAAGATCGCTCCAGCACATCATTTAACCAAGATTTCGGGCTTACCCAAAAGTCATAGTCAACTTTATTGTTAATTCTACCATATGTACAGGAAGAAGACGGCATTGAAATGCTGTTTTTCCCAGACCCCTGGTGTAAACATGCAAGTACACAAGCCAAAGAATAGAAAAAAAATATAAAAAGCAGGTATGTACTAAAATCCACACAATCTAATTTAACATAGTTCATGTAGTTCACAGTCTTTATTTTCTAACACTAATAATGTGTTCAGAAACAAATCTTACTCTGGTCTTTAAACACAGGGGGCATTATGTGTTAACTAAACTGATAATATCATAGTAAAACGCAGTGACATCTTCCATAACTTTTTCACTCCTCTAGGTCCATTCTGACCATACTTTGCTTAATTAAGAGTGCAGAGGGGAAATTAATTGAAAGTGGCAACTCAGTATGCACAACATGCGGGAAGAGAGTTGCTGGAAAAGTGTGAAACACTTCAAATTTTAATGAGTCATCTGCGTGACCACATTCTGCTGCTGTACAGTGAATGCAACATAGTTAACTTTTAGTTCAGAGCATGTGAGGAATTTGGAATAAGGAAAAGGTCAGGCCCAGCATATTGGCTGTCCATAACTGGCAGGATTCATTACATTCCCCCAGGACACATAGCCGCTGATCAGTTGTGCGCAATAATTTACCATCAAGTCACTCTGCCCAAGAAGGTGGAGCTATTACACTGTGTAATACCTTGCAGGAATTTCCAACAAAAGGAAATTTTTGTTGAGCAAAGTCTGCATCACAAATGTGCTGCTCGGCAACTTAATGTCAGAAATCCCTCCTCACCTGGCACCATTTTCTGAACCATAGCAGTGTTCCATTTTCATTTATTTTCCCTAATTTTTTCAGTCTGTCCCTCTCTTTCAACCCCTATTTTTGAGCAGCCTACAGTCTACTACACCTTGTTCACCGTCCAGCTCTGCAGCTGGTATGAGGGGGGTTAAGAGAGAGAGAGCATAAAATACATGTGAAAAAAGCATTCTCCCTGTCTTGGGATAAAGAGCAAGCTGCATCCTATTGGAGTGGCCAGGAAGCTGGGATAAGTGTAGCCTTGGGCATGCTTGCTTTGCTGCTGCAGCATTCAACTCAAAGATAGAGAGAATCACTGTGCACTTACACACAACCATGTAAACAAATACACACATAAATTGGAACACCTGCAGTAGATTTTATGTGAGAGTGATCACATAAAGGGGCGTGAAATGTTGAGGGAGAAGGACAAGAGGTTTTAGTGAGTGAAGCAGAGAAAGAGAGACTAATAAAGAAATACAGTAAGAGTTATAAAGCAAAGTGTTAGAAAAAAAGGATGTGAGTGAAAGACAGACGCTTAAAGCTCTGCTCGTTATGCTGACAGCTGCTGGTATTTGATACCACTTTGTGCAGCATGAAGGGTGACATTACAATATCATGGCATACTACAATGCACTTAAGTCATAAAGTGATGTTGCGAAACTTTATCGATTCACAGTTATGGAATTTAAAATTCAGACGCCTCACAGACTGAAACACTGTGACATCGCACTAACAGCAGTCACTTCTGGGTAGAAAACTTGCAATTAATTTGAATTGTAGAGATATGTGAAACCCGCAAATCTGTTTATTTCTGCTTTCATTTTCAGCCATAACTGGAACATTTAAAGATACATAGTTGAACACTTCTGCTTTGTATTTTAGGGACTTTTTTCAGGTGGCTGAAAAACCAGCCAATTAAGGCAGCATTTGCTCAGCACCATTTGACGTAATGTACATGGTGCCTATTTTTTGGGGTTTTTTTCTACCTGGAAGTTATTGTAAACAAAAATTGTGTTTTGGTCTATGGAGGCAGTGATAGATTTACAACAGCGCCACTTCAAATATTCTAAGATCTAGATCTAAAATATTCTAAATTTTGTGTATCCTGAAAGTGATTTTTTTCAGGTTTTAAAAACTAACCATTTAATATTCACGACAACCAGGTATTGTTCTACCTGAAAGTTATTATAAACAAAAATTCTAATTTGGTCTTTTTCAAATATTACAAATATTCCTCCCAGAAATGATATCCGGCTTTATTTCTGGTGGGCAGTCTTTCCATCGTTCACTGACACCATTTGGTTTGCATGCACACATCATCCAACAAACACTGCTGAGTGAATGTGAGTGCCTGACTGACTACAAATGTCAGTGGTAAAAATCCTGCCTTGTGCAGCTTTAAAGACCAAAAGTTTTTTCTGTATTCTAGTCTGAGCTGTCTTCCGACCTCAGCATCCCTAACGTCTGCATCAATTTCCATTTAACACAGCCGACTCCATTTGACTATGGGGAGGACACAGGTATGCAGAATGAATATTACACCTATCCTTTAGACTGAGCCTTCACTTTCAAATTAATGTCATGCTGTCAGCCCCGGTTTCAGCCTGTACTTGCTTGTGTTAAATTGGAGAGATACTGTTCCCTGAGTGACCCGTGTATTTGCATACCGTAGACACACATACAGAACTACGCAGCATAAGTAGTCATGCATGCAAATACATGTACATTAATGCATACCGACACACACACTTTTCATAACACTCACAGATTTAATTCCCGCAGTAAAACACACAGAGACACACACACGATGAGTGAAGAGAGTTGTGAGAGGGCGGTTTGACTTCTGCTGGGTGGTAATGGGGAACAAGTTGTCTTGGTGGGCAGCCAAAATCATTTAAATCTGAAGCACAGGTAGGAGCTCGCCAGCTACAGAAGGCAAATGTGTTTAGACTGAGCTTATCTGAAATTGATCAAAATGTTGTCTTATTTCACAGACATCTGATAGCTCAAAGTAAAAAAAACCTAAACAAAAAAAACCAAAACATATTGGCAAAATCCAATCACTTAAAAAAAGAAGGTATTGTTTTTTGTAAAAAATAGTTTCCCAGGGGAACTAATATTATTTTAAATTATCCCAAGTTGAGGGATTTCATGTGCACAAAAACAATATATTTTTTTATTAAGTCTTTTTCAAGGTTTTAAGATTTCAACGCTGAGACCAAACTGTAGCTGAAGTTTAGTCATCATTTGTGAATTTAGCCTAGGTTTTGAATTTTAGGAGCACATGCATATTAGTTTGTGATTTGTGGTAAAGGCGTTTAAAAAAAAAGTTTTAAAAAAATGTCATTCAGCAGAGTTTGGCGTTTTCATATTTGCCCACCATCCACACCAGCACTGCGAACACAAAGAGTAAACAGCTGATTAAGAGAGAGACTCGCCTCTTTTTCTCTCTCTCAAGCTCAGACCAAACTCTGATCAAACAGTTGACATAGGCAGTGCTTATCAAATATAACTGTATGTGTTAACTGTTATATGTTACTGTCTTGCTTATTTCACGCCTAAAATGTTAACAGAGACATATTTTAGTACCCTCTTGAGCTGTAATAGCAAGAGTTTGTAAACAGGAAGTGACCGCTATATTGTTTCCTGTGTTGTGATGAGTTGCATATTTCTCATAGTAATTGTATTCAGAAACATGTTTCATTTTACTTTTAATCTGGACTATGAGATTCAATGAGTTCCAGTTATGTCACCTACTATCACAAGCATTTATCGGTCTGGTGTATCGCAGTGCATTCTGGTAGTTGTAGGTTTTTAGCTCTTGAGCAGAAGCAAATGCTGTAGCCTTTTTTCTCTGTTTTCTTAGGTCATGTAGCACCAATTTTTTAAAATTCTTTTAAAAAAGAATTGTGTGTCTTTCTACTGCATAGCCCAGTTTCATGAAAAGACCATATTTCCAGTAGTGAAATACTTTAAAATCTACCTTTATTTTGAAATTTCTATGGCAAGTCTGTGTCACCATTTATTAATATTAATATATATTTAAACATTCAGATGCAGACAATTGCAAGCAGAGTTTTTAATATAGGCAAATATTGTATCAGTGTTCAAACAACTGATCTTCTATCGTACAGTGATGAAACTTAATTTACAACCCTGGTGTCTATTTACAAAGATTATATTTACAGTGAAAAGTTAGGTTACTAAACTGTGACATATCTTACTCATTTGCATCTGCTTGCCAAGAAAACAGTCAAAATGGTCAGTTATTCTTGAGAGCAGTTTTATAAATCACAAATGCATCCTGTTTGGTATTCAGAAATAGAATCAGTAGTATTATCACAGCATCCCCACTTAACATTCAATGCAGGTCCAGCAGTGAGGATTAGGGGAGCTAAAGGGTAAATATATACAGTGAATGGGTAATAACATTATCCAACAGTGGAAACAGGGGCACATCAAGTCCCAGGTGGTTTTCAGAGGGTGACGAACAAATATGCTTGATATCAACAGCAGATCTAAAGGTGAGGCTATGGGTAAACATCGATTTTATTCATGATGCTTTCTCCCTTATCTTGCTGTCTCGCTGCTTCTTACTTCTAACTGACCAATTCTGTGAACTGAGGGCCACATTTATAAAATTATAGGTCAGCCCCCCAAATAGGTTGTGTGCTGGTTTTGAAGTGTTTGTAACTCCTGGCTCTGACGGAGACAAACAAGTCTCCGTACAAAGAATGCACAGGTTCAACCAGTTTTTATAAGGCTGTTTTATAAGCATGAATACATTTTGCGTTACCTCATCCTGCACAGCTTCCAGGAACCTTATGTTGGAAAATGTTATAAAAATTATAGTGTGATAAAACCTCCTGAAATGGTTCTCTTTGTTCTGAAACTATTCTTTGATGTCATTTGTCCATAATTATTGCTGTTATTTTATAAGCGAGCCGTATACCGCTTCAAAGTGAGCAAAAGCTCAATCACACAATGCCTCAGTAATCCTAGCCATTAGAAATGACATTTTAAAGCAGAGCAGGAACACTCTTTCATATGGGCTAATTGAAATTGCTTTGCTGAACTGCAACACACTCATTAGTTGTTGTTTTTTTTCATCTACCCCCCCCCACCTCACACTGTCCTCTCTTTATTGTTCTTGCTGGTGCTATATTTCTTGCATTTTCCTTCCTTTTCCCATCTCACCCTCTGTTTCTCTTGTACTTTCTTTGCTTTTACTGGGGGGAAAGACCATTTTTATTTAGGGAGAGTGGCTGAGGCAGCATACAAACACAACAAACACAAAGTTGGATGATGGGGCAGGTATCCCTTAAAAGCAGTGTTAAAGAGCACTCCAGAAGACAAAACACATAGTCCACTTTGAGATCAGTCACGACATCAACTACTCCCTCGCTATGTTGTAGTACGAAGAACTTTGTCTGCATACGCAAACACTATATCATGTTATGAGTCTCCAAACCTCCACTAGATGGACAATATGTGGGTAGGATCATACTAAGAGTAGGTCAAAGTGGCAGCTTTTTGTATTGTGTTCTGTTGCTGCAAAGTGCCTCTTATCATCTGAATATACAACGTGTGTGTTAGTTGGCTGAGTGTGTTTCCCAGACTGGATCAGCAATTGTCAAACCCTCTGTCTGCAGGGTATTATCTACAGTAATATAATCCAACATGTTGTCATCCCAGGTCGTCACATATTGTCACTTTTTCTGTGGACTTCCGCATCTACATGTTACGCTCTATGTATCCTCCTGCGTTTGCTGTTGATGTCAACAATAGCACATGGTTAGGATTAAGCTACAAAGACACAGATGGTTAGATTTAAGCAACAGAGGCATGTGGTAGGTTTAGGAAAAAACCTACCACATGCCTCATGATTTGGCTCTACATTCAGACAGGAAGTGAACACCAAGCTCCCGGGTGACACTCCAGAGTTTGTTTGACCAATCCACAGCCTCTCCCGCCCGGCCTAGAGGGACCCTCACACTCCTTATATCACATTACTGGCACTGTTTCAACCTGATGCCATCTGGCAGTGTATTATACTGCTGCAGATGGTGGCTTTGGCATCAGTGTCTTACGCCAAAATCATTAAAAAGGCAGGGGCATATGACGAATTTGAAATGAACATGGGCTATATTATCATATTATCTCCACAAATCTATGTTTGAGAATTTATTTCAAATATTGACCATCCTGACAAGAATGTGAAAAATCAGATTTTCCAAAATGTCTAACTATCCCTTTGCCATCATATTGAAGCTTGACCATAGAATTAATAAATATTGGATGTAGCTACAGTGGCATCATCTCTTGGTTTTTGGACTTCCGTTTTGAAGCCTTTAGTTTGGCATTTCAGCCAAAGCCGTTTCAGTTTTTTGGAACTAGAAGTCACCCTATTTGGTGCTATGAAATGACATGAAATTGGTACAAAATGACAGGAGAAAACTGATAAAATTAAAAAACCTACAGCTACCAGAGTGTATCCTGACATGTCAGACCAATAAATGCTTCCGTTGGTGGGTGATGGAATGTGGACTGGTACGTGTGAAGGGCGGCCAGCGATCTCACATCACAGTTAAATGGTAATAAAACATGTTTCTGAAAAACATGTGAGGCGAAAAATAGACAACACAGTCACAAAAACTTTATGTTTGATCAGTGCTGCCTAGTTTAAACAACTTGCTTCAAAAGCTAAACAGGGCACTAAGATAGGTCTCTGAAAACATTTTATGCAAGAAATAGGCAGTGCAGTAACATTATCTTGATTTATATATAGGCACATAGGCATGTAGGCACTTGTTAGATTGAGGGAAATTTACTACAATTCATATATACACCACCCATATTGTTTTGATACAAAGCTGTTTGACAACAGGTGAAGAGACCAAAACCGTTTTTTTGCAACAGGCTGTAAACATGCGTAGTTTTGCTGTAAAGTTGGGCATTTTAACATGGATGTCTGTAGGGATTAACTCGGTTTTGGAGCCAGCCTCAAGTGGCCATTCCAAGGACTGCAGTCTTTGGCACAACCCAGTGGCTTCATTTTTCAGCTTTGGGTGTCGCCGCTTGAGCAGGACAAGCTTCTTAATGCAACAGACGAAAGACAGTTAAGTCTGTTTCTGATTATGCTGTAAGGTATAAGCGAAAGTTAATCTTTAAGTTTCCAATTTTCTCTGCAGCCCAGAGAGGCGATGTGGGAGGGATTTATTTAGGAGGGAGAGACTGGCTGAGAGGAAGGCCCCAACAGAGGGACAAATGCTGAATGCACATGAGTGGATGACTCAGTGCTGAATGACGTGTGAAAATGAGGAAGAGAGGGTGTGAAGAATATTGAGGTAAAAAAAAAGACAGAGAGCTGCAGAGAATAAGAGAGGCAAAAGAAGGAGGTTTCCAAACTCTGATAAAAGTCTTGCTCTTTTTTGAAAATAATGCTGCGTGGGAGATTGTGTGAGGAAGAGTCAGATAAAGTAGCAAAGAGAAGAACAACACAAAGAGATAAAACTGGAGAACAATGAAAAGATAATGAGAAAGGAGGCTGTGTCCAGTGATTCAGATGTAAGGATGAAGGGAAAGAAGAGGGAAAGCAACACCTCCTTCCACTCACAAAGGTTAATAGACACAAAGGCTGCGCTACACAAAACAATAAGCAGGTCATGGGCACATCACAACTGCTCACATCTCATACCAGGCCCTGTCCTTGAATGTCTGCATGTTGCCCTTAAAAGAGATAGAGGTCCTTTGTTCATGCGCATCAGTCAAGTACTGTGTGTGTGGTTTGTTCTCTTACGCCTCTTTTCTCCCTCCTCCTCTCCTCCACTCTGTTTCATGTTATGAAAAATTCAGTTGGGCCAAATGCAGAACTGTCACACTGCTGTATATTTGTTAAAATAGATTCAGTCTCTGACAGGGTTTATGAATAAATCATTAAAGCGACAATGACACAGACTATAAACACTGTTTGAAACCACACAAATACAGTAATGAAATGTTTTGGGGGTTTTTTTCTTCATTTTTTTTCTAATTCATTTGTGTGCTCGTAAGAAAAAAAATCTTTAATGGGACTTTCCTGTCCATAATGATGAAAAAATCAAAAGGGAGACAATAAAAGGGTTTTTCATATTTTGGTGGTTTTTTTTAAGGATGCCGCTAAAACTGATGGTGAATTCAATTTTCAGCAATAAAATAACAAGATGTGAGAGCAATGTGATGAATGGAAAATTTATGCTAGAGGCTATGAGGATTTACTTCTATTAATTCTAATGTATGTATTTTGACCACTGTGTCTAATGATGTAAATAACATCTGTTAATACAGCTCTGTTTATTCATGAATAATGAGATCAAGATCTTTGTCATAAAATTCACAAGCACATTCTCATTCCCAGGGTGTCAAATGTGGCAGCCCAACACGTTCTCATCCCAACTTGTCACATGGTGCTGCTTTATTATTCATGTCCCCTCATGATGGTTTCGGTGTCCTTCCGCATCAGCTGTTTATGCTCCAGGATGCTGCTACCATGATGTCAACATATGCACATGGTGGGATGATGCAGCATGTTAAGTTACGCTAACAAACAGTTATTTTAAATAGTCATGGGCAGTATCAATGCATTTAGAAATCAGGAAGGTATGTTCAATAGTGTCACAACTACATGTGCTCCTCAGCATGCACCACCAGAGCTCAGTCTCCAGCCTCTGCTGGTGAAACAGGCAGCCAGGGGGGGTACAGTTATACCGTCATATACTGTATACCCAGGTTGTTTAATGATTGTTCTTAAACAATGTAAATAATGTTAATAACATTAAAGTATTATCACACTCATAAGTTAAGCATAAGAGGTCTTGAACAAACTTTTATCAAAGAAACGTTAAACTATCGCTGCAACACAAAGTACACTAGATGAGGTAGTTGTAAGCCAGGGCAGCTGCACCAAAGACCGTTTTTGATCTGATATATTATGGTGTCAAACCACATTACTTCCTTGCGTTTCCATTAGGAGCCTATGGCATACCAGATGGTATCATCAGCATGACAAATGCACATTTATTGGAAATAAGTAAGTTACTATCAAGGGACCAATTATTCACCTTTATAGAAAATCTAACAACAATATAGGGACTTGATTCAAAGCCATCTGCAACAATCGTGGAAACTTAACCAGAAAGACATGGTTTGCACTTACTGCAAGAAAAAGACTGAAAACCAATTCATACATTCTGGTCAACTGCATGAAAAGCATTATTAAATTGAGAAAAAGTGCAGCACAGTGTTGCTTTTTGTAAGCTAGTTAACGCAGAATGTAAGTTATCAAACTGTACTAGATTTTTAACAACTACAAGCTTCTAGATATTCACATTTGTGACTTACAACAGAATGCTACAAAAAATGATGAAAAACTACTGATACTACTGGCCAGCAATTAGTAATCTTCTCACGTCTTTTATAAACCTCCCTTCAGGAGGACAGATGTTCATTTGCAAGAAGAAGCAGTTTTTCAAACTTTCACTAGTAACATAAAATTATCTTTTCCTCACCTCAGCACTTGGCAGGTGTTTGCATGCTTTGCCACTGGTGGTCAAATTTTTAGATAAATATAAGCCAGAAACGTGTCTATTAACCGGGACAAAGCAATTTTATGCATTGAACCATTTCCTGTATTACGGCTTCTGGGTGTGAAGTGGCAGAGAAGCTTGTTATGTCACTTATCTGACTCTTGTAAACATTTCACATTAGAACTGTGAAATTGCCCTATAATAAGCCAGTGCAGCTCAGTCACCAAAGCTTAACTGGAAACATGTTATAATACAAGCAAAGGAGAGAGATGCTCCAACCCTCCTCACTCTGCTGTGATGCAGAACATCTGAGGGGCTGAATATACAAGTTCTGTTTATTTCCACATAGTGCATCTGTTTATTTGCAATATGCTGAACTATGTCTTTTAATTACAATTTTATGTCAACTTATAATGTGACTATTTATTTCAAACTGTAATATGATTTTGTGAAAACTAGACTATGACTTTTAATAACATACTATAGGCCTACAAAAACTTTTTGACATACTACAGTTTTGACATTTTATGTGAGTGTCCTATAACATTTTATGGCATACTATACTATGACTTTTTTATAATTAAAAATTATAAAATTAGATGTGGTATAATGACTTTTTTATGGCATACCAGACTTTTTATGTGACGTACTATATTTTGACTTCTTATGGCATACTAATATCATTATTTACTTAAACTTTTTTATGACTTCTTTAAAATCATTCTAAAGGCATATACTATTACCTTATTTTGACATATACTTTTCAGGTCAAATCTTGAAAAAACACTGCTCACCTGGTATTTGGACTTAGACTGAGGTGCTGAAGCTGAATCATTATCAACAATAAAAAAAGAAGAAGAAAAGAGAAACACATCTGCAAACTCAAATCCATGCAAAAATCATGTTTACTGTGCATGTTTACTGTGTTCGAGGCCAGCCTGATACATGCCATAGATATAGCATCTATTTTTATTGTTATTTATTCCTTGGTGTTTGACTGTAGTGGCATTATGTTCTTTTTGTAGTCACATTTTCCAAGGACTACAATTCCCCTGATGTCTTTCTTTCTTTCTTTAACCTTTATTTAAACAGATAAGACACCCATTGAGATCAAGATCTCTTTCACAAGAGTGACCTGGTGCTACCCCAGACTCAGTGACTGACACAGGTGTTCTTCATTACGGCTTATCAAGTGATTTTTCCTCAGCTATACTGCTGATGCCACTTGGTACCTGATATGCCTGAAGAAAACTGTTGCAGCAAACATAGTTTTTGCATGGATTTGAGTGTGTGGATGTGCTTTTTTTCACTTTGTATAAGTTTTTTTGTGTGTGTGTTTGATATGTTTTGTTTTTATGTCTTTTTGTTTCCCAGATATGGAGGTCTATACTTGGTGCCATTAACCACAAGAACTGCCCTAAAGGTGCAGAAAAGCCGCAATGGGTCTCTGCCACAAGGCGCAAGAGAGAGCTGCAAAATGGACACAGAGGGTGCCAAAAAGCAGTTGTGGCAGGAGGAATGTCACCATGCAGCCGTGTTCCTCCTCCTTGGCAAAGACACAGGTGCTCCCATCCTTGGGGATGACAGTGCAAGGACTCAGTTGATTGGCATACAGACAAGAATCCTAATCTTAAACACAGAAAGCAGAGTGCTTTGGCTGTAGCACTGGAGGACAAAACAAACCAAACACAGGCATGTAACCCTGCTCAACTGTAGAATCTCTGTGGGCTCAGATATAAGAAGTAAAATTGTTAAGCACCCTTTCTATTACTAAATGTTAATGGATGTATTGTGTTGGTTACCTTTTTTTATGTCAGTTCAGATCTAACCCCCTTCTCAGTTTTTGTATTCTAAAGTAATTTAAAATTTGTTGAAGTTGAATAAAGATGGGAAATATCTTTGGGTTACAAGGAGTCAAAGGGTGTACAGTTTCTTCATATTGTAATTAGTTATCATTTACTGAGTTGTGTTATATATTGTTACCTTTATTTATGTTTAATTTATTTATATTGATAAGAGTTTGATTCACTGTATTTTTTCTTTTGATTCATTCATATTTTTATTGATTAATTTGATTTGAGGCATTACGTCCCCAGCCTAGGGAGAACCTCAACATAACACGTGTGGCCAAAAAAAGCCAACATCACAGTAATTTTCAAAAACAAACACAGCACTTTATTAACTCAGAAGATGTGAGCAAGCCAAAACATAACAAACAAAACACGCTACAATCCCTGCTACAATCAGTGCCCCAGCCCCACCTGCTCCACCTTTCACAGTGCGGTGTTGATTGCTTCCCAAGGACCTCCACTGCCCTTCCCCCTTCCTCACCCAATCTCACAGCAGAAGCTGCAGCCTTGTCTCAGCTCTGCTCTCCAAGCCACATGGAGAACAGAACTGAGATGGCGCTGAACTGCGATCTCTGTAAGGACACCACGACCAGCCACCCTCCTCCAGGATCCTTGGAACCACACAGCAGTGACTGAACTTGAACCCCTTGAACCCAAAAACTCTTCTACCACTCCTGAACTGGCAAGTAACATGTGGGTATAGCATTAGGACACACGTACAGGCTGAGCAAGACTGTTTCATTTGTCTTTCATCATATCGTGTGTATCATGTGTTGATTTAAAGCTGTTGAATGAGTAGTTGTGAGTTCTTTGTTTTTGGGTTATCTGTTGGTTTGTGTTTAGTTTGTTCATGCCTCACACAGACAGGGTCTTGCATGCAACTAAACAACCTTCTACAACCAAGGCATCCTATATACATATCAGATCCATACATACACTCGTAAAGTTGCTCCCAACAGAAGCACACTTAGAAGGAACTTAAAATTCCAGCCTTTTCTTTGTCCTTTGTCTGACCAACCTCATGGTCTTCTCCGCTCTGCGACCATCTTTGAATGTCACATCTTCTTTGTGCTTCTGTTGTTAGTCAGTTC
Organism: Plectropomus leopardus; assembly: GCF_008729295.1. Lineage (NCBI taxonomy): Eukaryota > Metazoa > Chordata > Actinopteri > Perciformes > Serranidae > Plectropomus > Plectropomus leopardus. The sequence goes on from NC_056484.1 coordinate 13,592,734, forward strand.
ACCTCTGCCTCCAACACACACTCACCTTTTTTTGTCTCTCTCTCTCACACACACACACACATTTACACATCCACACTTGTGTATATTAGCAGTTAGGATGTATTGTGTGTTTTGTTTGGCATTGCTTTTCTTTTAGAATAAATATTTTGGAATCATACTCGCTGTCTGTTTTAATATTGTAGGAAAATGAGTAAATTGCCAACTGCTGTGTCAAGACCACCAAAATCCTTCACCCTTTATTATTAGTGTGGTAATTTTGGTTATAATTATAAATGTAATTATTAATCAGAGTTCCAAATTAATAGGTAAGTGTATTTTGAGACTGATTTTGTTGATTGGCTATCATTTTTCCCTTTCCGGTAAAGGTGCCCCACAATGTGATTTAATGTGAATTACGTCACTCTTTTTAACATAATTAATGATTATTTTTAATAATCATTAATTATTTCTGATTGCCATACTTTAATAATTGGTAAACCCTTGCATGAAGCCTAATCACATAAAAGTTTACCCGTGTTAAAGCCAAATCCCTACAATACCATACCATGATTTTTTAACCTTCTATACAATGACATTTTTCGACCTAATGTACTATGTATTTATACTTTACTATGTCAGTTTAAAGACTTTTATTGACATACTGTATTATGACTTTCTTCAACATACTACACTATGTTGTCCAAATTACCTTACAAAACATAGTATATTATAATCACAAAAATAGCATTTAAACTTATAGTATATTATGTCATCCAAAATATCATTACATGCTATGGCATCTTGTCTGAAATAACGTAAAAATGTCACGTTGTAGTATGTTCTCTGAAAGTATAAAAAAAACAGCATAGTATATTATGACATCTGAAATAGCAGAAAATGTCACAGACTTAGTCAACTGAAATAGCATAAAAAATGTCCTAGTGTATTGAATCAGTGTTTTTGGTAAAATAAATCTTCATGAGCAAGAAAATTAGGCTGCATTCTGGCATCAGAGTTTTTCTGTTTGGATCAGGAAGATGGAACATGGCTCCAATCACACTTTTCACCTTGAAGACAACCCACACCTTCTGAGAAAGAGCCAAAAATGGACATGCAATGCAGCTCCAAACACGCTCTTCACCTCAACAGCAGCCCTCATCTTTCAAGGAGGAGGCTAAAGGCTTCTCTTCCACCCAGACCTGATGAAAACTGGGGCACAGGTAATAATAATAATTCGATACTGCTGCTGAAAATGTAAATGAAATTAATGTTTTGAATAGGCAGATTGCGAGTATAAAATGTACCTAATGGAACCATGTCAATTTTGAAGGAACTTCCATTTATTACAAAAAATGTTTTTTTGAGGTGACATTACAGGCGATTTCAGGAAGCAACATTTCGCAAACTTGCAATGGAAAAACTTTTCTATGTTGTTTTTTCAACATGTGACATTTTTACATTTTTCAACATGCTATGACGTTTTGGTCGTTTTTTCAATGTGCTATACAGTAATATTTTGACATGTCTCGATTTGCTATATTATGCAGTTTTCAGCCCTTTTTACAACATGTAACATTTTGACATTTTCTCACATATGGCGTTTTCGGTACATTTTTCAACCTGCTATATTATGATGTTTTTGGCAGTTTTTTCAACATGCTAAACTATGATATGTGTCGAAATGTACTTTGTGGTTTTCAGCCCTTTTTCCATTAGTATTATTTTGATTATTATTTTGATTTTTAGACAATGTTGGCTGTTTTGTTTTTTTTAAAGATAACACTAAGGACAAAACACAGAAAAAGCTATGAGGATGACTGTTTGATGTGGTTTAATGTGTTTTTCAGCAGTTTTTGGGAAATGCCATTTTTGACATTTTTGCCTTACTATAGCCTTACTTCTTTGGTCATTTTTTCGACATGCCAAATTATTGATTTTCTGTTCCTTTTTGCATCTTTCTTTGCTATGGCGTGTTTTGGAAGGCTATTTAAAGTAGTTTAATGTGGTTTTCAGCAGTTTTTGGGAAATGCCATTTTTGCCTTACTATAGCCTTGCTTTTTTGGTCATTTTTTCAACATGCAAAATTATGGCTTTTTTGGCCATTTTTGCATCTTCCTTTCCTATGGCGTCTTTTGTAAGGCTATTTGAAGTAGTTTAATGTGGTTTTCAGCAGTTTTTGGGAAATGCCATTTTTGACATTTTTGCCTTACTATAGCCTTGCTTCTTTGGTCCATTTTTTCAACATGCCAAATTATTGATTTTCTGTTCCTTTTTCTTTGGTCATTTTTTCAACATGCCAAAGTATTGATTTTCTGTTCCTTTTTGCATCTTTCTATGCAATGGCATGTTTTGTAAGACTATTTGAAGTAGTTTAATGTGGTTTTCAGCAGTTTTTGGGAAATGCCATTTTTGACATTTTTGCCATACTACAGTCTTGCATCTCTAGCATCTTTTTGCACGTCTTTTTTTCTGCATGTCAAATTACGGTATTTTGCATCCTTTTTTGCATCTTTGTATACTATGATGTGTCTTGGCACATTATTCTAGGTGGTTTTCAGCTGTTTTTGGGACATTTCATATCTTGACATTTTTCGCTATACTAGTATGGTATTTTTGGTTGTTTTTTGACATGCAAAACAATGGTGTTTTGGGCGTTTTTTTTGCAACATTCTATGCTATATTGTGTCTCTGCATGATAATTAATGTGGTTTCCAGCTGTTTTTGGACATGTCATATTTCAACATTTTTGGTCATACATTGCTATGTCAATTTCAGTTGTTATTATAATTTTGTTTTGCCCATGTTTTTTCAACATGCTATACTATTTGACATGCCTTAACATGCTATACTATGTGGTTTTCAGCCCTTTTTTCAACATGTCATATTATACATTTACTATACTATATACTATGTGTAATGAACATGCCTGTTTTTGTTTTGTTCTATTGTTTACATTTCCAGTTTCATATTGAAGGGTCCTCTTGTATCTGCAGTGTTTCCTCTTGTCAGTTTTCACTCTGCTTTGATCACTGGCCCCTCCCTAATGTGCCTCACTTGTGTCTTGCTAACTCACCTGCGTCTTGTTTACTTACCTGTGTCTTGCCACTCATTTGCTCTTTGTGTATATAAAGCCCTTTCCTGTGTTTTTGTAAGTTCGTCATCAGTATCCGCTGTTTTCAGTCTCCTTTTCTTTTGTTTCTCCGTCTGTGTTGTCCATGCTTTCGTGTGGATTCCTTTGTCATGATTTGTTTATTTTGACTGTTAGTCTCTGAGTTGATTGGTTACTTTGGGTTTTTGCATTTTAAACGTATGTCGATTTAAGCTGTTTTTTTCTACATGCCCGATGTTGGGGTGATATTTTACGATTTAATTTACTATGAGCTTTTTGTGTGATTTTGTGTGATTTTTGATGACATACTATACTAGTTTTGGCGTCATTTTTGACAACATACTGTACCTTGACATTTTGGTCATATTTTTAATGACATACTATACTGTAACGATTCGGTTACTTTTTTTACGACATAGTATACTATGGCAGTATGGTTACATTTTTGATGACATACTATACTATGACATTTTGGTCACATTTATGTCGAGATACTATACTATGACGTTTTGTTCACATTTCTGTAGAAATATTATATTATGACGTTTTAGTCACATATTTGGCGACATACCCTACTATGACGTTTTGGTCACATTTTTGACGACTTACCATACAATGACATTTTGTTCACATTTTTAATGACATGCTATACTATGACATTTCGGCCACATTTTTGATGAGATACTATACTGTGACATTTCGGTCACATTTCTGACGACATATTAAATAATGATGTTTTGGTCACATTTCTGATGACATACTATACTATTACATTTCAGTCACATTTTTGATGACAACTATACCATGATGCTTTGATCACATTTTTAACATTTTGGTCACATTTTTGACAACATAGTACAGCATGACATGTTGGTCGCATTTTTTGGTTTTGCTCACGTTTGACGACATACTAGAAGGTAGATGGTAGATTTATTAGTCACTTAAACAAAGTTTAAAAAGGAAATTAGTTTAGTCCTTGATCCTGCTACATTTTTGGAGTTAAAGGATGAGTTGATTTAAAATCACCAGCTACTATAAAGATTCCATCCTGTTGCTTGGGCATGTTGCTTCTGATCGCATCATTCAATTCCTGCAGTGCATTTTTTGAATTCGCATCACATTCTTGTGTCCTTATGGCTCTCACCAATATCTGCCCATCAAGTGCAATAGCTTGATCCAGGATGTTAGGGGTTAACCATGTCTCTTTGAATATATGTGCAGAGCATTCCTGATCTCCCAATGCTGAGTGAGCCTCAGTCACATCTCATTTACTTTATTCTCCTGCAACCAGACATCAGCCAGAAGAAGGCTTGGTAGAGGAACAGCTCTTGGTCCAAGTCGGGTCAGCCTTGCCCTGATGCCATCTCTCCTCCCTCCCTTAGTCCAGTGCTTTCAATTTCATGTATGCCCTCTGGTCTCACTTTCCGCTCGCAAATGCTGTTTGTGACATTTTAGGTGCATTTTTTATTGACATAATTTACTATAATGTTTGTCACCAAAAATGTGATAAAAATGTCAAAAATGTGGCCAAAGTATAGTATGACGTTTTGGTCAATTGTTTGGCAACATTCTACAGTATGATGTTTTGTAGTATAGAATACTATAAGGTTTTTGGTCAAATTTTTGAACGACATACTGTACGTTTTGGTCACATTCTTGATGACATATTCTACTGTGATGTTTTGGTCACATTTTTGACAAAATACTACATTCTGTGGAAATTACTGTATGTCCATTCAGAAAAGTGAACAAATAAATAATGATCCAAAAGCAGCTGTCTTTTGTTTGTTTTTTTAATGAAGTGGTAAAAGAGAATATTTAAAAAAGGGTTTAACAGGGTCAGTCTATTTCACCTGAAAGGACTTAACTAGACGCCTGAGCCAACTTTTCTCACACACAAATGAGATGATTCATATTAAAGTTGATATGAGTTGACATCAGGTCAAATCAATAGTTGATATAAGGTTATTAGTGTGAAAATATAAGGTAAAGAACAATGTTGTCTCTACATTTCCCTCTTTGGCCATACTATGGCCATTATTTATTTACAAAATTTGTCACAGTATTACTTCACTTCATGAAATGACCACTAGAAATTAGCATAAGCTGTTTTTGTAGATCACAGACATTGGTATGTGAATGAGCAAGCATGGGGAAATTACTATTTACACTCAATGATCGAGGTCTTTATCAGGTTTCTCCATACCATGATAAGGTGGAAACCATTCAGGAGTAGGGAACAAATCTGGAGTGTCTGTTATCATGGATTGCTTTTAGTTTGCAAAAATGTCATTTGGTTTGTGGCTGATCTTTCAGTAGCTGTGACAATAAGACCTTTGACACAAGGAATATGAAATGTACTAACAGGGCAAACATGACTATAGAGACAATAAGTGCAGATACAACAGTCAAAACAAATGATTTCCATTTTTCAAACATTGATTCGAACCAGTCCATCATCCATGTGTCTTTTATAGCATTCCTTTTTAGTTCCTTGGTGAGTGTTTCTAGTTTGGACAATGTCTTTATGAACAACCATCTGGTGTCACTGAGCAAGGGATGAAAGTACATCATTTTCTGTTGGCGCTTTTGAGTTCTGCAATTCTGCAGAGACAGGTAGCATTTGCGGTGTCGCGTATGCAGTGTCGCAAGAGACAAAAGATGCTATCTACTGCTATGGGATCACCAAAGTGGGTAAATTTTACAATTGCATTGAACATTCAGTTTCCCCTTCTAAATGTCACTTGGGTGAGTAAAATTGCTTGTCAGAATAACGCGGAATGGGTATTTAAACGATTGCACACAGTTGTAATAGGACCCCAAATTTGGTGACACCAGAGAACTGGTGCAAATAGTGCTGACTGTTGGGTAACAGAGCTTTGAGTTAAATTAAATATAGTCAGAAACATGAGAGAAGTTGCCTTTTTCGAGTTAAGTTAGTGAGCTGCCATCAGAATGTGGCCATCTAATACAAACCTAACAGCTATAACTAGAAAATGCATTTCCTGTGGAACATGCGTGTGGATGCTTAAAGTTGAAATGAGTTTAAAATAAAGAAGAAGAAGAATAAAGAAATATATTCCAAACTGCTGGAACTAAACTAAAGAGGCTAAGTTCAATACTTTGAGGCTGAACTGCTTCCTGTATAAATGTAGTTAAATGTTGAGAAGATCATTCTGTCAGGTGAAGTAGGCCATTATGTCAGCTACAAATATCTATCAGAACGTAGTACTTCCTGTATAGATGGAGTTACATATGGCGAAGGTCATTCTGTCAGGTGCAGTAGGCCATTTTGTTAGGTACAAAGATCAATCAAAACGGAATACTTCCTGTATAAAAATTGTTAAATGTGGCATAGGTCATTCTGTTAGGTGGAGTAGGTCATTGTGTCAGGTACAAATGTCCATCAGAATGTACTTTTTCTTGTGTAAATGTAGTTTATTATGGAGTAAGTCATAATCTCGGGTACAAATGTCCATCAGTATGGATTACCACCTCTATAAATGTAACGAAATGTGGCATTGGTCATTCTGTCAAGTGCAGTAGGTCATTCGGTCAGGTACAAAGATCTATCAGAATGGACTACTTCCTGTGTAAATGTAGTTACATGTTGTAGGTCATTCTGTCAGGTGGAGAAGGTGAGTATGTCAGGTACAAATATCTTTCAGAGAGGACTGTGTCCTATGTAAATGAAGTTAAATGTGGTGTAGGTCATTCTATCAGGTGCAGTGGATCACTCTTTCAAATACAAATATCTATGAGAGTGGACTAATTCTTTTATAAATGTAGTTTATTGTGGCCTAGGTCATTCTGTCATATGAAATAGATATTTCTGTCAACTACAAATATCCTTCAGAGTAGATTGCTTCCTGTACACATGTGGATAGTGTGGCTGCTGAAATCATCCACACTATTGTTATCCAAATCTTTAGTTTCTTTTTTTTCAACCTTTTTAATTAACATCAGCTTCTTCATTTGACACTTTAACTGGTAGCTTATTTAGTTTAAAGCAGTTCAGCTTTCATTTTTGCCGATCTTTCATATATTTCCGGCAATGTGTAAAATATTTCACCATTTCCAGCCATAGTTTTGAATTCATTTCAGCTTTTAGCATCCACACCAATGTGCTGCAGGAAATGCGTTTTCTAGTTCTAACTGTTGTTCAGGACCTGTCACCAGGAGTTTTCAATGTAGCCTGAAGGTGGGACTACGCGCTTCAATCTGTATTGTGTATTCTGTGTTTAGGTCGTGGTGGTATGTGAATCACGTGTAACTGTCATGAGTAAGAATGACAAGACAGACAAGAAGGAGGACCTGAGACCAGGGTCTGGAGGATCTGGGTTCCATCGCTGATCCCGCATTGGTGACACAGTTGTCTGCTTGCGTCACTTAGGTGGTAGCTTGGCACGCTACTTGTAGGAGGAGGGCGCTGTTTCACCCCTCGCTCATTGCATTGTTTCGTTGTTGTCCTCAGACAGTATGTCAAAACTGTCACCCTAGATCTTTTCCTAGAGTGTGCATTCGTCACCTTAGGAGCAGCGATCCGCCTTCACTCCTGACGATTCCTCAATGCGTTGTGGTGATTTTTTTTGATAATGTATTTGGCAGGTGAGTGAAGGGCCCTGTGCCGTTGTATGATTCTGGGACGAGTTTGGAATGGCTGGTATGGACCCAAGTAGCCGTTCCTGCAACCTCCACAGCTGCTTCTGTGGATAGCAGCACCAGGAATGGACGTGATATTGCCTCTGTTTCCAGCGACGCCTTCTGTGGTCTCCAGTGACCACCCAATCACCTGGCTTTTGGTCCTGAAGCACAGCAGTGGCTGCTGAGGGTAGGACGCCTTTCACCTGAGAATGCAATGCTAAAAAAGTAGAAAACAGGTTAGCACAATATCATAGCATTCCATCACCACATGAGGTTGTAACTGGAACTGAATGTCTGATTGGACCTATTTCATTCTGGGGAGGCCTCCTGAACATGATTTCAGTCGGGTTGGGCTGTTTGTTTCATACGCGAGTGTGCATGTAAAAAAGCACTGGCAGAAGTGTTTTACTTAACAGCCCGGTTTCATCGCAACCTTTCGCCAGTTATGTCAACAATAACAAGACAGAATTTCTTTTCTACAACATAAAATGGTCAAATGGTTTATGCATTGTTGGCTGCACAAACCATACATTTCCTGAAAAAATCTTGTGGAAAAAAAATGTGTGCAAAAACTAAAAAATCTGAATAATCCCTGTGTGTACAATGCAGAGTTAATAGCAGTACATATTCCCCCTTTTGCACCAGATTATGACCGGAGAGCACTTTCCTCTGGAGTAGAGAGTGATTTGAGAACAGACTGGGTTAACTTTGGTGTAGAGGTTAACTTTAGTGGGTGTGTTTAGCAAGACACAGTGGAGCAAATCTTGAACCATAGACATCAGCAGCTTTAGCAGTCACATAAGCAGCAGCATTTCCTGTAAAAAGGGGGTTAGATCTGTTAGCGTGAGCATCAAATTTGACTACAGAGATGGAGGCAGGGAGCGAAATGGCAGTCTGCAGGCCCAATACGTCATGCAACCACAGCCTTTTCTGCTGCAGCCACAGTTCAAATACACAGAGGGAGTCCAACTGCAACAGGATCATGGTTAATTGAAAATTAAACATCAGGCCTTTGTTTACCCCATCATTTTGTGTCAAAATAGATGTTATGTAATTGTCCTTTATGTCAACAAAGTGAGTAAAAGGTAGGTCAGGTTTAGGCAGTCGAAGGGTCAGTCTGTAGAGAGCCTTTAAGTCAGTCAAGGCTCTGTCAGTTTCGTCAGTTCAGTTTGCTGTGCACACTGGGATTTTTACCATTAATGATGGAAGAGAGAGGTGTATCTCTTTCTGAGTAATTTGGAATCAGTTGTCTACAGTATGATTTCATACCTAAGAAACTCATAATTTGTTTCTTGGTAATAGCTTTTGAAATAGTTTGGTTGGTTATGCATTCGGGAGAGAGAGATTTACCCTCTGTAGTGATCACGTCCCAAAAAGGTCAAGTGCTGTTGAACCCATTTCAATTTGCTCGAACTAGTTTTGTGACCATTATTTGCCAAGTGTTGCAAAAGTTTTTATGTATTTGTCTCACAGGCCTCTTCAGTGGTTAACAGATCATTAAATCATTAAAAATTTTGTTGAAGTGCACTTCCACCTGGCAAAATCAGGCTTTCCAGGTTTTCTTTTAATGCTGCATTTTCAATTGCTGAACTTTCACAGAAGCCCATAGCTAAATGGGTGAAGATGGATTCTTGTTGTTGATGTTGTTTATGACAGAAAACAAGAACCAGTACTGGGAATCTTTGTGCACGGGAATACTGATAAACACATTTGCCAAACCAACAATGGAAAATTGTGTGGCGTTGTGTGTTATCACCAACAAAATTGTGTGTGGATTTGTAATTAACAACACACATGGATGGATAGAGACATTTACCACAAGTAAATATTGGACAAAATGCCCCTGCGTTCTCTGAACGGTATCATGAATTGTCTATACAGGAAAAATGGGTGAGCATACAGGGAAGAATAGAGAAGGAACAAAAAAAAAGTCATAGTATGTCCCAAAATATGTCACAAAAATATCATGGTCTTGTACTGCTCCTGAATGTGACATAAAATGCATGTTTTTTATTTTTAGCATCTACGGTCAATTGCAATACTTTCTCTTTTAATAATTCATGTTTGATTCAGTACTTAGCAAGTGCATCAAACTGTGCCCCCCTAACAAGGGTCTGTCAGGGAAGGAATGACAACTTCCTAACAAGTACAAGTTTTCCACATTGGTTTGTTTCTCTGGTTAAAGTGTGGACAATTGTATCTGCAACAAATTTGGAACATTATGTCATGTAATGATGTCTGAAATGGGTGACAGTGTGCTGTATTTGCTCAGTGTTGCCTGTGCGTGTGCCTCTCAGTGTGAGCGTCTGACTTTTACTCTCTGACAAATGAAAAGTGCATTAGAGAAGACAGTTTCCCACCTCTGGATGACCTTAAGACAATTTCTTTTTCTATTCGTAAAGCTTCCCTCTCTTATTCCTTAACTTTCTCTGTCCCCGTTTTCCCTTATTTCTCCAAGTAAAGAAAGAGCTCAGTGTTATCACACATACCGACTTTAAGAGTGTGAAAGTGCTGTGGATATGAGAGACAAAATTCAAGTAAGAAGAGAAACAGACGGAGTGTAACAGAGAAGTAATGTAGGTTGTTTTTTATTGTTTTTTGCTGATGATTATTTTGATATATTTGTGGCTATTTTGGTGTCGCGGTTTTTGTTGAGTGAATATTTCTGAAAAAGGAGTAGTCTTTATTTCTCTATATTTGTTTAAAAGAACACTCTCTGGGGGCAACAGACACATTAGACACATTGGATTCTATTATAATCATCCTCATAAACCATATGCATCTTTTTGTGTGTCATATGTTTTATTTGCGTTTGTGACTCTTGGATAAATAATATTTAAATACAGATGGCAGACCACACAAAAATGGTTTAATTAATCTTAAATTTCAGCATGCAAGGATGAGAAACTCGAGGCCTCCCGCTGCTGATATGTGGAATGTGTGACAATCACCCACGTCTTCCTTGTTGTGATGGCAAAATGGTAGCAGAATTCAATTAATCAAATGTGTCATTGTCTATGAAGGCTGTTTACACAATCTGCCAGGGGCAATGAATTTCCCTTTGCTACTCCTGGCAACACAGCATACTGATGTGTGTGTGGGTGTGTGTGTACCTTGACTCCAAGGTACATACGGAGACCCAAAAGTGACAAAAGGCAAGAATACAGGTAATCATATGAGTCAAAAGTAGAAGTGATTACATCAATAAATAATGTCTATTGATACACATGTACATTCACGCATGAGTGCTACAACACTATGCGCTATATGGATAATTAACGTGAAATGCACAGGTGTAGTTTTATGACCAAAATGATCTGCAGCTAGAGAGCTAGCTCAGTATGATCAGTGCGATAAAAATTCACGTGCAATGCAAAAACATTAGGAAAGATAAAGCTTTACATTTCTTTTTACTCTCCATTTATTTATTTAATTATCTATTATTAGATATTACTTTTAGATGCATTTCTTAACATTGATTGATCTGATTATCTTTTGCCTTTTTTCAGTTTCAGGGCTCTGTAATTAAGCGCAAATGATAGTGTGCATTAAGTGTGTAAGTGTGTAGTCCATGTAGATGGGGTAATATAGATATTAGTGTCATATACATTAAATATATGCTTGTAACATACATAAACTACATTTATTCATATTAATATGTCTATTGTTATTGTTCAATGTTATGTTTTTATTAATATTATTGTAGCTGTTTCTCTCCCTCCCTCTTGTCCTCTCACTAACGCTCCCTCTGTCGTCAGTGGCTCTTCTGGAGCTTAGATGGGACAGTCCCAGAACTACAGGCATTGTGTGTGCTTGTGTATGCATTTGTGTGTTTGTGTGCAAAGGTCAGTCATGTCCCTGTGGCTCCTGAGTAGAGGAACCACAGGGACAGAGGGTTTTAAGGAAGAATTAACTTTTTCATTCAGAATTAGAAGTCAGCCTCAGCTATGCATGTGTGTGTATGTGTGTATTTGTGTCCTACACACTACTCCCTCTCTCTCTCTTTGCCTCCTTCTCTTGATCTCAGTCACAGAGTTATAACAGCTTGTCTCTGAAAAGAGTTTGAAATAAAAACTCATTCCACCTCCGACAGCTTCAGTAAAAATAATTAGCACTAGATTGTTAATTTTGTATATTAACATCAATATAAGTTCACCTCTGTGGTGAATGACTTTGAGACAGACTGCAGCCAGAAATGAGCGACAGTGCTGAGCTTTTAGCAGGCGAACATTTCATATAGGTAAGAGAACTGCTACTGCTGCTCTTTAAATCTGCGCTGAAATGATTAATTGTGTTAAATGTTGATAGGTATATCTACAACTATTGACTTATACAGTGAATATCTTATAATCTGTATCACTGATGACTGTCACACTATGTACATGCTGACAGGGACTTTTATGTATGTAACAAACACACACCTCCCTCGAAACACCTTGATCTCTGACATGATTTAATCATGACACATTAAAATAAGTTAGTCTTTAAAAGATATGGATGACCTGATTGACAAATTCCTGCTATTTGTCCTTATCAGCGGACGAATAATTCAATATGAAATAGCCGACTTTCTCTGACTGACTGTGAAAGGTCATTTTTTGGTGTCGGTTTGTGGGTAAATATGGAGCCGTAAACAGCGGCATAGCTGCATGTCACTGATAGTAGCGTATTTACATTGCGAGATATGGCTCACCTTTTCTCCTATTTGTAATTCCCAACTCCAAATCTTTATCTGTAACACTTTGCTCTCTGAGAGACAGATAGGGAGATGCAGGGAGGGATGAGATATGACAGAAATGGGTGAAAATTGAAAACGAATGGGGTGTGAGAAAAAAATATCAGAGTCATGCAGGTGACAAAAATCGTTCAGTCAAATAAAATTATAAACAGTTTACATAAGCCTCAGGTCCATTTCTTACTTTTAGCCCTACCCTTCATTGATAAGTGCCACCTTGCCTCCTTGTAACAAAGATATAATGAGTAGTGAATAAAATCATCCCCTACAATAAGACACACCATCGGTAGCTGGCAACAATACGTTTAAATTAAACCGACCAGAAAAGTTTTGCTGGACACTGTGGTGCCGTCTTCTGCTGTGATGATTTCTCTTGCGTGGGCTAAGGGCATCATTTTGTGGTTGTCTGTTCAGCATTTTCTTACAACTTAATGTTATTGATCGAACCAACACGCCATCGAATAAAAAAGAACAAAGCTTTATCACTAGACCACTAGTGATGCTCTGTATGCTAACTTCAGCAAGCCATGCTCCCACCCTGCCAGTTTGCACTGATATAAGAGAAGCGGTAACAAGTGCAAAAACCTTCCTGCTGGACTTTAGTTAAATTTTGGTTGACAGGATATGGCAAAAATATGTCAAAATGCAGAATTGTCATTCACAAATCAGCAATAACAATGGAGCATTAGTTAGCTAACTAGTTAGCTACCCATACTAATGATTTATTATTCTTGTTATAAAGAAAAGGAACATTGTGAGTGTGTGGTAAGGCAGAGAGGACACATAACAGAGCGTAGCCCCATTTATCATATTGCAAAGACAAAGTTTTCTTTAACTTAAGTGGTCCTAACTGAAATACATTTTTTTCTTGTGCCACCATCTTTCCAAAGATTTCTCATCACATGTGGTTTGAAGTGTGCCTCCGTTTGAAAGACCATGCGGCTGTAGCACTTCACCCTACGCTTCTGTCCTAACAAAATTTGGACACCCAACCTATAAACATGAATGCCCAAAATGGAGGGCTGAGGCTAAGTAGTAGAGGCTAGGGTGTATTGGGTTTGGGCCTGAGTGTGCCTGAACATCCTTGCTAGAAAACTATATTCTTTCGATAATTTTAGAACTTCACTGTATTTTGTGGAGAAAAGCTGCTGTAGTTTTTCAATTATCTCGCTGAGCACTTCACGACCCCTGTGGGACGGATTTGAGAGAACTCTTTGAATATGTCCTCCATCTGACGTCCTCCCTCTTATGTTAGTGCTCTGCCAAATTGAAATGAATGTACCATCAATGTACTTTGGGAATGCTATGGCTCCCAATTAGCTTACCTAAAGCTGTTTGGAGGTTTAGAGATTGCATTAGAGGTGCTCTTACGTTAACATAATTTTAAAGTACATTAAAAACACCGCTTTTCTTTATTTGATTAAAACATTTTATTGTGTTTTGGTGTTTAATTAGATTTAATTGTTCTAATTGTTTGTATATGTGTGCTGAAATACCTTTAATGTTCTTTGCTTTTCTCTCCAGCACACTGTATTTCCCTTGGTATAAAATGTGTTGTATTTCCTGGGTACATAAGATGCTTTAAGTGGCTATTATATTAGAGATTAGTCCTAACTTTTCAGACAGCGATATTCATTTTTTGATTAAAAGTTCTGCTTTGGGAAGTTTTGCGGCTTACCTCAAATACTGTACGTTGGCTGAGGAGCATCATACTGTATAATGAATAAAAACTCTGTCGCTAGTCATATCAAAATTTAGCAGACATACGCTGACAATAGGAAAATGAAGGGATAGGAAACTCAGTAGGAGAAAGTGGGCTGGTGAGGGAAAGAAAGAGAGGGAGAATATTGCAGAGGAGGATGAAAGAGCAGGAAAGACAATAAAAAAAGGGAAATATCAATGCGAGGAGACAACAAAGACAAGACAGCAGGAATTAGAAACTGAATGACACAAAAATAGTGCAGAAAGATAAAACAATAAGAAAATGACAAGAACAATGAAGGAAAATGATACATTGAGGCTGAAAAGAAGACAGCTGGATTGTACGAGTGGGTGGTGGACTGCATGGAAAAAGACAAAACAAGGAAGCAGTAAACATGTAATCCCTTGAGAACTTTGTACATTCCTTGGGGGTAATCAATAAGAAATATAAATTTGGTCATGGTTACAGGTCACCAGAGATGGATGCAGACAACATACAGAAGAAAAAAAGAGTATAAGGAGTCATTAAAGAGAGGATAAGGGGAAGTCACCGGTGTGGTTATCATGTGGCGGATGTCTGCCTGTCACGGTCGGCTGGTGAATGGTATTGATGCTCTCATGCGCTCACTCTCTGCAGCTTGCAGATGGAGACACAATCTTGTCATGTGCCAACATATTGCATGTTGGCGCTCAAGCATATGGACTGCTAATGCCATCCCTTGCTCCGGGAAATAATATTATCAAGACGGGAGGAGCAGGGAGGACGTGAAATGAAAAAGAGAGAGCAGAAGGAGGAGGTGAGAAAGGCTGTGAGGGGTGAGAGGTATGAAAGAGAGAGGGCGTGCAGAAGATGAGGTAGAAAGACATACAGGTGAGAGAAGGGGAGATGAGAGGTTGGGAGCGGGAAAAGAAAAGGGAGAGAGAGATAAGCCGAGCTGTGACAGTATGTTGAATTATAAATGTGCTGAAGCATGGTCTCATACTCTGAGCTCGCTCTGCCTGTAGTGTGGGTGAGTCAATGATGCAATCAGACATGCAGAACACACACACACACACACACACACACAAAGCTGTAATAAAACTACTATCATGTTGTGAAAAGGTTTTATACTTGAGGCAGAGTATTGAAAGTTCCCCAAAAGCTGATATTAACCTCTCATTGAAGTAAGGGTGGTTACATTCAGGGGTTAATATAGTGCAATTTTACATGGGACCAGTTCATATAGGGTGACGTCTGGTCATGTATGACACTTTTTTTGTAGATTACCAAGAAAACCACCTCTTAATGTCCTCCCTATTGCCATACGCCTTTTGTCCTCTGGGGTCAAAAATGACCCCGCCTGGTTTGACTGTTATTTAAAGCATATTGTATAAGTTGTCAATCAATTCTGTGTTACACCTTTAGTCTTACTTCAGTCTAACCTATTACCACACATTTTTCCCTTTGTTTTGGAATTTAGGGCCAACAGACCTTGTTTACATAAGTATAAAAACACATATTTTGATGGCAAAAGAATTAATTTGGGGTCAGAATGACGCCAAGGACAACACAACGGTTAAACTCTGCATACTACTTTTAGTGTTACTTTTAGAGCATGTTCGAGTTCTCTGATATTTCTGTGAAGTAAATTTGTTAAGTAAAATAATATAATTATATATTCTTCTTCCTCCTTCTCTTTTTCATTTCTCCTTCACCAGGCTCGAAATCTTCCCTTTATCTAAGGCAATAAGTTTAACAAAAAGAGCACTTATCCACTAACCGAGCCACAACACACTTCATTCATTCATTATTTCTACCTTCTGTGTTTGCAGGTTTCACAAAGGTTAAGTGTTTTTTGCTACTGTGTGCAGTTCATCTGCCCTTTGACACTGTGCATTGTATGAAAAGCATATAACAGCATTGTTTCCAATATTTTTCATTAGAGAACACCACAGTTTTAGCTGATTCTTTATTCAATAATTCTCACTACATCGCAGATTTTGAGTACTTTCTCAAAGTTTAGACAATATGGTTCAACTTGCTGCAACTGAAGGCATACTAATAGGAGTACACGAAACTAAGGGTGTTTGTAACACATAGACAATACTACAGTCAGTCAATGAAGCAGCCTGAAAAGGGAATAAGAAAACATTCCCCGCATTTACATTTTACTCTGCATTTTTCTGATTGTTTGTTTGTATATTTGGTGACCTTTGCTAAACAGGTATTTTGCACCAGCTTTATTTGCAACCATTTCCACAGCATTTCCACTGCATGGCACAGCACGCAGTCTGGTTTTACATGAGCAAAAATTGTGGTAGCCCCATTTAGTCCCTGATAGGCTCACCACACTTCCTTTTATTGTGGAAGCTACACAGTGCATTTTTTTGCAGCTTGCTCTGTGTGTCTCAAATTGTTGTCCACACAACCATTGAATTACCTGTTGTTAGTTTAACCACTATTTTGCTGTGAGGTAAACTCACAGATCTGCCAGGTGGAGGGCACTTGCTCTGGCTCTGATTAAGGGCAAGAGGTTGTTCCTAAATGGTATGTTGGTAACCGAGAATCTGAGATCTGTTTGGGTATATGAGACCCTCGGTAAGATGAGGAATCAAAAGGGTATCACCAGCTGGTCCAGGATCTTCGCCTGGGTGATGGTCGGTTAAAGGCTTTTTTTTTTCGGAAGAGTCGGGGGCATCAATCGCAAGGCCTATATATGATTGGTAAAACATCAGAGAGTAATTGAGTTTATAATTTGTAAGGTACAATAAACGTTAGCTAATGTTAGCTTGTTGTCATCACCAACACAGCAGGCCCGCCTCTCAATTCATCCAATTGGACAATGTGAAAAGTTTTTACAACTCAAGGCATTTAGGGTCCTCATTCAAAAACAAAAGATGCATTGGGCGAAAAACATGAGGTGCATAGAGCTTGTGAGGCCTTTAGCAACATAAAAGCAGCAAGGAAAATAGTTCACTCTCAATGAAAATGATTACAAAAAGTCACCCCAGGCTGCTAAAACACACACGCCCTACCTGGTACTTTTTTGGTACCACCTCGTTGAGGTTTGAAGCAAACTGAGCCAACATCAGAAGGTGGACTTAAAACACTGCAGACCACTGATTGGTCAGAGAGAACAGTAACTGCGACACAGGATGCAAATTTTTCAAATCCTGGATAGCACAGGAATGACCCGCACTACTCTCCCGATGATTTGCTAGAACCTATTGTTTTCACCAGTTGGACCATGCCTTTGCTATACTAGGAAACGCATATTCAATTATCTCACACATCCGTGCCTGTTGCACGTGGAAAGTGGCTTTTGACTTCACACTCTTACACCAAAAGAACTGACAAAGGGTCACCATTTGATGAGTTCAGGGTGGTTAGGGTTGCCCACCCCTGTGACAATTGTTATGGGGCCATTATGAAATTCTACCCACATGGGCCCCATAGACGTATATATGCTGTCAGCTGAGAATCCCACCTACACTGAGCGGGGGAACTGTCCGTGGTGGAAAACAAAATAGAGAAATAGACCTGATTCCAAATGTGAGTTGAGTCAAGTCTAGTCAGCCCATGCAGTGGAAATGAGGCATTAAAAATAGACCCTACATAAACCCCTGTAAATACATTAGATACAAGGTTGTGAATTTGTAGGCAATAACGTTAACTAACAGACATACATGTATGTTCATGTAAAATGCTTTTCAGTATTCTACTCCTCTAAAATGACATCATCTCTACTTTGAAGTTCATTAATGGGCCTGTTTTTACTTTGAGGACCAGTGAAACAACTTAACTATTTGAACTCTTGCACCAGACAAATATGAGTCAGCCTTTAATGGTATGTAGGATGGCGTGTTGAAAAATTATATACACAACATTGGCTCTGACATTTCCGCCTAAGCTATTCATCTTTCAGAGAGTCTGTCATGGTGTAATGGATTTTTTCTCAGCTTTGGTCAATTAGAAAACAGAGGACATGGAGAAAGGAGGAGAAACAGACGCACCAAGATGGAGAGGGAGATGAAAGGAGACAAATGTGGACATGGAGATGTGGAGATGGAGAAAGAGATAGACTGAGATATGGAGAGGTACAAAGAGATAAACAAGAGTCAGTAAAGATAGACAAGATAGAAGAGAATAGGCAAAAGGGGAAATGGTGAGAGGGACAGTGAAGAGGGGAGGATGAAAATTAAGTGACTAAAAAAGAAAGACAGAGGAAGAGTTAAAAATAGATGAATTTGAACTGATGTATGAAAGAGGAGAGGAAGCTTAACAAGAACAGAGCAAGAGAGTGAAAAGCATTGTGATAGGGAGGTCAAAAGCAGAAGAAGTTAAGACGTCAGTGTTTGGGTCTGATATTTAATCTGACCCAGACATCATTAATCACAGTGGGGCCAGCTTGTGGTGAATATAGCCCTGATAGTGGTAAGAAAAGTTAGACAGGAAAACAGAGGAGGAGTCATAGACACACTTTTATGTTTCTGCTGACTCACAGCAACTAAAATGGGAAGCTTTTTATGATGGATGCAGAAATGGTCATGCACAAGCACACAAACTGACAGTGTGTAAACGTGCAGACATACAAAGCCAGGTGCAAAAACAAGCCCATAAGTAGCTATTAACACTGAGATGCAAATACAGTGCAACACACTCTGAAATGTTTTTTTTCCACACACACTGCACAGCAGGGTAGCTTCTCTGCAGTGTCTCTGGACAGAATGGAGCTGGAACTACGATGTAATTAGGTCTTGCTTGGTCAGGACTTTTATTGGTGGCTGGGGACTTGTCTGGAGTAAAAAACCATAACTTTTTGCTGAATATCATTTGACAGGGAGCTGAGGCATCATGGCTGATATTGTCCATAAAGAGAGAAAGTGTAAGGAGTTTTAAAATGCAAGAAAGTAACCTGTAACATGCACAAATGATTTCAGAGGCAGATGTAAATAGCAGCCACAGTTAGCATTTAGAGTTTTATGGAGATTAGGGAAATAGCAGCATGCTCATAAAAGTCATATTCATATTATAAACAGCTTCTGCGTCCTTTGGCATTATTATGTAGGTGGTGTTTTATGGCAGCTCTGCAAGGATGTCAGGGGTTTCTTGTTTCAACGCCAAACACTTATTTGAGGAATACTTTTTCAAACAGCAAAATGTCTTTGTGAGGTCCTTTTCCATAGCAAAGTTGTATCAAATTTGTAGACAAAAAGCTAACAAGATTAAACACTACTACTTGGAAAAGCTGCACGTAAAGATACTTTTGCATTGGCTTGCAATTTATTTCTCGTACCAAATGCCATTTCCTCCTTGCACACAGGCGTTCTGATTCTGATTTAACCAATAGCACAGTGATGCACCTTCATTGTTAGCCTTTCATCTTGTAGCTTTCTTTTTGAATATTATTCTCTTTCTGCAGTTGTACATTCATATTGCAGTGCACCCTCGACCTCCCCATTACCGACTAGTCTTTACAGCTTTATCAGCTTCATTAGCCTCGTCATCCAATCGGTCTCAGTGGAGTTACCAGGAATGACAACAACCAGTGTCTTAACTCCATGAGGTATTTATCTTGCTGCTGCTTCTCAGGGTCGACACCCCTTGATTACAAAATCCCCCTTTAGAGTCTAATTGCTAAAGACTTTCCATGAAATCAAAATCATCACATTTCACTGGGTAATCTGAACACCTGCAACTTGTATAACCAGCCTGTTCTTATTCCGAACTTGTCAAATAGTGCCGCTCTGTCAGTGCTTTTCGAGTGTGACACCAAAAGCCACCTTTCACGCCCATATGCAATGCTAATGGATGTGTCAGATGATAAGGCGGTCGGACAAAACCGGTGGCATTGTTATCAAATGCTGGCTAACAGCTGGATGGCAGTGGGCGCATCCACATGCAACACATGCGGGCGGCATCACCTGACAAAAAAGCCAGACGAAACCAATCACGTGCTTATAAGGTGCTCAGGTGGATTGATCCCACAAACAACCAACTTTCGTGTGGGAGTTTAGAGTTCGCTTCCTGTGTGGATGTGTTTGTGTGGGCTTTTTAGAATTTTAATAATTATCTTTACCTAATTCACCGACCCCCCCGACTGCATGCTAGCATGCTCACAAAGACAGTGCTAACTTGCTAATGTTTAGCTAGTTGTGTTTACCCGAGTAAACCTAAGTTAAATAAGGCTGATGGGACTGTCATTAGTTGGCTCTAGCTAGAGTTTGGTAAATGACGTGGAACATTTGTACTTGCTCAGTCGTCAATTAGATAAATTAAAGAATAAGTCGATGAACTTCAGTTGTCCTTACTTGAATATATGTTTATTACAACAAAAATCTGATGTCAGTGAAGATCTTGTTACAACATGTATACAGGACACAGATATACTAAACACTTCCTGTTTCATTACACATGCTGAGCTTTTTACAGTTTGTCCCAAATCATACAGAATAATATATAATCTCACTATCAGGGAGAAGATAAAACAATGTTGTGAACCCCTTGGCCAGACAACTCCCCATGGATCATAATTTAAATGGGTAAAAGACTCTCTTTGACTACACCCTGTAGACAGTGCAAGGAGGTTCATAAGTCATACAGGCATTAATCAAACCATTTCAAATCAATTTAAAGTGGTAAATGTAATAATCAAAATTGAATACATTAAATAGCTAAGCAAAATGTTAGAACCTCAATCACTGATGAGTTTTCTTCTAAGAAAAACACTTTAATTAAGAGAATTCGAACCCAAAAGATATTTGCAGCAGATTAGCATTCTCACACTTCTGTCTGTGTTGACCTAACAACTGAGAACGTCTCCCAATATACAAAGGTGGTAGTACACCCACCTCGAACATACTGTGCAAATCAAATGAATCAAACAACACTTAAAAAGAAGCCACAGGTATATCAGACTGATCCTTCATGAAATTCTCTCCACATCGCGGTCCCAGCACTCCTGACTCTTCTCAGGCAGCTGCCTGTTCCTGCAAGTTCAATTGAAAGCAGCATCAATGACAAAAGACAACACAACAAAACTGCATACTCAATGCAACTAGAGGCTTATTCAAAGTTTCTGGAGCTCCAATAAATTAGTGACCTGAATAGTCTGCTAAACAGCATTTTGTTTATTCACATTTACTAATGTCAAATATTTCATTTAATACAATTTGCTCCTATTCTATGATCCTGGCATGCGGCGCACATGGTAAGAGAATGCAAAGAAAATAATTCTTTATTTACTTACCCAGTGTCTGTCTCTGTCGAGATCCTGCCGACGACACCAATTTGATGTGGAAAACTTGTACTCGGGTTAGTCTTCACTCAGATAAATAGAAGACTCCTGATGATGCATCGTAACTAGCTGACACTTTCAGAGACACACTCTCAGCACGGCTTTGAAGATGGCATTGACAGTCATATGCGCCATTAATTGAGGTATGAAGCTGAAGATTCATGACCATAACTAAACTAAAGGGAGCATGAAATAAACCATCTGTGTGCCTGTATATAAGATCTGAAAATACAGCGACCTGGCACTGCAAAGAAAAAAACATAACCTTAAAAATGTTTATTCCCCCAGCACAGCAAGGGGCATCAAATGGCAAATTCCGGTCAGGCAGGTGAGCACATCTCTTTGAGGATAAAATGACCTTGGTCTGTGTGAAACATCAAGCACTTTCTCTCAGGCAGTTCACAGCCTCAAACAAGCTTACCAGTCAAATTGTTATGTTAAGGTTAAAGGAGGTTAAAGTGTTTGCAGATCTGAGTGAAGTAGAGGAGAAAAGGCTTGACTCAGGGAAAAAAAAGGCCCAACGATATCATAAATGACTCGATAGTGTGTCGACAACTATTACTGTTTCTTTACAGACATCCACATTGCACCGTGTTATAAATTGACTTCATAATTCCATAAATTTTTTTTTTTTTTTTTGCAGGTAACTTTTTTTTTTTTTTTGCATACCTTTAGTTTATCTGATAATGTCATTAAAATCTGGATTCTGTTTTATTTCTCACTTTTGTTTAAAGAAAAGGAGCACAATATACAATGACAACTGGATTACTGTTGAATAATCAAACAGATAAAGAGAAAAAACAGTGTTGGAATATTAACACAGAACTTGCTATGATTAGAAATATAGTTAAAATCAAGTTCAACACTAGACATGTCCAAACTCAAAAAAGTTCTGTAATATTTTTATGGATGCAAAGTTAAGAGAAGTAGGGTCTTGCTAAGGTTAATGAAAGCAAGTCAGCATTACTTTATTGAAGAAAAGTTTAGGCATTAAAGTTTTCTTAATTAAAGTTACATCCTTTCACAGAATGCAGGATTGGCAGTGGGAGTAAGTCATGAAGTTCATAATGAGGCAAAGGGGAGAAAAAGGTGATCTTTTTTCAGAGAGGAGGCTAATAAGGTTGTGTCAATTAAGACTGACACAGTGTTTCCTGAAAAGAAATAGCTGGGGTTTGACTTTCTATAGCCCATTATGAAACACAATTCTATGTTACTCAGGTAATGGGAGTAGTCCAGGCTGACTTTCTGTAAATACCTGAGAGTTGTACATGAGACATTCAAACATGCACTGTACTGTAGTAATGTATTTAACCCTGTGTGCTGTTTCTGTCGTGTTTCATCATCACAAACCTCTGTCTGCACTTGCAGAAACCTCATTAGGAGATTATATTTGATATGCACAAGGTCTTAAGTTCATGCTTGTCCTCCCACTCAGTAACACTCGGTCACATCCTTGAGAATCTATGTGCTTGATATGATCTGACAAAAATCTCAAAAGAATTGCATTTAGGTAGATCCACAGGATGAACTGATCCCTGTGGAGGCATTGGTTCTTCTGACAGGTTTGCAACAACCTATGTGATTATAAATTCTTGTCATCTTATTTATAGGAGTGTTACCTCTAATAACAAACAGACACCATATGTAGACACCCCCACCCCGCCTTAGATCTTGCTCTATGTTTTTGTTGTGAGCTTCTTCATTAATAAGCCAGTAAAGCTCAGCAGAGGATGGATGCACTATTAACATCTGTTATTAAATGACCCACTGAGTTTCACTGCTTGTGGACTCACTCCACAAGAGCTGTCCAATTTCCTCTCTAGATGCCAACTCTTTTTTATTGAACATAAAGTCGGGTATCAAAGCTATCACCCCAACGACTTATTGTATCTGCCTACAGCAGTAATGTGAGCAGCTTTTAAACCCATTCTCAGTTGTTTTCACCTGGATGTTGGCCCAGTGAAGAAAAAAAGATATCAAGATATACATTGATGATTGGATCCACAATCTCCAAAAGTCTGCGTAATAGCTCATTCCTCTGAGCTACTGACTCTATCAACAGCTTAGCCTGTTGGAGATCGTTTCAATTTCCTCTTAGCCTAGGTTGTCAACACTGCGATATTCCTGAGGGGGTGCTTCAACATAGAACTTCTGACTCTCTGACTAGTTGGAAATCCTTTAAAGCTGTGAGAGATACATTTCCATCTAAGCCAAAGAATAATGCAGCACATCCCTATACAATAAACAAAGAAATACTGTACTGCTACATACTGTACCAGAGACGTTGTACTTGTACACCAGAACTCGATGAGACCAGTGGTGAAATATAAATAAGTACATTTATTCAAATACTATACTTAAGTATTAATTTGAGGTACTTGTACTTTACCTGAGTATTTTCTTGTCATGCCGCTTTATACTTCTACTCCACTACATTTCTGGTGAAATATTGTGCTTTTTACTTCACTACATTTATCAGACAGCCGTAGTTACAGTACAAATTAAGATTTTCACATTAAAAACATCACAAGAGTTCATATATATGATGTTTTGTTATAAATTAAATTACCAAACAGTTTCTACAAGTACAGATGTAACAGTTAGTTGATTAATCAATCAATCAGTCAATTAACAGAAATTAATTGCCAACTACTTTGACAACTATTTAAGTCTTTCTAATTTTGTTTCATAGTTTTGAGTTTGCAATGGTTTTTTTTTTTTATTAAAATGAGTTTGAGGGTACTTTATTCTCCTTGTTTATAATTTTGAGGTTTTTGTATGTTTTTTCCATTTTAATAATTTGGGGTCTGGAGTTATTTCTTCTTCTCTTCATAATTTGAGTTTGCAGGGGATTTTTTTTTTGTTTGTTTGTTTGTTTTGTTTTTTTTTGGGGGGGGGGGGTCTTTCTTTTTTGAAGTAAGTAAATCTTCCTGATTACACTTACTCTTACTTAATTATCATTTTCTATGCAGGACTTAAACTTGTAACAGCGTATTTCCACAGTGGGATATTAGTACTTTTACTTAAGGATCTGAATATTTCTTCCACCACTGGAAGAGACACTGAAGTGTTCCTAAAATGTTAGTTTTACAGCAATTTTTTCCTGTTTGCAACGACAGAGACACATTAGTTTTTGTTTTTTGTCCTTCGTGCAGTTTTATAGTTTACTGAACAGTGAGTTTGGGTTACTTAGTTTCATGGGTCAAAGAAGCAGCTCTGTTCAAAGGGAGGGAAATGGATTGTTTACAGTTTTTCTCAGTCGCATTAGTAAATTTCTCAGATCAAAACTGACATTTGCAAAACTACTTCACACCTCCACATCGTCACTTGTGCACAACATAAAAGCAACTCATCATTCTTCTCAACAAATTCAGAATGCTTTGGCACCTTTATGTATGATTGTCTGCTGCTTCCTAAATTATCACTGCTCAGGTTGTGTTGATCAAAATGTATTATGATGGCCTGCTGAACAGTCTTACCGCCAAAAACTACATGTAAAATGGTTGAGCCAGTTGTCATTATCTTTCAAGCATATTTTTTACACATTTCTATTAGACCTTTTTGTAAATGTGTCCTGAATTGATGAATTGCACTTAGCTGAATCTTCATACTCACTAATAAAGCTAAATGTGTGAAGGCGTTAGATCCTAAAGTTCTCCAAAATAGTTCTCTCAAATGTACTATTGTGCTACTATACAGTAAATAACAAATGTATATAATGTAAATTTGTGGGAATATGAGCTGAGTTTTCCTATCTCAGAATAAGTAGAGGAATTTATGGGAAAACTCCCATAGAAACCAAATCATCCCTTTAAAAATTAAATCAAAGTCAGTATCTCAGCCAGTAGCTCGACACTTCAATGACTTGCTGCATGTAGTCCAAGGCAATATTCTTTGCTGAGCTGCCGTGTCTCACCTGTGATGCTGACTCCTTGCTGTGTTGTGGCATTATGCAGTGGTGGTTGTTGAAGTTGCATGCACACACATTGTACACACACACTCCCCTTCATCTCTGTCACTTTCTCTCTCTAGCTTTCCTCTGTCCTTCTTGTCTTCCTCCCATCCTTTCTCCCTCCCACATCTTTCTCTCTCACACACAGTGACAGATTTCCTCCTTTCATCTGTGTGTGTGTGTGTTTGTGTGTGTGTGTCTGTCTGTCTCCGTGGATGGTTCTAGCCAGTAATGGGATTGAGCAGATTATGCTCCAGCCATTGTTGTAATGTCCATGTTTTACAAATCTCTCCCTCCTCAGACACTCTAATGCCAGCTGCCTCACAGAGGATATAAAATGATGCAGCTGTTACAGTGGATTCTCCATCTCTCTCTCTCTTCTGCACTCCTCTTTCTTCTATCTGCCATTCTTTACTTTTTTTGCAGGCTTGAAAGTCTGAACAGTCTAATCGAGTTAAAATCTGCTTCACAGATCACTGTGCAAGCTGAGAAAAGGCTGATAGCTTTCTAGCTTCCAAATAGGAAAAGGGACAGGCACTCGTGCATTTTTCAGAGGTCATTTTTTTGCAGTTGATATACTACAGGACTACGGCCACACTCTTGTATTTGTACTCTCAAGTGAGAAGCAGTTTGAGTTTGAACCTGAAATGCAGCCTAGTGGAGGTTAATGAGGGTCTATTCACACTGCAGCACTAATACTGCTGCCAAGTTAATAATTACTGGATATTTCATTTTTGGTAGAGCATATTCATCTGGTGGTGCTAGAAACCCTGTAGGAGTTGAGGAGCAGTCAAACTAAAGTCTCTGATCAGGAGAACTGCTGACAGCTCTGGCATTCAGACATTATCACTTATTTCTGCATCCACAGCGGCAAAATAATGAGAATAATAATCATAATAATAATAATAAATTGTCAGACACTGTAGTTTAAGATGAAAAATTTGACAAATTTTACATTTGTTTTGGATTGTTAGCTGGCTTGATAAATGCCATGTGACAATGGTGACACCAGGAAAAATGTCTGTTAGCGGATTAAATTTCCAGTGTCTTCTTACTGTTTATTATAAACTGTTTATTTTCATTATTTATTGTGCAGTGTGTTTGATGGGAAAAAAAACACTTCAGAGTTGGGATAAAAAATTTTAGAAATTGATTGATTCTCATTGATTCTGACAAATGTATCCCCTCTTTCATTCCCACACAGATGAAAAACGCATACCAACTAACATTTCAATTCACGAATGATTTTTTTTTTCTTTTTAGTTCTTTAATGCTACAAAACAACACAAAAATCATGGACAACACACAAGGAAACATTGTTCGGCTCTGATACTGCAATCATAGGGAAGCTCATAAACCTGCATTTATACTAAAAAAATAGCGTGTGGTCCCAGGGAAAAGATGGATAAGGCACTTGAGTAAAAATATCAGTAGTGTATGGGCAACAGCAAGACAACAAAAAGTAAATTGATTGTATATTGACTCTAGGTGCAGTACAAATGTCATTGCTAGTTTCAGACAGATGCAGTTGTCATTTTCACGGCCATTGCCCACCTCGCAGCCATGTGTGCCCCTATGGTGGTGTCGGTCCATTCAAAGGACACATTATTCAGATAGTAGGATGGGCCCACATTGGATTACAATGTGCATACACTTGTGGTTTTGGATGGGTGAAAAAATACATCACTAATGAGGAAAATCGGAATTACGCTCTAAAAAATGTGAACGGAGCAGAGAGCAGAGCAGAGCTGCAGTCTGGCTCCCCATTAAAAGAGGTTTCCACTGTCAAGTTCATAACTACAGTTTTTAGTTTTGCTGCTTAAATTTCCCACGTTATTTGCTGCAGTGACATTAATACTCTTTCTGCATTACTCTCAGCAGGAAACCACTTGCTTCTCTAATTTGCAAAATCCACCGTGAAAATTGCAGTGTTCCAGGTGGAGGCGCAGCTGTCATTTAAAGGAAAAGGGAGATGCCACTTTGATTGGTTGAATTCACGTTAATCCCAAAATACACCTCTGACTAACAAGGGACTAAATACAACACCTTTGCACCGTGAGTCACTTTGCAACCCGACTATGCACCGTTTAACCAGCAAAAGTGGGGTTGGCCACGCCTTAAATACACTTACATCGTGCACTTTAGACAATGTGCCATAGACTGTTTAAGGGCCCTTGATCTTCATTATGGGGGCTGTTTTTTAACACTTTAGAGGTTGTAATAAGTGCTCTAAAAATCAAGATTATGTCCCTTTATTTTAGCTAGTATGAGTCATCATTCATCATGCCATTTTAAAAGTTTGCCCAAAAAGGTATCCTATGCAGTAATCGTCAGTTATTATAAATAAACACAACATTCAAACATGGCTCCCTCCTCCCAAACACTGCAGGCTACTATTGTAGGTATGTTTGTTGCAGTGTCTTCATCCTCTCCTCTCCAGCAGTGCTTGCCAGCCATAGAGAAAGTGAAAGCCAACCCCAGATTTACTCTCACTATGTCCACAATTTTTGTAGCTTCCTCTTAGATGTGTACTGTACCTGACTGCTACCTCTTTAATAAGTCACAGCCTCACATGAGTTCTGTTTGTGGCTGGGGGTTACAAACCCATGAATGTCCCGAACACAGCAAAATGAGAGGAAAATAAGAAAAGTAAGGCAGAGGGCACAGTCTCTGCAGATAAATACACCACCACACACTTCTAGTGGTAGCAATCCAAAACAAGACATCACGGCAATACAGATTTTTAAAAGACATTGAAACAAAATACATCAAAACAAGTATCATCTAGTAACAGAACAGATACTGTAATAAAAAATGTAAAAGAAGAAGTCCTATGAATGTCCCAACAAAGTGCCCTTTTATACACATAAACTCACCAAATCACTCTGAAGCTGAAAGTGCCAAATGCATCACCTTGTGCTTGCTTTGTTCAATAAAGTAATAGCAGCGAATACAAAAGCATTCGTATACCATTTAGTCCTGCACCTGAAGGCCACAGGCCGATGGGCAAAACAAAGACATTAAATTTCACTATTTAGGGGATGGGAACAGTCCTGAAGCAAAGCCAAAATAGCTGTTCATACATTGTACCATTGTTTTTCACTTCATACTCTCTGCTCTGGTCGCTGCAGCCTCACTGTCACCAGCACACACCAGCAGACACACACTCTCTCTCTTTTTCTCTCAGCTGCAAACTCACTGCGCACACAATGTGGCACCAAAATGAGGCATCGAAATCTGTGTCACAATTCGGTCTGGTAGGTACAGCCGGTATAGGAACAGGTGCCCTATTGGCACAGGGTTTCAGTACTCAACCCTACTAATAAATCACGAGAGGTATTACTTTTGTATGAGTCCACATTGGTTTTAGGAAAATTTTTGTTTACTGTGATTGACACTATGCATTACATTTGGGAAACATTTGGGAAATAGTCACATATTTGCCGAAAAGTTAAATAAGAAGATGGATACAACTCACATACCTATAGTAGATGGGAAACTACTTCCAATAGCCTGTTAGCTTAGTGCAAATATCACAACTATTTCAGCATGTAAATTCATTGCTATTGGTGCCTCTCTCTCTCTCTCTCTCTGTGTGTGTGTGTGTGTGTGTGTGTGTGTGTGTGTGTGTGTGTGTGTGTGTGTGTCCATCTGAGTGCTGGGTATGAATATGCATTGCAATATAATACATAAATAATGAACTCTCCTTAGCTATTCTTCTCATTATCTAAGCTTGGAACAGTTATAGTACTCTGCTCCCAGTATGATTAATGATGTATTGCCTCGATTAAAAATCTCTCTAACACTCTACATGTACTTGTGTCTTGCTAACACTCTGCATGTATTTTCAGGACATAACATATTTGTATCCCTTTCTCTCTAGTTATTCATCTCTGCTCATATTTTCTCACCACATCTTTCCCTAAGTCCCCTTTATTCAGATCAAGACATTACACCTGTCTGTTTCAAGACATTTCGAAAATCACAGATGCTCAACCACACACACACAGACACACGCACACCTTATCGTACATCTCCAGTCTTCCAGATAGTAACCTCTGATGGATGAATGGCGGTGGATAAAGCACCACACATCTGCGCTGTATCACAGTCTCAGCTGGATGTGTAGCGCTTGTGCACAAAGACATTAACACAGCTTGTCGTTGCTGGGATAAATTACTACCTGTGCCTACACAAAACCCATTTCCTCTCCCTCATGGAGACACACACATGCGCAAATACAGAAAAAAATCATGTTTTTAAGAAATAAAATAGTATCACATTGTGATCCTTGCTGACTCGAGTCATTAACTTTGTGTTTATACAAGTTCTGAGTTGTACATTAACAGTATGTTGCACCCCTGGTAACTCAGCCCATGTCTCAGTTTTCTCAAGCATAAAAAAATATGCAGTTATGTTTGTAATTCTGGCAGGTTTGGATTCAGAAAATGAATTCTTTCCCTCCATTTCTTTTGCTCAAAATAAGAAGAAACAGGATTAAATATACAGGGAAAGCTGAGTTTCTCCCCTGTTTTGTAAATGCACTGTTACCACACAGTAAACAGGATTTAATGCTTAGGTAGCCCTCAGAAATCCTCAGGATGAAGTACATTATGCATGGACAAATGGGAATATGCTGTATATGCCAGCATTGCATGCAGTGAAATGAGACTTCCGAATGTATACGGTTATATCATATGCAATAGTTTTTCCATATCAGGGGTTTCCAAAGTCTAAAACCGACTACATTTCCACACGTAATTTCCACTATTTTTCCAAATGTGACACTATAATGAATTTAAAGGTCATGTAAACAGCAAATTCTGTCTAGATATTCCAAATAGGCCTTTTTCTGATGAAGATGTGCAATATGTCAGTATTATTCAAGTTTTCAGAGCATTCTATGACATATATACAGCTCATTCAGAATATTCATCTCAATTAGTTTTTTTTTTCTGCAGTTTGCAATTCACAGCATCTTGTCTTTTTACAGTCAGCTCTGTGTGTTGTCATGGATACATTGTACAAACAAAACAACTCACCAGCAATTTGCAAGGCTCAGGTAGAGATGCATGCCCAAAAGTAATCAACTTCTTTAACAAATCTAAAAGTCATGCATACCAAAAGGTTTTTGAATGTGCAGAAATATCGCAAAAGGAATAAAAGGGGGAAGCTGTGTTCATGATCAAACAAGTCCTCCACTGGTGGAAAACATTTTTAAAAATCCTATTTTGATGCATTACAACCAAAATCGTACAAATGTCTCCAGTCATTCCACTTTTTTATAATCTGATATGATAAATATGTAAGGGCATGTTAATGGAAGTATACACAGCTGCATGTGAATGGGAATATTAGTAAAGTGCTAATTTCCATTAGCCCTGTAAACGGCTTATTAGGACCATTGTGTTTTTCAGAATAAGGGCAAGAACCTAAATATTTTGTGCATGTAAATGTATCACTGCAGGGGAGCCCCTTTGGAAAAGTCGTACATGCACAGCATTATAATCATCAAATGGCCATCTCAGTAATCAAATAACCATCCTGATGGCAAATTGACAACATGGGCATCTGTTGCATCCATCCCATAAGATGTGAATGAAGCATTAGGGGGTTTTGGAGGATGTAAACGGGAGGATTTAACTGCTATGGAGTCAGTGAGTTAGCTGTAGCCTTTTTTTCCACCCTATAGTTGTTTATATTATAGCACTTTGGCAGAATGAATAGTACCCCTAATTAGCTGTTAGCAGTTCCTGTTCGTAATGTACCCATGGCTGTACAGACAACTATCACTGGATTACTTTGATATTGAAGAAAATCTGTGACAAACGCAATGCTTGTAAGGTAAATTGTGGCCTTATAAGGATATTCTTTTTTCTGTGATTTTTCTGCATATTGATGGAAATTTATTTGAGGAATCTTATCCTTGGAAAGTGTTAGCGCGACTGAATCTACAAATATATGAACTACAACTGCAACGAAAATTCAATTCAGCAAAAGAGAGATTGACTATTTTTAAAAATGGATGAATTGTTTCAGTAGTTTTTTGAGCAGTTTCCATCGTTTTAAATGTGGGAACTTTCTGCTTTCATTTGACATTTATGAGAGTCACTGAAAAGTCTTTTGAAAGCCGTTTTAAATTGTTGGTCAGACAGAAGAATCAATGTGAAGAGTTTCATAAAGATAAAAGAAATTCTTAAAATTGATAAACCAACACTACTTTGATTGATATTCCCTTGATTGCAAAATAAAACATGAAACTTTAAAAAATCTGAGGTATTGTATCAAAACAACCTAGATGATGAATATTCCATTGATCGCACACAAAAAAAAATTATAAAAAAGATAAAAAATATAAATAATTGTTTTTGCAAATGAGTCCTTTGTTTCAATACTTCACTTTGGTCTCTGAAATATTGATGAGCACTTTTCAGATTTTTAAAAAAATATTTAATAGGCAAAAATGATTAATAAATTGTGGAAAATAATCGCTAGACTAATGAATAGCACCTAGTACAATATCCATGTGTTTATATGACTCTCAGAACGATTGCCATTTTTCACCACCTTGTGGCAATGGTGTTACTGGTTTTAATTGGCTCTGTGGGCTGTGTGTCACAGCTGCTGCTGCAACTGCTGCCATGTTGGTAAGTGGGCCAAATCAGCAAGCCCAACTACAATGACTAACTTCCTGTTGTTTTTAGAACACCTGCGTGCACCTGTCCTTTTCACCTCAGACTGTGTCTTTGTCTTACTTCTACCCCTTTGTCTCCCTCCATTCTTCTCTTATAAAACACCTTTCTCCACACCTCAGAAACTCTGGATAAGGGATGAAATCTATTGAGCTCGGACATCAATTTAACCATCTTTTCCCCTTTTAAATTGACTGTCATAATGAGATTTCATTCTTGTGTCGTTTTTGTCGATTTAAAATATGCATGAGTCAGTATTCTAAATAAAATAAGCACTGCCGAAAAGATTATTTTCTATTATACTATATTCCCATCTACGCTTGTATTGTATTCCTGTATATAAATGTGCAATAGAAAAATTAGAAAACTGGAGAACTCCTCTTTTGCCAGAATTATCGATGCAACAGTCCACTTGACCCTTTGTAGACTGTACTCTTAAAAACACTCAGAAACTAAGTTATATTCCATGAGCAGCTCTCCTGTGCAGTCTTTTTGCAGCTCATGGCGTATAACAGTTATTATGCAACTCTATACGAACATTGAGTTGTAACACAAATCCCGCTCTGTCTGGAGAAAATCCTGCTTGATCTCACCATTGCACTTCCATTGTCTGTTTCCCCTAAATTCTCAAGATCAGTCAGTGATTAAAGTCCTGTATAGTCCAGCCATGTTTTTTTTTGTGTGTGTGTGTGTGTGTTCTTATGGCCCAAAGAGCCATAAGGAAGTGTCAGAATCATTATGTTAATTAATTACACACAGCAATGAATTCAGTTAAATGTCCCTGCATTCTGTCATTTGCATAACATATGGTGAGCATTACATGGTGGGGAGTGTAACAAGTGAAACCACCTTTTTCGCTATAAATCAATGCAAGATTCCCTTGATAAAAAGAGCTTACACACACACAAACACACACAGTATGTGAATGTCTCCATAGATTTCTCTCTAGTTCCTCATCCTGTTCGTTAGCTCATGTTATCCATTATCTCTGCCCTCAGTCAGTCAATCAGCACCTCTCTCTCTCTCACTCACTGGACCAACAGTCTCCAAGTCAACACTATCAGGTCCTGAATCCGTCACTGTCGTCCTTTCTGACCATCACAATATATTCTGTTCCCATCAGTCATAATTCTGTTATTCTTACGGATATATGTGGGTGTGTAATGGTGCATCGCTGTCCACATGTCCCGAGCAATTTCTATTTGCTGTTGTGTGTGTCTGTGGTAATGCTTTCTGAAGGCGCGACCAGAGTTCAACTGCAAACTTAACACAGCTGATGAAGCATAGACAAGCGTCATCAAGATGAGTGTACTGTAAGTCAGGGTGAACATAGGACCAACATAAACACACACCTACACACATCCATCCAATGCTACAGTGGCTTGCAAGTGTTATTTCTCCCTAAGGCCCCATGTATGAGCGCAAACACAGCAGTGAGCGTATCAGAATCAGCCCAAATCAGATTAACGTACTGCAAGAAAGAGCTGATCAAATCAACATGTGCTATGGTAAAAGAAAGTTGTCTTGTTTATATCCACAGGATCCAGATAATTGCACCATTTCACTACCATAAATGCACAACAGAGTTTTCACAATGGCTCTCTCTGGGGATAATGCGGTTGCCCCATGTTTCCATGGAAAGATTTGCTTTCACCACTTTTCTCTTGGAGCTCCATGATTTTCTTAATATATGCATGTATCGCAAAGGCAAAGCAGCAGGGCAGTTTGGGTATTTAAAAAACGTTAAAAGGGGGACATTGTGAATTTCCTGCATTCATTGCATAGTTTGTGGTTTGCATTTATACCCTACTTCATAAATAAAGAGGGATTCTTTAATTTGAGAAAAGAGGAGAAAATGCAATATTTTGCATATTTTTTACCCCCCTCACTCATTGTAAAAAGTATTCAAGATATTTCCAATTTCAATCTCACCACAGACAGCAGATTTGGTATTTAAACACCAACAATAACTCCTTTTTTGCCACATGCTCCAGGTCCAATTGCATACCAACTGTGGCTCTGTGCTATGTGATTGGTCTTTCCAAGCAGTGTACTGCAAAAAGACCACCTCAAACAAAACTTTTTTTTTTTTTTGGTTGTTGTTCACCTCACTCTCACTTTACTGTCTTCTGGTCCCATTGTGAGCAGGGTAGGCGGCACCACAGTTCACTCCCCAGAAATGGATAACAAAGCCAATCTATCTATAAAGTTCAATAAACTTGAACTCAGAAAACTGTTTTCCCCCTGCTCGGCTGCTTCAGGCAGTGTCACCGCCACTGGAGGTTTTGTTAGACTGTGATGAAAGCTGTGATGAAAGGATGATGGGTGGGGGTTTGTTGCTGCACGTGAATGTGTTTTCATGACCATGCTGTGTGTCCAAGTTGGTGTATTTGCATTGCTCTCACTGTCTCCATGTGTGTGTGGTCTCTCCAGGACAGAGGATGGATGTCCTTGTCACCACTGATAGGCAGAGCCGTGTCGACTTGTCAGGTAGGCAACAGTGGCAACATCCACAGTGTGTGTGTGTGTGTGTGTGTGTGTTTGTGTTTGTGTGCGTGTCTGTGTGTGTGTGTCATCACACCACGTCTCTGCAATGTCATGGCACAGGGATCAACAGGGTAGCCGCCTGTGTCATCAAAATGTATGAGGGCATGTCTGTCCCCCTGTCTCCCACTCCCTTTGCCCTCTTCCTCCATCCTTCTCTGAGCCGAGACACGATCAGTCTCTCTCTCCCTGTCTGTCTGTCCTCTGTCTCAACTGAAATGAGACTGAAATGTGTCACTGAAATGTGTTGAGATTCAGCCTCACTGTCCTTCTCTAAGCTCGTGTCAATGACAAAGAGCAACTGGAGTGAGAATCTTTTCTTTTTCTCTGTTCTTTCCCTCTTTCTCTTTCTGCTACGTCTCACTTTCTGACAAGAGAGAAATGCAACAATGAGCACACTCAGGACCTGTATCAAGGGAGGGTGTCGCAGAAGACAGAAAGACAGAATCAGCTTGGCACAGGCAGACAGGAAGATAATGAGAATAGATGGTAGCAGACAACTAACTGTCAGCATCCACCTATAGAAACACATACACACACACACACACATGCAAGACAGCAAAAATAATACATCCTCATCAAGTGACAATGGCTGGCAAGTATTTGTACAGCGCCCATTTCTATCGTCCATCTTGTTTTCTGAACCCTCGGTAAGTCTCTACTGCTTCTCCTGCAATGAAAATACAATTTGGCAGCCATACAGTGCTGTATATTGCATAGGAATTATTTATGAGTGGCAGAAACATTGCATTGAAGAAAACGCCTTACTGAAATGCCCACTTGTTGTTGCTGCTGAATTGTATCCACTGAGTGTGTTTGTCATTATTAGCAGATTGAGACTCAGTAGTGCTGCGAGTAGAACGAGTGCCAGCAAGCTGACTGCCAAGACTGTTACACTCACACAGAAAACTCAGCCAGAACCAAGGGAGTTTGACCGTATGCAAACTATAGAAAAAGTTCAGCAGATTGTGTTCGTGGCTCCACTGATGCTGCTAAAATATCACCTTATATTGAATCGTCACCAGAATATTATACTTTTGTAACTAATGACTTTTCTTCAGTTTTATCCGTCAATTGCAGCTTCAATCAGCTGTTTCATTGTAATGAAAAAATGTCAATATATAGTGGGAAGCAGAGCTGGAACCAGGTCATTGTGTTGCAATTTACAAGTCCCACTTCTTTTGCTTAAAAGATGCAGACCAAATGTAATGCAATTTTAACATCAGTAATAATATGCTCAACTCATAAAAATTACGAATGTTTTTTAAAATTTGTTATTTTTTCTAAAAACTTTGTTGGAAGTAGATGCATAATGTCGTTAATTTTTGACCACCATGTAGTTTTTGGACATGACAAATTTATCATTTGTATAATTTTTTAACTGCCCCTCAATAATGAAATGTTAGTTTATCATGGTTCTCTGCCATCTTCATATTGCGTGTATTATCTATATTCCAGAGATACTGTATTTTCAAAGTAAATTGATTAATCCTGTTCTTCAATAAAATTTCAAAAAGTAAAACATGTCCATGATAAATTCCAAGAGCCCAAGGTGACATACTCAAAAGTCTTGGTTTGTACGAATAACACCAACATTATTCAATTCACAGTGCTATAAAACAAATAAAATCATCCCATTTCTCCTACTAAAAGAGCCCAAAAGTTTGGCAGTTTATCTGAATGGTGTTAAAAGTTTACACCCACCTCAGCAGCTTTATGAGAGTGTTGGTATAATTGTAAAGAAAACATCTGTTAGATAAATCAAAGTTTTGGAGATATTAACATTCTGACCTGATAACGGCCCTAGGTAAAAAATCAGGGAACCACTAAAGTTGAGAAACATACAAAGGTTCGTATGATAATCGGAGGAATTGGCACCCCACGAATGATGTTACATACAGTATTTAAAGTAAAGTTAGATAAATTAGATTTAGACAGGTAACCAACCCCTTCAGCCTGCCTCCTAATGATGCCTATTTTCAGCTTTACTCCCATCACATTGGTCACATGATCTGAGCCTGACTGGCTAATCATTATGTGGGAAATGAATATGTGGTGCATTACTTTTTATAGCCTGACCGATTACTACTGAAATATTCCAATCTGGACCACAAGTGTCAAACTGCTGATAGCACAAAAGGAAAAGTAAGTTCGCCTCAGTCATGAGGACTCATCATCTGGGAACCATGAATATCTGCAGCCAACCCATCGGGTAAATGCAAAAGTATTTCCCTAGATCCTGAGCTGATAGTGGCACTGGAGGTAAAGTCAGTGGAGCAAAACTTAAGTGGTGTCATCCTCTGGAAAATATGAATGCCTGAATCAAATTTCATGGTAATCCATCTGACAGTTGTTGAGATATTTCTCTTTGTACCAAAGTAGTTGCTGACTGAAAGAACAACATTGCTGTCCAGGAGACACAATTATTTTCTGATGATTGACTAGTTAATAAACTTATTGTTTCAGCTTGAACGTACTCAGATTACAATTATGTGCAACAAAAGCTTACACTAAAAATCAGTTCAGCTCATCTCTAAATTTCTTTTTTTATTTTCATTTTTTAATTTGTTCCGCACATGTTAATGCCTAACAATAAGATTTGGATTCGAAACAACTGATACACATAAAGTAACTAGTAAACATAAATTATTCTGTATTGTTATTGATGCTAAAGGTCTTGATTAACCTCTTGGTTTTTATCCCTACAACAATCTGAAAAAGCAGCATATCATTTTGAATGATACGTCAACACTGAATGATAAATTTGTGTGAATGAGCACAAGCAGTGGGATCCTTTGAACAAAATGAGTGATGAATCTGTCACTGAGGAAATATTGGGACACTGCACACCATGCTAGTTTTATGTTCCCCAGATAAAGAATTTAGTGTTCATAATAAAATTTTGGGAGCACGGATTCTCATAATCCACGCAGTCAAATTCTCCTCTGTGGGGTTGTCATAAGTTTCAAGTTGCAGAGCAGCTCTACACCTGCAGTACACCCTCGTATAAGTGCTGTATCTGTGAAGAGAAAAATTCAGCTTTTTTTCCCCTCTTTCAAGTCTTCCAAGGTCAGTACACTTGGCACGATAACTGCTGAGGTCCTTGACAGCAACAGAGAGTGAGTATACAGCTATCAACAGTTTGGCCTTGTGTAGGCTTTGGCCTCATAAATCATCGTGAGCTGAGTTTAACTAAAAATCTGGGATGGGGAAGTGCCCATCTGGATTACACCACCTCTATTACCGTACTCGACTCCACTTCCCTTTTAACACCCACTGATGATTTCTCTCTAAGCACTCCTCCTATATGGTATTTAAACAATTAGCCAGCCCACACAGTGCTTTACAGTGATTTAGGAACAGTTAAGAGACATAAAGCAGGCCGAAGATGCTAACTGCTTTTCTAATCATTAAAATGTTCATTCTCTAGCATGCAATATAGTTTTTGATGAGTGTTTGAATAGCTGAGCAGCACAATAAAATTAAAAGTATTTTAATAAACAAACTATGTATTTATGATACCACTTTTATTCCCATTCAGCCAATGAGGGATGACGTTTGAAGCTACCAAGATAATCATACTTTATGGCAAACATTTACATCAGATTGTGGTGAATAAATACATGAATAAATTAATAATTGGGGGCGCCCATTGTTTTATAAGAACAATTTAACCCCAAATCAAAAATACACATTTTTCTTTTTACCTGTAGCTCTTTCAACAATCTAGATTGTTTGGGTGTGAGTTGCTGAGTGTTGGAGATATCGGCCATTGAGATGTCTGCCTTCTCTCACATATAATGGAACTAGATGGCACAAAACTCAACAGCAATGTCTTTTTCCAGAAATCATGACCCGGTTACTCACGATAATCCACAGATCTTGATGTGAGCAGTTTCACAAAGGAACTATTTTCTCTCTACCAAACTACAGGCAGCAACTGAATCACTATGCAGAAGGAATTCTACTGCTTGATCACCTAGCCGTCATTGCGTCATTCTCTGGACGTTGAATACAATTTCAGATTTTCATTACACGGTTATCCAAAAAAGAAAATTCATGCTAAGGATATTATCGCGACATCTACAGAAAACTAGAAAACAACTGCTTTCAGTCAATTTTTATCTTTACCTTTGTTTACTGTGTGTTTTGTCTCTTTTTTGGTGAATAAATTACATTCAAAATACGAGTAAAGACAAATGAAGATGGAGACAAGGTGAGAATGGAAGGAGATAATTTAAGATGTGCTGGATTATTAACAGGACATGTGTATGATTAACATATCAATATTTCATTTCTTAAATGTCATGTTATCATCAACACCACTATATTGCAACACCTATAGGTCCAGTTTAGTTGAACTCTGCTTGACAACCTAACCCTGTTTTTTGGCACAGAGGTGATTCTGACAATAACACGCCAGAAAAACAAGACAGGGACATTTGTCTAACGGCATGGGAAAAGAGCTATTTTTAGCGAGTTTTCCTAATTTTGAAAGACTTGCATATACACGCTGTTTTTGTTGAAAAGGGGATCAGAGAAGAGCATCAAAAGACCATAAGCTCCGAATTCACATCTGAAGATGGGTCACATAACCCACAAACCTACTAAACACTCAAGGTCTCGCCATATCTGCTCCTCATACCGACTGAATAACCAATGATGATCTGTGGGCGCACAATAGAGCAAAATGTCAAACACAATAAATGAGATGTTGCCCCAGTGCATGCTGGAAGGCTTTCCCCTACATCTACCCTTGTGGGGGCAGTTCCATCTATATTGTCAACATGAAATCTTCTGCTCTTTCACATGTAAATTATTCTTTTCAATCACTTGCTAAAGAATGGCCTCTGTTTTTCTCATAATCTCACAATCGCATGTCCCGATTGTTCATTGTTAGCAAAGAAATGAATCCTCCTGAGTCGCATCTTCTTGTGTAGTTCTTAAACTGTTGTGCAGCAGACATTGAGCCATTGAGCACGCTCCGTCTGCAGAGATGATGTACTCTCCGGGGTCATTTAACAAAAGCCAAAGATAAGTACGCCCTCAAATAAAGTGAGGAATATTTTTTGATTGTACATCCTTGAAAGCAGCAGACAGGGACGATTTGAAAGAAAGGTACTTGTTGAGGAGAGAGAATGCAAAACTTCTTTGCATGTTGTTAAGGGGTGATGGATGGTGAAAGCAGCCTTGGCTTTGCGTAAAAGAGGCATTTCTATTCGAATGAAGACTAACTATTCAGTCATTTTTTTTCCATCACGCAGCTCTGTCTGTGCTGACCTCAGATTCATTCTGAGCCCCACGCTTTCTTTCTCTGTGTGGCAGCATATATATTTGCTGTATCACTTTTCTCATAGCGATCGTATTCATTGTGCCTGTACAGAGATAAATGCTGCTAAGGGTGTGCATGTGCGTGTGTGTGTGTGTGTGTGTGTGTGTGTGTGTGTGTGTGTGTGTGTGCATATGTAGTCATGCATAAAATGCAGTGAGACAGAGTAATTTATTCTGTCTAACTGGATCACAACAATGCAGGCTTAGATGTGACAGTGCGTGTGTGTGTGAGTGAGTGTTTGTGTGTGTGTGTGTGTGTGTGTGTGTGTGTGTGAGACAGCAGGTGTAATAACATCATACCAAAGTGGTGCGGAAGAACTCAATCTCTCGAACTCTTATGCTCTCTCCAGTCTCTTCCATGCCGTTCCTCCTGCCCTGTCTCCCTCCCACTCACCTTTTCTCCAACTTTTTCAAATAATTTTAACTTGTTTGCGTCCATTGTTCCACGTGAGAAAAATGCAAAAAAGCTATTGTATGTAGCCCCATGGAGCTCTTTCAGAGGGTGTTACACTGAGAGGCAGGGAAATTTGGAGTATTTATTTGTTTACTCACATTTTTTTTAGCTTACTTCACTTCCATCTGTTTTTAGCTGCTACTTTAATTCCCTAACCTGCCTTCTTTTCATAGTCTACATTTTGTTGTTTCTATATTCTTTGCTTTTTATTAATACCCATCCCTCAATTTCTCTCCTTTTTTCATTTTCTTACTTGGAAACTTTAAAAGCGGGAGTGTCTATTAGAGCTCAACCAATACGGGATTTTTGCAGCCAATAGCAAAATATTAAGAATTGAAATATCTTATAAAATATATCAGTTGATTTTTGTGTACTAAAATTGTGGGATGTGTAAAATTGTACATTGATTTTTAAATGAGGTGGGGTCGATACGGATTGAGAAATAGAGATTTGACAATACAGGGTGGGTTTGAAAATAAGGTTAAGAGAGGACAGAGTTTTCTGCTTTGTACTGAAAACTAAAGATTCACCCTATTTAGTGAAGTGTATGTTGAAGAGATGGCCGTTTTACTTTTAGTCGTATTCTTTGGTAAATTTTGTTTAATTAAGACCACCCAGGCATGATGGATTAATCCCACAAAAATGTGAAATATTCATCTTCAAATAGTTCGCATCAAAACTAGGCCACTAATACAGGCAGAAATCCAAATTTGTGACGGTCGTAACAGGTCCACCCATAGAATTAAATTGAATAGAAAAAGAAATTAAATGGTTTGCCGTGGTCACTCGACAAGTACAGAAGAAAATTGTGATTGTTCGTTATTGTGGTGACACATAGGCCAGTGAAGTGTGTCACGCTCAGGTGAATGCCATTTTGGTCATTTTGCTTATTAAACAAAAAAACACAACTGAATACCAATCAAAGTTTCTCCCTTTCACCGAACTAAAACCACTACAAGGGCCACATGAAAACGACGACCATTCTGGCCGTCCTGCTACACTGATTTGAATGGAAATGTTCATACAGCTCTTATTCTATTTCTATGGGTCCGCCATTGTCGTAATGTTGTGACGTTAGTTGTTTGATGCCTTCATTTACAATGAGAAAGCTCAGAAAAATCAACCTTGGTCTGAGGAAAATTATGTGACTTTTTTGTCGTGTAATATTCGTTGCCTGTGTGAAAGAACCAGGACAAAAACAACAGTATTGAAGTGCAAATTAATCACATGAACAAAAATCCCATGGGTGTGTGTGATCCATAGAGAGAGTGGAAAAACTAGCAAAACTGTTTATAACATACTCAAATGTGTCTTTGGCATATCTGCACTGCAATTTCTTGCAACTTAATAGCCTGCAAACACAAGGCTACTGATCTGTGAGAAGCTTAAATAGGCTTTTGTCTACTGCTGCATCTATTTACTTTTGTTTCTCCAGTCCTTCTTTTTCTAACTTTTGAATTTAATCAGGTTTATCAAAAACAATACTGCAAAAGCAGCACATAAAATGTATATTTTTAAAAACTAGCAAACAAGCTTTCAAACCTACTCAGCCCCTCTCTATATATCTGTGTGTGTGTGTGTGTGTGTGTGTGTGTGTGTGTGTGTGTGTGTGTTGTATAATGGTTTATCTCCCTCCTCACACTGACAGACGGACATGGCTCCAGACCCCAAAATAGAGCTGCTCTCATCCCACTCCTATTCACAGATTGGCGTCAGGAGCCAAGAGGATCTCACACACACTTACATTTGCACACGCACGCACGCGCTAAGACATGTGAAAGCATACATTTATACACACATTCATATACGGTATAAAAGATCTTGCCCACAGAAATTGTACCGTTTTAAGAAACACAACACATCAGAAAGGATGCTTCTACTGTGCGACGACAAAACAGAATGAAATACAAATAGCAGTGTTTGTTCAGCCCTGCCAGTATGTCTCTCGCCTTAATTTCAGCGGTTTCTCCTTAATTTATCTCTCTCCTCATGTCTCTATTGACTCTCCTACTCTTTTATCATCCTCTGACACTGTCACCCTCCCTTTTGTCTCTTTTCTTTTCCCCCGATCCCCCTCCCTCCATCTCTGCCTCGATCTGTACCTGCATCTCTCCATCTCACTCCCAGGGGAGTCCTGCTAATATTATGCCACAGATTGTGCACGCATTATCTCACATACGCCTTTAATCGCGCAAACATCTTCAAACTCTGATCCATGTCCAGAAAGTTTCTTGGCTGAGAACAGTTGGCGTGGAGTGGGAAAACATGTTACGTCACATCAGGCTCGAGGGAAATGGAGATGACTGGCTGAAATTAACTTGGACTTCAGTTTCACATACAGAACTCAGATGTCATTAGATCAACAAAAACATATGGGCAGAAGTTTGCATTTATGTGCGTGGGGTGTTTTGTGCACTTTTGAAAGAAAGGGAGAAGAATAAAAGCCATTATGGAGTACGTAAATATATATAGGCTACCAAATCACTGAACAAAATGCATCCACACTGGCTTTCATCATATGTTTTTGTCTGTTTGAAAATGTGTGGGATTTTTTTTCTTGCCCGGAGTGACATTCGATATTTTTTGGATATTTGTGTATTCCGTCAGCATGTGACCTTTCTGAATTGACCTTTAGCGATACACAGAACGTCCCATGAGCATCTCAGAGCGGGCTAAAAATTATGCCATGCATCACAGTAGCCTCCCACACCATCGAAATTAGCCTCTTTCATCATCGCTAGTGCACAAGGTCAGAGTATCGGTAAGCACGGCCATTATGGGTCATAAGGAGCCCCAGATGCACTCTGACAGCCCAATTACCCCATGAGATGTGTGGGACTACGTTTGCCTGGTGGCTCTTACATCTTTAAAGACTAGGCGCACCTCTTTTGTCTTTATCAGTGGTGGG
Organism: Plectropomus leopardus; assembly: GCF_008729295.1. Taxonomy (NCBI): domain Eukaryota; kingdom Metazoa; phylum Chordata; class Actinopteri; order Perciformes; family Serranidae; genus Plectropomus; species Plectropomus leopardus. The sequence continues at coordinate 13,636,060 of NC_056484.1, forward strand.
ATCATTTGGAGGAATATAGGGGTCATTTGGATGAATAAAGAATATTACAGTTGTTGCTGTTAAATGAGGGGCACATTAGTGAAAAACTGTGGTAGTAAAGTCAAAAGACCTCCAAGACTAGTCAACAACCACAATTTTTTTTTGTATTACTGATTTTAATTGACTATATCTCCTTTGACCACAACAATGTGTAGACACAATGAACATGTGTATGCCTTTTCCCACATATAATCTGGTCTTTATAAAGGAAGCACGGTGCATTTACAGCTACGGTTAACTGTGAAAATTCTAATGCTATGTTTCACCAGCAAAAAAACAAGAGCAATGCCTTGTGTTTGTGATAGAGTGGAGCTACAGCTGCGGTAGCAACTTGTCGTCACTGAAAGCAGCCCCACCCTTGATCAATGTATAACTTAATAACAAATCAACACAAGAGTTGTATGAAAACTAATCCCACTTACAGCTGTCATGATTAAATTAGCTAAAGATACCAAAACTTATTATTGTGCCAAATTGTAAGCATATTTATTTCTGCTGTAAAGATGGACATTTTAACATGGGTGTCTATGGGGACTGACTTCATTTTTCAGCCCTGGAGGTTGCCGCTTGAGGTCAGTGCTTTCTCTCGTTTATCTGGCACTCTCCAGCTATTTCAGTTTTAGCTGCCAAACAATTATGATACTTAAAGCATACTATGGTTGCCAGGCCTGGATATTGTAGATATAATTAAAATAACTGACATTTCACATAATACAGGGTTTACACTGTCAACATTTTAGGTTACGTTTGGCCAGTGGCCATTTCACTTATATCTGCTTTCTCTACAGAGTCTGTGATTCTCACATTCTTGCTTCGAGGTTTAAAAAAGTACGGCCGCAACAATGTGAATGTCATGGCTACAACTTTGTGAAGAATGTGCTGTTTTGACATAGCAGAGTGAAAAGCAGGCATTGCAATACTGAACTAGAGAGGTAGAGGGAAAAATATAACCAATAAAAGGCATTTTCCTAATGCTCAGACAAAAATCAGATTTTGCATTAAGAATAGATTACATGACTACTTGTTTAAAAAAGGGACTTCACAGTACCTTTACATTATCAACCAGCAGGCGGACAGAAAAAAACTACTTAACATTGTGGATTTAGTGTATAGCAGCTAAAGAGGAAAAAAAAAATCAGAAATTAGTGGAAAACGAAATTAGCTATAAATAGAGTAAAATTGCATAATTCACAGCGTACATGAGAAGTCAATTAAATGTGGAAATGGAAGGCTGCTGACTGACCATGAAACACCATTATTCACTGATGAACGCATGATGTTACAATGTCAAGTTGTAAAATATGAATGGAAACACATTTCTGACTCTGTTTCTCTCTATCTGACTTAAAGGTCCCATTTTATCCTAATTTTCAAGGCACATAATTGTATTTTGGGTTTCTTCTAGAATATGTTTACATGCTTTTATGTTCAAAAAACGCTTTTTTTTCCGCACATTGTCTTCCTGAATACACCTGTATTCACACTCTATCTGAAATGTTCCATTTTAGCACCCGTCTCATCAAGCATCCCCTCCCTAAAATGCCCAGTTTGCTCTGACTGATCAGTGTTTACGGGTCTTTTACATCAGTGCTCTCTGATTCTTTGCACCACCATTGCAGCTTCGGTATGTGTGTAATGGCATTCTAGCAGTTTCTACCTTTAAATATTACAGCTGTGACGTCACAACTTCAAGGAGGTCCTGGCAGCTAATTTAAAGGCACAGTTTCTGTATACAGACTGTGAGCTATTCTCTGTGGATTGAGCATTTAGATAATTTCACACTATTTTTATGCCAGCTATACCTTGGGTCCTTCAATGTGCAGTCAGTAGCCATCTGCTGATCAAATCAAAAGACTGATTGTCACCTATACACTGTGTGTGGGTGCGTCTCAGAGAGAAAGTGAAAGAGAAATACATACGTGAAATGTTACATCTTATTGTTCAACATAGTAAGTAAATTCCACAGCTCTGCAGAGTTTTGGGGAAATTAGTGAACTTATATAGCTACAGTAGAAAAGAGAAAAATTAACTGTACTGCATCAGCTTTATAGTACACACACTTTGTAGCTCTATGCACAGTGCACCACTTTCATTTGCAATTATAACACAAAACTGGTGTTCAGGGAAAGTGCTAGTTGTGGCATTGGTGTGAAGCAATTAGCGAGAGTTGTCCCCATTGCTCACTACAGTATGTTGCTCCTTTGCTAAAAGTTAAAATGTTTGATTTCACACACACAAAACGCTTTTATTACTACAGATTCTATTATGGTGTACTGCGGTTCTGCTGTGGTTTGTTCAAGAGGTGTTGTCTTATTACAACAGAAGCCATTGCTTGCCTGCTGTGGGTGCAATCAATGCGAAACGCTGTATTATCTCTTTTTCATTACTTTCACATAGGCTAAAATTGGCAAAACAATCCGTGGCTATGTCACAGTTGACAGCATGTCATAAAAATTGGATAAAAAAAGTCATAGTATAACATGTCAAAAAAAATTGTATGGCATAAATAGTCGTAATATAGTATCTTATGAAAATGTGTCAGTATCTTAAAAAAATCTCATTAAACTGTCATAGAACATCATAGTTATGTCAAGTATAATATGCCAGAAAGTCATACTGTGTGCACTTTCAAACAACTTCAGCATTTTGCTGAAGGTTACTTTTCCAATAGGTTAAGACAGCATTCAACAGGTTAAGCTGATATGTTGAAGCCAACATTTCAGAGCACCCTCTGCTGGACAACAAGGCAAACTACTTCAAATGTTCTGCTTGTAAAAAAAACAATCTGTTCCACTTACAGACTACAAAACAGGTCATTGCCGTTCGAAAATTAACAACCTTTTAACAAAGTTGAATTTGAACAAAAACCCTTAATCCCTAATAGAGGTTACTTCTTACAAAGCACTAGTCAGTCAACATCGCACTCTCACAGACAATTACCAGTTCAATCTTTGAGTTTCTGCCCACTAACAAAACAACCACAAACAATGACAGCAATAAATCAGGAAGCATCCGCTTATTAAATGTTCAAAAAAACTCACCGGTTTTCCTTGATGTGAGAGGAGCAGGTAACAAAAGTTCACATCTTCAAAAGTTCACCAGCCTTGTAAATCCACAACAATCTTGTCTCACGAACAACACCAAATGGGTTAAATCCACAATGAACCAATCTTCAAGACGTAACCTGTAGGGAAAATCCACAAAACAAAGAACAATCTTCAGAACTTCAGGGTCAGGGTAAATCCAGGATGAACAGAACCTCTAAAATCTGCACACAGTTCTCAGAATTAAAGTAAAATAAACTTAAATTGGTATTTAAGTCGTTAAATTGCAACCCAGCCAACATCTTCTAGCTTGCTGATTTGGTACAGGCGAGTAGTGTTTAATTATTAGGTTCATTATTTGCTGGGTTTCTTCAAGGCCGACACTTTTTTGGTGAGATTGTACACAACCAGAAACTCACCTACTGAGGCAACGTCTCCACACAGGTATACAGATAATCTGCCAGCTCAGCCCCAATTTGTATGGCTCATTGTTACCTTTGCTTTTGTAGCTGCCAGTATTTAGTGTAAGCACAACTAATAACTGATTATTTATCGTAACCCTTCCCAGCCACACAAAACAGCTATTGTTTGGTGTTGTGTACTGTAATAAACACAGTAGTCATGCACCTGGATTTTCACAGAGACTCTCCACTGTGTAAGGATTTTCCTGACTCTGCCGGGAAGATTAATGCAGGGGAGCATAGAATATAAAAACATGATTTACTGTACTATGATTTGACAAAGTGGCGGTATGTAAAATAGAGATTTTCCACTCCTTTGTCGTGAATATACACATGTCAAGACCGTGCTTGAGCGTGCTTCACATATACAAACTGCTCTGTCAGTCAAAACATTGAGAAATGCTCTACAGCTTTCAATCACAAATAATCTCCATCTGGTAAACGCTGGCTTTGTCTTCTGCTTGGCAGCAACATAAAATCACTATAATTTAAAATGAGAATACTGTTTGTATTTAAACATGTATGGTTATGGTCATAATTGTGGTACATTAAGAATACAACCATTTACACACCACCTTTTTGCACTGCATACTGTGCACTGAACCTTTGTCGCATCTTGGCTTTACTTAACAAAAGGGGTTAAATCTATTATTAACAGTGTGAGGCCAGATTTGTGCATAATTTACATTCTGCCTCGGAGCAAGCATTTAGCTCTGTTGATTGCACTGCAGTCAAGCCAGAATTGAGTTAATTTTCATTTGTTGGGATCATGTGAATTCTGAGGACTTCCACTGTGTCACCGCTTTGCTTTCTGCTAACAGTTGTAGGGCAGAAATGACAAGTGGCATCATAAAAGTAAACGCAGATTTGGAGGACGGCGTTGAATCTTAGTGATACTTGGCTTGCTGGAAGGCTATCAGACACGAGCTGACTCACTCATTCAACCAGGGATTGACTGAGCAAACAGGTTTTTCATTTTGCTCCTCTCTTTGTCTTCCGGGAAAAACAAATTCAAAGTGAGTTACAGATGCCATGCTCATCCATCACCATCCCTTAGATTCCCATTGTTCCCTTTTCTCTCTACAAGCCAACACATGTAAAAACAACACACGTCTACAACATAGGCAGCTCATGTACATGGCACACACAGGCAGCAGTTTCTTTCCTAATGCAAGGACACATACAACATGTGCAAAACATATGGAAACAAATAAAAGACAAGTATTTTAATTTTAACAGCCACTGAATATGTTGAAATTTAAACACAATTTCATTTCTTCTGGTATTATGATTTTTTTTCTTGTATATACAACTGTATTCTCGTAATATTATGACTTTTTTTTTTCAGAATTACGACCGTATTCTCAAAAATCTACAATGTATATTTTTTCTAATATGGCCTTAATACTACTTCATACAGAACAATACAGATACTTGGTTTTCAAAGCAAATTACTTTAGTTCTTTAAATTCAGCGGTGTTTAGATTTCAATATTACATATTCATTAGCAGTTAAAATTCAAACGCTTAAGTCTCTTTTTTGCTTCCATACAAAGTTGCATCTTTGCTAAATACCTGCCCACGTGTGCTCACAAAACACCGCAACACTACGCACAATCCTAAACCCACATCTCAGCCGCACACAATCGTGCGCACAGCAGCCGTCTGTTCATCTTGCCTTCTGTGTATAGCGAAGGACACATGTAATCCCCTGAGGGTTTGGATCTCACATCGTTGTGCTCACTGAGCTCCAGCACTTCATGAAAGACTCCAGTTTTGCTCCGCATGTCACAATCCATGTTCCAGTGCAACGTGCCTTTCCTTGTAATTAAAGGAAGCTGTTCCTTGTAGTGTATGAGTGTACGTGAGGGTGTGTGGAGTCATGTCTCAGTTCTCTATGTGTGTACAGTATGTGTATTTCTGTGTTGTTTCACTGTTTCGCTTGTTTCATGTATGAATGTGAGCCCTGACTCCTTGCTGTGTACATGTTGTGTGAATATGTTAGTAGTGATATATGTGAACAAAAATATGCATCATGTATACGATTCCATACAAAGGAATTGTGGATGTTAGGTTATTCTCATTTCATTCATTTATGTTACACTCATGACCTGACAATGCATAATCCTGGTTGCACAGCGTAGGACATTTACTTGACAAATATGTCAAAGATCATTACTCTAAGACTGCAGGAATGTGATGAAATAAATGGAGAATAACTGGACTTGCTGGGTATTGTAATTTGAGCTGAACTGTTTCTCTCAGTGTGTTTGAAGTTTGTGTCTGAGTGGGTCTGAGAGTCTACTTGCATTCAAAAAGATAATCAGTCATTTCTGTTTAGGCATGAGGAGACTGTGTTAGCAGCAGAGAGAGCCACACAGGAAAAACAATACAGATAAATCTGGTGAAGTGCAAGGCTTCTAGATATAAATGAATATCCGTTACATTGACGCCCTTGCTAAACGAGTTTACGCTTGTGGTTAAGCCTATTGCCACCAAGTAAAGCTCTGTATTTTTCCAGCCCAGTCACAAGAATAAACCGTTGCCATTGTTTGTTTCTGCAAACCACTGATATGTCACACTCATATGTTTCATACATCATATCAATGTTTCTAAATTGACATACTTTAGAGCTGACTTGGATGGTGTGTCACCTCGGCAAGATGCCTGCTAAGCTTCAGATTACTATTCCATACCAAATATAAAAAACCCTGCTGTTTTTAGCAAGTCATACGCTACATTTCCAGCAGCTTTTTTGCAACCAAACATGGGGGCATTTTTTGGATATATTTTCTCCACTGCTGTTTATCGCTCTAGTCAAATACTAACAACAGCTGTTACACTATAGTGCCTGTTTTTTTACTCTATGGCAAAACAAGGGTTTCTTTACAGTGTTGTGGCATTTTTAACCTTCAAACAAGAATGTAAGAATCACAGACTCTGTAGAGAAAAGCAGTTAAGTGAAATCGCTATTAGCCAAATATAACACAGATTGCAGTCAATACTGTGAACCTTTGGTCGTGAAAAATTATTTCTACACTATCCAGGCCTGCAATCGCAGTATGCTTAAGATATCGTAAAGGTTAGGCAGCTCAAACTGTAATAATGTAGTTAGAGGATGCCAGATAGAAATAAATTAGAAAAGATTAGAAAAGCAGCTTTTTATCTGGTTACTTGACCTCACTTTCTCTGTTTCACTGTTGTTCCCTGCCACTCTCATTGCCTTGTAAGTTGTAGGGATGCCCCAGAAACTTGGTGTTTCATCCAGAGGGTGTGTTTTTGCAGCTTGCAGTAATGCATGCCTTGGTGAGCTCTGTGGTATCAGCTCCTGCTCCGAGTGCACGTCTGTACTTAATATGATGAAAACCAGTGTGCGCCTTTACTGGACTGAGTGGCAAAGTATGAGCTACTACTATCTCCAAAGGTGGTAAAATTAAGCAAATTAGACTGAATAATACACAACACAAGTATGGAGGCATACAGACAATACTATTCATGTTCCTACAATTTGTATATTTGGAGTTGTATATATTTCCAGCATAACGCTATGTTGGTCAACCTGAGAATACCGATATATCAGTAGTCAGGTAGAAGTCATATGTAAATCTGTCAACATCGGTCGTGGTTGTAGCGCAGCCAGTAGTACACAGAGCACAGTCTCTCTTCAAGGTCTCCTGTAGGTTAAGTCCTGGGGTTTAGATGAAGATTAGGTAAATAAACATGTTCTCGGGTTACAGTTTTGCTAGTTCATCCAAAAAGTAAAGAGTCGAACTAATGAGAACTGACAAGAATGTGCATCAGGAACGCCAATGCTCAAGTGCTAAAAGCTGCAGTTCCTCAAATGGCCACTTGAGGCTGGCTCCAAAACACAGTTAATCCCCATAGACAACCATGTTAAGATTGCCAAATTTACTACAGAAATAAACATGTTTACAGACTGGTGCAAAAAAAATGGTTTTGGTCTGCTTATTTCAAAATTCATAACAACTGCACGGAGGGTGAATTTTTTAATAACTCACACATTTAAATTTTATTAAGGCCCAGAGTTATGCAAATTTAAGGGTGGCCAAAAGAATGACTATCTGCGAGGCATCGTCACAGTCTGTGAGTCAGATCCACCCCTCACTCCTCCAAACATGGTCACTTCTGGCTCCAAAAAAACCAAGATGGTGATGGCCAAAATGTCGAACTCTAAGTCCACAAACCAATGGCTGACGTAACAGTAGTTACTGTCATTATTTATACTGTCTATGTGTGTGACGCAGGATGTAAGGCGCTGTCACCAGGTGAAATGCCAACTTTTTAGGGAGTCCCATAAGTCGTAGTGTTCCTCTATTAACCCTTACCCTTGCGTCAGAGTATGTGTGCACATCAGCCCTGCGGCGGAGAGCCTTTATCATGGAGTACCCGTGACACCTGCATAGTGAGAGACTCCTAAAACTCTCTGTGTGCTGCCAAAATAAATCCCATGCATGGGAAACACTGGTATGTTGGTGTGCATGATGTGTGCATGTTAAGGGGTGAGGGAGAGGGTCTTTTTGTTTTTTTGTTTAACCTTGCCATTTTCAGTGTCAGTGGCAAGTGGAGTGGCTTTTCTGTTGCAAGTTACCTCCATGCTGAGCTCTACTTGCAAAATCTCCTCATGCTCAAAAAGTCAGTCAGTAAAAGCTGTCAGGGGAAAATGTATGAATGGTATCCAAGGGTGGGTGCTTTATTCTTTCATGTACGTAATTCAGGTCTTTTTCCCATGACTTTGTGACATTTACAATCCATTATCAATGGCTTGGCATGAGGAGTGAATTGACTTTTCTTCTTGAAGGACAAACTAACGCATCAATGCAGCTATTCAGAGAATGTCCTTCTGATTATGTGCAGTTTTTAGATGTGTTGTATAATGTGAATTGAAATGTCAAATTGCTTTTGAAATGTTTTTTCAAAAAGGGGAATATCAGTTTGTTCAAAACGGCATATTTAAGCGCGGTAAACCGAGGATGTGAGATGAGGAAAAAAACACCTTAAGCAAAAGACTGGTGACTTGATTATCAGATATTGCTGGATATTATATTATCGTCATTCTTTGGAAATTAAATGGAACCAGGTGGAAATTAATAGAGAAACCAGACCCCTTGTGGGTGCAAGAGTGTTTTCATGTGTCCCGATTGCATGGTGTGCAAATACGTATATGTGTGTATAGTGTTGTACATCATTTTAAGCTGAGAGAGGAGATGGGAGCATTGGAATACAGTCTACAAAAGATTTTCCTGAGAAGTAAGGAGTATTCTCCAAAAAAAAAAATCAGGTAGGAAGAAGGAAAATGGGGGGAAAAGACACAGCACCAGCAAGAGAGAGAGAAAGAGTCTTATATCATAGAAAGTGGGAAACATAGAGAGATGGGGTATGCAGCCAAAATATCAAGCTTGTCTTCCTAAAATACAGGAAGAATGAAATAAGAGGGAGAGACAGAGGAGAAATCCAAATTGCACTTTTTAAAGCTAAGCACATAACCCCTTGCACATATCTTCCCCTTTTTCTCTCTCTCACGCACACACAAAGACACACACACACACACACTCGTACAAAAAGTGCTCCCATCTTGACATGACAGCGAAAAGGCAGGCATGGGGGACGTCTTAGTTATGTAATCCAATGTCTCAGTTGCATAAACACACTGCTTTTAGATGTAAGCGTGCCTTTGTCTGTAAATTCAATCTTCTGATGGTGCTCCAGCTCACCGTTCACGTCTGCTGATTTTAAATGCCAGCAACATTTGTGTGTGCATGTGTGTGTGTGTGTGTGTGTGTGTGTGTGGCAACTGAAGTACCACAGCACCATCTGTTGACTGTAGAAGGCAACAGCAGCCAACTACAGCAGCACTGCAGGGCTGCGCAACAGCAGCACAAAAATATAAGAAGCCCCTCTCTGTTGAGTGTCACTAAAGCCGCTCTTATCCTGTCTCCTCCCAGTCATTTGCATAATCCCTTTAGATTGACTCAGTAGGTTTGTATACATTATGAGCCTATGTGCTGTAGGCTATAAACTGTTGAAATGAATAATCTGCAGCCTCCTTGTAGCTCTGACATCTGACAGCACTCTGTCTTCAAAAAAAGAAAGGAGCATTTCAGTCAACTGCTAGTTTTAGTTTTGATTCAGTTTTCAGGTGACTACTGGATAATCCCCTCTTTATTTATTTATTTACTTACTTTGGGGGACATTACATAGTCTTAGAGTCAATTCCTGGGGACACACCCTAAAAATAACTATAACATTTACTTTTCTAACCCTTAACCTAACCCTAACCTTAACCCCCGACCCAAAAATCAGCTGTATCCCAATTAGGGGCGCTGCTTTTGTCCCCAGTTGCATAAACCACAAACCAATAACTGGTCTTGGGTGTAAAATGATTCTCAGAAGGTACGGCACAGACATATACAGTAGAATGAAGTGTTTCTTTTGTTTCCTTTATTTTTTTACTCTAGAACGCTGATGTGACATGACATAGTGATCGTAAGGTGCTCATTTGGAGCTTTAATGTAAAGGTGCTCAGTGTCAGAATGTCAGATGAATAATAGGAAATACTTAAAACATGAACTTTGATTTTTTTTTTTTTATATTTTCAAAATCAGAAAAAAATCACTGTCCATCACAAGTAAATGTAAATTTGGGCTCAGAAGTAAAAAGCACACACTTAAAAAAAAAACAAAATATATACATGAAAAATAGATAAACAAATAAAAAAATAAAAATAAAAAAATAGAATAAAATAAAGCAGTAAAGACAGTAGCAATGTGCAAATGTGCGGGTGTGCTTATTCCGGGCTGTCAAATACCGACGCTTTGTCACGGCCCTTGGCATCCAACAGTGACACACAAAGCACCCTTTAGTGTGTCTATGTGACACACAGCTGAAAATATTGTGTAACACCTGGTTAATGTTGCGAAACAGTCCTGCTTGTTTTTTAAGCAGCAAAACTACTTGGTAAGGTTTAGAAAGAACATTTTGATTAAAATACGTATGTTAGTTACAAAATACGACGTGCACACATTATGCCACGTGAGTGATGCAAGTGCATGACGACAGTATGTTAATTACCTGACGCTCATAAAGACACTAAATGGTGCCTTTTGGCATCAATATTACATGTATGAGTGTGACAAAGCGGCGGTATTAAACGGCCTGGAAACATGAACAGGCTTGTATGTGTTGGAGTGCAAAGTCCTTCACTGCTTGCTTATCAGGTTAACAGCATTTGGAAGAAAGTTTGCCTGTCTTGGGAATTTTTAGCAGCAGCCTGCAGCTTTCAAATAGTGGGACTGGGTGTTTGTTTGTTTTAAACAGAGAGTTGTGCCAGGATGTAATGTTAAAGGTGAGAGCTGACTTAGACAAGATGTTTCTGTAAACGGTTTCTGTGAACATCCTCAAGTTGAAGCTGAAAGTTGCCACTAACCTCATTTCATCTGAAATCGAGTGTAGCAGAGTACAGAGCCCACACACTGTCCAAATACCTGCAGAATGCACTGTACACTCAAGCGTCTTGTGCAACTTTTTAAATGTTCAAATGGTGAACTTCAAGTGCCCATTTTTTCTGTATTAAATGTAACTGTGATTTTTTTCTTCCTTTCTTCATCTGCATTACAAGATTTCTGTCTTGTCAAGTCTTTGATCCTAGCTCACCATCACACCACCACCTCTGTTAATGTTACATCCACATCTCCTGAGCCATCTCGCTCTCTCCCAACTCCTATCTCCAAGCCCCAACTCCATTCCTGTTGTCTCATTTCCTGTTTCTTTCTGCCTCAGTCTCTCCCTCTAATCTACATGCTTACATCATTTATCTCTCCCTCTCATCACCCGCTCCCACAGGCACTGACAGTATGAGGGATTTATCAGGGGACGGGAACAGGCTGCCTGTAAGGATGTCCATCAACAAAACTGTCACAAGTGAACATGCTTACATACGGTTCATATAACAAACTGGAGCGTGGCCATCACACACACAACTAATGATTCCAAGACGTCTCACTGTCGAGGCGAACAAAGTACACATAGGAATTAGGAAACCTTCACATAGTTATTGTGGCTGTCTTTGCGTCTTAGTAATTCAAATTTCCATGTCTTATTCACATATTGTATGTTCTTAGCTGGCTTACTTTAACCACTGATACCATGGATGTATAAAAAGAACTGGATAGTGTTTGAGGCAGGCCCCCATTCATTCCTATGAAAGTTGCTCAGTAGCAGATGAAGCCAAAAAAGCTTGATTTCCCTGGTATGAAATTACCTGGATATTTCGCATAGTAGGCCAAACATGTGTTGGCATGTGCCATCCCAAATGCCAGAATAAATGTTGGCATCGTACATTTCTACAAACAACTGATATTTTACATCTCTACTTTCATATGTTGAAACTTCATGTTTTTATATGATTCCAGTTTTAATCTATTGTTGTGAAAACACTGCATTTAACATTTGGTTAGGCTTAAGCACAAAAACCACTTGGGTAGAGTTAGAAAAACATTATGCAGTTGCTTCAAATACCCAGTTTCCCTATGGCTGGAATTTCCAGAAGTCTCTGGTCTGAAATGTTGGTCTGCATCTGTCTGATATCAGCCCAACCACTCTTCCTCTTATAGAGAAACTCAGCTCATATACAACCTGATCTCACCTGAGGTCCAGCATCACACTGCTTAGCATCGATGGGACGCACTGGGCTTTCCACCTACTCCAATATAACCCATCAGCAGCAATATTACATATTCAGAGCAACATACGTAGTTTAAGAGCGAGAAAGTCCACTCTGAGTGGACAGGTCTACAAAACACTGGACCCAGGAGACCGGTGTTCAAGACCATCCAACAACGTTTTTTTTTGTTTGTTTTTGTACAACATCTGCAATCTTTTCCCAACCATAACCAAGTAGTTTTGTTGCCTAAACCTAACTGCCTAACTCATCTAACTGCCGACCCCTTCGGGATCAAAAGACGACACAAAAGGCTGCCTCCAGCGTCACTTCAGTAAAGCTAGGGCTTCTGCCCAAGTGGCAAATAATAAAGGGGAAAAAAGAAATGTTGATTTGATACATATAAAGTGCACAGATGTATTTATGTGCACACGTTTTTCAGAAATATACAATGCCATCATTTAATTCTGGTGGCTGGGCTGCATATGTTTCACTCTGCCAGTCTGTGAAGATTGTGTAAGGGGGAAGAGAACAAAAAAGAAGAAGATAGGAAGCAGGAAAACATGGATAGAGTAAAATAGAATATGACAGAAATAAGTTTAGGCTTGTATCTCTGTCAAGTCCCAGAGAGTTGTCTGCAACGTCTCAGCTTTTTTGCTTCCCTTTCCACTGTAGTCCACAACCAGATCTGACAAAAACACACAGCCCTTGACAAAAACAGCACAGCTGTTTGAGCTCAGATTTAGATCCTATACTTGTATTGAAGTAACTCAATAGGGTATTTCTGCTTTTACTCAAGTAAAATATTTGAGAACTTTTTTTTTTCCCTCCACTGCTCTTGTGCTCACAGTTGAATGAACAAATTCAATTTTCTGTTCAGGTTTTATTTTCAGTTTTCAATCTTTTGTCTCCTGCTCTCACACTTAAAAGCCTGGAGACACACACACACAGGCACACACACACACACACACACACACACACACACACACACACACACACACACACACACACACACACACACAAGACACACCCAAAGTGCAAACTTGCATTATTCCTACTGAACTGTCGTTTTGACGTTTTGATTAATAGCATTGATTGATCAAAGAGTCACGACACATTTTTCTGCTTACTGCAAAAAAAGGCAAATTTGTAGTTGAGTTTTTTGCGCGCGCACACACACACACACACAAATACACAAACACATGCACTCAGCCACACAGGCTCATTGCAAAGAGAGTGACTCATTCCCTCACTGGTCAGCTACTGTATGAGTGTGGTAATGTGCTGGAATTATTGATCCAGCAAAAGGGCCTGACAACCCCAGCTGGTCTGAAACAAAAAAGAAATCAATGCTTATTTTACCCACCGGACCACACACAGAAGCATTCATGCAGATACAGTTTTCACAGTAACGATACAAAGGCTTTTCCCACCTGCTGCACTTCACACATGTATGCACACATGCTCTACTCTATGAAGGCACTGTTATAGCAGGTAGACAGGATCAAAGTGATAGGAATATATAGCCTGTATATGTTTCACAATGTGGTTTATAAGAAGATCATTATTGTTATTTTTGCTAAAGTCATCCTTTGATCCTCAAAATACTCACACAAGTGACATGGCTACTTTAGCAGATTTAGGAGATTTTTATCTCCACAATGCGTACACCTGGAGAGGATCATGTGTTTGGCGCTGTGTGTGTGTGTGTGTGTGTGTGTGTGTGCATGCGTGCATGAGTAAGTGTGTGTATCTGTCCATCCACAGCTAATCCCACAAACTACCAGACCCAATCAGCCAAAAATCAGTGTGTGCATTTAGGACTGTATGCTCAAGGCCCTTTCCGGGTTGCAGTGTTTCACAATTGTTGAAAACCATGTTTTATTGACGGTTTTATACTGTCATTAACACCTCGCTCCTCTCGAGCAGCCTTCACGGGTCACAAGTTTTCCAGAAATCAACTCTGCTAAAAAAAACTAGCCTGTTGCAGATCACATTTTGGCCTTCATTGTGGCTTAAAACTGAAATCCAGAAAAGCTTGGTCTCATTTTGGACTGTTGATCAATTCCATGCCAGAAACCAACTGAAACACTTTGTTCACTTTTATAGGTACAAGAAATCCGATCTGCCATCTTGCCCCAACTGTTTACTTCTATTGTGCATTGTGCAATGCCCCCCATTGATGATGCATTCTTGATTGCAGTGGTTCTGATCAAAACTGATTGAAACACTGGTTGGTCCACTAGATAGCAAGAGTCCTGTAATAAAACAGTACAAGAACCAGAGCTAATTTGGTGGAAAAGGGGTGTGTGTGCCTTTTTCTACTTGAATTATTTGGCCTTGAATGGGTCCCTCTCCTTTTTATCTTTTCTTGCCTTCCCATTCTTTTCCTCTTCTTTTGCAGTTACACTTTGAAAAGTTTTTGTTTTCCCCTTTCCACTTTAACAGAATTGCCTTCTTTATGTTCTGAATTAAATCAAGTGTCCTCTTTATTTTTTTTTCTCATCCTCACAATTGTAAACACAGATAAGAAGTTAATCCCTCCTTGAGTTTAACAATAAATTTTTTCCCCTCTTTTCCCATCACACATTCTTCTATTCTTACATTTTGCTTTATGTTGTGCCACCACTCAGGGGAATGATTGTGTTATCTTTTCAATAGACCTACAGTATATCAGTCCACTTATTTTTTTTCTTTCTTTCTCTTATTTTTTCTTATTTATCTTATTCTTTTGCTTTCTTCATAATATGCTCTTCCTTTTCTCAAGATTATGAATGTGTGTGTGAATCCAAAACACCAAAGCTCAGAGCCTCAAGGACAATGTATGTACACATGCAAACAGAGTCAAAATTATCTGCACATACATGCTGTGAAATTCAATTAACAAATGCAATCTGACAAATGTGCAAATGCACGCACACACACACACACACACAGAAACACATACTCTGGTAAGTATGGTAACAATGTGAACATACACATGCCTGCAGGAAAATAACATGAGCATTGGCACACATACTCATGTAGGTTTGCAAGTGCATGCACAGTCATGCACAAGCGAACACACACAGAAACACTCGAGGGATGGATGGAGCCAGATAATTGTCAAACAGTTTCTATGGACTTATTTTATCTAGGGATGTATTGAATTTCTCTCTTTCCCTTATTAAGATGGGGATTGAAACCAACTCAGATATCAATGGCGAGGCAGAAGCCCTGATTGTCTCTGCTACTTAATGGGAGCTTCACTCCTCCTTTTAAATGATTTCTTTTCCCTTCTGAGACAGTAGAGAGGTCTGAGGACCAAGGCTAAGATAGGAACTAGGAGAAAAATGTGTATTAGAATCTGTTTTGCACATTTAACTGTGTCTTTACAACCAAAGATTCAACTTGTTTCCATTTTGGATGAAAACCAAAAAAGTTTCTACTAGTTTTATTGGCAGCACACTTAAATAAGTCAAGTTTTTGCCGCTTGAGGCAGAGCTTTATTCAACAAAATACTGGGGCTATGTTTCATCACAAGGATAATAGGAGATGGCATTTGAAAATTAGGCTCCCATTAAAAAAAGTTAAGGATTTTTTCAGAGCCTACATTATTAAAAATGTCCTCCTCCAAACTTTTCTGTAGTTCTCCTGATACTAAAATTTTTTTAAACTGACTTAAGAATTTGAAAGGTTTCTGTCTGAAATACCTAGAAGCATTGTTTGAGGAAACACTTAACACATTTAAATGTGGCCTCAGACATTACATCTAGACAGCTAGACCTGTGTGTGTGTGTGTGTGTATGTGTGTATGTGTTGTGTATTTGTGTATGCATGGCCTGCAGCCACTAATAATCTTTCTTGTCCCAAATGTCACACGGTCACAAGACTGCAACGTGATAGGGCAGCACCTTCTGTTCGTCCTTGTCTCACAGACACACACACGGACACACTAATTCTACAGGCACATTAGAAGACTTTGAAAGACTCAACTGAAAGCACTGTCACACTGCAGACTTCACTTTTTCCATCTCTGTCATGACACTGATATCAACTGATCTCAAAAGTCATCCAAGATGCATTAATTTGCACTGAAAAATGACAGAAGACTCTATGTGGCCTGTGAACTCTCTGTTAAGAGCTAGAGGCAAACAGGTTTCATGTGAAAATAAGGTCAGCTTAGCCGAGCCAGTAACTTTGAATGTGGGGAGACAAGCAGGAAAAATCAGATTAGGTCCTGGTGATAACTACGCAAAATATAAACCTTTTACTTACATAAATATTTTTGAAAACACTTTTCCTTTCTTAGAGATAGATGAGATATACCGTACTCATGTCTGTAGGTTTAATATGCAGCCAACAGCAGCAGACAGACATATCAGCTTAGCCAAAGACAGGAGGGAACATTTAGCTTACGCACATCTCTTAAGTTCCCTAATTAAAGTGTCCTCAAACAACAGTTTGAATGACATCTTACAAATGAGCTCCCCTACTGATAAGGTTAGTTTAGAAAAGTATCATGGTATGGCGTTGTCTTGTGACGTACTTAATATAAAGTGACGATGTGACAAGACCTTAAAATTTCAATATTTTCTGACGACTGTACAGGGGGTGAATTTTTATATAACTCACCTATTTAATGTTATTAAGACATAAAGTTATGCATGATAAAGGGTTTGGCCGTAACAGGCTGTCTGCAAGGCCTCATTTTGGGTTTTTGTCAGATCCAGCCCTCAGTCTCCACAACTCTGATCACTTCTGGCTCTAAAAAATTCAAATGGTGACGGCCAAAATGCCAAAGTCAAGGCTCCAAAACAGCAGTCCACAAACCAAAAGGTAACATTATTGAGGCCTCTTCCATTATTTTATACAGTGTATGAAGCAAACACACCAATTCAAAGAGTTACAAAGCTGCACACGAGCAGGCAGATGGTTTCATAAGCTGATCTGATTACTCAATAAACTCTACATAAAGTTAAATGAATACTGGAAGAAAATGGTGAATAAAAACACACAGTGAACTTTTCAGTCTTCAGTGTTTATGCATGGTCAAACTCCAGCCTCACAACCGGGTAAAAAGCCATAAACAGAAATTACCAGTAGACGATATGCCGCCCATCACTCCCCCCATGATCAGGATTTGTCCTCCAGCTGTATTGGATCAACAGGTCTGATGTAAAGTGGCATAAACAGCATTTAATGTGCAGCAGCCGTAACTAAGACAGACGTGGAGAAATAGCTGTATTTTGCAGCATGTTCAACTTTTGTTGTTATTGTTATGCTGAAAATTACAGTAATGGAAATATGTGCTGTCCGATACACTCACTGATGTGTAGAAAATGGCACATCCGTTTAACACCGCATAATTACCACTTAGAATTAAATAGCCGCTGGCAGGCACACCACTGCGCTGTGAATGAGGTTAATACAGCCCATCACACTGAACCCAAACACCACTCATCTCACAGAGCCGCTGACACAAATGGCGTTGATTTTTAAAGTGTGTGACACGCACAAGTCACAGTCTGCCATTGCAATTCTAACACCTCATGTAAACCCTGTAAATACAGTATAATGGAAGCATTGCCATAAGCCGATTACTCCGGGGGATGGTTTGCATGGGTGTACACTCAGGTGCAGAGAACGAGCGAAACAAAACAAAATGCATAACAAAATATTGTCGATGACTTGCGCAGTGTGTGCGCCTCTAACAAGCTTAACAGCAGAGAGCCGGACAGGTAAACTGGATGAAAGAGAGGCTGCACTCAACACGATGATCACTTGTACTTAATTATCATGCAGCTGCCATACACACACACACACACACACACACACACAATGTGTGTAATTCAGCCAATGATATCAGCATCAACACTTGTGATATCTTCTTGATGAGCCATTACCAGGAAGGACGCAAATGCCATACACAAAGAGCGCGGCGTGTCATTTCAATAACGACTCCTCCTTTTTCAGGTAAGAGGCAGAGCTGCAGAGAGAGCGAGGGGATGAGCATTCAGCGTGATGACTACTTAGGCCCAATTTGCATACATCAAACTCCCATGCAGCCCGTACTCCCAGGAGGATCTGAGTCAGTCACACCGTTGGCAACTCCTCTCATCTATTGTGGCGCCTTTGTAAAGGATGACAAATGGTAATGTGCGATAAAAGTCACATGCTCATTTCGGGGCCATTTTTCCTTTGTCTCCGTGGCAGCGAGGGTTAAATGTTGGATGACTAATACCTCCAAAGCCCCCAAAGGCAGCAAGGACCTGAACTAGCACTACCCCACTTATCCCTAATGCTCTAACACGAATCTGACCTTTCAGAAACCCATTTCAGCACCAGATGTGACGAGCCGCTCGCACGTTTTCTCAATGCGTCCCCATCATCTTGTTTCTCACTCTAATCCTCCTGCTGTTACGTCTCTATCATCACCTGCATCCCAGTTCTTTGTTTCAAATTACAGACCTCCTTTTTTTTCACCTTGTGTTGTTTCCCCTTCACCTCATGTCTTTCTTTTTTTTTTTCTTGCCTTCCTCTTGTTTTTTGCCCCCCCTTTTACTTGCTCTCTTTCGTTCCCAGCCTCGAGCACTTCTATTCATTTTCGCTGACATTCGATTGTCAGACAAGGACTTGTTCAAAGTGGCCCAATTTGACCTTATTTTGGTGTAAGGAGAAAATCGCTTACTCTGTTACTCCTCTCTTTCTTTCTCCCTTGTTATTTTAACTTCTCCAAGTCTCCTGTATCTGTGCGTGTGTGAGTGTGTGTGTCATTTACAGAGCAGAGGTTTGCATTACCATATCAATCAGCCACATGTGCAAAGAAGAAATCTAAATTTACCCACATTTTTTGCACTCAAATTCTATCAAAGGTGGCAGAGAATCCAGCAATACACTGATACAAATCGATCCATGCTTCTGCTTTCAGCATCCAGTGTAGGATTTTGGGGGCTTTTACATCACCATGGTGGGTTCAGTGCTCGATGATGGACTGCCACCGGAGATAATCGCAGTTCTTTACTGTACCAGCTAGTTCATGTAAGCCTGTTGATGTACAACAGTGGAGGATGCTTGCACAGTTGAAAAAAAAATAATGGCAGTGTTAGCAATAATGACGTAACAAAGAAAAATAACGACAAGGGTGGATGAGTTCAGTACAACTAATCTGGGTAAAACGTTCCTGAGGAAACATTAAGCTAACATTTTCAACTAAGTACTGCTCTAATAAAGGTATTTAAACTACTGTCACAATAAAGTAAGGTACTGTTCTAATAAATTGAAATAAATTAATATCAAAATAATGTTAAGTAAAGTACTATTACAATGAAATTAAATACAGTACTGTTACAATACAGTTTAAAGTTAAGAAAGTACTGTTTCAAAAGTTAACTTAAGTACTGTTACGAAAAAGTTTAAAAAAGTACCGTTACAATAAAGCTAAGAAAGTACTGTTACAAAGTTAACTAAAGTACTGTTACTACTACGTTTGTTAATAACAAACATAAAATGTACTGTTGTAACAAATTCAAAGTGCTGTTTTAATAAAGTACTGCTGCAACTGAGTTAAATAAAGTTCTGTTACAATCAAATTAAATAAATAACTATTACAGTAAAGTGAAATCAAGAACTGTTTTTCTAAAGTTAAACTACTATTATAATAAAGTTAAATTAAGTACTGATTTTTAAGTTAAATAAAGTACTGCTATAACAAAATAAAATTAAGTTATGTTGCCATTAAATTGAATAAAGTACAGTAAATAAATCACTTTTAGAATAAATTTAAATAAAGAACTGTTTCATTAAAGTTAAAGTACTGTTAAAACACTGTAAAGTTAAATAACGCACCCCTACTATACCGTTAAATAAAGTATTGTTATGATAAAGTTAAATAAAGTACTATTATGATAACAAATCAACAAAGTACTGTTAGGATAATGTTAAATAAAGTACAATCCAAGCACCTTGTAATCGTAACAACTCATCACAGAGTAAATGGAGCTTTGAGAGTTTGAGTTAAACAATCAAAATGTATAAAATTTCAAATGCTTAATGTTACAATTGTCCAGTTATAACTGCTCATTGTTCTGTGGTGATGCTCTGGTTCCAACAAAAACCTTTCGTCTTTCACCGTGTGCCCACAGAGTAACAGTTTACACTAAATGTACTTCACACTCCCTCTCCTTCTGTTGCTCCTGCAGTCTTTTGTTTTCTCTCTGTGAACGCAGGGTCAGACTTCATGAAACCTCTCACCCCTGAGACCCCCTTTCATTGCTGTTTCCATGTTGCTCTTTCTTTGTCTTGGCACCTAACCTGACCTCTGATCCATTTCAGACACTTCTCCTGTTCTGTAGACCCCCTCCCTTTTTGGTTTCTGACCCTCAAATCTGACCTCTGCGATGTATGAAACACACATAAAAGTTCCGTGGTCATGAAAGATCTTCATGCGTCTCTCCTTCCTGCTCTCCTCCTTATTCTCTCTTTTGAAGATGCTCTTTTGATGTTCAGACCTGCAAACCTGACCTGTGCTCCATTTTAAAACCTATACGTTCACCATTTCTCATAAAGGAGGACTGACTTCCCTTTCCACTCTCTCATCCTTTCAATCCCATCCTCCTACTCTCATTTTTTTCTTGTCCATCTCACGCTGCGTTTCCTCACGTATCCCTCTCCTCCCTCCGTCTTCTGTCAGTGTACTCTTTATATTTCCCAGCTTCGGAATCTGACCCCGGCATTTTCTGTCTGTCAAGGCTCCCCACCTCTGCGCCTCTGTTTCTACACTATTTATTTCAACAAAATAACTTCTCTCAGTGCAGAGAGACAAAAACATTTCATTTTCTCCCTGCCTTCCAACGGCCTCTGCAATGCAGTAACAGATGTTTCACAGAGGAGTGAAGGTTAGCTACACATGAAGCACATTCATTTATTCAGACTATTTTGTCTGTGTATGTGTGTGTGTGTGTGTGTGTGTGTGTGTGTTTTGGCTGGTTGGAGGGAGCGAGAATTAACGAAAAATATATACGTCACATCTTTTAATTTTATTAAACATTATTTAAAATTTTTAGATTTGCATTGAATATTAATAATTACTTAAATAAAATGTTTTATGTATATAAAAATAATACTTTTGGGTAAAGTATAAAGGCATAATATCTTTTAATTTATCTTTTTTTTTTTTTTTTTTGTTTTTAAACCAACTATAAACAGACCTGTGGCACTTTATTCATTTTTATATATGTATTTGTTTACTTATTTATTATCTTTTTATTTATTGCAGGACCAAATAACCTGTAGATGTGATAGAACAATATTATTATAATAGAACAATATTAATACCACACAAAATAAAAAGATTCAGAACTGTTACATGTTGTAAATTATCACTAAGGCTTTAATGGATGTTCAGTACAAATTTCAACCAAATATGGTGAGAAATAAGCAACTGGAGAAAACAAGGATAAATAATTGCAAAAATGTCAAATTTAGCTCCAAGGTTAAACTTAAAACATCCGTAACTAAAAAGTATTTGGAGTAGAGCTATAGGACTTTTGAAGTTTTTATTATTTAATCATTTATGCACAGAGAAAATCCATGACATGAACTGGGGAAAGTTCCCACAAATGGCTAAATAATATGCAAAAACATACATAACATACATACATAAAAACCCCCATTGTGATTATTTTGACAGATATTGCAATTGCAAACTGAGTCGAGAGTTTAGGGGTATGGGTTTTTTTATATATATTTTTTTGTTTTGGGTTTTTTTTTTTGCATTTCATTTTCCCTGAAAAAAATCTATGATGAAAGTGTAATTTTTGCAGCCTGCTGCCTTACATCTAATACATGATTTGTGGGTCAAGGCTTCACTGTTTCACCACTGTGCTTCATTTTTAATATGTTGTGATACATTTTTCCTTTATCCAAAAATTGCAGCTCCTATGATTAAATATTGCACTTGACCATATTGCAATTTTGCTATTTAGAGTAACTGTGCAGCCCAATTCCCAGATGATGTATCTTACTAATTCAATAAATTTATTTCTTGAGGTTTAGTTTCACCTGGTCTCATCCAGGGGTGGGACACCTGTTGCTCCTCTCCAGTGCCCTCCTGTGGCTCTGACTAAAAATTATATGGAAATTAAATGCTTATTTTATTGTTGTTGTCCTAAAGCGAATCTTAGATTCTCCAAATATAAAATGTGCAGGCCATACACTGAATTAAATATACGTTTTTTCAGCCACAGCCACATAACATTTTGTCAACTAAAATATGCATCATATACAGCGTGGCACCTTTTCTTCTAAATTTTGCAGAACCTCAACAGTGGTGACTAGTGTTGAGTCTCGCTAGTGAGGCTTGCTAGTAGTGCAACAGACAGATTTGTTTGCTTTTACCACCAATTTTGCAAAGTTAAAGTACCTAATAATCATAAATAGCCCACTGCAGAGTAGCCACCTTGAGGTAAAACATTAATGAAGGCTCCTTTAGACCTATTAGTAATGCTGATAAAGTAATTTACCTTCGCTATAAGGAATTTTAATGTGTTTTGCAGCTCCAGACTTTGTATTTGTATTTGTCCAAAAATGGCTGTCATGATATTAAAGATAAAGGTCATAAAGATAAAGGTAACGGTTGCTGACCCCTGGTCTAATCTGTTTTATGTCTATAAGTTTTGCACTGCTGTTTCTAAATAATCTATCCCTGTCTAAGTCTGCCTCTCCTTCATTTTATTTGTCTGTCTCATTAACAGATGGCATGTACAGTGCTGCTGTTTACCACCTATTTAATATTTCTGCAAACAAAGAATAGCGGGGATCTCTATATGGTACAGAAAACCAAACACGGACAGGAAACTGCTCAAAAACAAATGTACATAACGCCCTTCAGTACTTCTTAAATTCCAGATGTGATTCGGTTTAATGTAAATGAATGGCTATGTGGGCATTATCATTCACATGTTCACGTGTAAACGTGTGTATGCTCAGACCAGACATGTGATAGGGCAGCAGTGTGTGGGTGTGTGCCAGAAGCAAGTTGACCACTCATTCATCACTCCACTGGCTCCTGTCACTAAACACACAAGCAGCCCCCTCCGCTGCAGCTACATAGCAACCGACCAAATCCATATATCCATGCAAACATCCAAACACATTCACTTTCTCCATAATTTGATCATATCAGATTCAAGCCATTATTTTTACAAAAAAAATGTTTTAACTTTTTCAGTTCATCATTAAAGTACTCAAAAAAGTTCCTGTGTCCCATATCTGTGATTAACCAGAAATTACTTGTGTTTTGGTCAGAGTAGCACCAGCGTGTTTGTTTGTGTTTTTTTTTTTTTTTTAAATCGATGTCAAGCTGTGGAGGAAAGCAGCCTCACCGGATGCTGATTTCCTCGGGCTTCAGCACAGAGACATCAGTGATCTCGGAGAGTGAGAGACTAGGCCAAATAGGACCGCAGCCAAAGCGAAAGGGGAATAGATGGACAGAGATAGAGGGAGATAATGAGACGAAGTTGGAGAAAAAAAAACACAGAAAGTGGAAAAAAAAAAGATGAGGAGAAAAGAGGGGAGATAAGAATGTAGAAGAACAATCAAAAAAGGAGAGCAAAAACAAATGGGAACAGGACAGAGTCAGTGGTAAAGTGTTCACTTAAAAAACATGCTGACAACAATAAACGCCCTAATCCTGATACAAAAATTTTAAGACGGGTTTTCCACAAGTTAAGTATGTTGTTACCGATCAGCTCGTGTCTTTCAAGTTTAGTTTACTCGATGGAAAATTTGTCACGTCAGGTGAAATTTACTAACTTATACGAGCTTTTTGAATGTATTTTTTGGTCACACAAATTGAATGCAGTTCCATTATAACTGAGAGGAAGCAGATACCTCTGCAGTCAATATCTCTAACACTCAGCAACTCACACCAAAACCATCTCGAATGATAAATAGCACTACAGGTAAAACGAAAAATGTGTATTTTTGATTTGCGGTTGAATTTTCCCCTTAATCCTCATGTCAATAATCATCTTGAGTCTTTCCTGTGTGTTTTACTTGGAAAGTTTGAGTCAAGTGATTTTTTTTAAACTTATATGACCCAGGTTGTTGCCCATCGGCCTTTAGTTGTCTAACCATAACTATGCTTTAAAGGCCCTAAACGCACACACACTCCAACCCACACAGGTGACAAAGATGTCAGGGTTAATTATTTTAACAGATTTTTCCTTCTGTTTGGGGGCATGTACAGACTTGGCATGGGTGGCATCTGTCTGACCCTTTTATGTGTTTTGTTGCACTTGTATAGGTGGGAAAAGTTACAGTAGTAACAGTACAGTAGTTACAGTAGTTAAGTTAAAGTAGTTTATCATCCTAAACTCATCCTAAACTCTGTGAATTTCAACATTTGCGCCTGCCAAATCAGAATAATCAGAAAAACCTGTTTACTGTAAGAGGACAAGACTATAATTGTACATGTGAACATGTTTTGTCAATGACAACATCCCCCAAAAAGACTGGATATCTCTAACATTTCTTCTGCCAACATGAAATATTTGGTTAATTTCTCCTATAAAAGCTCCTGTCAACTGAAAATGATGTCCATCAGACAAATATATCAACTACTGTTTTGTTGGGGCAAAAATAACCCCCAGCATGAAACAACACAATAAAAGAGCATTATGTAACACAATGGCAATTCATTCTGATTATTGGACACTGCCACTTCAAATCTAAGCCTACAAAATCCCACATACAAAAAAACTAACTATCTCGTAAAAGAGTCCAGACAGCACACAAACTGTATTAATCAGTTGCAGTGTAAATCTCTTCCAATAACCTTCTAGATGCTCTTTGGTTCATGTGTGATTTCCAAAAAGGTTTTCAAAGTGCCAAAGACTGGACAACTTGTGCTAAGATCAACTTGAGCAGAAACCAAACAACAAACATGGACACTTCCATCTTAAAGCTAACCACCACATACAGATTTCATGCAGTCTTAGCTAATAATGTACTTACCAAGTGAAGAAAGAAGTCTGGAAACTCCTCTGAGGGGTCAGTGTTGTTGTGTTTCCAGCTCAGGGGTCAGTGTTGTTGTGTTTCCAGCTCAGGGGGGAGTGCGGACCAGCTGTGGGATCAGCTGATCAGGTGAAGCCTGAAGCAGGAAGCTCTCCGGTGAGCAACAGGGCTTCAGTTAATGGTGCTAAAAAATAAAGTATAAAGGAGATGAGGAGAACATTGGCAGCCATGAAAAACTGACTAGCTAGTGACAGGAGGTGTAGACTGTAAATAAAAATGGACGACGCGCCCCCCACTTACCCCCGCTATGCTGAAGGGAAGTTAAAATATTCCGGATACGAGCGTCGCCATCTTGCTAGGGTGATGTCATCGGGAGCCCTGAATCTGCGCAGTCGCAATATCCGCAGTGGGGGGAGTTCCCGCCCAAACACTCGTCCGACCAATCGTGAGCAGCGCCACTGAATATGAGCGCACGGATTAGCTGTCACAGCTGTCAATCATTGCGGAAAAGCCCCCTTTTGTATAATTTAATAACTCATTAAAAATGAACTTATAATGAAAACAAACCCTTAAACAAACATCAGGGTGATGATAACTACCTATAGTGACAGAAACTATGTTTGTGATAAATTTATCTGGCGTGTACTTTGAGTTTTTAGTTCGGCCTATGACCATTCACTAACATGCAGGGGCGGTCTTAGGATCTGAGGATCAGTCAGACACCAGGGATTAAATAACCTCTTTTTTTTTTTTTTTTTTTTTTGTTTGTTTGGTCATTAGTTTTTTAAACTTTATTTGTAAAAAACTGGCTTTTCATGGATACGTTCATCAAGTAAAATTAAAGACTAAGCGTCATTTCATTAAATAAACAACAACAGAAAAACACGCAAGTATCAAAAGAAATAAATTTAACAAAAAAAAGGGAAATATTATGTATATTATGTATTATAGCAAAACCGATCAGTACCAGATACATGCCTCACTTGGACAAACAGGTCTGTGCCTCCTACCGGCGAATATTTATGTGCACAGAAATTATGCTTGAAAATCAGTCTTCATGCTAAAGAGAGCTCATCTTAGGAAAAAAAGGAAGAGTATGAAATGTGTTATGCAAAATGTGCATAGAATATAATTGATTATTGATAGATGAAAACAACTTGTGATTAAAAATATGTTTGCAAGTGAGGAGTTTCACAATTATTTCATATTAATAATTATTTACAATTATATATATATATATGTATATATATATATATATATATATATATATATATATATATATATATATAATTATTCATTTATTTAATACTGCATAGCAGTATTAATCCATGTACAAAAGGGTAGTACAAACCAGGGGTCTGATGTCCATAGTTCTTCCTCCTCAGTCTCTGCAGAAGTAGTTTGATCACGTGTGCGTAGATCAGATGTGGCAGCGTATAAAACATCTGTTTGTCCAAGTGAGGCTGCCATAGATAGCTGTCCAAGATGACACTGCTTGCACATGCACAGAACTGATCGGGCAGGCGGCAGGGATTGGGTAACAACAGGCCTCAAGAAGTAAAAGTCAGGAACTATTTTTGGGAGTGAGTGATCTGTAGTTGCTGTTTTTGCTTTAGGATATTGACACTTATACACCCCCTCCCCCCACCAAAAAAAAACAAAACACTTTTCAATAAGATGATTTCATGTCTGAACAGGCAACAAAAGGTGTAAAAGACAGACGTTTAGCAGACATTTTTTGGCAGACATTGTGTGAAATGGTAGATGATGAAGCAACCACAGCAGTGCTGGGATCTGTTTGGATATGGTTGAAAATCTACACTGTTTTTTGTCTGTGAGTCTCACGAGGCACCGTCTCCGCCAACTTTGAAAACTGCCAAGAGAGCATAAAATCATCCGGGGAGACGGTGACAGGTTTGAGCTGTGTTTGTATAAGTTTACAGCCTGCAATGAGCATTTTGTGCAGAGTAAATAATTGGTCTTCCACCCTTGGATTTTGGGAGCCATTATGCCTTTTGAATTCTTGTCATAGCTTGTTTGCTCGTGTATTTTTAGGGTTTTTTTAAAAAGCATGATTTTGTGTGTATGTCTGTGCATTTGGGCTTTTACACTACATGTGTGTGTCCACCTGTCATCTTTAAGTACATTTGAATGAAGCATATAATCTCTTTTTTGATGGCGCTTTTGTTCACCCATCACATCTTATTCTCTACTCTGACGTGTGTGTGTGTGTGTGTGTGTGTGTGTACACGTGCTTTTATGTAATGTTATTTTGTGTGTGCATGTTTCTGATCATTTGTGAATATGGATTGTTAAGTACTTTCTTGCCCAAGTCTGATATGCCCCGTCCTCTTTTGTCTGTCTCACGTAAAACCTGAGATGGCGATTTGTGTCCTTCGTACCGCTGTTTTTTCTCCTCTTCCTCCCTCCTTCCAAACACATTGCAAATTCAATCCATTCTTCGGAGCCGTATGTTGACGCGTTTGGCACCGGCAAAAATTGCTTTCTTGCCGTGTCGCTCAGAAAGGTTCTGTTGTGACAAATCTGACAGTGTGACTGAACAGCTGAGTGGTTTGCTGGCTGTTTGTCATTTGACTAGGTGACAGACTGATTGACCGTCTGCTTTGTTGACAGAGTGATTGGCTGGATATAAATCTGACTGACTGACTGTCTGTCCGTCTCGAGTCACTGACTGGCTGTCTAGCAGGCCGAGAGACTGGTCACGTAGCCAGCTTTCTCTCATACCCCGCTGGTTTGACTGCAGCTGGATGCAGTGGCCAAGTCATCAGGTTCTGACTCTGTATGTATTTGTCAGGTCACATATGGACTGTTGTAAAGACAACACAGTGACAGAGCAATACCAAGCTGTTTTGGGTCACAGAGGTCATATTTGGGTCATGTTCTATTTTGGAGGTGAGGACTTTTCTGTCATCCAGAGAAAAGCAGGATTTTCTTTCTTCTTCATCCCATTAATAGCTGCCTTTCTCTGGGCACTCATCATCTGTGACTCCTTAACTGGAGTTTGATATAAAATTATAATTGCATTAGTAATTTCTGTCTGGGTCAACGGCAGTTCAGATTTGACATGCCAAACTTATTCCAACTTTTGCAGAAAATGGCAAGTTCATGTATTCCATCATTTATAGTTAGAAGCTGATTGAGAAAAAAGTCTTAAAGAAGTAAGTTTATCAGTTACTCGCCCCCTGCTATGTCAAATTTGTTGACATAACTTTGCTTTTCTTGCCTACCTCTGAAGTAAACGAAGAACCCAAAAGCAGAGAAAATTCTTCTTTAGTATAAGTCTCATTTATTGAGTCATAAGCTGGTACTTTCCAATCACATACATTTTTGCAAAACTAGTTTGAAGCACTTCTACATAATTAGTCTCGCGCACAGAAAAGTAGAGCGCCACAGCAACTATAGGGATGAGAATTGAAAGATTGTATTAATACAAAGGCCTTTGTCAATTCTACACATTGGTATGATTTTTTTATTGATTCCTGATCAGTTTTATGTGCAGAAAAAATAGGCCTACATAGGTTTTCTGTGTTTTATTATCTCTGAGCCTGAACAAAGTGTAGATAAAATGAGAGAATATTTTTACAGCATTTGTTTTCATTTAGGTTCTCTTAGTCAAAGAAAAGAAAGTTTTAAACCTGACTCTGTGACACTGATGTTATTATAGCAGGATATTTAACCTCGGTAACAGACATGCACGTGTGGACAGAGTGTCAAATACACGGCATTCCTGGACTATAAACCCATGTTGTGTACAAAGATGTTTCGGCAAATTGCTTCCACCTTTACTTGAAATGATAATTTTACAGACATGACAAGCATTACAAGTGCTGTGTGTTAATGTGGGACATTTTTTAATCTCTGCCATGACTCCTTCTTGTTGCAAGTTTCCAGTGTAGAACATTAGTTTCATGTCAGTGTTTTGCAAAAAAAAACTGTCAGAAGGTTTTAGGTAAGGTTTTAGCCAGAATTCAGAGGATTTTATTTTGACCAAATTAAAGACATCATCACCATAAAATAATACACTAAAGGCACAAATTGGTGCGCAAAATTTACTATAATGCAGGAAATTAAGTGTTGGATGCTCAAAATCTTCTGGTGGAGGATCCCTAATCTCACCTTTTCATTTGTGTTTCCCCACTGTTGGAACAAAACCTGAGACAGAGTCATATTTTTGGCCTTATTGCTGCTGTTCAGGGAAGCAAGAAAATCAAAATTTCCTTTACAAATTCAAGGTACCATGGGGTACGTTACAGATACACAAATGGTTATTTTGTGTTGAATTATTCCTTTAAAGCCTTTAAATGTACTACTACAGTTTACAGTATTTGCCCACGTCAAAGCTGAGGGAGTGCTTCTTCCACTTAAGCCAAAGAAAGATAGCAATCGACTTCATCATCCCCTCTAACCTCTGCAGTCAAAGTCAAGGTGCTCCCCCAGCGTGCCGTCTCTTTAGCCTTCCCTCCTCTCATTCTCCTCCTCTTCTATCCTTAAAAGCCCCATCTTCCCAGCTCTTTTTACAGCATTCACTCTCGCTATCCTTTATTTATTTTTGTCCACACTACGGCTTCTTTTAGCTGACTGTATCTTTTATTTACACATCTCTCTGCTCTTTCACTCCTTTTTAATCTTTCCTCCTCACAGTCTTACATTCACAGGCTCAATTTTTTTTGGCAGTCATCTTCTACCTTCTCTTTTAGACTGTTGGTTTTAGCAGAGGAGTGGGAAAGGTAAAGAAGGTCAGTGTAGAGATAAATGGAGCTTGTATCAGTCTGGCATCTCCTCCCTTCCAGATTGGTTTCCTCCTGTCCTCTATAGTCACACCGATGCATAATTCATCTCTCCCTCGTTGTCTTTAATTGTCGATTTTTGCTGCCCTCTTTACCCTCTCTGCATCCTTTCTTGTCTCATTTTTGGCTGTTTCTTTTTGTTATTACTATCTGCTTGTCATCTCACTCAATCACCGTTTTTGCTCTGTCTTCCTTCCTTTCTTTTCAAGTTTTGACCTTCAATCTCTCTGTCTTTATTGACTTCCTTTTTTCCTTTTTCTTATTCTGTTTTTCTTAATCTCCATGCAAAGTTGCACAAAACAATTAAGGCTAAGAAGTGACTACGGAAAATGGGTGGAAAGCATATAAGTTAAAATGTGTGTTTGTCCACGTCTTTGATCCATGCTTGCAAATAGCAACAGATGGGTAAGACCTGGTTGCTATCAAAACATTGTGCATTTGAGTGTCACACAGGTGCATTAGAGATTCATAATCATGCAATTAATTTCTATCAGCTGTGGATAGATGTTTTTGTTTTTTGTTTTTCTTTCTATGAAATCTGTGGGTTGTGAAAATATGTGAAAACAATGTAAAAGTGTTAAGAAGACTTGCTGTGCTAAGAGGGTGATAATGAAGATCAAGAGAATTCCAGTTTCATTAAGCGCATCTGTGCATTTGTAATAATGTGCATGTGAAGTTGGCTGCAAAACACACAGTCAAACTGGGAAGCACCAAAACTTAGTTAGCTTATCTGCTGAGCGGGAAATTTCCTGAAAATTAATGGATGCTATCTTGGGGTTCTACAAGAAGCTCTTACGATATATCAGTGGTTCAGATTCCCAAAGCCAGTGTGTGGCTGTAGCCTCAAAGTCTTTTTTTCTTCCGTGTGTATGTGTGTGTGCGGTCTGTACCCAGATTTATTCCCTATTGCACCATCATCATTACTCTCATTCTCTGTTAGTGCCCTAATTTTGAGCTTGACTCTGTTTATTGCAACCTAATGTTTGGTTTTGTCATAAAAAATGACACCAGCACTTTCCCATCTGCAAAACAAACTGTCTTTGTAGCTGAACAGTACACTGCACTCTCTCCACACACTCACATGCACGCGCGTACACACACACACACAGACTACACAAGTGTTTCAGCTCCTGAATTGCTCCTAACAAATGAGTGTAAATAAGGCTGTTTAGGTGTAAGTGTGGTGCTTCATCATTTTTCTGCAAGAATAATTATTGGACTCTTGGTTGTTTTTTTTTTTTTTTTTGTTCATTTCCACTCAATGCAGTACCGGCTGGCTGGTTGAATTATGCATGTTTGTTTGTTGGTTTCATTACAGAAGCAGATGTCTCAGCTGGAATAATGGAGGATGTTAGAGTGTTATTACGGTGTGGTTTTTATTTTTTTCTCCTCTGGTGGGAGAGACGATGAACACTTTGGGGTTTTTCTGCTCAATATGAATGAAATCTTCAGACACCGCTGCGTAGAGAAGGGGTCAGGGATGGGACTGATGTTGTGCTGCCAATATGGCTCCAGCCTCATTTCCGTGTCTCTGCTCTCTATTTCTCTGTCATCTCATCCCTGAACTTTAGGCATAATGCTGTTTCATCCAGAATTTCACATATGAATAGACCTCATTTCTCTACGCTAACACATAATTTAACAATGTGACGAAGGCTGAAACACAACTACTGTACATTTCTTAATTTGAGAGTCTGCAACAGAAATGAACACCAACACAGACGATATCAGTATCATCTGGTGAGCAGCAACTGCAAACTTACACTTTCTAATAATGTGATTTATATGATAGTTTAAAGCCCCTATGGGAATTTTTTCCACTTCCGTCAAACTGATGCAATAAGGCCTTGGTGACCTTTAATACCCTGCTCTCACTCCTTCAAACCTTGTAAAAACTGTAATTGTATTTTTGTCATTCCAGCTGTGAGGCAGTGGCGCCCCTATTTGTGGCTGTCTTTAAGAGGTGGTGGCGCGCTCATTTTTGTAAAGCTAGAAATCTTGTAAAACAAGACAAGGCATCCACCGGTATTACTCATTTTGGGGGCTTAATTATGCTTTGAATTTAAGCTACATTATGATGAGGATGGGTCTTTTCAAAAAGGTCCCATGAACATGAACACTCACATTAATAAATCTAAATGAAAATAAATTCTACGGGTAACTGTGAGTTTCCCCTTAACTTAGGACACTTTGTTCCTAAAAAATACATCTTTTATTGAAAAGGATAACCAGCCTATATGAAGAATGACAAATTGCCTAACATCCACACGCAATTCCCACAACACAATGTTTTCATGACTTTTCAGGAACCAATAATAAAATTTCCATGACCATTTACAATGTAAAACACAAATATTTCTCGATCTCAAAAATACAGTTCAAACTAAAAGTAGTAGTGGAGCACAAAAACAACATGTTGGCAGATATCGGCACATATTAGAGCTAAGTTATGTTGACAGCTACAGAAAAATAAGTTTGCCATTATGTTACATTACATGAAAGGTTTTCCACAGAAGATTATTGTCACAATTAATTTCCAAAAATGTTATCTGTACAACTTTTGGCCACTGCACATCAGATAACAAATAACATTAATTGCAAAAATATAATCAAATTCAGTGATGACTTTGGTTTTGATGTGCCACCCCAAGATTTTTCAGTGGCCCCTCTGACTACTCCTATGAAACATTTCTAGGGCTGCCACTACTGTGAGGAAATTTGCGTGTTACAGCATAATATATATCTACGCTGAATCTACATAGTCTTAATTGCAGCCCTGCTTGCACAGTCCAAATCCCAACTTGCTCAAAGCATTAAATAAACTTCTCTAATATGTCTGCTCCTGTTATCTCCATCTGCACTTTAATTCTAAGTTTCACCTCCCTCTTTCAGTTGCCTCAAGGCTTAAAAGACCTTCTTCAGCCCGTCTCCTTGATCATCATCATCTCCCTCAGGCCAAGCCTAAGCCCAAACGTGTGTTTGAATTTTGTGTTTTGCTTGATAAACTTACAGTGCACGTAAAACAGATGCTTAAAAATGCCTCCAATAGGTAACAGATTGCTTTAGGCGGGGACTTTGCAGATACCTGATTTAAGTAAGATGTCTGATTTCACTAAAAAAGATGCGCTTTTACTTTGAAAATAAAAGCAAATGATATGAAGGAAAAATCTATGACTGTTGTTTAATCATAACCAGCTTCTCCTCAGAATAAATGAAAATAAGAACTTTCACACTCCCAGATCCTCACAGCTGGTTTAGTTCCCAGTCCAACACTCAACACTTGTCATCTTGATAACTGTCTACTTTTAAATGGCATCTAGCCTGAGGTGAGAGGAATCCTCACAGACACCACAGATTTTAAAGAGGTAAACAATCAACAGAGTTTCTGTGAAGTACTGATTTCCTACCAAATTTGCATGATGTATTTTAATGTTTTCTGTCACCAGCTGTGACAATGTCTCACTCATAGGAAGTTGTGTTTGCCAGATGTGTCTCAAAACAAACAAAATTTTGAGTAAATGGGAGTATTAAAACCTGAACAGACATGGTCATAATCGGGAGACGATTTTACCAACTCAAAGGGGCCCTTAACAGCTATAGATTTACTTATGTATTTATTAGGATTTAGGTATGACACATTTAAATGTTACTATGTTACCTCATTTGTAGCATTTGTAGCATTTATTTTGGTGCAATACATGCACTGAAATCACGGTACAAGGTAAAGGTAAAAGGTAGATTTATTGTCATTTTTCTTAAATGTAGTTTAAGAAGAAATTAAATTGAAGTTGATCCCAAATCCCGCTACAACTGACAAAATATAAACAACAAGAAGTCCACATTGGAAGGGAGGGATGGTGGACAGTGGACACCATACTTTCACCCAGGACTCTGCAGTTTGTGTCCTGTTTGAACTAAAATTCGATATATAAAATATATTTTGTTGATAATGCTTAATTTTCACCCATTAAATTATAAATGTAGGACTATTAACAGAGTATTTTTGCATAGTTTTCTATCAAAATACTTTTTCTGCCACTGCTAATAACAACAGTCTCAGTTACAGAAATGGTAATGCACCACAGCAGCCAATGGCTCCCACATTATTTCATCCACCCCTCTTCACAGGGTCCATGATATACTGTCTACAGTCATATTATTTGTATGCATTCTGAAGCTATACTTTATTGTAAGATAAGACTACTGACCATCAACAAGCAACAATTATTATCAGGTCATTCCTAAAAAAATGTATTGCTGTCATTCTAAAAAATACAGTATGAGAGCAATGTTTAAAATGTGTGATACCTACCACTAAAGCCATACCTACATGAACACAAAGTGCAAAAGGAACGCACGCTTAGCTGTTTGGAGCAGTCAGTGTAGTAGATAGTGTGCCCAGCGGGACCCTGGCCGACATCGCCTCTCCATCCCAGCGTCTTCCTTTATGTCTGGGTCACAGACTTCTCCTCCTCCTCCTCCTCGCTAGTTGAAGGCCACAGGACTCCCTGGTGGTTTGTAATGAGCTGCGGAGTCAGCAGCTTCTACTGCACACACACAGAAACGTGTACACACATTGACACGCACCCGTGTCTCAGACCAGGCACACAGTAGAGCATCTACAGCATGAACAAACACACAATGTGCAATGTGCATGCATTATGCCTAACAGACATTTACACAGATCCCCTTACCTGTAAAACAACGTTCTGGCACATTGTGTCTATGCACATTTGTGCACACACTTGTGTTGAAGTGCAGCCTTGTGGAGGCATGATTAATGAAGCAGCAAACAAGGCCACACTGAGCCACAGCCTCCTCAAGCTCCTCTGCTTCTGTGCTTTCTGTTCTCTGTCTCTTCAGTCGTTGGTTGACTCCACATATGCTGTTACACTGCCTCTGTTCTTCACTCTGTTTCTTACAACTCTCTTTTTAACTGCAAAAAACTCTACTGCAACCTGAAACTATGGATTTCCATAAACACTCACACTGCAGCCTACGACTGGGAACACAGTTATAAAGCAGCAGCCTACAATGTATGAAGAGCAGTAAATCAATGCACTAGTTTCACCAGTTTTGTATCTTGTTGATTGATTGATAGATCTAACTTAGCTTGTTTCATCTGCCTTCAGAAAAGGGATTGTTATTGCATAAAAGTAGCTCAAAACTCTAAACAGTATTATGGAATCTATTTTGGGTTTGTGTCTGTCCTCTGGTGACTGTAACGTTAATGCTAACTGAGAAGAAGAAGGGCTTCCTCATACGTCACTTTAAATCCCTACCTCAAAACTAGCTGTTACCGTTTTGTATAATGTTTAACAAATTAGCACCCCACAAATGACGTTATGTACTTACCTTTAAGTTACGTAAGGATAGGTTTTGGCAAGTAAAGTTAATTTTGGTAGGTGTAGAAAAAATGAACCATGGTGGAGTTGCTGTGGGGTTAGGCAAGTAAAGTTATGTAAATTAGATTTAGGAAAAGAAACATGGTGGTGACTCAAGGGTCATGCAGGTCTAAACATCGGTCTCCTGTGTCAAGGTTCTGTTTTGTGACACATCAACAACCCCGGCTATTATTCGCTTCAACTACTGAACTTAACAGGCTTATATTTGGGACATCTTTATGAGACAGGCTTTTGTTTCCCTTCACACAAAATGATTGTTTATTTAAACCTCTCTTTTTTTGCATCCTTCTTGTTTACTATGCCGGTATTACTGTCTTCTTTGGTGCTCACAGCTTCAGTAAAATGAAATGCACAGTCTAAGAAGCTAACTAATGTTAGCGCCAGCAGGTAGCCAAAAACCCGGTTTAATACACCCAAAGAACTTCTATAAAAATGAACTGTATGGCAACCAGACGGCTGTTTACTGGTCTGGGCTAGTAAAAGGGACTGGGCGTTTCAATGGGACTAGGCTTATTTTGACCTATTATGATAAGTGGGTTATAGACAAATGACTGGCTCAAAATTATATGGGATATACACAAATTTTGGTGCATTACCTTTCATAGGAAAAAGCACTAACAGTGCATGAGAGCAGCACAGCAATATGCAACCCTATCGCCAAAATATACATTATACTTTTCTGCAAACTACTGATATCATTCGTACATTTCATATGTAGTGATATTTAGAATCTTTAAATTTAATTTTAATATTTTGGCAATGCTATGATTAATGTGTAGTTGGGTTTAAGCACAAAAAACACATGGTTAGGGTTAGGAAAACATGTTTTGGCTTAAAATACCCAGTTTGTCTTCCACAAACACAGCAAGAAAAGAATACCTGCTCTTCATGGCCTTAAACTTCTTGGCAGCCAGCATACCAAGGCGTCACACAATCCAGCAGCCCCTTCTCCACTTGATGATCAACTCAGCTGAGGATATTAGATTTCCTTGGTTATACGTCAATACCGGTAATGATGAACCTATGGGGAACATACACACAGATACATACACACAGTTATTATAGTATAGGAATGGGCATGGGAAAAAAGCCACTAATAAAACATGATACGCAGAGAGCACATGCTTGCAAATAGCAGAGCCTAACACAAGTTGTATCAGTTTAACTGTAACATTTTATCAATTTCCTCTGCAGTCATGAGTGCATGTTCTCTCTCCGTCCACAGAGGGCAGTAAATGATGCCATCAGCTAAATCATTTAATGAATACATGTCAGTGTACACATCCTTATGTAGAAAACTAATGATCAAGCTGTTGAAATAAGCACTGTGTTGAATGTTTTTGTACAAATTTCTTCTATCCTCCACCTGTCTTTAGCACTCTCTTTCTGTGGCACAGTGACACCTGCTGACCAACGGAGGAACTACACACCAGTGGTTTAAAGAAACATTAATCATGCCGCAGACAATATATTCTAGCATTTCCCCACTCACACACACTCAAGCATATGCAAATACACACACACACACACACACACACACACACACATACACGCACGGTACGCAAACTTCACACTACCATAAAGAGACAAAAACAAATTTATCTTTTCTGAGACTCTCATGAAAAAAAAGAATATGCTGCAGATAAAAACTGGGATTCATTTTGTGCTTCTGTTTACCTTCTTCGCCTAAGCAGGAAATGGTATTCCCACATTGTTTAAATAGGCAGTGTGTGAAATCTCAGCCATCTGTGCTTTATTGAATTATAACTGAAATGGTGCCGCACTCCTTTGGTGTCAGGCAGGCCTGTGCAGGGAGGATGAAAAGACAAAGCGAGAGCATCAGGTGGGTGGCACGGTGCCTTGGTGACCTGTCACCTCTGATAAAATTCAATGCCTGTCGAAAAATACTGAAATTCATATAAGAATGACATCAGATGGCTGCACAGTAAAGACAGCAGAAAAGCAGTGACAAACACTTACTGTTGGTATACCCACACCATCACGTACACAACTGGCCATAAAGAAACACACAGCAACACGAACTACGGAGGAATCATTCAATTAAATCATTCTGCGGGGATATATGCTGCACTTTTAATAGAGTTTAGGAGAAACTGGAGAAGACTTTTAGCTTGCAAAGCAGATATTAGACACAGCCACAGCTGAATATGACTATATTAGGTTAAACAAGACAAAAAAAAGAGCAGCAGCATCACTGTGATCAAAGCAATAAAGCCTGAGATCAAATAAGATTTTCAGCCTAGGGAGAAGAGTTGTAATATTGTTGAGATTTTTATATTTTAAGTTATCAAACATCATCAACACACACACTCATACACAAACACACAAATAGAAAAAGCAAGCATGGCCATGATCTAACCAATAGAGGATGCTGTTGCTCTTATATGCTTTAGGCTGCTGCAGAGAATAGTATGCTGTAACTGTCTATTTCTGTTTTTCTGTCTTGTTATTGCTATACATTTACACTAAGAAATGAACCGCAATGAATATTTAGTTTTAGCCTATTTCAGCTTCTCAGCATGCTTCATTAAAACATGTATCTAATATGTCTGACATTAACAACGCACAGAAGAACACTTCACACATCTATTTCAGAACAGGTGCACAGGAGAGGGACAAGCAGGACACCATTTGCAGACAAATTCCCACACTGTCTAACAAATTTATTGCGACTTGCTAGACCAGACTAACAGTGTGACAGTTTGCGAAAGGTTGTCTGAAAACTGACATTTACTATGTAAACTCCATGGGGAAAAAAGTACTTAAGTCCTTTCATTGTAAAAGAAGCAAAAACCTCTTGCTTTATTGTATTTTCGTCTTAACCTGTTTTTTATGCCAGTCACTTGTATGAATATATGCATTTTGCTTTACGTGGAAAAATTTATAAAAGTTTTGTGTCTAACTTATGAATATAGTGTATTTCTTGTGAGACAGTGGCACTGCTAGTGTTTTAAACAAGAAGCCTTGGTTCATGAAACTGGAAAAATGATCTGTAGATGAAAGGATGACTTGTTCGAGCACCGACATACCAAGCCGATGGTCAATCCATTGTTATTGTTTAGACGTCTGTGAGCGTCTGTTGCCCTAGTTTTTGCAGTGTAACCATCATCGATTGGCACTTATCGACCCTTGTTGGGTGTTTATTCAGCCAATTCAGCATGTTGAATTGGCACTGGAGACAGTGAAGCCCATCAGTGATTAGAGTTATTCTGATTGGCAGTTTAGCTCAGCTCACAAGAGGAGAAATGAAAGTGAGGAAGGCAAACACGCAGCTTAAGTCAAGAGGTTGCGAGATCAAAACTAACTTCTATTTAGTAAAAAAATAAAATAAAATTCAGCTATTGAGCTCTTTAGCAGAAATGGTTTGTCATTGCTTGTGCTATTGTTCACTAACAGACAGGAAATAAAATTTAATCTTTCAACAATGAGTTGTATTGTTTATGTGCTAACAGACTAATTAGCATCTAGAATCAATCCTGTTATTCAACAGGTTTCCCTTTTTGAACGACAAATACAGACTACTGATGCCTGTTGGGATGGAGTGTTATTTTCTCTCACAAAGGCGTAGAATGCATATGCTAGTTGGTCGTAGTCTTTGCGGTTTGCTCAGAGGCAACTTTTTGGTTAAGACACAGTCACTGTGAGGCAATACAACACTTGGCCTTTGTTGTCACTAGTTCTTTGATGTCGGTCTGGTGTGTCTGGGCCTTTAAAGATGCCGTATATAACTCTGGAGAAAGATAGTTGATTGCAACCAACCCTTAGGGCTGGTAGTCGGACCAAACCACCAACCCAAAGTGTCGAGACTTGACAACCTTGGAATGAGACTCAACAATCAACTATCTTTCTCCAGAACTACATGCAGTACCTTTAATGTTCAGTCCACTGCTCACTATCTCAGACCACTCAGAGCTGACCACACAACCATATTGTTATGGTGTGTGTGTCTTTACGTTTGTGTGTGCATTGCAAGGCTTTTTACACTGCATGAATATTGGTACGTTTCTGTGTATGAGTGTACACGCATGGGCACAGGCGTCTAAGTGAATCCATTTGCACATATCTGTTTGTTTTGATTTTGGATCATTGCGAAATGTAAAAACACTCAGCTGGAAGAAAGAGAGAGAAAAAACAATTAAGATTAAATAATGATCATAATAAGATTCCTGAATACCATTTAAATACTTAATAACCATGCACAGAACCCCAATCTGCTCCAGTGAAGCTACTCAAATGACAAAATACATGACTGTGGGTGTTCTGGGTAGCTTCCAAGAATATGCAGAAAGGTTTAACTGGCTAATTAGATACAACAGAGCAAATGTCAAAAATATGAACAGAGAAGTAAGAAGAATAATAAGAACATCTTTGCAAAAACAACGTCTCGTCTAATTGAAAGTTGTTTCCAGTGTAATTTGACCACCTGTCACTACAGTCTGATAAACACTTGTTTTCTCACAAGAGAACAAAACAGGCCGAGATGATGCAGTGGCCTGCCTACTGCATTCACTTATACAACACTTAGACTCTCTATAACAGACCACTTCTCATCGATTTCTGCTCTGCTTTCAATGCCATCCAGTGGCATCAGATGATAAAGAAGCTCCTTAAAGGACTTTAAAGTTCTCAGCACTTTTCTTTAACCCACTCGAAGCAGTAAAGGTTGATAACACACTGTCAACAACAAGAGCCATTGTCATTACCCAGGAGTGTGAGCTCAGCCCATTTCTTTTTACTCTCCATACAAAGACAGTCAACTGTTGCACTTGACACTCCTCAAGTGCAGTTACGCTGGTCAACAGTAAGTGTCTTTACTTTTAAAAATTAGCATTTTCAAATCGCCTTCTCCATCTGTATGGTGCTGTTGTAGTATGTCTCTGTAAGTTTCTGTGGTCATGTCCAGAATTTTCATGGTGTGGAGAGCAGTCTTCTGCAAGTAACCTAAATTAAATTTCTTTAGACTTAAACTTTCCATCCATAAAATTACCAAGAAAATATGTAATATTCCTTACTTAAATGTGCTCCGAAAGCTATGACGATAAAACTAGCTGTGTAGGTGCTTAGAAATAATGTCTGAGACCCTTGTGCAAGAGCT
Source organism: Plectropomus leopardus (assembly GCF_008729295.1). NCBI lineage: Eukaryota > Metazoa > Chordata > Actinopteri > Perciformes > Serranidae > Plectropomus > Plectropomus leopardus. The sequence goes on from NC_056484.1 coordinate 13,676,605, forward strand.
CAGCTTACAAACAGATTTTAATCAAAAATGAATATCAATTCTGTCAGTTTTTTAATTTTTTAATTTTTTTTTATACAGAAATGGTTATTTTATCTGTGGTATTCAATGTGTTAGTGAAATTTATCATTGAGCAAACTGTCAGAGCACCAGTCTATCTGACAGTGTAGGTCACAGACATGCAGAACACACATTTGCTACTAAGATAAAGATGTGAAGGGAACCTTATACTTACTAGTTAAGTCAGAGTGCCTTTCCAAAAATCAGGGAGCCCAAAAGAAAAGTCAGCCAGACAGAAGAAGATGAAAGAAGCACAGAGACAAAGACCAAATGTCCTGCCAAAAAATGAGAATAAAGCATCAGGTGTGACAGGCAGAACTGAGGGTATGTCAATACTGGGTGTCCACAGGGCCACAGACTACTTTATTGCTTCCTCACTCTTCTTGCTTTTATGCACTGAGATAAAAATTCAACCCTGATTCACATCAAACAATAAGTGTAAACCTTTAACTCCTTTTTAATCCAGTCAGAAACAGCTTTCAGCCCCCTGATGCTGATGCCAGGGACTAACCTCTACCCTCCTGCTGACACCAGCATCAGCAAAGGGTGTTATGTTGCTAACCAGTGGGGGACTTCCTCCCAATGATTGTGCATCAAAGAAGATTGTGGGAAAATTAGCTTTGCAGAGTCTTATCCAGAGTCAGATGAGACGATCAATGTTAAAGTTTTGGTCCAGGATTTGTAACTAGAGGCAGTTCAATTCTTCATATCTACTTTAGTCTTCACCATATCTTTCAGCTTCATGGCCCCCACAGTAAGTTTGTCTTGCAGTGAATAAAAACAAAGTGCACACAGAGCTGAACGTAAAACGCAATAAAATACATAAAACACCCACCAATTTTATATAAAAGTCTAATTAACAGCATAACAACAATAGCAAACAAGATGATTTAAATTCTATATCAACATAGCTTTACATTGAGTACATAACACATCTCTTGACAGAAACCTGTGATAGTTAATTAAATGTTGGGTTCAGGAGGTCAAGTGTTTTTGTGTCTCCTCTCACCATGGGACTCATTTATCCAGTATATGAGGATTGCTGGCAGTGAGATTTGACACTTTACAGTAATTGCATCTGTGAAAGCATCATTTACTGCAATCATAGTCTTTAGCCAACGTAGCGATCTCTGCAAATCGTGGATATCCTGCAGTTACCTGCTGTGAAAAGATAACTGTCACTCCCCCATCATTTCGCCAGCCTGTTTTTCACTCTCGACATTGTTCATGGTCTCTCTTGCAGTAAGCTGGTTGGTTTTGGTGAGCTCAGTTTTGCTGGCTGCGTGTGTGAAAGTGTGAGAGATTCTGGGGTTTATCATGTTTCTCTATTTTTTAAGAGTGAGATGTCTGACCATTCATTATTTTTTTTTTACAATATCACTTTATATGCTTAATAAAATCAGCTTTGATGGTAGTATAATTATGCTCTTAATCACAAGTGGAAGGAGGCTTGTGATGGCTGGCCCTAAATTCTGGAAGAGCTTACCTTTATGAATCAAAGCAGCTCTGGTACTATAAAGCATAAAGACGCTACTGAAGATGCACCTTTTTTCATTGACGTACAATTGACTCAATCTTTTGTTGTGCCTCTTTCTTTCTGTGCTGCAGTCTGCTCTTTTATGTTTTTTTCTCTCCTATGTTCCTACTGCCATTTGCTTCTGTATTCATCTGTTTTGTATTTTATGACTGTAAAGCACTTTGTTCAACTGCCGTTCTTTGAAATGTGCTCTACAAATAAAGTCTGACTTGATTTGACTTTCCGAAAAGGGCTTGAACCATTCACGTTTTCTTCCAAGTAAGAACATAACTGGACATCCACTAAGCATATTTCTGCTTTGTTACTTGAAAAATTATACTGTCATTAACACAGGAGAGAAAATGATTCACATCTGACTTAGAAGACTGTTCACAAGAGAAAAGAAATCTCACTCAGGGTTTATATATCGGAGGGAAAGGTGTGGACAAAAGAAATTTAAGAGAGCCAAAAGGAGGAGACTAAATCAAATATAGGGAGGCAGAGACAGAAGTGACCAAGAGAGGAAAAGAAGAAAAGAGAAAAAGAAAGAGTTTGAGTAATATACTAGGATAAATTTGATTTTGGACGAGGGTCATTGCTTGTTAAAGTTTGGCTTTATTTAAAAAATATGTTGAGGAAAAGTGATACATTCATTTAACGTATCAAGAAAAAAAATAGTTAAAAATGACAGTCAGCCTCTAAGCTTCCATTTAAATACTCTCTTTAGTTTAAAATTGGTTTTATTACATTGAGTGTTGTTTGTGGATCAAAATCAGGTGATGATGTGAGAGGATTTCAGAAAACTTTTCAGATGCCCACTTCAGATGATACTCCGTCATATAGCACCAGATGGCGGCATTGTGCTATCTGTTGGCATGTGCTGAGCCACTCTGATTATATTTACCATGGCTGCAGCCTGACACACATCATCCCTGAGAGCCTCCCAAAGATGTGCTGACACTATTGGAAGATGATGATATTCGTCATAAAGGGATGAAGCTTAAAGGATAACAATAACTTTAGCCAAAAGCTCTCAGAACAACAGGCTATTGTGGTGCATTGTAAGAAGCGTCATAAAAGCCTCACTATGCATGAACACTGGCCAGAGAGAAGTGGAACAAACGGCAGTTACATAAATCTTGAAATCTCACTGATATGCCTGCAATGTCAAATGCTGAACAAAACAGCTGAATGGCTGTGAAATCCGACTTTTTAAAACTGCAATTTCAGTAAAGAATTTCCCACTCACTCCGATAGTTCATCACAACAATTTCACAGTGACATGGTCTTACAAATTGCAGCTACAGGCTAGCAGATTAATGAAATTCCAGCCCCCCTATTGATTTATTTAGAAAAATAACTTTTACAGACAAGACCACAGGGAGGTGGAAGTGTAAATAATTTAGAGGAGTAAAAAGTATGGAAAACTGTTTCCCCCGCTGCACTGTGATCAAATTGAATCAAACTGACTGCTTCTATAATTCATTGAAGCCCCCATGCACTGCAGGCTTGTGTTTGTGGGTCTGTTGTCTGTTTTGTTTAGCCTGTGTGAATGCACGGGGTGTCGGGTGCCTCTGTGTGTGTCTCTCCATTCATACTGGTTCAGTACTTTGTGTGTGCAGCTCTGTATAATTTATTTCCACACGACAAATATACAGTGAACTCCATGAAATCTTCATGGTCCCAGCATGTTGCTGCTGCCTACATGCCCTACTAAACTCAAGACTGTGTGTGTGTGTGTGTGTGTGTGTGTGTGTGTGTGTGTGTGTGTGTGTGTGTGTGTCCTGCTGTGTGCACTCGCTCCCTTATTTGTGTGCACACGCATGGTGTGTGCCCTTGATGTCCCTCTGTGTCTGAACCGTTGAGTGTTTCCATGCATGAGTACATCTGTTAGAGAACGTCTCTTCTTTATCTCCACCCACACACGCCCAACAAGCAGAGTCTCTGCGGACCACACGCACAATAGACATGATAATTACATGTGGAGTGTTGCCCTGTGCCTTCCAGCTGATTAAAATGGCTCTGTGAGTTGCTGTGGTGGTATTTTCAAGGTCAGATACACAGTCTAAATTGAAGGCTTTAACCTGTGAAGCCCAATGGATGTTGAACATTTACTGACTGACTGGCTTTAACCAATTAATGGACTCACTTCATAATAAAAGGGGGGTAAAAAGCAACTGTTTCGATTAATTCGGATGTAACCATGCATGAATCATTGCATGCACACACTCTACAAAGAAAATTTAAAGGAATAGTTCAAATATTTTGAAGTGAGGTTGTATGGGGTATTTATCCATAGACAATATAAATCATTCAGCAAATGTCAATCATCCCGCCCCCAGTTTGGAGAAGGAGCAGGAGTTTTGCTGCATCAGGAGTCCAGAAGCTAAACAATGTGCTACTGTGGAGGGGTCAGCAACAAAACATATTTTAGCCACCTAAAAAAGCCCTACATTAAAAAAATTAATATTACTTGACGTCTACACTTTATTTAGAAAATTTTCATTGCTTTACTTAAAATACACACGGCAATTTCCAACTGGAAAACAAAGCCATTATATCACTCTCTTTAAAGCCAGACTCCATTGAGAAAAACAGTTGATTTAACATAGCTGAATACAGGAGTTGTTGGTCTATCGCTGCCTCGAACAGATAGTGTTTCTTTGTCATTGTGTGACATTTGTATCTTAAAATAGTTAGTTCAGATTCACCAATTTCACACAGCAACAGAAACTAACTAACTGATCGCAGCAGCAGTTGACCAACAGCTCATGTGTTCAGCGAGCTAAAATGTCTGTTTTTGTCAGTGGAGTCTGGTGGCTTTGATGAGAGCAAAGATGGGAAAATCTACATTATCCCTTTAATATATACAAAATGTGACTGAGAAATACTTTACCTTCAATGTGTATTCATTTTCTCACTTTCGTCACAGGGATCAATAAACTTTCATTAAATTCAGTACACCTAAGGCACTCTGCGAATGTTGTGGGTGATACTTAACATGTAGAACTTCTTTCTTCTAAACTGAATCCAGGTCAGAGGAAGATATTGGCATGAGCAACTAGAGTTATCTATCTTCAGTTTATCCCCCCCAGTGAAACTTGGCTGTGTGGTGAGTGTGTGTGTGGTTTTGCGTGTGTGTGTTTGTGTGTTTGTGTGTGTGCCTGTGCTTCCCTGGTTGGAATTGGCTCCAATCACCTATTTGATGTAGAAGGTCACCAGCTAGATGTCCACTATGTCTGCCAATTCACACTCGCCGCTCTCTGGCTCTCACAGTACCTGCATATGTTTCTGGAAAGCAAGCATACAAATACACAAGTCAGTATGAATGCAAATATGTAAGTATTTGTATGAGTATAATACCAGACACTGTGCTGGTACACTACATTTTGCACATATTTACAGTTGTACAATCTGTAGATGTCCCAGTCATGTGTATGTTTGCAGATTTGTCTTAATATCTTTCTCTGTCATGCTACAGACTGCAGTTTGTGCGGTCTGAGACTCCAGCAGTGTGAAAGCCTCACTTACAGTGCTTAGAGCACTTGAGACATAATGCGCTCATTTCATTTAGTCCTGGGAGTCTCTTGAATTATTGACTGAGTTACTGGCCATGCAGTACTTAGCCACAGGTCTTGGGTTGTTTTCGTATTTAATCACTGTAGCAGCACATCCTTGAATACTTGTGTTGAAGAAGGGGTCTTTGAGTTGATCTAACAGGACTGTGGGATACATCTGACCAAAAAAAGTTGGGATCCACTGCTATGGCTGCCATTTACTATTTATTTAAAGTTCTTTAAACCATTCTACCAAAATTTCCTTCACCGACTATTTCATATTTGAGCTATTTCTTTATTTCCTTTACTTTTCATTGTCTTAAGAAAAGTTAAGTCAAGTCTTAAGTTAAGTCAAAGTGCATTATCCCAGCAAGAGGTCAGAATACACTTTACAATACTTTAACCCATCTACAAATGTTCCCACTCAGTTATACAAGACTAATCTCTGGTATTTCAGAAAACCATTGCACGTCTGCAGGTGTACTTCATATAGCCTCTTAATATAGCCTACAACATTTAGTTTATTCAAATGTCTTGCTGAAAAGCCTATTAAATGACCTCTTGCACCCTTTTTATGGAAGAGCAAATTTTATGGTGATATGGTGCGGTTATTGATGCATGCAGCTGTAGAACAAGCTGCAATCAATGTCCATATCCCCAACAGCTATCAATCCAGAAAGCAGCTTAAGATCACTTTCAGAAAGGTGGTGCTTGCAGCCTGGTACACTGAGGAGGTTGGGGGTTGAATATGAATAATGAGGAGGAGGCATAGCTGATTTGCGACACTGGGATATGATAAATTTATGTATATTTAAGAGATGTTGGTGAGTTGTTGGCAGAGGGGGCAGTATTTCTATGAGAAGCTTTGCAGCAGTAAAATCACAAATACCATAAATAATGAACCTGCATTTTAGAGTTATCTTGAGTCTGTGCTTAGCCTGAAATGTTGTTTTCTTAACACAAATAAAATATGCCAAGGGGGAATAAGTGCATATATGCATTATAGCTTTGTCAGTTGAACTGGGCAGATCACTTAAAGATACAGTTACATGTAGAGCGGGAGGCTGAGGGTGCTGCCCATTTGCCCCTTGATGTCCAAATTAACCGTTTGTCCAGGCTGTGTGTGTGAGTAGGTCCATGGCCCTTATCAAGAACAATTAATAAGAATTTAGCTTTGACCTGGCTATAAATTATGTTGGTGTATGGTGCTCTGAAACCTGCATCAATATCACTTTTTTGTGCTACATTCAGGTGGCTTTTACATGTATTTAAACTTTTAAACCCTAAGCAAATTGGTTTGAATTCTTTTTAAAAACATGGGGAAAAGGCAATGAACAACATGGTAAGAAATCTTCTGTAAAGTGCAAGAAATTTGTATATTTATAAAATAGTTTTTTAAGCTAGGGAAAAAAAAGTCCAGAAAACTATATTTATAATGACCATAATTATATATTTAAAATTATGTTGCACAATAACTGTTATTTTTAGGCACCGTAATGTCCTTTTTTGATTGTGTTTAACTCTGCCCCATTTTTATTTATTTTTTTAAAATAATTTTCAGGTAATTTTCTTGTACTTTTTAGAATGAATTTCTTGCTAATTTTTGGATCACTTCTTCTTGAGATGCTCTTTGCATTTTTTCCTATGTTTCTGAAAGAAATAAAGTCAGTTTACTCAGGTTTAATAGGGTTAAATATAGCCTCAGGTGCCTCTTTTAACTTTGAGCACTTTGCCCCCTTAAGGTTTCTGTACGGCCCTGTCAAGACAGCTCATATCTTAAAAGGCAGAGTTTTATTTTGAGTTGCTTTTCATTTGAAACAAGTTCTCCTCACACTGACAGTTTTATTCCTGTTTGCTTTAAAACGAAATCAAGAGGAAGATGAAAAGGCATCTGCTTAAATTCTGTCACAGCGCCGCCTGTGCGGAAAAATTAAAAAAACCCCTGAGAAATATATTTATTAGCACGTCTGTCGGGCGTGGCTGGCTTGTCTGCCGGGGGGGCTATAGCCGTAGCCTGCTCCAGGGCTGCTGGATGCGGAGTGATGGATGCGGAGTGACAGATCGGGGTTAGCCGCCAGGGGAGTCCATTTTCTTGCAGCGCATGGTCCTATCCGAGGAGAAAGCAGAGGAGGTGAGACACTGGACGCAGAGGAGGAAGGAACGAGAAGCAGACCACAGATTTCCACCCCTCCTTTCTCCCTCTCTGTCACACACACTCTCTCTCTACTCCTGTGCATCACAACCTAGTGGGCTTTACCCGGACTGCACCGCATTGACGCTGCTGCTGCTGCTGCTGCTGCTGCCAGCCGACCCAACCCACTAAACTAACGCACTAACATACAGAGAGAAGGAGAGAGAAACAGACTATTTTGGATGTTTTTCTCCAAAGCTGGAAACTGGGTGCTGTGCAGATTGTGTGCGGTGATATGCAGCAAAACCCTCCTCACATCTCTTTGCTTCTCTCCCTGTGGATTCGCTGTCCTGCTCGGTAATGTCAAGACTTTGGAAACGGGAGTGACTCGGGGAGTGAGGCGGCGATTTTGGAGATGACTGCATAGTGTGAGGCAAGAAAAATCAGGAGATAACTTGCAAGTTTGCACATCATGAATGTAGGTGTTGTCTTGGAACCAGTGAGCTCCCCGCTGCGCTGTTTCCAACATGGGTGTTGACTGAATGGAGGAGTATCCCCGCGCTGCCACAGAGGTATGAAGATGCACTTGTGAGGATTAAAAACTGTGCGACCATGCAGATTCTGCCGCCTAGGACGTTATTCGTGTTACTAGCCCATGCACATGTGTTGTTGTCACTGAGAAATAATGGAGAAGCTAAACAGGACAGCAACACCAGCGCATACTCTGCCAGGACTTTCCATGGGTCACTCCGGGAGAGTCATCAAAACAAAGCCTGGGACCGTGCGCTCTCGCCGGGGTACGCCACAGGTGCGTCTTCGGCGGAACTGCAGGCGATTATCCGAGGGCCCGTTAACTCCACTCACCCCTGGAAGAGGGTAATTGCAGGAGAAACGAGGCGAATTGGACACAACAAGCGCGACTTTAGTAGGACTGTGACACCCGTGGAGGATCCCAACGCCGTCTCACATTGGGACCCGACGCGCCACCACAATAAGAGGATAAAGTTGAATGGCGGTCTTAGTAGTACGAGGACGCCAGCAGGTGGACACTACAATGCGGCTAAGCCGTTTTCAATGGGCCAAGGAGACGGAGAAGGGGGACCCGAGGAGGGTGACAGGCACAAGAGAGGCACAAAAGAGGAGCAGAAGAAAACCTCCAAGAGGGGGAGAAGCCGGACGAACAAAAGCTCGGGGGCTTTGGCTCAGCCTCACGCGTCGCCGTGGGAACCCCTCCCCAAGCCGGTGGCCCTCACCTCCACCGACCTGCCCTTTGACCTCTTCACCAGGAGGCCCGAGTTCTTCACTTTCCGGGAGGAGAACCCATGGGACGCCACGCCGATCACCCCTCCCAACTCGCAGGATTTCGGGGACGAGATCAAGAACCCCTTTTACCCGGTGACAAGCGAGACTTATGGCGCGTACGCGATCACGTGCGTCTCCGGGGTTATTTTTCTGGTGGGGATAGCGGGTAACATCGCCATCCTGTGCATCGTGTGCCAGAACTACTACATGAAGAGTATCTCCAACTCACTGCTGGCCAATTTGGCTGTCTGGGATTTTGTGCTCATTCTCTTCTGCCTGCCCATGGTGGTTTTTCATGAGCTGACAAAGTCCTGGCTGCTGGGGGAATTCACCTGCAAAGTGGTGCCCTATGTGGAGGTAAATTGATTCTACTCTTTATCTTCTTTGAATGTTTCAGGGGCAATTATTTCATAATGTAGAGCAGTTTGAAGCAATCCCACAGGCACAGGCAGTATTGCTTTCTGCAGGGATGACAGATCATAAATGGGGCTCAACATTGCCGAACCTAACATATGCCATGCCCTGGGCAAGCCTGAGCCCCCCACACCCACCTGGGCAAAAAGATGTATTATTATGCATTTGATATTTCTTTTATTTGTTACAAACAAGAACAAGATAATCATACACAACTAACAATACAAGTAGACATGATAAAATAACATTTTTCATCCCCAATACCAATTTCTAAAACTGAAATTTCCTATTGGCTCAGTGGTAACAGCAGCATCCACATAATATAGTAAATAAGCTAACAACAGATCACATATGTGTAACAACATTTTTTGCAGACACTAGATATCAAACTTAAGCCAGAGACTGTGGTGCATTAATTTGCTGTGCTCTGTAATTTCGCCACTCTCTCGTTCCTTAGTATTTCCTCTGTGCTGTTGCCTGAATCAAAGAGTATCGTGAACACAAGAGCTCTCACTCCACACTAAAATTTAAAATGTCCCCATAAGAACACTGCACAGCACACTGGCTTGCGAAAACAAACATACAACAAAAAAAACAACTGGTCAGCTTGAATCTATCTCAGTCGACTGACTGATGATTCTAAGCTCCGGCTATAAAAGGACAGCCCTGGTTTCTAGCCCAAAAGAGTACTTTGATCTCATATACAACATTGTCAACCACAGAGTTTTGGTAGTTTTTCAACAAATTTGGTGTCGGATAGGTGCATAGACTTTGCGTATTCTGCAATACCAGCCGGCGTTTTAGGCTGTATCAGAGGAATTTCCAAAGCTGGTGTTGGTATCGGAATAACCCTAAATAAAAGAACGTGGTGGAGTCCACTCAACCACACCCTTCAATGCTCTCACATGCTTTGATTGTGATGATTCAACTAGACGTGGTATTCCCACTACAGATCAACCATTAGCATCATGGGTGGCACCCTAAGCTGCTGCCTATATGACGAACTGCCACTTGGGCTCAGCTAGTGTCATTTGCACAGCATCCCGCTTCCGAATGTGACCACACTTCACACAAGTCACACTCTTTAGTGACAATAGGCATAATCTGTTGGACTTGCGGGGGTATGAAAATGGAGTTTCACCCTCTCCCTGCTTAAATGGATTTAAAGAGTTGAGTTTCAGTTTTTAAGCCCAGACTGGCCAGAAAACAAAAACGCATGGCTATAGGATGTCACCTCATTCAATGACAAGGAGACTCTTTTGCTTGTATACCTGTGACTGGACAGAGACAGAGCCTCACCCAGCCCTCAAGCAGTGTAGACAACACATACACGCATGAATACACACCAGCTGTAAGGTAATAGCTCACTATCTCCCATTTGCTCTGACATATACATAACACTCTTCTCCTGTTTCGTATATACAGTTGATAAAACATGTTACAGGTAACCTATTTTCCTGCCAACACACTGTTAGTCTCTCTTCTGGTCCTTGTTTTCCTCTTTGTCTGTTCATGGCTAGATGGATGCTAGGCAGGTTGTTTATACCATGTTGATGCCTTTCCCTTTGTGTGCTCACTGTAATTACACCAGTGTCAGATTCACCAGCAAGGTGGATGTCTGTCTTTTGTATGAAACAGGGTTTTCCAGCTCAGGGGTCTTAAGCTTGTTTTCAGTGGCCATTGTCACAACATGGCTCAAGGAGGGGCAAAGAGGAGAGGCGGCACACATGAGTTCATTCTGAACCCAAATTCAACATAAAATAAAAATCTAACCAAACTGAAAGCAATGCACTTACAGTATGGGTGGTGTCTGAGTAAGTAAGAGATGTGCTGTGCAGTGCAGCAAAAAGAGGACAGCAACTGTAACCATATCCAAGAGAAGACAAGATGTCAGGGGAGAGAGAAAGACAGAGAGAGTGATGTGCTCCAGCTTCTGTAGACAGGCAGTGAGCCAGAACAGGTGACCAGAATGCAGCTCCGCCCTCCGGAGACTTCAGAGTCGGCAGACAGGGAGGGCTGTCACATCAGGAAGTGAGAATATGAGCAGGTTATCTTAATTAGCTTTGTTGCAAGGATTTTACACACCTTATTAATTTGTAGAGCTGCAATGATTAATTACTGTCGTCAACCATTAAATTCATGAGCAACTAATCTGATAACCGATTAATCGGTTTGAGTGATTACTTTTTTTAAATGACATAATGTCAGAATTCTCAGATTCAGGCTTCTTAAATTTGGATGTTTTGTGGTTTCTTTTCTCTTCTGTCATAGTAAACTAAATATCCTTAGGTGGTGGACAAAACAAGATATTTGAGGACATTATTTTGGGCTTTAGGAAATACCAAAGCCATTTTCTGACATTTTTTAGACCAAACAACTAATCAATTAATTGTGAAAAAAAAAGCTTGACAGATTAATCAAATGTTATTAAACTAAAATCAGTGCTGCTGCAAAGATTTCCATGCTTGATGCATTTTTAGAGCTGCAACGATTAATTGATTATTGTCAGCTATGAAGTGAATTGGCAACTAATTTGATTATTGATTAATTGGTTTGAGTAATTTTTCAAGAAAGAAAGCCAAAATTCTCATATTCCAGACAAAACAAGCCATTTGAGGATGTCATCTTGGGAATTAATTGACTCTTTTTTTTTTTTACATCAAACAACTAACTGACTAATAATAAAATGAGGGATTAATCGATTGTTATCATAAGGCCAAGTAATCGACGATTAAATAATCGTCAGTTGCAGGTCTGTTCATTTGAAGATGTTGAGATTTGATTTCCACAAAATTTGACCACCCATAGCTTCTTTTTACAAACGGAGTTAGGGAAAAGTTTCTGGAGCTGCATCAAGTTAATATTTATGTCAGCGTAAAAGAGACTTTCACACATCCAATCATTTTCTCTGGCCTTTTGAAACGCAGGTGTATAGCCTAGAGTCAAGAAGAATGATACTAATGCAAGAAAGTAGGCCACAACTGGAGAAAATACGCTTGGGAGTCACAAACTTCAAGTCTGCTCATATTCACCTAAAATTGGGATCCAGTTTGCAGCAGCCTGTGTGGTTCCACATTACTACCAAGATTGCTTGCATTTTCACCATCCTCTCTTCTGCAGTCTCTGCTTGCCAGGCTTTGTCCACTGACCACATACTGAAACACTTACAGTATCTCATTTGCAATTTCATTTGCAAGCACCTTGTGAGTGCATCCATGTTATAATGATCGGGGGATCAGAGAGAGACGAAGCCCCTCCCTGTGTTATTGCATATGAGCTGCACAAGGACCACGGGATATTATTTAATAACTTTAATAACCTACTTACAGTGCATAGAGCAAATGGCTATTCTTAATGCACTGTATGTGTGTGTGTGTTTGTGTTAGGAGTGGTATGTGCTTGTCTCCATGCATATATTATTGCTTGTGAATATGTGTTTTCTACAGTGAATATCTATCAGGACATGTGCAGCGGGGCCTGTCTGTGTTCATAGTATCTTCAATGCATGTGTGTGTGTGTCTGTGTCTGAGGGTATGTGTCAAAACAGGCCGTGAGTAATGCAGCCCGGGGTTCACTCTCTCCCTGTGGAACATTCAGAGAAACATACACACACACATGCACACACATGCATACCACGGAGTGACTTTATTCTTCACTTAACCTAAATTCAGTCATGGGGAATGTCAACATTTGGCCTGAAATAAAGACTCACATACCCAGTCACACATACCTGAATCTACACACGGAGCTCTCACACAAATGTGAAACTTCACGTGTCCGTGCATGCATAATCAGAAGGTGGTACAGATAATGTATCAACTTCCCCCTGAGAGAGGAGCCTCCCAGCATGCTGCCTTCAGTAAACCTATTTTTTTCAGTGTTAAGTAGAGCGTGGAATCAACCAAACCTCAAAGAGAAAGCAATTTTAGGTGTGAGATGTGAGAAAACACGGCAGGGAAATCATAAGAATGCTGCACAAAATAAAGATGTGGGTTACAGCCAGCCTGCATTATTTCGGATACGCTCCAGTTTCATGCTGCTGTCATTGCAGACGACCCCTCTAGGCAGTGATGCACAGAGCAGCAAATTCAGGCAAAACTAATGGGCAATAATTGGGTTTTGCACCTGGCAGTTGATTAGGATAAGACTTGAAAGTAGGCTACAATAACAAATAAGCAGTGTGGTAAGCATTTTTTAAGCCAGAAGGGGAAATGAGCCATTTGTTAGGGTTCATTCAGAACTGTGCTGCTGTAACGCAGTGATTTTTAAAACTTTTTTTGTCTCATTACCCATAAATAAAGACATGCTTATGAATATGAAAAGGCAAATATAGAATGTTGAGCCCTGATAGTACTAAAAACGCGGTTCTTTGTCATGCAACATTGCTTTTTATTGGTGCCTAAAGGCTGAGCTTATTATTTGTCACCATAAAACCACAGGTGTTCACAAGAACATAATGGTAGTAAGTGAGATCAACCACACACCTGAAAACATCTTTGCATAATATGTTGATAGAATGTGTATATGTAAACCCAAAGTATGTATATGTAATATAATGCAATATATAGAATTAACAACCCAACACAACAATAAGTGTTGGTATTGCATGTTTCTGCAAACTATGACTACATTACAATTGTAAATCAATACGTAGGGGATACGTTGAAACAAGTTTCAACAATGCTGGGGTTAATGTGTGGTAATGTTTAGGCAAAAAAATACTTGATTATGGTTTTTTGTCTTATAATAACTGCTTTTCAAAACAACCACTTTTCATGGCACTGTGACAGGTTGCTTAAAAGCACCTGTGTTTTAGTGGCTAGAAAGCTACAGGAAATTCAGTGATGGCCCACTAAAAAACAACTGGTTTTGATGTTTGTTGGTCTTGAACAGTCGCCTGCAGCTTGGCAGGTGTCTTGCCAAGGTATCACACCCTCCACAATGCACCCCTTCTCCCAATGATAAAGTCATGTATGTAACACAAAAATAACCTTTCCTTGGTTCCTTGGTTTGCAGTGAAGTACAATGCCAACATTTTCTTCTGGCACTGGGCTGAGTATTAAAAGGCACTTTGACAGATTAGTAAAACCCTGTTTATATGGTAATTGCGCATGTCTCTATCAATTATTAATGACTACCTCCATTAGTAGACAGAGGTGGCTGTGTTCACACCTTTCTTTTTGAACCTGATTTACAGCTAATTGCAAATCTCCATCATGGGACATAAATCTAGCAACTCCCTGCAGACTCGTTGTCTCCTCGTGGTGTAATGGCAATTCCACTAACAGTCCTGCCATATTACTGTCACCATGTGCTTTATAGTTTGGGCCATAATGGCTTTTATTGACTTATTGCAAAAATGTGTTTTCTCATTTCAAAATAAAGTAAAACTTTGGTCATGATATATGTCCCTGCTTAGAAAAAAAAGAACGGCATCTTTGAGTGTGGCTATATGAAACGTCATGGTTAAACGGTGTACTGACAGGAGTGAAGCTCAAAAGGACCATTTCACTCAAAATTTTCATCTTTTTAATAATCAACATGATCTCATCCCTATTCATTTTATTTTGATTGGGGTGAAGCCCCAGGCATTATTAAAATGATGCAGTGGGCAGCCTTTTGAGTTTCATTTAGGTTTGGCCAACACAGTTATTTGGTTATGGCTAGGAAAACATCATGGTCAATGTTAGTCACATTAGGCAACTCAAATAGGGGCTCGGTAGTTGAGTTTAGGCAACAAACTACTTGGTTATGGTTAGAGGAAAAAAAAGGCACTTGTCAACAAAAAACACCGGCTTTGAGTGTGAAGCACTACCACCAATGTTGTTGTTTGTTGGTCTTGATTCCTGTCCAAAATCCAGTGTTTTTTGGACACATCCCTGTCAACTCCTGCCCACCCTAGCCTGACACTCTCTCTTTAAACTACGTCTGTTACACTGAGCCTCTAATAATCACATGGATGGGTTTACATTGGAGTTGGTGGAAAGCCTAGTATGTCTCCCATATACTCATTTTCCCCAAAATTAGCCCTGGTTCTAGAAACGGTTCTGTTCTGAATTCTTGGAACCTTGGTGCCATCTAGAGAACTACCCTGTGTTTTCAACCATTATGCGTGGAACCATCCTAATCAAGGATTTGTCATCAACAGAAGGTGTTGCACAGTGCACAATGTAAGTAGCAAACAAAATTGCAGAGTACATTGTTTTCCTGCAAACTATTGTTCTGTTACTACAGATATTTGTTATTACCCTAAAAACAAGCACAGACCAACTAATAATAGGACCATTAATAATAAGACCACTGCTCGCACTTTTTTGAGATGATTTCTCAGATGACTTCTCCATCATTGCCCTCTCCTCTTTCCATGACACACCCGCTGATCATAGTTTGTACTGCAGGTAAAGAAAAACCTGCAATTTTTTAGTTCCAGCTGAGAACCACCTTTTGGGGTCAGAACCATATATATATATATATATAATGTATTTATTTATTTATTTATTTTAATCAAAATGCAGTTGAAAATTAGCTGAGGGAACCAAAATGGAATTGGTTCCATATCCCTTTTCGGGGTTGGTGGAAAAGGAGTTAAGAGATGCTAAATGGTACCCTGGGCATTATTATGATGATGCCCAGGGCACTGTCCAAGCTGCTTTTTTGTTGCTCTGAGAGTGAGACAAGGCTATAATTCTTATTACAGGCAACTGTGTGCCTTACATATACATCTGGCTTCTACCGTGCTGTACTGTCCCCTATAGTAGGAAACTGTAGGCTGTCTTTGCTATGGTACAGTGGGCCTCAACAGGCACAAAGAGAGAAACAAACTATTGAAGCAGAGGAAGAAAGAGGCTGAAGAAAGTGAGAGAGCAAAAGATTGGGGGAGAGTAAGAAAGAGAGTGAGAGAGAGGGCTGCATGGAGCCACAGAGGGCCGGAGGTAGACCCATGTATTGTGCTGAAATTGGTGGTAATGGCAGGACATACATCAGTTTGACACATTCACTATTCCAGCTCACACATGCGCACACACACTTTCAAGTAACTAAATTACAAATTGGGTTTCTCTGCATGATTGTGTAACGTCCAGGAATATGTTTCACAGAGCCCACGCCATGAAAAATGTCCGTACTCTCACTACATACAGTTCTATACATCCATTCTGTGTCTGTCCATCAGTTTGTCTATCTGACTACCTTGCCTGTAGACACACTTGTGCAAAGTCAGTAGGGTGTGCTGATCCTCCAGATGGGTGGGATGGCCTTCTCTACACTGATCACTGCCCACGGCTGTTCTCCCGCTCTCTCTCTGCATCAGCTATCTGTGATTAGAAGCAAGCCTCAGGGGGAAGACGCACACACTTACACACAGTATGGAAGCATTTTGGCACACACATTGTGCTTATACACTGAATGCACACATACAGTCACAGTATAGACACTGCCCCGACACAAAGTAAGTACACACACTCAGTCATGTGCCTTCTCTGTTTCTCCGCCAGTCTATCAGACACGGGAATGACAGTTAATTGGAAGATGTGTAAATTATTCAGGGTATATAATTAGCAGCTCTACATAATTCATGATGGTGAGTCCATTCACTCAGCCCTTTGTCCGTGCATGAGTAGATATTGTGTTTTGTATGATGAGACAAGACCACACAACAGCATAAAGCACAGATTAAGCTTGCTTTTGGATGCAATTAACCAAATTGATAATTATCCATGTAAATATGAAATATTCATTGGGTGATTACCATTATGAATCAGGTGTGTTGGGGAAACGAAAACGAACAGCGTATCAGTTTCAGATCAACACTGAAGAGGCTGGCCTGTAGGCAGTCTTAATAGAAAAGAATAGAATACAAGAGAGGAGAGGGGGATATGAAAGCTGCTGTGTTTTGTACGGCCTCGAGCATAATGCTTTTAGGCAGGGATCATTGATGTGGAACTGGACTTTTCCAGCAGTTACTGTACACTCAGAGCAGAATGATTTTTTAATGTCCATGGGAAATCTGCCACAGGTCAGGATATAATTTAATGGAAGCGAAATTTATTGTGCAGAAGAGACTGTCTCCAACTGTAAAGGGCAGAAAGCAACAGAAAATAGTGGGACACTGGGTGGATTGTTGCTATTAATTTAATTGAAGAAAAGAAAGATGAAAATTTGTGTGCTCGCCCTACTTATTTGTGATCTCTGTGGATCTCTGTTCCCGGCTGGTAGAGACTGTTCCTTTTGTTCACAGTATAGAATAGAAATGAATTGACTGAAAGTTCATTCTTTACCTTGTAATCAGTAGACAATCTAGCACAGGGTCTATTCTGGAGCTTTCAGTCACATCACACAATTGTCCTCAGCGGGTTGCCTGGCAACCTCACAGTGACGACAAGACTCCAGGAAGTTTCAGCCAAAAAGTAGCCAGGCACATAACCATCAGTAAAACTACAACTGTTTTTGGACAGCTTAAACAGATGTAATATGTTAACTGGTGAGTTTTAGATGTGCTGGTAGTTCTGTTGCTTTTGGACAGAGCCAGACTAGCTGTTTCCCCTGTTTTCAGTCTTTATGCTAAGTTAAGCTACAGGTGGGCAAGATGGTCAAAATCTCTTAACACAGTATATGCATTTTTATATCAGTCACAGTAGGGCTGCACAGTTAATCAAATATTCATCATGATCACAATTTTGGCTTTTCACATTTAAGTAAACATGATAAACTGATCTTTAAAATTTGTGTTTTGCTCATGGAAAACTCTTGTATATCAAATCAAGCGCTCTGTAAACTAACAGCAGCCTCCACTTTTGAACTGTCATGCTGCTCAGCAGGCACTCTGTAGCAGCAGTCTGTGACAAACTTTTTTGAATGTTGTGACTGCAGACAGGCAAAATAAAAATCATTCTTTCATCTATCATCATCGTATGCTGTTTGGAAGCATTTCTGATATCGAAAAGAACGAATCACACGAAACAGGTAAATGAGACTTGTGTCTGCACAGCAAAGCAACACAACTTGTTAAAACACCAGAAACTGCAGTACGAGGAATGCATAAAGGCCAAGAAGAATAGGGCTGCTAACGTCACAAATGAATACCTGTCTCTGTCCAGCATCAAATTGTGTGCAATTAATTGAATTTCAGTTTCAAATTCTGTCTTCCCTTGATTTTCAGAACGAAATAATCCAGATAAAACAATTTTGTGCAGCATAATGAGTTTAACAATGTTGCTACTGTTTTTTTCTTTTATTTTGTAAATCGAGCAGACCCTCCTAGTGCTCTCTCCAAAGTCCAAACAGAAGTTTCAGCACAGGTTGAAAAAAGCGAGTCATATAGCGGATATGGATATGTATCCATCCAGCTCTGAAAGACAGACTGAAATAACTGATGCAATTGCATTTCATCTGGCGACAGATATGTGTTAAATAAACACTGTTTTTATTCTTTAATGGCATATTTATTTTTTAGTTAGCCTATATTTTACGGTACAATATTTATTTATATTTGCTTCAGGGAGATGCATTGCATCTTTTTGTTTAAATGTCAAAGTGCAATACAAATATTTGTCCATAAAATTAATTAATAAAAAAAAAGTTTCTGTAAGAACAAATTCACTCTCCTCCTCCATGTCTGCACAAATAAAAAACACATTGCGAGGCAGCTGGATTCACAAGATCATGTGAGATTGCAGCTCTGATTTGCTATATAGCCTGCCCAAATAGCTTCCCTGGTATACAACAATACAGTATCGCTAAATCTCTACTAGCGAACACATTTCTGCTGTCACATGGTATATACCATCATATCACCCAACACTTAGCCAAGCTCACCAGCATCTGGCTCCATCTTCATATTTGAAATACTGACATGTGAGTGGTATCAATGTTCTCATTCAACTCAAGATAGAGAATAAGTGTATTCCCCAAAATGTCAAACTATTCTTTTAAAGTAACATCTGCAATTCCATGACAACTAAACAACAAACCTTTGTTGAAAGCTTTAGATATATCAAATGGAATTTGAGTTCATAATATTTTAAAGAGCAGAGTAGAATACAATACAGTGCATACTGTATAAAAGAGAGCTACAGCCTTTTTAAGTTGTGTGCTCTAACATCATCAGAGAATAATCTTTATCAGCCCACAGGGATGGATTTAGCCATGTGTCTGTCTGCGCTAATACACACACACACACACACACACACACACACACACACACACACGCACACACACACACACACAGACTCACTCAGACACACTCACACACCTACAATGAGATACAAATTTAGTAATTCTGCATAAATATGGATGTGCACACATGCACACATACTAACTAATGTGCATGCATGCTCATATGCATCAGTTTTCTGTCTCTCCCCGACATACAGCCCAGCTGTGAGACGGATGGCTGCTGTCAGTGGCAGGGTCTCTCTGGTTAGAGTTATGGTCTGCTGGAGCCTTTGCTGGGTCACACACTCAACCCAGAAATAGGACTGCAGCTGGAGTAACCCGTTGTCTCCCTGCCTCTTTGCTAGAAGACTGTATGTGTGTGTTGTTGTTGTGTCTCTGCATTAGCCCATTCATCACCTGATAACGCCCATTACCCCTGACAGTGGCTGTAGTCACAGTATGGCTGCACAGGCTCCACCAGTCCTTGTTAAAACCCAATTAATAACAGAAGGCCTTTGTGCCACCAGCTCGCAGGACCTTTAATCAGGAAGTTAATGGGCCGTTATTAAAAACAGCACCAGGGGAAAATGTCTTTCTCACCTGCTGCGCAGATAGACGACAGTCAGACCCTGGAAAACACATGTTTGAGATGAAAGGTCTTTTTATGTCTGTTTTTTTCCATTTCAGTCCTTGAAGTCCAAGGTTGAAAGGAAATATATAATATGAAGTGGAAAATGGTATCAGTTTATGAGAGGCGTTTTTAACAGTTTTGTCAGAAAATTTAGAAGGTCAAAGGAAACCGTTGGAATTATATCACAATTTGAAAATAATTCACAAAACAATATATTAAAGGAATACTACATAGGACCAGTCTCATTTCTGTATATAACACTACAGCCAATTGCTGGTTAGCTTAGCGTAGCATATAGATTTGGAAAAGGGGAAAAGTAAGCCTTGCTCTGTCTCAGAATAACAAAATACAAAACCATTTCATGGATTTACGAGGGGCCATGTGACAGACCATTTCTCAGGCAGGCACAAAACCCTCCCACGATAGCACAACAAAAAATGTGATATGATTTGTTAATAAGTGAGCGACTACTAAGCTAAGTCGTTTATTTAGTGTACAGACCATAGATTGTATAAAATAATAGACATAGCTACTTTCACCCATTGTTTGTGGACTGCCTTTTTAAAGCCTCAAGTTTGACATTTTGCAGACGATATCTTGTTGTTGCTTTTGTTTTTAGCAAGACGTGATCATATTTGGATGAGAGGGTGGAGCTGGGGAGCAGTGAAGGGTGGATCTGACTCACAGACTTCAGTGATTTATTGCAGACAAAAAATGCAAACAGTAGTTATATTAAATTTCATCCTCTGTAGAGTTGGTGTGGAAATTAGCTTTAGAAAACAAAACAGTTTTTTATACCAGGCTGTAAACATGTATTTCCATGGTAAAATTGGGATTTTGCATTGGCTTCAGAGTGGTATCTTCTCATCTAACTCTATGCAAGAAAGCAAAAGGGCATATTCCACAAAATGTCAGATTACTCCTTTAAATCTGGATGGGGGCATTGAGACCATAAAAAGAAAAAAAATTTGGGGCTGTCAAACAATTGTTTTAATCATGCTTAATTGCAGAATTTCAATAGTTAGTTGAAATTAATCATATACAAAACAGTTATGAGGTCCAAATTGACAAGGTAAAGCAATTCTTATCAGAGTGTCTTGACCAGGAATCAAATGACAGCAAAAAAAACTGCAAGGGTCTCACATAAAGTGGGCATTTCTGTAAAGGTGAGACTCATGGGTACGCATAGAGGTCAAGGGACCCCTGTGAAATGACCAAGCCGTTTTTCCATCACCAAAATTTACCCTAACTTTTGAGTGTTATTTAGCCACCTTATTAAGAAGTTTGATTACTCTATTCCACTAGTCCCGTAGTTTCATACGGTACCAGTATCATCACTCTAGCTTTAAATCTCAATCTGTTACAGCCTCTGAGAGATAGGAATGGCAGCCGGCGATTAACGTAGTTTTAAAAAAAAGTGTTATGTATGCACTTAAATTGCATTGCAATTAACGCATTAAAGCGGACAGCCCTAAAAAAATTAATCATATCAATAGCATCTATTACTTCTTTGAATAAGAAATAAGATTTATAGGGTAATATTTTAGAGGCGTCATTTCCACCCTGAGGCTAGCAGGCCTGTCATTTTGCCAGCAGGTAAACTGAACATGACAGGGTCAAGGCTTCTTATGAGGAAATGCCACACTGACATTAATCACTCTAAAGATGTTGTGGATTATTTGGACTGCCTAACTCACTGATGTGTTCTCCTGCTATTGTCCTTTACTCACTCATGTCTTTCTCCCACTCTTTTTCCTCTTCCAGTCTTCCCTCCCTGTTTTTCAGCTCCTCATTTGCATAGCCCTCTTCAACAAACACACAGCTTCATCACCCCACCAGGCTTGACTCTTGGACACTCTCTCTCTCTCTAATCTCCACTCTAGTACAAAGCTATGCTTGTTCACCCTGCCCTTGCTCTCCGCCCCAACACACTGATCAAAGCTGTGTCCCCGGGTCCTCCATGACAGCCTTTAAAGCCATTCCAGCCCTGTTGTTCAAGCCATGAAATATTCACTATGTGCAAGCACCTGTCCATGCATGCTAGATGGATTTGTGTGTGTGTGTGTGTGTGTGTTTGTGAGTTCATTGAAAGCCACCACATATGGGAATACAGGTGTGACTGGTGTGCGTGTTTACAGAGAAAGACGTGGATCAAAATCAGAGCTTGATATGATGCTTCTTGAACAAAACTGAACAAATTTATAAGCACAACTTTTTTTGCTCACATTTTTCACAAGTTAAGGTAAAAGATCTAATACTTTTTCTATGCACACAAACTACTTGGTTTTCTCAAATGTCACTTTCACTACCATAAGCTGTCTCCAATTTAATTTCAGAATTTGGCAGTACATCCAACCATCCTCACAATAACAGATCTTGCATAACTATGCGAGCCCAAGAACTCATCCCATCCACCCATGGTGACTAAAACTTAGGACATCAGAGGCTTTCTGTTGGGTGATAAACTGCACATTTTAGAGTAACCCTTTGTTGTGACTACCCCAAGACACACCTGTGTAATAATCATGCTGCTTAAGCAGCATCTTGATATGCCACACCTGTCAGATGGATGGATTACGGATGATGCTGGCAAAATCCTCATTAACACAGATTTAAACAAATTATGAACTAAATTAGAGAGAGCTATGCCTTTTTGGTGCATAGAAAAAGTACAGATGTTTTATTTAAACTCGTGAAAAATGAGATCAAAAGGAAGTCAAAGTCGAGTCAATTGATGATAAGTCGGATCTATGGCTGAAGCAGTTAGCTGTCAAAAACTCACTGCTCTCCAATAAAACACCAACATCTATTCCTAGCACACAGCTGTATAGAGTGTTAGCTGTGGAGTGGGCTGGAGAAATAAAAAGCAGAGAACAATTTCAGTGAATGGTATCCACTCTGACGGATGAGTCAGAGAATGAAGAGAGCAGAATTGCTGTGTGTCGGTATCAGTATGTTTGGATGTTATTCATGGTGAAGATCAGGAGAGGCTGTCAAAATCCTGTTTAAAACTTTAGTGTCATAATAGCTCCAGACTGACACTCATCTCTTCATGGATATTATCCAAAACGCAAAGGGGCAAAATAAAGAATTGTATGTTTCTATACATTATGCATTGGATTGAATGTTGATCTTTTAGCCTGTGCCAAGGTGCCAGTTTAAAGAGCTATTTGAAACAAAAAAAATCACCATGATGTGTCAAATAGTGGTAAAATTAATGTGTTTACTTCAATACTACATGCATTAATGCCTTCTTTAAGGTGTATTATGCTGGAATTGTCGATTACTCTTTGTAAACAGAATGGCAAGCAAAAGTTAAAAGTGAAAGCCAACCCCAGGCTATCTTTTGTTTGCTATATTTGTGTTTTTTCAGTATTGTGTCTGCGATTTTTATAGCTTTCCCTTGGATGTGTGGTGCTTATGGACTGGCATCTGGTCACTAACTTTTTATTAAGTCCCAACCTCACCCGTGCGCTTTGCCTAAGAACATCCCAAACAACAACCAAAATAAAATAAGAAATTACAGGCAGAGGGCAGGGTCCATTACTTCTGTATGAGTATATACAATGTTGTTTTTGGGGAAAAAATCCAGCATAGTATACCTTTGTTTATAAATGCTATCTCAGTTATAGTACAAGTGATTCAACACACTCAGAATGCAATTTTTGGACAGTTTTAAGAACCTGGCTTTTTGTGATGCAAGATTTTTGTAGCTTGTGCTGTCAAAACAAATGCAAATCCTCTAACTTAGCATGAACATGACTGGCTTTTCTGAGCTCTTCATAATTTTTCACCTTTTCTGTTGTTTGAAACAACACCTAGACATTGATGAAAATAAGCTTAGCTGAACACTGCTGCACAGGCTCCTGCGTTTATTAGATTTTTTTGCTCCTTGCCTTCCAAGTAAGGGTAAATAAGTGCAAGACGACAACATCTGCCAAGTGCACTCAAATTTTGACACCTGCTCAAATCACCTGAAGGATTAATCTGTCCAGAGTGTGAATAACATAATCATGCTTGGCTTAAATCCACTGCATGTTGCTCTGAGAAAAAAATGCGTATTGCTTAAATGAATAATGATTGTTCTGCTCTAACTGAATTTCCAAACAACTCACTACAATGACAGTTACAAGATTGTGGCAAAGCGAAAGATAATAAACTGTTCTGGTCCAAAAAGCAGTCACATTGATCACATTTACTGTCCAGAGAGCTGGACCATGTTGGTGGTTTATATACTCCACTTAACCCATCACCATTTCCTTCATTAGTCTGGTTAGGCAACCATGTGTGTCGGAGGGTCAGTGTGTGTGTTCGTGTGAGGCCTAGATACGCACAACATCTTGCATTGTGTGTACATCTATATCTGTCCAGGAAGAATGTGTTTGGAGCACTAAAGCCGTGGCTCACTGGGGCCATCTGGGAAGCTGGCTGTTGTAATTAAATTTGATATGAAGGGAGGAAAGGAAAGAGGGAGGTATAAAGAGGTACAGAGGGTGAGGAGAGGAAGGAGAGTGAAAAAGAGGAGAGATAAGTAAGAGTCAGAGGGAGAAAAGGTAAGCAAGGTATGAGGAGGGTTGGGGGATCAGAAGCTGCTCTGGCAGATTTTTGTGCTGGAGGCAAAATTATGGGAGAAGCTGGTTCATGTAAGGACAGATACACACAGACACACACAACCCTGTGCTTCTATCTTTGCGAGGCCCCTTATTGACATAATACATTTCCGAGCCCCTTACCCTAATGTGACAGCGCATGCCGACCATACACAACCAATTTGCATGAGCTCGCCTCCACCCTGCCCCACCTGTCGTTTGTAACTGCATCTTGAGTGGCTGTATTGATTTGAGCACCGTTTAAAATTTTCAAATTGTCACGCTCTCTCTTCAGGCCACCAGCTTGATCATTGCAGGTATCCCAGCATGCTTTGTGAAGCAAATCAGTGGCTTCCAATGCACAATGAATGGGGGGAAATGTCTGGTCATGTAAAGTCCCTTATCAAAGTCCCATGACTCTAAACCTAAACCTAATTCTACCCTGAACCAAAATACTAACTCTTAACCATAGACTGTAAATTTATTGGACATAGCATTGGTTTGTGGACTCCCGTTTGAAATTCGGCCATTGCCATCTTATTTTACTTGAGCCAGGAGTGACCACATTTAGGAAAGAGGCTGGTGCTGTGGAGGAGCGAGGGGTGGATCTGATTATGAAGCCAAGGACACTATCAGCAGACAGCCTGTCACTTTAAAGTGACGCCCCACCCTAACTTTAAGCCTTAATATAATGTAAAGGGGTGAGTTATATAAAAATTCACAACCCCTGCCGTTGCAATGAGGGAAATTGGCTATAGAGAACAAAACCAGTTTTTGTACCAGGCTGTAAATATGCATATTTCTGCTGTTAAGTTGAACATTTTAACATGAGGGTCAATAGGGATTGCCTCACTTCGTGAGCCAGCCTCAAGTGGCTATTTAAAGAACTGCAGATTTTTGCACATCCACGTTGGCTTCATTTTTCAGCCCACTTTCCACTTGTTCTTAATTCTCAAACAGGTCTTGTAAAGGTGAGGACCAGCCAAAATGTCCTCATTCACTGGTAAAAAAATGTTTCAGTTCTCAATACGTAGCAAGTACAAGAAGTAAGGTACATACACATGCTCCAGCTGCAGAGGAATGCTTTGCAGGGTGCCCACTCTGCCAAAATGACAGTTAATCCAACAGATGCTTCCCTATGCTGAGGAAATTAGTTAGCTCTCTGACAATATGCAGTTTCTTTTTTTACATCAAGAATGTGGAGGCAGTGTCAGGCAATTAGCTTGTTAGGCAAATGTTTGAATGAATCAGCAACAAGAAGACAGTTGAATATTTATTTAAGTTTGTTAATTAGTAAGACTTACTGAAAAGGACGTGTGAAAATATGAACGAGCACTGTGTTTTTAATCCACTCTGTCACTCACTAGCTGTGTGTGTGTGTGAGTGTGTCTGTGGTCTCACTTTATTTGAGTCTGTCTTGGCTTTCTCCTCTCTCACACACACAATTGGGGATGCTACACAGTGCTAATAGCAGCTTACAGCCTGCCTGTGTGCTTCTGTTGCCCCACTGCTTGTAATTACAGCAGTGTCAGGTGCACCTAAAGGCCAACGCCATTACTCTGTGTGCCCTGCCGTTTATTTGTGTGGCGCTGGCTGACTTGTCAACTGGCAGAAAGGCCTTTGTTTTGTGTGCGATGCACGACGAATCTACTGTTTTGCTACACCAACAGCCCTTCTTTAAGAATCTGCAAGATAATATCAGACATTTTCAACACTGCAGATAATTTTGTCATTTCCTTGTTATTCTTTTATTCATTTAAGACTGGGGCCCTGACAACCTCGACAAGCGCAGCCCATCTGGCAGATGATATAATTGTAGATTATCTCTAGTATGAGGCTATTGTTAGCATAAGCTCTAAGGCTTGCTTTTTTTCTCTATTATTCTCCCCTACAGTCCTTTGCTGTTTCATGCAAGATATAAACAGTCTTCTTGAGGCACCATGGTTCAGTCAAATAAAGCCACTGAAAGACTAATTCCTTTACATTCATTGTACAAAATGACTAGAAGGATTGTAATTTTGATGAATTATGTTGTATGAATTTTTCTTTGTGTTTCCTCAGGTGGCCTCTCTCGGTGTGACCACCTTTACCCTCTGCGCTCTGTGCATTGACCGATTCCGCGCAGCCACCAATGTCCAGATGTACTACGAGATGATCGAAAACTGCACCTCCACTACTGCTAAGCTAGCTGTCATCTGGATCGGTGCTCTTCTACTGGCCCTCCCGGAGCTCCTCATCAGACAGCTGGTGGCAGAGGACACAGGGATGCCAGACGAGCCTCCTGTTGAACGCTGTATTATCAGGATATCCACCTCACTTCCTGACATGCTCTACGTGCTGGGCCTGACCTACGAGGGTGCTCGGCTGTGGTGGTGCTTTGGCTGCTACTTTTGCCTCCCCACCCTCTTCACCATTGGGTGCTCATTGGTGACGGCGCGCAAGATCCGACGTGCGGAGCAGGCCAGCGTGCGTAGCAACAAGAAGCAGATCCGACTGGAGAGCCAGATGAACTGCACGGTTGTGGCGCTGGCGATTGTCTACGGTGCGTGCGTGGTGCCTGAGAACATCTGCAACATAGTTTCTGCATACATGGCGGCCGGTGTTCCTGAGCACACCATGTCTGTGCTCCATCTTCTCTCCCAGCTGCTGCTCTTCTGTCGGGCCGCTGTGACTCCAGCGCTGCTGCTTCTCCTGTGTCGCCCGCTGGGCAGGGCCTTTCTGGACTGCTGCTGTTGCTGCTGCTGCTGTAACCACGCACCCTCATCGGCCACCGCCAGTGACGATAACGAACACGAGTGCACTACCGAGCTGGAGCTGTCGCCGTTCAGCACGATCCGCAGGGAGCTCAGCAACTACACTCCTGCTGGCTCCAACTGCTAAACTGACATTCCCCATCAGGGATGAAAATTTCACTAGCCAGCTATTGACCTTTGGCTAGCATTTCTCGGACTCGGCTAGGAGAGATATGCCTTACCTAGTCTAGTCACATTTTTTAATGGGTGCATGAATGAAGATGGACACTGAATAATCACATTCTACCAGTGTCCTACATCCTCTACGTTCATTCTTTACAATAATTCTGTACAAATACAGTAACTGTATAACCCCTATTTTTCCAGGAAAGCTAACAAAAAGCAAAATCTTACACTCATGCCCTGGGGTGCTCTTAAAACAGGGTCAGTACATATTTTTAGCAAACCTTCCTGAAACCTTTAAAACTTACAAACCTCCCTTCTGTAGACCTTTTATGCCTAAATATCTTTGGACAGTTTGGATGGCCTCTTAACCTATCTGATGTCTGGTTCCTGACAAGAGGTTGAGTCAGGGTTATTTCTCCAGATCACCCGATTCTGAAGCAGAAAAACACAGGCCTCATGCTATAAGTGGCAGGTAAAGGTAATAATATTTATACTGTACAATGTACATAGGAAAATGATTGTACAGACTATGTCACAAGATGTGTTAAAATTAATAATAATGATATGTGTATTTGGCACCTATAAATAATATTGATGTATGGGAAACTGTACTTAAGGGAGAATAATCAATGCCAATCACCTCCTAAATGAGTCACAAATTATGGGGATGTGGCTAATTAATCATAGAGTGCAACCTTGTATAATAAGTCCAATACAGCATCCAGCTAAACATGTGGGCTGACACTGCCTATAGAAATACAGGACTCAATTTACAGACGACATCAACTGTAAATGTACAGTTCGTGTAATGCTGCACACATGGGAACAAGGCTTATAATAATTAAAGTAGCGCAGGGTGTCTCTGCAGTAATGACAGTTTGCAAGAGGAAAACAAAGAGGGGAGAACGGATGTACACACCAACACACCAACACTTACACTGTATAATAAAAAAATATCCAGGTGACTCAAAGATAACTGGGCTGGTCTCAGAGATACACAAACATGGACTTGAGTGGAATTAAAAGGTTGGGAACGGACTAATTGAAACCACATTAGCGCTGAATGGAGTGGAATGGAATCGAATGAAACACTCCAGATTAAATTGAATGGAGTGAATATGAATAGAGTGGGGAAGTAATGGAGCATAACACCATGGAATATACTGTAATTGAAAGTGATGGACTCAGCGTGGACTGGACTGAAAATAAATATCTGCACTACACTGTTGTATCATGTTACGCCTTACACTTTGGGCTGTATATACTGTACACTTTCTTTGGTGCTCTTATGATGAATGCGCTGTAAACAACAAATCCATCGGGTCGACTTAGATTCACAAGTAATTGAGCTGCACACTTTTGTTTTTGGTCAAGAGGACAGATTGCAGTTTTGTGCGTGGAATACATAAGCAATGGTTGGGTAAAAGAAGAAAAAATCAATGAAGAGTTTCACCGAGACGTAGTTCACAGAGATCGCCTGAGTCTTTGAAAATAAATGCTGTCTTTATTAATAGTGATGGTTGTTTGACACCTACACTGCAAGTGTGGTAGCACTTTATTTTACAGTGCAGTAATTACTCAGTGTTTACTAGGCACTGATAAATGAAAAGCTAATTACTTGTAATCAACATTAGTGACCTGAACAGATGCATTAAATAACTAGTGTCTATATATTCTACTTTTTACATTGGTGCAGAAATATAATTTCAGGTAGTTAGTTCTGTTATGTAACATGTTAACATATCAGTCATCTAGGTAATTAAAGCATATTAAATTATTATCAGAAAAAAGTGCTAATACTGTATATTTACATTGTAAATACAACTGCTGGACCATAATTAAAAAGGGAATTATATATTTGTACCAGTAATCACTGCAAAGGCTGTAGTAAATACAAAATAGCTTTTTCATTTTCAACACGCAATTATACGACTGTAAAACAAAGTGCTACCACAAGGGGATAAATTAACTTGAAGGCAAGACTGTGGTTGACCGTTTGCTGAACCCCTCCCCTTAACAGTAACTGTCCAGTCACAACTCAGCAGCCATAACAAGGTCTGGTGAAAATGGAGAAAGATCTGATTGCATCTGTGGCAGCCTCCTGTATAGATCATTGGTTTAGGTAGGACAGGAATGCTCCTGTTTGTGCATTTAGTTGTCATGGCGATTTAACTCACTTTGTGTCAAATCCCTAAATAATTTTACCATTATTTGTGAATTTGATTACAGTAAAATTCCTTCGTGTTACATTAACATGAATAAAATGTAACAGGAAACAGAGGTGGAAGCGGGCCTCAATTAATTCTTGTGAAAGTTGCTCAGCGGCATGTTAAGCAAAAATTGCTCTTTATGTACGAAATTACCTGGATCTTCTACGTTATGAGGCCATAGAGCAAGCACACTAGGGACTACTATGGCCAAGTGCGGCCAGCGTGTAATGTCCACCAGCTAGCGTCAGTCATTTTGCTGGGGTTGTGACGCAAAAAAAACTGATTTACAGGCATCTTTTGGCCACTATGTAAAATTGGCTTCAATGTCCAGCACTGTTGCTGTTATCTTGGTTTGAAATGCACCAATATTTTTTGTCTGGCTTTGAAAAACATTTCTTTAAACTGTTGCCATGAGCTGAGTAGAGCTTCCTGTCCTGTGCACACCAATGATCTATGTGCAGCTGCAGTCACATGTAGCATACCTTATAACAGGGACATGCAACTTTACTCTTAGTCTTTTAGCAAATAATCATGTATGAAGCCATCAAGTGCATATTTAAGACCCAAGATACAGGGTTCTTGTTTTAAAAGGAGTCAGAAACAAAGATTAAAAAGTCAGCTGGAGACAGTGAGCTGCTGATGTTAGCTAAGTGAGCTAGCTTCAGTTGATAAAAGGCTCCAGCATGAGTTTTAATTTCACCTGGAAAAATCAATGGGTGCAAGCAAGAAATTAAAGTCTGCCTTTGTCTTTATCTGTCTGAAATGAAGGACCCATGGTGTCAATAGTTACTAATGACTTGGAGAGCTATATCTGCCACTGTTATCTTGTAAACTGCATATGTGCCATGCGAGAAGGGCCAGAAGGGGCAGGGTCTTGCTTCTTGACCTCAAATACCCTTTGCAGTTTCATTATTTGAGTTTTAAGGAGAACCAATGAAATGTTTTTCACAGTGTAAAAATTTACAAGTGTATTGTACTGTAAATCTGTTTTCTTATTCCTACCAATCAGACCTGGGTCAAAACAAGTTTCAAACCGTGCTTACAGCTCATTACAGTGCAGGTAATTGAGGTTACACAGGCCAAACATTTGGTACTATGGTATTATGATAAAGGAAATGACACTTTTATTTTACTGACTTGTAAACTCCATAAAAAATGTATTTCTTTAAATATTCATTTAAAAAAATAATGGTGTTGAACTCTGTGATGACCCAAGTGTGATGCTCATTGGTATACTGTATATTGCGATGAATCTTTTGCATACGATTCTGCACTGCCAAACACCTTCTCTCTCTGTCTGTCTCTTGTGCTCTTGTGGTAGTAGCACACTATCTCTGGGTGTCTCTCTCAGCTTGGAGGTCAGTTTGCCCTCAGCTCCATCAATACAGGAGGAAGAACTTCACTACAAAATATAAATCACAAATGGTTTGACAGCGCCCAGGGAGAATCATACTAAAAATATATACGCATAGTGAGAAACTGTGGCTAAAGGGTGTTTTTTTTTCCTGCCATGGCTGGAGGCAGCAACCTTAATGAACTACAGTTTATGAGCTCCAAGAGATCCAGGTGGATGTAGCCTCTGGTTGGAGCCGCCTGCAGTTCTTCAAGTTAATAGAGGAAATGGGCAGAAACACAGCCGCTCGGCAACACAATGCCCTGCAGTCTGTTTGACAACTCTTTTTATTACCATCACTATCAGGCTATTGTGGGCCAATGTGTAAACCTTTCTCAGTTTATATGACCTCACACCAACCCAGTTTCCACCATTTCAAACTTTTTGTTTTTGTCTGTTTCTGTGAGCCTAAGTCTGAATTCCCCTCCTGTTTTTTGATGCAACCCAAGTGTAAACTGACCTCCTCCATCTGATTCTCTTTTTCTGCATATTTCTGGGAGTATAGCTCATTCTAAGTGGCTCAGTGTGTAGTGACGTGGTTCAAACTATTGATGAAGTGATTCTTGTAAATCAGTCAGTGAGACGTTTATTCTGAATTTTGTGAGTATCCTCTTCACTCTGAGCAAATTGTGTCTGTATTTGATACCTGAAAATGTAAGCACACGACCACTATTGTCTCTGAGTCTAGTCACTGGTTTCTAAATAGCTTTTTATATAGCCAAAAAAACTGTCCCTTTGTTTATCAAAGAACTTTATCTTGAAAACTGTATATTAAAATCCTAAATGTACTATTACTGCTGTGTTGGTTTGTTGTGTGTATTCAGGTCATCTTTGTCTGTAAAATTGTTTCTTTGATGAGAGCATACCAAAGGAAAGTTGAGCGTTAGAGTGTCATCATGTTTAATCACTTGACTGAAACATAAGTCTTTATAATCCAAATATCTCCTCCAGCATATTCAAAGCAAAGAAGTAATCCAGCCTCTTGGCTACATACCAAAGGGTTGTTGCCATGGATATAACTGATGTCAAAGGCGCACTCTAGCAATTTAATATTGCTGCGCCATAAAGTTGGGAGACTTGGGAGAAAAGGATTTAAAAAGAATGGTCAAAATCAATTCAGCAGAGGCCGAGAGATCCTGACTTTGAGTCTCTAGTTTGGGTCGGGCTCCAAAACATTAGATCCAACAGTTCCCATACTGTAAGACATTACAATTGTTATTTTCAGATGTTGCTCATGTTGCTGATTTTTTTTGAAATTTTTTTACAGTTTGTGTACTTCATCATCAGTTGGTATTGTTTTATGAAAGCTTGAATTATAGCGCATTAAAGTTTACACATTTTTCAAAGTTACATTCATCACCTAGTGTTGCTCACTTTTCACACCTGTAGGATCACTTGCACTGTTGCTTCTTAGGTCTACTATTCAGGATTTTACGCTGACATGAACGGATTACTGAACAGCCCTAAGCACAGGCCCAGGGGCCCAAAGTGTCAGGTGCCTCCGCTGGCGTTCACCTGCAAAATGTCACTTAAACGACCACATACTGACCAGAAAGACCAAATAGATTCAAAGGAACTACAAAGAGACAGAAAACAACCGCAAAAGAGGCAAAACAACCACAAAGACACAAAACCACAAAAAAGATGGAACAACAAAGAAATGTGGAACAACAAGGAATGAGGCATAACCACCACCAAGTCAAGTTTCTTGCACCTCTGTGGGAGAGGTGGGGGACCTTTTGCACATCTGTGCCCAGGGGCCCATTGTCTTATAATTCGCCTGTGTACGCATAATGCATTCACTTCAGAAAAAAAATCTGCAATTGCTTTTTCTGAATTCCTGACATTATTATCTCAGATTTCTGAGAAAGGTTTTCATGACAACGCTTTTGTTTTTCTGTTTAAACAAGATAATTATACAGTAAACTGTCTTTGTTCTATAAACAAAAATCTCAGAGCTGGGATAATAATCTCATTAATTCAGAAAAAACAAGAGCAGATTTTTTTTAAACTCTGGTCAGACAGTGCTTTTTGCAAATGCTCTTTTTTTTATTGTTGCTCGGCAACCACCGAATCACCTGTCCTTATCTTAAAAATGGTTTTGCTCTCAAGTAAACTTACAGATCTGTGCCGTAAAATCTGCATAGTAAATGGAGAAGCTGAGAGCATTTAGGGATTGGACACAGGGAAACAGAGATCCATATGGGTACACGAGACCCCTGTACATTTGTCATACATGCTGAAATTAGCTATAGAGACCAAAACTGTTTGTACCGCTGTTTGCATGGTAATTCCTGCTGGAAAATTGGGCATTTTAACATAGAGGTCTATGGGAACTAATTCGCTCTTGAAACTTTGGCTTCATTTTTAAGTCTCAGAGGATGCTACTTGGGTAAAATGTACAAAGTATTTGAGGCGACAATTTGTTTATATATGTCTTGCTTAGGGCAACGATGAAAATGAGCTAAAAACTAGACACTCCCACTTATCATCGCTATCACAGAGGGCCCGCATCTCAATTCATTTGATCGGACAGTGAGAAGAAAAGCCAATGATGCCAAGCACTTTTCTGCTCCAAGATGAAGTTTTTTTCAAATCAAGGCGTTCAGGGTGCTCCTGCAAAAACACAAGCTGCAAAGAATAGAAAAAGGCGAGGCGTCGCTCAGCAATGCAAAAGCAGCGAGCAAAATGCACTACTCTCATTGGACACTATTACAAAAAGGCAGCTAGAATGTGCTCTGTTGGTTCGGGGGCTTACACTCCTATAGAAATGACTCTGCAACATTAGAGATAAGCCAACATGATGATACATGGATGGACAGTTGACACAGTAATTGAATGGTTTTGGTAACGATCCAACCTGTGTCATGTCATCACAACCAAATACTATACTACTATATACTTATTTATCTGCTCTGGAGGCCTGGCCTGCAAACTGGTAATGAATGAGCCAAATTGTGCATCAGTGTATAAACTAGTGTGCAACTTCATTTGTCATAACAAAAAAGGATGAGAAACAGTGACGCCACAAAGATTTTTAAATATGTGAACCTGTAATCGTAATTCTGTAATGTATAAAAGAGGTATGCAGTTTCACAGTGCATTAAGGGAACACACTTCACTACAGAAATTAAAGTGAAGTTTCCTTTTGAAACATGAAGAAAAACATGTTAAACCTGGTCCCTCTTTGGGAATAAGTCTCAGTGTGTGTCCTCATGTCCTGGTTTCCTCAAGATCCTCCCACTACAGCTGTACCATAGCAAAAACTGTCTTCATTTTTCTTCCTCTTCACATCACAGAGGACCCTTTAAAATATTCATCAGCGATGTATCACTGTGCTCTGTTCTCCAACACATCCTACACACCCTCTCCCTCTCTCCTCTCTGTTGCCTTCTCTTTGTCTGTTGCATCCAAAGTGTTATACAATGATGACGCTAGTATCCGACGTCCTGGGTCTGTGTTTGCGATAAGGATATAGAACAGAACTGTTTATACCTCCTGTAACAGAATTAGCTATCGTGTTGGAGCACTGAGCAGATGCCAGAAAGCTTCTGCAACCACCAAAGACGTCTTGCTCGGTCCCCCAGAGGACGCCTCTCACTCCCACTGTTGTGAGGAGGTGGTCTCTGTCATTTTCTCTCTATTTTCTTATTGTCTCACGTCAAAGCCAGAAAGTGGGGAGTTGGAGAGACGTGGGAACGTAAAGAAGAAACAGGCCAGAAGAGAAAAGGAGATGCAGACTTTGTCAAAACAACAAGTTTGTGTTGTGACGTTCAGCAGAAAGACGGCAAAGAAAAGCATCACTCACCCTCACAGATCTGAAAAAAAAACATTATCAAACTCATATTCAAATATATATTCTACTTGAGGTTAAGTTCTAAGGTTGGTTTAAGTTCTTTAAAGGGACAGTTCACCCTAACATCAAAAACCCATATTTTCCCTTTTACCTGTAGATCATTTTGCTGTGAGTTGCCGCATGTTGGAGATGTTGGGCGTAGAGATGTTTGCCTTCTCTCCAATATATATCCTATATATTGGAGAGAAGGCAGACATCTCTATGGCTGATATCTCAAACACTTGGCAACTCACACCAAAACAATCTAGATAAATATTACTACAGTTAAGAGGGATTTTCAGGGGAACTGTCCCTTTAACAACCCGAGAGCCTCTACAGGACACACACAATGTATTAAAAAGACACATCAAGCATTTGTAACACCATTTTAAGAGTGTGAAAGGCATTTGGAAAGTGTTATTTTAAGCACACTGTTGTGAAATCAACTGCTCATTTTGCACTTTGAATCAAATCCACCAACTATCTGTCATTTAACTCTCCGACAGAAAATGAGGAAGCCCAATTGTGAAGCGTCTGATGAAAAAATGAGGAATTGTTCACTTTGAAATGCACCGCAATTCAGGCTTTTATCTGTTCTCTCTCTATCTCCTCCCTCCAGTCTCACAAGAAACACTCTGTGTGTGTGTGTGTGGGTGTGTGTGGGTGCCTGTGGTTGGGTGGGTGTGCGTGTAACCCAGCCCCAGAAAAGCTGACAGGCGATGTGCCACTCATCGTAGTAATTTCCCCAAAACAGTTGGCCTCCTGCCAGTGCACTCGCTCACGCTCAATCAGCCTCAATCAGCAACATACTTCTGAAAGTGTCTGCAGCCCCGACTGTGTGTGTGTGTATGTGGCAGTGCGTGTGGCTGTTTATTTGTCTTTTTGTTGTTTCTTTATGCGATTGTCTTCAAAAGCATGTTTCCCCCTAATTCAGCTTCCTATTGTAGAGCAGTCTTTTCATGATCAAACAGTGAGAAGTTCTGATCCATCATTTTCACTGTCACTTTTACATCTCTTTCATTGTGCTTCTATTTTCAGGCTCTGGAGGACCAGTTCTAGGCCTTTATTACTGCTATACAACAATATACAGTAGTGTTGTCACATTGTTCACATTGTAGGAACAGCCGTGTCACACAAATGTTTGACATCTGATTTCTATGACAAACAAAAGTCTTGACAAGCTGCCAGAAAAGAAAATGATAAGCTGTTGTTGCTAGAAAATTAAGTACACAACATACGATCCAATTTGCCTGATAATGGAGAAAAAAGTTCCCTTTTTGATTTATAAATATTTACTGGCAAAAAATACAGCAATTATTATATCCACCAGGCATAAACCTGCAGGGGATCATATGTGTGGGTGTGTGTATCTCTGTGTCTGCAGCTAATCTCGCGAACTACTGGACCAGTTAGCCTAATATCCTTGTACTAATTCATGACTGTTTGCTTAGGGTACTATAATGGTTGCAGTGATTCACAATTGTTGAAAAAAATTCACACTAATTATATATGATATGATCAACTATAATCAGGCACATTACAAGATGATTTAGTTCATGTGTTTTGTCATCACCACCATCTTGACTGTAAAGGATGCAGGAGGTAAAATTCCACCAGACACACATTCTTTTTCTGTCCAACACATGGCAATATACCACACAATACCACATACAGTGCCTGGTAGCAGGAGAAATCGATCTGTTTTGTGCAACATGTCGTTGTTCCAAAGGGCCATGTATTTGTATTAGCTTCTGGGGTGCTTTTGAAACGTGTTGAAAATGTGAAAATTGTATATTAAGGAATAAAATGAGTCGGACGATAAGGTTCGGTAAAATGACAGAATTTAAGTTGGGAGCGTCAGCTGCCAGTGATAAGGAATGGATAGGGTTACTCTTATGAGGTGACTGGTGACTACATGTGTCCATGACTGACCACTTTTCTTCCAGTAAGCTAAACACACTATTTATTTTTGGCTAGATGACATCAAAAGTCATCTGATCTCATCTGAGTATTCAACCAGTGATGATGTACCATTTGTTGAAGTATTGTTGCTGATGTGTAAAATGCTGTTACAGTATTTTCTGATTTTCAGTGTATAAAAAGGAGACAGACTGTGGCTGCTGCTGAGGGATAATAGACTGAGGATAGAGGAAAGATGGCTACCACTGTTGCTGACAACATATTTATCTGCTCAGTTTTTAGGTTGTATATAACATCAAAACACAGTCCCCAGTCCCTCTATAGCTTGTGTAATCTTGTACATATTTGTTGTTTCCATCCATAGAGGGGGAAGTACTTAAAGACTATTTTGAAATTGCTGTTCAAAGATTCTTCTTCTCGCTGCAGGTTTCAATGTTTGTTCAGACACACTCCCACCTTTCTGTTTTTCTCCAAGTGTAACTGGGCATTTATTAAAAACAGGAAGTCCCAGCCAAGCAATCTGGCCGGGCTAGGTTTTTCTGGCTGTGCTTTATGAATGGTTGCTAGGTAACCAGGGAGTTAAGTTACCATCTTTCTAACTCTCTCTTTTTTTTCCTTTTTCTGTTGTTTACCTTGCATTGACACAGATCAGCCATTCAGGAGCCAACCATTAGTAACCCTTTAAGAGAGGAATCCTAGCTGTTGGAAAAGTTTGGTCACAGTTTCTCAGAAGTATTGCAGTATTAAGCTGCAGCATTTACTGGACTAATATGTATGTTTCTATATGTTTGACAGGCTAATTATAGTGATAGACTAACAGAAAATTATCCCCCAAATCTGCAGCTCTCCTCAGTGTTTTAGTAGAGCATGAGACTTATGGCCACCTTTCATCCTGGGGATGTCAGAAAACATATTTTGGACAAAGAGAGATCTGTGGGATGCCTTCGGGATGAAAGGATGCTGTAAACTCAGTATCGGCATGTCAGAGGACACATCCTATTTTTACCCCGATTAAGCTAGATTGTGGAACACAAATTCATGTTAAAATCGGCAGGAGAAGAGCAAATTCATGTAAGCAGCTGGTGGCCGTAACTTCCAGCATTAAAAGAATCCTAATGTTGCACTGGGTGTATGAATAGGTAACTTTACATATACATGTCCTTTCATGTTTTTAGTTTTCTCAACTGCCCCCAAATGACCAAAAAAAAAACCAAAACCCAACAACAAAAAAAAACCAGCTGACATTGATTTAAACTGGAAAATAAATTGTCAGAGACAAAATCTCTGAATTTGCACCTTTTGAAAAAAAAATACAGGAATTTGAGCTTTTACAGTTTGGGCATTTTGAAAATAATGCTGATTAGAGAAATTTAAAAACTTTGACTTTTATCTTGTTCTTCATTCTACTGATCTGATTGCAGAAATACTAGAGGCAATGAAGAAGGCAGCTATTAGAAAGAAATCAAATTTTGCCATGTAGCAACCTTTTCTTTTCACATCAATCTCACTTGCAGGCCTACAGAACATGAATGCAAAAATAAGCAGAAAATCATTTAGTGGTAAGAGGGCACACACACATGCACACATACAGTGCATTCAAGCACATACTAGGGTTTATATTACATGTCAGTATTTACTAAGTGAGACTTTTCATTTTCAAGATTGTGCTATAGTGCAACGATATATTGAGACTGTCCATTGGGAACTGCTCAGTAATATCCCTCCCTACCTCTTACTCATCCTCCCACTCCCTCTCTTTCTATACCTTTTTTCCTCCTGCCTCTCCATCCATTCATTTCTCATCTTTTCCGAGCTCTGTTCTGCCCTCTCATACATTTTAATGGCAGCAGTTTGATCTGGCTGGTCAAAA
Organism: Plectropomus leopardus; assembly: GCF_008729295.1. Lineage (NCBI taxonomy): Eukaryota > Metazoa > Chordata > Actinopteri > Perciformes > Serranidae > Plectropomus > Plectropomus leopardus. The sequence goes on from NC_056484.1 coordinate 13,715,100, forward strand.
AACATTCAAATGCGTCTGCTCGTGTTGCATAAATACATAATTTAGCAACACAAGTCAACTACTGTTCAGTGTTGTGGAAAAGACAAGATAAATATTTCACTTTCTGATGAGTGGTTAGAATGGGATTTAGTCAGAGATGAGATGCTGAGTCGTGTGTGGCTGCCAAACCTAAGAAGTGTTTTTCTTTTTTAAATGCAACAGAAAACCACTGTTGAATGACTGTTCATCACATCTCTTGCCTTCAATTTTACAGGCGCATGAAAATTGTCAGCAAAAATGATGCTATTCAGTTACTAACTGCAACACAAAGATGTCTAAAAAATACATTAGCTCTATCCTTCCATTTTTCACTTTTTATCAGGGTCACGTTAAGCGAGGTAGCCCATATGTCCTCTGACTTTCCCCCAGTCACGTTCTCCACCTCCTCCTGGGGGATCCAAAGGCATCCCCACACCAGATGGGATATATGACTCCTGGAGCGTGTTCAGAGGTCTCCTCTTAGTTGTATGTGCCTGGAATACCTTCACAGGAGAGGACTCCTGATCAAATACCTGAACAACCTCAAAAGGCTCTTTTCAAAACAGAACAGGAGTTCTTCTAAGCCCAGTTCCCTCAAGATATCTGAGCTCCTCAACTCTAGATGTGAACATAGCCCAGACACCTGCAAAGGAAGCTATTTTTTGGCCATGTTAGCAGTGTAGCTTAAGGTATGGCAAAGTCAGTAGTTTTGTCAATCAATCAGTCACTCTGTTGGTCTTTTTCTACAGTCCAGTTGCTAGAAGAAAGTGTTGGCATTGTACATTTCTGCAAACCGCAGCAGTGATAGTACCATCAAAACCGGGTGTGTTAAGCGAGACGCTGGCGGCATCCAGCAGTGACTGTGACAACAAAATTCCCTTTTTTTAGCAAGACATCTACAGTGCTTCCAGCAGTGATTGTGCATCCAAATCCTGGTGTCTATTATTGCTATATTGCCATTTCCTGCTGCGACTAACATCAAAACGTGTTTTTTATTAAGACATTGGCAGAGTTTCAAACAGTGATTATGCCACCAAAACCTGGTGTCTTCTGGTGAGATACTGGTACATTTCCAGAAGTTATTGACAAGCAAACATGATTTTCAGCAAGACGTTGCTGCATTTCCAGCCATGATTGTGCTACCAACAGCTGGTGATTTTTACAAAGACATTGACAGTGCCTCCAGTGTTTATTGTGCCACCAAAACCTGGTGTCTTTTAGTAAGACATTTCTGCATGTCCAACCGAGATTGTGCCACCAAAAGAAGGTGTTTTTCAGCGAGTCATCTGTGGCTTTTCCAGCAGCGATTGTGCCACATAAAGGGAGTGTTTTAAGCTAAAGTCCTTTCCTAACCGAATGAATTTGTTTTTGTGCCTAAATATAACTACACATTAATCACATTCTTGTTGAATCATGAAGAAATGCAAAGTTTCGATGTATCCATTACATAAGAACACAAAAATGTTATGTTTTGCAGAAATTTACAAAACCAACATTTATTCTCCCACATGGCAGATTGCCTTAACTTTGCTCAGTAGAAATGCACTAATGTGTGCTCATTGGTTGATCAGTTTTATATATACATCTTAGTAGGCTTGTCAGTTCTATTAAACTTTACATTTTCCATGTTTACAGCACAATTTCTCTTTTCCCTGAAATGCACCACATCTGATTCGTTTCAACACTCGAGCATTCATTCTCCATCTATTAAACATTTCATGCAAAACAAACATCAAACACACCTTGAAAACCTTCATTCTTCAGTGTGCAGTGCAGTAAAACCCTTACACAGACGAGCACATACACAAAGATGGATCAGGTCACACACACGCGTCAGTCATCATGTTTATGTATAAGAAAAAACCAGTCGAGATGTGACTCAGTGGGTCGAAACCTCATCTCCTGCTCATTTCCAGTCTCTGTGAGTCGGCATGTCAGTTGGATGTAAGTTAACACGGATGAGAGCGAGGGCACGCTGTGTCACTCAGCGCAGTGTGTCTTTTGATTGTCTCCCTTTTTTCAGCTTAAGACAATCTTCCTGTCCCTTCACTCTAGGCCTGAACTGAAAAATGCACTTCTAAGAAGAATATTAGACCCCTATCTTTACTTTTGTTGTTTTAGTCATATGCAATGCAAGCTTACTAAGATTTTAATGTCCTTGTTGTGTCGGGTAATGCTTTTTATTACTGTTATCTGCATTTTTCAGATGGGTGTTTTTTGAAAGGGAAGGAAAGCGTTGTGATTTAAAAATTATTTTTTATTAGTAAATTTTTATGAGAATGAGACTTTTAACCTCATTCCATTAGTGCATTTTGTGCATGTGGTCAGAGGAGCAACTGCTGACAAAGGGCAAGAGAAAATGTACAACAAAAGTCTGTGCTACAGCCATTAATATAAAATACGACAGATGGGTCATAATCTCCATACTTTTGTGTGCACAGCCACCTACATTCTTGTGGCACCTGATTACTCTTGTTGCTATGGATACTATTCAACACTAAAACCAGCACATCTCATGCCAATTAAAGATATATTCAAGTTACCTCGACTCAAGGCACGTTTGCCTCAAAATCCAGTTCCCTCTGTACCAGTGCAGTCTCTTCCTCCATGTTTGATATGATATAATAATATTTGCTTTTAATAAAAAAGGCCATTAAATCCATATTGTTCCAACAACATAACATTTTTTCAAGGATTTAAAGGCCTGTTGCATACAGAAAAACAAACAATGGATGCAAAAAGTAAGACGTACATAGTATATCATACGTGCATTAAATGCAATGTGCCAGAGGACACAATTCGCCATCCTGATGATGATGATGTGAAGAAGCTTTTTCTTAGTCTCACTTTGTTGGGCTTGTGGCTAAACAGGAAGTGTTTGCCAGAGTAGTAGAAGCTGGATAGCCTATTGCAGGGGTGGTAAGGGTATTTCAGAATCCTACTGATTCTGGCTCTGCACCTCACAGTGTCTAAGTCCAGCAGAATGGGAAGTATAGACCTGATGGTAAACTCGGCCAAGAGAAACACTCTGACTGGTTGTTTTTTTTCAGTGCCAGAAACACAAGAGAAAAAGGAACATTGGAGGAGGAAGAGAACTTAAGAAATACAGTACATTTCAAAGAGCAAGACAGTTTACAGGTTTAGAAAGAGGTTAACAGCATTAATGTTTTGGCTTAGATACAGTGATGCCTTTTTTCCACCATACTTAGCAGATGTATGCATGTGTTTGTTTTTAATGCTGGGAAATTAGTTTAAAATAGGCAACAGACTCTTTTCCCATTGCCAGTAACCACATGCTCTGCAGTAGTCAAGTATGCCTTATTGTTTTTGAATTTTTTCAAATGTGTCACATTTGATGTCACGTACAGGCCAGAAATCTTTTTTTTTTACTTCAGTTTTTTTTAATTCAGTCTCTCTTTCAAACTCTGCACCTACTAAATTTTGAACAAACTTCGACTGCTGCTTGATCAGTGATGGACAGTTTTTGTGGTGGCACATCATTGTATCACACTGGAAAAGGAACTAAAATAAGCACATCCATTGCTATAGTGTTATATTTTCATCAATGCCGATCAGAACCGATCAGAGCAGGAGCCGTTAAATACTCGTGATTAACAGAGTAATTCGTCCCAGGAGTGAATTCCAGTTGTGACCTCTCCCAATAAATACACAAGCTTAATGTCAGTGGGTGTTAGTGGGTTTTTTGTCCAGTGGTACAGGAGCCAGAGTCTTTCTACAGACTTTGACATAGGCCCTTTTCATGTAGCATAAGTTTTTATAGAAATACTTCACCTGCAAAATTATCATTTGTATATTAACTGCTCTCTTGATATAGTTTTTCTGTAAACACGCACCTCCTGTACTTCAATTCATCATTCATTTTTCTCCATTTTTGGACTCTTTGTTCGCCGTGGAGGCATACCAGATAAACAGACTTTTTCTTCACAAAATTACTGCAACTCCAGGTGTGTAATTGATATTCCTTCAAACTATTCCATGGTCAAGCACCAGATGAACTGAAATCATATTGGACTGAAAATGACAACAAAGCTGCAATTTTGTTTCTATTTAAATGTCAAAAGAGTGTCAGTGTGCATATAATCTTATTGCTCAATATGTTTCTCATACCACAAAGACCCATGTCTTACAGATAAATACTCTTTGCTTGATGACAGAATTCATGAACCTTAGGGAAAGGAGGAGTGGACTGGTCTAGCTTTCTTTGCGTTGTCATTCATTTCTAGGTCACTGGGAGAGCTGAATGCTTGGCTGAGCTTGAGACGTGTTCAATGAAGGATCTCCACATCACCATTCCCATGTGTGTGGACGTATATGCGTGTGTGTGTGTGTGTGTGTGTGTGTGTGTGTGTGTGTGTGTGTGTGTGTGTGTGCAGTGAAGCAAAGGACCTTCACCCCAAATCCAAAAGGCACGCACACTCACACATAAATCTCTCTGATGCACATTCGACTTTTCAGTTTTCATGTCATCACACACACACACACACACACACACACACACACACACAGCACCTATCTGCCTTCAGTGCAGTAAAGTGTGGTCTTTCTTTACCTGCTTTCTCTCCATCTCAGAGCTTTGAGCTGCTACTTTTTTAAAGCACTGCGGCTGATGGGGATCCGTTTCACTTCAAAGGTCTTTTCTCCTCCCTCCTCCTCCAGGGCCGCAGCTGAGCTAGTGGTCAGCACATTGGGGACAGCCTGTTAAAGACATGGAATGGTGGACGGTGACTGAAAGAGTCATTGGTATATAAGATCTGCTAGCGTTGCATTTCAAAGCTCATACACTGCAAACATAAATGTTCATCCTGAGTGCAAGACACACTGACACTTTTTGTGTTCTGTCATGTATACAGCAGATTGCATTTGCTAATGTGAATTCTGAAATCGTATTTTCTTGAAACAAGAACAGATTCTTAAGATGAGTTTTAAACATGTAACAAGATTATTTTACACAGTGATGCACATGTATTATTTATTGAAAGAACATTTGCCTACTCCAGTTTGAGATGTTTCAGCCTGTTTCTTTCCTCCAGCAAGGCACAATACCACATTTAAATTCTGGCTGCAAATGACGGAAGGCCAGAGAGCAAGTTAAATATGCAACCCTTCAGCAGACAATAGTGGCTTGGCTCGTTGTACAGACACTGTAAGGTATTTGAATTTCTACTCAGCTGAGATTTTATTGATTCTTACGTTGAGAGAGCCTCAGACCAAAATGAGATATCTGCTGAATGACAAAAACCCTTCCTCAAATTCATTGATATGACAAACTAGAGGCAGACAATGTGAAAAAAGAACAAAAAGTGCAAAAAAAAACCGATGTTTAATGCTTATTGTTCTTTTACATACGAGAAAATTGGATTACACCAGGATTTTGTGAAAGAAGACGATTTTGTTTTCCCCCAAAAATGCTTTCAGTCCTGCCAAAATGTTCAGAGCAGTTTACATTAAGCACAGCTCAGAAGATTCTTCCAATTATAGAAAGTGAAGAGAAAAATTGGGATAAAATGCAAATGAGCTGCTGAATATGCTCAAAGCACACCATATATATGTGGTTAAACATCAGTGTTGTGCTGCTAGCCGTTTTTAAAGGACTGGTGTGTAAGATTTGGCGACATCTAGTGGTGAGGATCGCACAATGCAACCAGCTGAAACTTCTCCCATGTTCTAAGTGTGAACTCCTGGGTAGGATTCTTTCAGTGTTTTAAACCAGTAAAAACACTAAAGAAAGTAGTTTCACATTACAAATTAGTGTTTCTCCAATGCTATTTGGCCCGTCCCAGATAGGTGGCGAGCCCAGCGCCTGCTTATGTGGGCTGACCTTTTTTCTCTGATAACTTGAGAAAAAGAGAAAAGTACTTATATTCAATTTCTGTTAATATAGACCCCTCTAAATCCTATACACTTGACCTTTAATATAACATTAACCAGCAATTTCGAATGTCAGTCTTTTGTAGTTGTGAAGTATTTGTAACTGGGCCCTTTAGTTATATAAAACAGTGATATGAATTTGACCTTGTTTAAATGATGGAAAGGAAAGACAATTTTGTACAAGAGGAACTAAAATAAACTACCTTGAAATGTTCATTCTTTTGGCAGATTATCCTTGTTTAGCTCAGAGCGTAGGCACCATGAGAGCTTTGTCTGGTTTAGCTCCAATTAGGCTGTCCTATTTGAGATTAAGAGATCAGAGGAGAAACTCCCCCAATATCCCCTGGTTTTATGCCACAGGCTCACTAGGTTGTGCACGAAATCTCTCAAGACAAAAGATTCTGGAAAGCCTCTTAGAAGTAAGTGACAGTCAAGGTTCGTTCTGACTGCATTCAATTTAGGGCCCTGCATGTTTTTCTAAAGACACGGTTTATTGACGCACCTGAATGGAGCTGAGCCATTGTTCATGTTATGAGTTACACCTGTGCTTTGCTTGCTATGACAGCTCACAGTGCTGTGAGACAGGCTTTTTGGCAGCGTGGCTCCACCTGAAGAGCAGACAGCACACCACCTGCCACTGTATGATAATCTAATTACTTATGAGCCAGTAACCACTTCATCTTGAACATAAAAGTGATTACTGTAATCAGCTAGAATCCAGTAGAGTTACACTGTCTGCTACGTGCTAGTTTAAGTTTATGTGAAAACTGTAAACTTTTCCCCCTTGTGCTTTCAAGTGATATTGTTGTTGGTGCCCCTGTTGTACAGACAATCAGTTCAGTTTCCACAGTTACTTCACTTGTTCCGCCCTCCGTCTTTTTCACTACCAGTAACTGCAAAGAACTTACATTAATACTCTCTGGTAACTGGGCATAGCTACCAAAAGCTATCGGGGAAAACTAAAGCACTATCCTCCTCCTGTTTTGGTAAAGAATATTCACTGACAATCTCTTTGACCCCATGAGGGTTATGAGGTATGACACGTGCAACGTGGTGAGTTACAGCAGACAGCACTAGAAATAAAGTGGTCGTGTACGCTCAGGTGCTCTTCGGGTATTTTAAGCCTCATTTGGTGCGCTGGACCTGACATGGTAGGCTCAAATAAGTGGCAGCCGAACAGTTTCATATGGAAAGCATTTGTCTATTGTCTTTTATTTGGGCTTTTTTTTTTCGCCCTTATCTTTCTAAATATATATTTCAACCCAGGGCCGACCGCGGACACCTCAGTGAAATGAATCGATCATCCCCATGTTCTATGATAGTCCGCCAGCTACTGAACCTGTCAGGAAGTGCAGGCCAAATTTTACTCCAAATGTGTTGTACTCTAATGATTAGACACAATACAACGTCATGACTTTTCCTCTTTTTAACCTCCTTGCTTTGGTTGTGCAGTGGTTGACACTCTTGCTTTGTGCTGTAGATTAAGCCTTCATCTTCAAAATTTTGTGGCAAACAGAATTGCATAGTGAAAGCAATGTTTATATAGACCAATCTAAATGCTGATGGTGTCATATTTCCATATCATTACTAGGGTTTCTATGCATTTTCCATTTAAAATTCCATTCTTCTCCAGTTTTAAATTTCCTGATTTCTCAATAATATTTTTCTGACCATATTTCACATTACAGTACAAATAGCAAGATGTTTATTATATAAATATATGGTTATAAAATCCAGCTGTTAAAAAAATCAGTTTTCTCAGCATCAGCAGAACCTTGTTTATTCACTGTGTTCAAACAAAGATGAACACCGACATCAAGGTATGGTTTCTCAACATATCCTCATAAAGCAGTTTAAAAGATATCCTATGAATTAGCTCCCAACAAATAATGTTACATCCTTAACACAAAGCTTCGTAAGCAAAGTTAAATTACAGAGGTTAGGTTTGGGCAAGTAAAATTACATAGATACGGTTTAGGAAAAGAGCGTGTTGATGACATACTTATAAAATGACTCAAAGTTTACTCAAAGGTCACACAGTTCCTGGAGGAAAGCCCTGTGTTTTTTGACCCATCCATCACCCAAACTTGCCTCCTAACTAGACAGCTCTGGACTATTTGGGTTGTGCACACATTACTGGCTTATGGGATATTTACAAATTTGGGGCATTGTTTTTCAAACATTGCCAGAGAACAGCCTGTTTTTTTCACACAGAAAAGACGTCCATTTACTTTTCTGATAACAACGTCAAAGCATAACTCATAAATGCTCACCTCAGACAAGCTTAATATTTGGGTATTTGTGATTTTATGTATATATGTGATTTGAATACATTGTCACATTTGCCTTCTAATTTGGTCCCAAGTGTCTGGATTTTGTTCACTTAAAAGTAACTTGGAACAGAGCTTTGAGGCTGTGTCGCACAAGCAACTCTAAAGGGATGTACTTTAGTCACACACCATACTTTCTGCCTGGCTTCGACAACATGAAGCTCACTCTGGCCCACACTATCACACACAGTGGGAAACATTTTGGCTGCGCTCGCTGCCTGCTCTAAATGCCATTAAAACACTCTGACTGCATGATCAATTTATTTTTAGAAATTCTGAATGTCATATTTTAAAAAACAGAAATGGGCCACTATGGAAACACAAACATTTTTCATTGCTTCTCTTTTTTCAACAATTATCCAGACGTGGATAACTATAATCAAATTCCATAGCTTCCCATACAATGCAGAAATCCTGCAGTATATTTGTAATCAACATTTAATTCATGATCATAAGCTGAAAGTTGCATCTGACTCTGACTGTGTTGGTACACCACAGGAGGCTGCAGCACCATGTCAGCAGAAGATGTGAAGTGACTGAAAAAGACCAAAAATGACTCAAAGCAGCTTGCATGGCAAAATATGTCTAAAAGCCAATGACTCCAATGTGACTCCAAAAGTTCAGTGTTTACCTCATTATCTCTACATTGAACTACTACACACCAGAAGTCACATTAGCAGCTAGCAGATGCTGCCTTCCAGTGCTGTTGGAAAACTTTTTTGCTTCACAATTAGAGGAAATTCTCTTGGGAAATCAATGAATGCATTAACAATGCTTAAACAAATGCAATATATAGGATCCCAGTATACTCTATTAAAATGATAAGTGTTGCCCACCGCCTTTAGTCACTATCATTATCATCTGCTTAAGATCAGCACAACAGACATTATCCATACTGCAGCAATACTTGCTTGTATAGAATATAAGCTCAGCACTTGGAGATATTTTTAAAAAACGCTGTCTCATGCAAGCACTCAAATTAAATGGCCTTTGCTACCTCTTTAGTAACAGATATACACAGACAGATGATGTTTGCTCCAGCTGTTTCCTGACACACTGATGTGTGGTTACTTGCTGCAGCATCCACAATGTGTGTCTTAACTGCACTGCTGGCGAGGAGGGAAACTCACAGGCATGCGCAATAAAGCAGACATGCATGCATGAAAGCACACTGGGATTACAAACCACTACACGCATGCACATGCACACACACACACACACACACACACACACACAAGCACAAAGAGTCCCAGGAGTTACAATTACAAACACTGTCAGACTGCACATACTCATCACTGAAAGGTAATTACTTTCCTCACCACAGTCATCTTACCCTTTGAGCCTTAATATAAAAACTCACACTGTGACAAACTACTGTATTTATTGTTTAAGGCATCCCAGCTCAGTCATACAGAGAACAGTTGCAGGAATATACAGGAGGCTTGAAATTATGCTCAGCCTGTGCGATCATGCTGTGGTGCAAACTGAAAAATCGACTTATTGTTCATATATGGAGATGCTCCATCATCCCCGAAGACATGCACGTGCAACATTCGGCTAGTCCATCACTATTAAATCAATACGGTGTTATTGTTATGTCACAGAAAACTGAATTTGTATTTTTTTTTTACCCCAGCTATTTGAGAATTATTATTTAGCTTTGTCATTAGAGTTGATAAAACAACTATAAAGATGTCTTCAGAATGTCTCTTAAATGTTTTATTAGTAGTAGTAGTAGTACACGAGGATGAAAGGACAAAGACACACATGCACATGAAGAAACAGACGGTAATGACATGAGAATTTACTGAAGATAAAGTCATTATTTATTGCTATTTTTCCATACATGTCTAACTCTGAACATAACATTTTCTTTCTACTGTTTGACCACTGTCAACTTTGTGAATGTCCACCTAAGACATCTATATTAAATTGTTAGATCGAAACAGAGCTCAAAATGTATACCCTTAGACAATATGATTTGTGGCAAGGTACATTAATAATATTTGGGTTTCAGTCCAAAAATAACTTAAAGGTTACTGAGTTAACTAATGGAGTAACAGAACTTACAGTATTATAATTTTTAGAATTTGAGGAAATATTTGGGTTTTATATATCTACTGAAAGGCTCTTAAATAAATATATTTTTGACAAATATTTGCATTGTTCCAGCAAAATTCCATTGCTTATTTTCTATAATGAGTTTCAGTGTTTGTCCTCCCCAAAGACGTTTCCATCATAGTTTGTACAAGAAGCTTACAAAGACCTATATTAATGCTTATTGTGGGCTGTGACCTCTACTGGCCATAGTAATCATGACGGGAGCAGAGGAGGAAGTCAGGTGAGGTGACTTAGTAATAAGAGCGATAATTAGGTGATGACCTCCATCCATGATTCCTTTCCTAAACTTAGCAATAAATTGGGGAATGCTCATGTGGGACCAATGACGTATGTGGTCATACGGGGAGCTTGTTGGTTTCGAAATGTATTTCATTACAATATGTATGTGGGGCAATTTCAAAATACTTGGTTGCTCTCTCGCCCTTCTATATCCAGTTTATTCTGTCTGTCTCAACATGTCATCATAGTCGTGTAGTAGTTGTGTTCAAGATTGTCCAGGACTTTTTGAATCTCCTACATTTATTTGAAAAGGTTCTGTATGTTCTTTTATGTGGAGCCAATAATAAGTACCTGCAACATATTTACTGGAGCAAAAGTGTTATCAGTACAGTGAAAATCCAATTTGTTGTGGTGCATATGCTGCAGAGTTCTCTAGAGGATCGCCTCAAAACAGGTAGATTACTAGATCTTTGGTGCATTGTGTCATTAAATGAATTAAATTTGACACACATGAGGAATGTAAGGACTGCTGTGAAAGCATTGTGTGACAGTGTATGAGTCTATAAGGACTTGTAAGGTTTGTAGCATCTTTAATTGCACTTGTAGTTGAGAGTGGATATTTGCTTTATATTGTATTTTAATGACTTTCTCCAGCAAGCGTTCACTGCAGATCCGGGTCTGTTTTGAGAACTCTAAGACAGAGTCTAACACGGTTGCATAACGACTAAAACAGATCAAATAAAAATGATGAGAAAAAGGCTGCCTTGGATGTTAGGTGTTATTGTAAGAAAAAGTGGAGGGCACTTCTTTTAATAGACCCTACAACTCGCTGTTAAAAAAACACACTAGCTATTTCCCATTTGTTTGGAGTGTCGAGTTGAGTCAAATCACCCCATGCTGGTCTGATCTTTTCTGATAAGGGCAGTTTCAGAGCAAACTAGTCCACCCACTACTTGTGCATCAGTGTGACTTTTTCTGCCAGTTTTATTTCGAATGAATTGGTCAGTGCAGACCTCATACAAAAACACAGTAAAACAGACCCTTCAGCGATGATCTAGGATCTTGCAACAGTGTACAAAATGAAGTTTAGTATGTTTAACAGCTGTCAAATGCTGCGCCGCCAGAAAATACTTGTATGCTATAACTTAAGATGTGTTCAACAGGGTCCAAGAAAGATCAAGACGCTTACAAGTGTCATCAGAAACAACTCAAAGGTTCCTCAAAACAAGAAATGAACACTAAAACGTGTAAGAAGCTGGCAGTAAACTCCACACTAAATCAAATTAAGAGTGTTTCTAGACTGCCAGCATTGCAAGCAAATATCAATAGTTTCCCAATTCTTCAAAACAAGAAGTTATACAGTAAAGTAGTCTAAATAAATGAAAATAATTCTAAAAATTAAAACACAATCATTAGACAGAACTTTGCTTGACATTTCCTGCTTTTACTATGGTATTCCTCCAACATTCATACAAGTACATAGTGTTTAAGGCAGAGTTAAGGCAATTTAAACTAGAGTCAGAGGGTGGTTCTAGCAGATTATGGTTAAATGGACTGCATTTACATAATGCTTTTCTACTCAAAACACCTGTCAGCACAAGCACCATTCACACAAACACATTCATATGCAGGCCAGAGTTAGGTTATCTTGTTCAAGGACATTTCAACATGTTGACTGCAAGGCCAAGGGATCAAACCACCGACCTTCTGACTAGTAAACAACCCCTCTACCTCCTGAGTTACAGCTGCCTCGATAGGTAAGGTTATGGTAGGGCTGAAGAAAGATCACGACTACGGCTAAACAAAGCTCATTTAAAAATAAGTTATTTTATTTTTTTCACATGCAAGGTGCCTTTTGGTGTCGCAAACTTACGCCAAAAGCACTGTCAAGAGTATTTTATGAGTTTGGAATGAGAATGGGCTGGATTTCACCACTGAAGTCTGTATGGGTTGCAGCTGCTGTGGCGGAGGGCCAGTCACATGTTGCATCATAATCTTTTTTGTTTTTCTTTTGATTCAGGTACAAAAAGGATCCAATGCAAGTATCATTTGAAAAAAGAAGTTTCAATACTACTTTATACAAGGTTATTTAGGTTAAAATAGCAGCAAGAACGAGCCCTACTGTGTTTACACTGCCAATAAATGTGGCGCGCTTGGTTGTGAGAACACACCCAAATTGATCTCTTCAATTCGCCAAATTTGGTGCATGAGAAATTTTGAAACCTGTTTGAAATAAGCTATCAGTTCAAGGAGGGAGTGTCAGAGGCTTTGAGTCTGTTCACACAGCAGGGTTTCTGCACCAACCGCTGTGCCATGCTTAAGACTTATGTTCCCTATTCTGTTGGAACTCAAATCACACACATCTTTTATTGATAACGGTCTTGAACATACAAATTCGGGGTCCAACAAGTTTCTAATATGTGCAATATCAATGTACAGCTTCCAATAAAGAATAATGAGCTCAAATGCTAAACACATTATTTGAATTCTTTATCAATCCCACAAGTTTAATTTTATTGGTCGAAGAGCTGCTGAATGGAGACTCTGCTGCGCGCACACACACACACACACACACACACACACACACACACATGCACACACACGCACATACATACATACTCCTGTTCTGGCTTAGTTGTCACTGCAGGCAGGGACAGAGGGGATTAGGGGAGAGTGTGAGATGCTGTCCTTCATAAACACACACACACACACACACACACACACACACACACACACACACACCAATGCTTTTCTCTGGCTCTGTGTAGATCATTGGGAAGGAGTGTGTGTTTACCAGCGCTGTTCATCTTTTCTTCTACCTCCATTGTTTTACTTTGTAAAAAACAAACATGTCCAGGTAACTTTAGACTCACGCGACACATCACAGACTGACTGATAGACATTTGTGTGTGTCAGACGGCTACAGGCAGCCACCTGCTGCACACTACTTTATGGACCCTCTCTAACAAGCTGCAATTATTGCCATGGCAACCCCCCTACACACAGATCCATGCACACTCTCACACACACACATACACAAACACACACACAGGGTGAAGCCTGCAGACTGATCATTAGAGTCTAGTGATCTTTCTCCTCTGTGTCCTCTTCTACCCTCATCGCCCTTCCTTTGAGATCCAGGCAGCCCTCCCTCTCTCACGCCCTTCCTCTTTTTACCTCCCCCTCCATCCCTTCTTCCCTTCATCAGCCCCGCCCATTTCTCTGTAATCTTCTCTTATCTCCCCCTCCTTTTTTTCATGTTATCCACAGTCTTATCTTTCACAGCTCCATTCCTCATATCCTTTAAATCTATCTTTTCATCTGTCCATCACTTCTTCATTTTCTACCTCAATCCATCTATCCGCCTCCCCTCACTCCCTGCCTCCACCTCCAGTCGATCCCTTCATGTGCCTCTTTCTGTCCTTCCACCCCTCCACCCATCCATCTCCTCCAATAATTACCAGGTTGGAGGTTTTAATTAGCGAGAGAGGAGGAGCCGTCTGGTGCTGCAGAGCCCTAATTGAAACCCCAATTACTACTCCTCCGGTTGCCTGTATGCCGAGGGAGCTACCACTCGGCCGAAAATCAGATTTTCATCAAGGGGCGAATTTTCTGAAGTGATTACTTTGAATTCTAATAAAATGTAATAGGGTGGTAAATCAGAAATTCAGGCTCCCTTATTGCTAACGTTTATAATTGCCCAAAGCAATCTGCCTCAATCTGCTCTGGAAATGAACAGCAGGAAGCTGTGGCAAATGGGTGAGACAAACAAAACAACAAAAAAAAAGTCACTAAGGTAACTTGTTGCCTTGGTGATTACCATAGTGATGGAGAAGTCGCAGGAGAAGCAGCCGCTTTATTTCTGAGGAGGAGGGAAGAGTGGTACAAATGCAGGGATTGGGAATGGTGTGTGTGTGTGTGTGTGTGTGTGTGTGTGTGTGTGTGTGTGTGTGTAAGGACCTTAACCTAAAGCACTAAGTATGGTTTGGATTTACAATTAGGTGGCTGGCCAAGGACCTAAGTGGAACAATTACACATCCATTCATTCATTCATCCCCTCTCTCTCTTCCCATCACACAGTAATCTCTGCATCCCTTTTCACGCATGACACACCCATATAACCCGTTCACTACATGCCCCCCCTTGAGCCATGATTGTCCAATCACAGCTTAGCAACAGTGACTAGACATGGCTGGTCTATCAAGCTTTTATCCACATGTGATACTTTGTATACAAAGACACTGGAGGCCGTTGTCTCTTTTTGTTGTTTAGTAGACCAAAAATAGCCGTGTGAAGAATTGATTAAACACGTAAACTGCCAACATTAGCATGTCCACTTAACTTACCTCATTGTACTTGAGGCAATGTGATACAACAGAGCAACCTTGTGGATGATTTTATATTTCACTTTAAAATAAATCAATCAAATCAATGCATCCTGTAGTAAAATAATCCAGTTAATAACTTCAGTACATTTAATATAGTCTGTGGCAGAGATACTCTACTTGATTTACTTGGGGGCCACTTTTGTAAAATGACAGGAGGCCAGGGGCCAGTTGCAGCCGGCCTGTACATGTTTCTAGGATTTTAGGATATTAGGGGCTTAGCTGGGACCTCTGTAAGGGGGTGCGGGGGATCCTCTACTGGCACTTTAACAAGCCCTATTTTGATGTTGTTTTATGCACTCTGGTTACTTATGTATACTAAAAGCACAAAAACAATTCCCAGTGTGAGTCACTTTTTTATTATTGTGAATTAGAAAATGATTAGAGGGTCACTTGGCACCCAATTGGGGGCCAAGTGACCCTCTAACCATTTTCCATTTGGTCTGCAGGCTGTAAGTTGGGTATCGGGGTCTACAGCTTCCAAACCCTACATAACGAACTGCATTATCACTTGGCAAAACACAACATGCAACATGTTGCGTTGACATTAAACAACTTCCATGCTGCATCAGTTCCCAATGGGATATCAGGAAATGCAGTATTTTTGAATTCACCCTGGAGCCCAGTAATTGCTTCCCATATGAATGTAGAGCCGAACTACAATGCTTTTTCGAAACCCAACCACTTGTACTTTGTTGCCTAATGCTAACCGTGTGCTTTTGCTGCCTAAACCTATTTGTGCCTTATTCTACCCCTGTGCCGTTGGTTGCAGCATCAACAGCAGATGCAGGAGGACATCTAGCATGAATGTCCACTGAAAAAGCAACAATATGTGACAACTTGGGATGAGAATGTGTTGGTTTGACAGGTGTAACAACAGTGACGTTCACCACACTTAATATATTAATCACTTTGGTAACATTTGATGGTTCCTGCTTCTTAAATGTGACAGTTTTGTTGCCTTTCCTTGTCTTCCATTATAGTGAACTGAATATCTTTGTATTCTGGATGTTAGTTAGACATCAGGAGCGATTCAAAGGCCTCACCTTGAGCTCTGTGAAAAGGTGATCGACATTTTTCATTCTTTTCATAATTTTTACAGACCAAACAATTAGCTGATTAACCAAGAAAATAATGAGCAAATTAACAAATGAATGGAAACCTGTAGTCACATCCCTATTCAACACACACACACACACACATCTATTTCAGTTTCACTCAAAAACACACACATACACTAACACACTCTAGATCATCAAATCCCTCTCCACACACGTTACGCCTGATTGACATAAAGACAAGCTCGCACTCCCTCCTCTATCCTTCTCTGTGACATCCAGCAACACACATTTGCATGAATGCTCCAATCCACACAAACACACACACACACACACACACACACACACACACACACACACACACACACACACACACACACACACACACACTTGTTAAGCCTTCCCTCTTCCACCCCCTGTTGCGTCCAGCCCAGACAGACCCCGCTCAGTCCTATCTGCCTCTGGATTCGGCTGCAGACAGCCGCAGAGCACAGCACAGCACATCCTGATAAGCTCCCATTGATTGGCTTCTGACTGGCTGAAAGGCTGAACACATTGTCGCCTCTCTCTCTGTCACACACACACTAACACACTCACTGGGGGTAAGAGAAGAGTGGGAGAAGGGAGAGAGAGATGAGGGGAGAAGGGAGATGGAGAAGAAACAAAATTCACAATGACAAAAGCGAGACAAATCAAGAGTAAGGGGGAGCCTGACATGTTTGGGCAGATAGTGCTGCAGGAAAGACAGGCGAAGAAAGGGTGAAAAGGGGAGAGGGATGCAAATCTGCAGGTAAAAGTGTATTCAAAAGGAGCAGCGGATAGACCATAAGCATGTTAGAGCTACAGAGGCAGGTAAGGAAACAAACAGGGTGATGGACAGCTCATCAGGCAGGCAGAAATTCAAAGAATAGGAGTTGAAAAACCCATTAAACCAAGACAGGATCAAATGAAATGAACATGTCAAGAATTTCTAATAATGCAGGTAAACATTGGGGCCAATTAAAGGCGAGTCTTCAATCAAAATTCAAAACATGATGAGGTGGTGAATTTGCAGTTTTTGCCAGTGCACAAGATCATCCCTGACACCGCTAAACCTGCGTTATCACACTGAAAAGAAGGATCTGGGTAAAATTTCTTCAAATTTCATCAAAAGAGGCATCCTAATGAAACAGCTATGGTCTTTCTGTGTGATAGAGGAAGGAAATCCAACAAGACAAAGCCAGATTCCAGTCCTCAACCTTGTGAAATTGCATTCTGCGCTGCCGCCTGCTGTGTCACAAGGACGCCTCCGAATGGAAAGATGGGTTTGTAACAGAGGGAGTGGACCCCTTCTGTTCCCGAGGTGTGACTGCATGATTGTTCCACTCGGCTGCAAGCTGCGGCAGACAGAGTCCTCCTGGGGAGACGGCAGCTGATGGAAGGACTAACTGCATTCTTGCAGCAGCAGGAGAGGACAAGGGAAGGATGATGGAAAATAGGGTAGAATTCAGGATTTGTGAGTATCTGAACTTGAATTTCTGTAGTTGTGATGGCTCAAGATACTGCTGTAGTTAATATTTTCTTGCATCTTGAGTAAGTACGACATTTTTTTAGTCGATAAAATTAAGTGAACTCACAAATGAAGTTTACATTCACACTACTGTCGTATACTGTTTTTTTAAACTTTTATAATCAATGTTTATATAATAACAATGGATCACATTACTGTTGGATAAACATTGTGCAGCTAAACAGCCAGATATTTCCCTCAGGAGTAGTTGTCGAGCTTAAGAGATCTAAATGAAGAGTGAATGTGGGACTCGCCAAGTGGACACACACACTGCAGTGATTGCTAATGTTGCACAGTGTCTCCTTGTTTAAATTTAGTCATTGTATGCCAACACGTTTGCTACGTAAACTTCATTTTATCTTCCAGTTATCCAGATAGACAAAGATTTCCGGATTTAACCCGCTACTGCACAGTCAATATTGAAGACACAAACCCTAGTAAGAAGTCATAAAGCCTGAAAATTTGTTAGCATTTCAGCACCTCCTCTTCCCTCGTCTCAAAGTCAATGGGTTTTTTAAATGGGTTTTTGGTTAGAGGTCTTAAATAAGGTCTGTGGTAAACATTAGCTTAAGAGACTTTCAAGTTTTGTTCTATGACTTAAAATATGTCAGTAAATACCCCACTGGCAAACTTTTCAGCTTTGAAATGTCTTAAAAAACCCAAAGACGATTTCAACGTCTGCCCAGCAAGCACGAGCTGCACAGCTCCAGCAGCATCTAACATCCAACACCAGCCTGTTATACAGTCCCAGCAAACTCACACTGACACTAAAGCGGCTCGACTCTGTCATTAAACAGAGAAAATGATGCTAACAGTTAGCCTTGTCACTGTGTGTGTGGGAACAGGTGGACTTTCCCTGGTGTAAAGCTCACACTCAGCAATTCTGTAGTCAACAGACGTCACTAGCTAAAGTCAACAAAATATCAGTCTAACGACATTGGTGGCCAGCTGAGTTATTTTATGAAGATAAACAAGTGTTGTGTCTGTATACCAGGCATCGTAAAAGCAGTGTAGTAACATTCTCTCTCTCTCTATCCATCTATCTGTCTAGTGACTAAAATTAATAAAAGTCCAGGCTATTAACCGAAGGTATACATTAATTTACGGTACACACACCACTTCATTCACATTATGGGTATCGAATGAGGTTCTCTGTTGATATCAGTATCACCTTAAGTACTGGTCTTGTGATTGTTTTTTAAACGATACAAAGTTCCATCACTGACTGTGAATTCACCGCACAATGACCTGTTCAAAGTGGACTCAATCGCACATTAGGCTTTGTTCTGGGGAACTGGCAGGGTAAAGTACATTTAATGTCTGATCCAACTGATTCGGACATTTGCGTTCTCACATATAGCTCCTCCGGGTAATGTCTAGATAATTTCAGGTTTGCAGTGCATGTGTGAAAGCAGCTCAGGATAAGGAGTTTACATGCCACAGTATCTCAGCTTCTTTTGGTGCAATCCAGTTGGAATATTGGGGTTTTCTCAAAACTGGGATGATGGTTTATCAACATTAAGAAACCTAGATACACAGTAATATTCACCTGCACCACTGTATACCTGGCTTCCTCCAAAAACACAATCATAACTTGCATACTAGTGTGCGCTCACTCTCTTCTATCCTGACTGCAACATTCACTTCAGCTACAGTGAGAAAACTCATTCTTATTCCACCATTGTGTGCATTTACAGTGGGTAATTCAGGTTACTGTGGTGTCCAGGGAACCACTGTTCAAAGCCTGTGTGTTCGTGTATGTGTGAATCATACAGAGAGGAAATGTAGCTGTGCCCTCTAGTCACAGAGAAAACAGCAGGGTACCTTGGCATCACCTCTCTTCTTTGCTTTCTCTCTCCTCCCCATAAGACTTCCTCTCTCTTCTTCTTCCACATCACCGTAGCCTTTTTTCGCTCTCTCTCCCAACTCTTGCTCTTCTTCTCACACACACATACAGATTCTTGTTGTTTTTCCTGGCACACAATGTCTCTTAAAGAAAGGGTAACCTGCCAAAAGGTATGAAGTAAGAAATCCCCAAACAATGCCAATACATCTGACAGACTGAGTGTAATACTCCGCTGCACTGTGCTGTTTCTGCTTTTTCCCCACTGTTCCCTCCAATCACAGTTATGGTTGGAGGGTTTCACTGGATTGTCCTTGACTGTCCTGCTTAACTGTCCCTGTTTGGTTCCAGCACAGCCTACAGGGTTTTATCTGTTTTATATAATGGTAAAGCTGGTTTTGTTATTTTTAATATTAACCCTATGAAACCTGGAGCAACATCACTTTTCATGTGCTACTCTCAGATGCCTTTCACAACCTTTGAACCCTAAAATTGGTGGGGTTCTTCCTCGAAAAAAAAAAAAAAGCAATAAGCAACTTGGTAAGAAATGTGCCACAAACTGCAAGAAGTAAGTATATTAAGGAAATTTTATTTGAAATAAATGTATTTATTTTAGAACAGCTAGGAAAAAAGGAAAAGGGTAACTTATTTATAATGATCATATTTATATTTAAAATTATCATATAAAATTATTATAATTTTTCAAGGACATCTTCAAGGTCATTTCCCTGTCTTTACTTTTTTAACTAATTTTCAGGCTATTTTTTGTGCTTTTCATTCATTTTTTAAATTTTTTTCTTCCTCATTGCCTTCTTCCCATGTTTTTGAAACAAATCAAACCAATTTAAAGGGTTAACAATTGTATCATTATTAATGTGATACATTAGTGTTGTCACTCAAGTGCTCATTCTTTTTACATAACACATTTTGTCAGGTTATACCAGAAAATTACCTCGAGGCTTTTCAGATTGCAGGTGTTAGAGAAAAAACTGCATATTGCTTGCAAGTCGCATCCCAGAATGCCTTGCAGCACCCCTGCAGCACTATGCTCTACTGTATTGTAATGTGCTATATGCAGTGTCATGCATCACAGGACATGAAGCAATGACCGACCTCAATTTGGGTAAGTGCTTTTTAATCCACTAAAACTTATAAATGCATCATAAAACTCGATATTTCGAGCGGTTCCTTTGGCTGAACCACGTTTCTGCATCCTTTGCCCGCATGTTATTTCAATGAGAAGGTGATTGTAATGGTCCACTCTCTTGTTGAGTTTATTCTGACCCTCTTGTCTTTTGTCAGGCCGTGATTCACCCAAGGGGATATCGATGTCCTCTGTCTTGCATTGCCACAATTTTCAGACGTAATAATCTTTATAGACATCTGGTGGTATTATTGCAGAAGGGATGGCGCACTGATAATGCTAATGGCAGTGATTTTTATTGGTCTGGCTGAATGGCTGTCAATATTAGCAGAAGTGCCCAGAGACTGCTGGTTGCTATTTTTATTCACAACAGGGTATAATGGCCTCAGTTAAAATCAATGATACAATCAGGTGACGACAGTCTGATAAAAGTGTCCCCAGATTTTATCTAAAATGTTTTAGATTAGCAGAATCAAGGGATTCTGTGTGAATTCTTTGTCTGAAAAGAGCTAATCACAGAAAAAAGTATACCACACTCTCCAAATTGCTATGTTGTGTTCTGAATTTTCTATAGTTTTTCCTTTTTTTCTGATCTATTCTCATATCAACACAGCCATAATCAAAAATACCAGCATATCCTCAGACAACAGTTTGTATGATATATAAAAATGCACAACTGTTCGGATGATAACTAATGATTTAGCACTCCATGAATGATGTTAGGTACTTTACGTAAAATTTTGTATTAGGTTTATAAAAAGAAACATGATAATGATGTACTCCAAAATAACTTTGAACATTTGCAAACACTGGTCTTGTGTGTGGAGAAAAGTCCAGCCCACTTTTCATTCCAAACTCATGAAATACTGCTGCTTAAACAGTGCTTTGGGCGTGAAATCGCATTGCCAAAACCAAACTTTGCATCTACATAAAAGGCTACTGGATGGTGGAAGGTGGACGGCTGGATCGCACCTGACGCATTAACATGATACACAGCAAAACGGTGTCAGGTTGAAATGCTGCTGATAATAATGGGATAGAAGGAGTGCGAGGGCGCCTATAGTGCGGGTGGGAGGGGGCAGTGGATGGGTCCATAAAATCCTGCACGGTCATGAGATACCTAAAATGTAATATTTGACGTGGAAGTCCACTGACAGAGCTGCTATATGTGACAACTTGATCAGTGGTGCTCAGAGCGCCACAATAGATGCACATTTCCTTCTGCACAGTGATTTGGTTGGTGGGTATAATGCGGTATAAAGAAAACGGTTCCTCATTTAACTGCTCACAACAAGATCTGTGGATTATCTTATGCAACCAGGTCATGATTTCTAGAAAGAGACATTGCTGTTGAGTTTTTCAGATATATTTTTTGGCACTTTGAGCGCTACAAGCCAAGTGTTATCTGGTTCCATTATATTGAAGAGAAGGCAGACATCTCTACAGCAGATACCACCAACAGTCAGCAACTCACACCAAAACAATGTAGGCTGATAAATACATATGGGGAAAAATATGTATTTTAATTTTTAGGTGAACTGTCCCTTTAAGCGGTAACAAGTCAAATCGGTTTGAATCCACTGCTTGAACCAAATTGTATTTTTAGGGGAAAAATTCTGGAACTACACTGATCTTTCCTCCATTAAAGTGGAGATACATGGTAAGTCCCTCTAATATTGCCTGAAACAGTCAGTGGAGCATGAAGATGGCGAGTGCGCTCTTAAATTGTCCACTACGAGTGTATAAAGTGGGACGATGGCTACATCTTTCAGACAGCAGGATGTTTATGCCTCAAATAGTCTGCCATATCTTCTCCTTCCTCGCTCTTTCTTCCTCAGTGCTCCCAGGCTTGTGTCTCACACAACTGTCTCCACATGCACACAAGGACACACACAAACACACATACTCCCCGAGCACAAATGTCAGCCAATACTTCACATTCTCTTCCCCAAAATGTCAGTGCCTCGGACAAAGCGTGTCTGCCTTCCTCCTTTGCTGGCTGTCTGCCCGCCTGCGTCCTACCTAAGTCTGTTGTCACTGCCTGACATTTCATATGATCGGAGGTCACAGGACAAACTCACCGGCTGAATATTCCCAAACTGTGTCACATAAATTTGTGTTTGTGTGTGTGTGTGTGTGTGTGTGTGCACTGCACAAGCTTTTTAAATCGAGAGTAAATCTGGGGTTGGCTTTCACTTTCACTGGCAAGCACTGAAGGAGCGGTTGGTGATAAAAAGCAGTAAAAAAACAGGTAGATGCTGACAATTAGCTTAGTGGGCTTGCTTAAGTATCAGCAGTGTACATACAAGCAGAGTTGGGAGGAAGGGTCAAGTTTAAATGTTGTGTTTACAAAAAGTGACTGACAAATCCTGCACAGCACACCTTTGACGCCAAATTTGGCAGTTGCTACAGTGGCTTTTGTTTGCTGTCACAGTGGATTTACAAAGCGGTTGGCTAACATCCTGTTTATTCTTGCAGTTTTCTTAAAGTATTTGTTTGTTCAGCACTCTTATGTTTCTGCTGTAAACTAAGAATACTGTGGATTTCATTTGCATTGTACTCACACACTCCTGTTACCCCCAGGTTTAATTTGTTCTGGTGCCAACGCTGCAAAGATGGCACAGTCTTCTGCCCAGGCACAGGCTAAACAGCCATTTCCCCTTGTCTTTGGCACTGAGCAGAGGTGATGCTTTCTTTCTTTGAGAGGCTTTTAATGTTTTTAATTCTCCAAATTATTTCAGCATGGCCTCAGATAATGCATGAAAACATAATCATGATTTTGTACTCAATTGCAATCACACTTCTAATTGGACCTCTGTGGTGTTTTTTTTAACGTGGAACATTTATATTTCTGGCCACAATTATTCCTTTTTGGCCACAGGAATAATAAACAGTATTGTGCTAAACTCAAAAATAAATTATTGAATGTTAAGCTAAGATAGTTTATAAAAAAAACCAATCTAAATAAACAACAAGTCACATTCACATTTGCTTCCCATCACCCCACTTTCTGTCATATTTGCCGCCTAAAACAGCAAAAATATCTTTAAAAAAACTAGCAGGACGGAAAAGGAAGTAAAGAGAGAACAGAACGAGATACTATTAGAGACACAGGTTAGCCCGTAAAATCCCAGTCGAGGCTAAGCAGTGTCTGCAGGCAGTGGTAGGGTCATGCATGTCCCAGCTAAATTTAAATCAAATAAAAATGTATTCGAGTGGAAATCAGTGTCAAAATCAGTAACTGCAGAACACAAACTGCACTGAAGGGATGTGGGTGTGAGCTATCGAGTGGCTGAAAAGCAAAAAATAACAGAGCAAGAGAGAGAAAGTGGAGAAGGATGGAAAGGTTTCTCCTCTTTCTGTCATAACAGTTCTGATTCGTCTAGACCTATGAGATCTTATGACTGCGCTCTGAACAAAAATAACCATTCATCATCATGATCTGAGGGGAAAAAATCAATCAAATGGATGATGAGACAATCGTTCATGACTGAAAAATACTGGCTTATTGGAAGTACTGTCATTTTTGTTCATTAAAAAGTAAAGTCTCACCTTATATATAGACTAATAACAGGAAATATAATCCCAAAAAAGTAAGATCAAGCCAATACACCTTTCCACAGCAGATGTTTTAGTTTGCAGGAAAAACACAGGTGTTACTAATAACCCTAATGATGGCTCAGATCCATTTAGTTGAGCTACTGAGCCGTACATTAAGTCATGCATAGATATTGAGGCTCTGGAGCCAGCACACCTGACTGAAACTATCCATAATTAATCTTATTAGTTACACCTGTGTTTGTTAAGTCAAAATGTCTCTGCAATTACAGGAGCCACTAATCTTTACCGTGTACATATGGGTATGTCAGTGCTGTTTTAAGATGGACTTAAAATAATTAGAACCTATCATTTAAGGAGGCATTTCTACTAATGCAGCCCACTGATCCAATTAAGGGCTTAATGCTGATTGGCAGAGGAGTGGAAACAGATCCACCTGATCACAGCTAGCTTGGAAGTGCAGCACTGTTAATTGGATCATTTTGCCATTTTATTTCTTCTTTCATTCTTCTTCATTTCAGCCCAGAGAATGTAAATTAGGTGTAGAACTTCATTTTGTGGTGAAGAAGTCTTTTGAAACCTGCTGTCTTCAAATCAGCTCATGTTTATCTTCAAGAGAAGTGGCCCCCTTTTGTAGTATTCATGATCGACCTTGAAAGTGGAAACTTTTCTTAAAGCGCCAAGTTAATTTGACAAGTTCTGAAGTGTTGGCTGACGTTTATTGAAATGGCAGAGGCCATGGAAGTTTTTTTTTCAGTAGATGGTAAAAGTTGTGCAATAGTAATGGTTTGCCACTCCTTACATTATATATATATATATATATATATATATATATATATATAATTAATAATAATTCATCATTAATTCCTTCCTCATGAGCGTACAACATGGTGACATGGAACACAGATGCCTTAACTATCTGCAGCAAAAAGAAACAGTGTTCTAGCCATTATGTTCTTTTTTATTTTAGATCAATTTACTCTAGATAATGCAAACAACCCCCCACCCCAATCAACAGCACTTTGTCACAGTAGTCTTCTCTAGCCATCCATGTATAAACTATATGTAATCATTGCATCACTGCATTGCAACCTACGTATTCTCTGCAATCTACTTCATTTCTTTTTTGGCTCATTTGGAAAAAGTGATAAACGGATGGTTACAGTCATTGCTCATCCTCCATCTCTGTTTAATTCTCAGGTTTCCTTCCATTTCTACCTTTAACTCACTGTTTGAACAGATTAGTCTAATCCAAAAACACACACACACACACACACACACACACACACCTCCAACACCCTCTCAACAACCTACCACCACACACACTTCAAAGCACCATCATGCACACACACAGACACACATGTTCATGCACACCCACACATTAGTCTAATCTCCTTTTCATACCTGCCAATGACTCACCCAAAATGGATCAGGGAGTGAGGGACTTTCTTATTTCCTCAGCGGCTGGGCAATAAAAACCACTTCACAGCAACACACACACACACACACACACACACAGCTCAGCAAGTCAAACCGTTATCCATTTTTAATGAAGCACAGACAGCTTGACCTAGTATTGCTGTGCTGTGTGTGTGGTTTATGACAGTTGAGGCTACACAAGTAAATGTAACTGTGTGGTCACAAAGAGTGTGTGTTTTTGTTTGTGTGCACATTCTCAATACCATGTGCGGTTTGCAAAAAGCCATACTGAAATAAGTCATGTCTGTCAGCTCAGATACAAAAACATGCAGGGTGTGTACCAGATTATACCACCTGGGCATATTCCTCTGTGTCCCATCATTCTCCATCATTATGTATGCCTGTCTAGTTAGCTTTGTTAGCCAAGTAGCTAGCTACCGGATTATTATTTCCAGATAGAGGCCAAAATTTCACTCTGTCTGACTTTTATGTTATTGGTCATTCATCCAGGCACTCATACACACATCTAACACACTTTTCTTTCTGTGCCCTCTGTGCGACCTCAGTGCTGACCCTCCCTCTGGGCCCCCATCCACATGCCTCACTCTTTATCTGTAGTCCACATCCATGCCAGCTTGAATAATGGGTCAGCTGTTGCACCATATACTGCAGTATTTCAACTTACATTACATCTAGCTTGCATCAGGGCTGCAGGAGCAATAGTATATATTATACATGTTAGTCATATGCAACCGGAGCTGGGGTTCCTGTAACCACATTACATATGTCTGTAACACAGTAATGTAACGTGTTACTGTTCAAAATTCAGTAATCACATTACAGTTACTAATCAAATAATTATATTGTTACTTACTTAAACAAGTTCTAAATATCTGCTCAATGGCTGAATGGAAAGAAGAACACATGGTCATTGTTTTGGAGTCCCATTATCCAAAAATACACACTCCCTGCAATTAGACAACCCTAATTACATTTGTGCATTATTTTGTAGTGGATACGAAAACTCTGTGGTGAAGTGTGGTTAGGTTGAGGCACAAAGTCACGTTTAGGCTTAAAACGCCAATGTTGGCTGCACAAAAGCAGCTGGAAAAGAAGGGATGGCACAATGAAAAACTCTAAAATACAAAGGGTCGGTAAAAACATCCAGGATCGGTGGCTCAAACAGTGCCAGGAAACACTACAGAGGGTCAGTAAAAAGACCCAGGATCAGCATTTGTTTTGGGGAAACAGGCTGTCAGAGAAATAAGCTCTCTTTTATTAGGATAGGGATTTGTGCTGATATGTGTAAGGTTTAACGTTATTGTCAAGAGGAAATTATGTGAGAATAATTGTCAGGTGATGTTGTGGGGTAATGTAATGTAACTAAAAGAGCAACAAATTACTCTCTACAGTGAAGTAATGCATTTTTTAAAAGTAACAATATGTAATGCATTACTTTATTACATCAACCACAACATTCTATGCAACTACTTCAATGTGTATATTTTAAGAGGAATCTTAATGTCAGTCAGATCAAAGTCATGAAACCAGTGTTGAAGACAAAACTGTACACACCAAACACTGCAGTGTTGAGGCCTCAGTATGCTGAAAACTAGGTTCTTGTCAGATTGTCTAACACAAAAACTCCTTTTTGACAGTAAAATTGGGAGATTTCTGAAAAACATAATCCAACAGCAATTGGCAAGGTGCAGAGAAGGGTGAAAGCAAAGTAGTTATTGAACTTCTCTTTTAAGCTCTCTTTTCTCATTCTTCACACAAATACATCTCGCACTTTTCATTTATACAACTAAGTGTAACACCTTCAATGCCTTGGCAGAGAGACTGAATATACAAAAAACGGTTGGAATACATTCACAAATACTGACACACACACATACACAAACACACGCAGACACAACCTTGTAAAATCTATCAAGATCTCAGATCCAGGACAAAAATGTTGAATTTAAATTGTGTGTCAGAAAGTACAAGGTTATTTGGTTGTTCAGCCTCCTACAGTATGCACAAAAAAGACAGTTATTTACACAAGCATTGTAGCCGTGTGTGTGTGTGTGTGTGTGTGTGTGTGTGTGTGTGTGTGTGTGTATCCCTGTAAGCCACAGGAAAAATGACTCACTGTTGTCATGGGGAAAGGAGAGCAGTGAGACTGGAAGGATTTACTGAACCATGTAAAACATAAAGTCAGACACACGTGTGCACAATCACATTCAAGTTAACTTGAAGGCTATATCTGTCCTTTAATTAAACCACATTACATATAATAATGTCCTAATATACAGCTGTAGCAAGGTAAATATGCAATCTGCAAACATGTACATATGCGTGATTACAAGACAATTGGGGCATAAAAAGAGAAAGCTAGTTTATGCAAAGGAATATTTACAGACCTGTGAATGACACACACACACACACACACACACACACACACACACACACACACACACACACACACACACACACACTGAGCATCTGCGCCTGGTTGTTTAGCAGCGAGTAGATCAGAGACGCAGATGCACTCACCGCAAACTAAACAAACCAAAATAGAACGTGCAAACATACAAGAGCATTCAAAAGACGTTTCTCTCTTCTGCCTATTGCTCTCTGCCTGTCTCACATGCATGAACACATATAGTACAGTACACAGTGATTTCAAAAAAGCCCTTAATATGGCAATTTATAACAATTCACATGCAGTATGGAGGAACCAGATACCTCATTAGCCAGAGCTGCCAGTCGCAGACACGGCAGAAAATCCCCAGTAATTCCAGTTTAGTGGTGCTTTTTCATGTCTTGAAAAAGTGAACTACACAACTAAAAGGTCTGTATTGATCCAGTCTGTACGTGGTGAGTACATTTAATCACCCTATGTCTTGTGATAGACGAAAGCTGCATCAATAATCAGAAAGAAAATGTTTCTTTTTGTTTGGTTGTATTTTTTTTTTTTTTCAATGTCAATTTTTTGTCAAACAAAACATTTACGGAGGCCCTAGTGGGACATGGTAAAGAAAAAAATAGATGGGTAAAAAAGAATGATAGATGCTTCTGTATTCTCCTGAGACAATTTTGCATCCTCCTGAGAAATATTACTGCAGTACGGAACCGTGAGCCACTGAGTGAACCATGATCAAGTCAGCTGGCAGCTGCCATCTCAAATACTGTTAGAATCCCTCTGCAGGCTGTTCTCATGCACTGTGTATGTAATGCACCAAAATTTGTACATATCCCAAATAATAATGAGCCTCTAACTCATGTACAACCCACACACTTAGAGGGCTGCAATCAGTGATCATTGCACTGATGGCAGTACAGAAACAAGCGATCCGGAGTGGTGCAGTTCAGAGGCAGGTAGGAGAGGTGGATGGGTCACAAAACAAAGGGTCTCTTCCCCCAGAAGACCAGTGTCAAAAACTGTTTGAGCTTTGAGTGGACTTTAGTGAGAAAAAAATGAAAGAATAAATCAGCAGGAGTTGGTTTTTGCTGTGCTCATAGGCCTCTCAGATTTATACACATAGTTGAGACTTGTTCTAGGTTTATATTGGGAACTTACTGTTATGTCAAAACTGATTGTTCATTCATCTATTTTTTCTCTTCCATCTGTTTTTTTTAACCATCTTTTTTTCCTTCCATGTCCCCTTAGGATCACTGCATTTATTAACAATGAATTCCTAATTAGGGGAAAAGAAGCCTACTGTTGAATATCAACTCTTAACACTTCTTGTAATCTATGAATAATCATGTGTTCAATGTTCAATTAGATTCATTTATCACATCTAATAATACATTGCAAGACTAGGCTCCATAATGTTGTGGAGACATGTCCAGACAAATGTTTATCAAATTCTTCCAGTTTTCCATAACTCCCATTCTTTGTTGCTACAGGGAGGGACACAGATGGATGGAGAGGGACAGGGAGGCATGTGTAGTCATGTGATTTGATGTGAACATCGATTCAGAGTGGTAGATAACAAGAGAGGGAAGATGGAGGGAAAGAAAGAGTTCATTGTCAGCCATGTTGATGTGAACATTGATATCAGGGGAAGAGGTGGATAACAAAGGATGAGAGGAATGATGCAGATCGGTTGCAGAATGCAGATAAATAACTCAGTTTGAACCAAAAATGCAAATTATATGCATAAGTTCTGACATTTTTTTGAAACTCTCCTATTTCAGGACACCATTTTACGACGTGTATGCTTCCTTAACTCCCTCATCGTCCAGCAGATATAATGCACACACCGTCTCAACCATTTTTTGTGCAATTTCAGCAATTGCAGTGTGTTTCAGCGTCATAATTCTCCAGATATAGGCCCCTGGGGACCGACACACTCTTAGCCTGCATACTACTCAGTACAGCAGAAAGGATAGAACCACACAGAGAGAAAGAGGGAGAGAAAGATGTGTGATGATGGCCAAAGACAAAGCACTGCAGTACAATGCAGACATAGGCTTCCCTCCCTTACAGAGCGCTCATTGTGCGACTCTGTGTGAAGTGTTTGTGCTGAAAGACTAACTGAGGAAAGAGAAAGGGATGGAGGGGGTCATCGTTCGGGACATAAAGGAGAGAGGGAATGTGTGTGGTGGAGAGAGAGAATGGGAGCATCACTAGTCACTGTCATCTCCCTGCTGTTTGTGTTCAGCAGTGTAGGGTGGGTTTGTGTGTGTGTGTGTGTGTGTGTGTGTGTGTGCGCGTGCAACACTGTATATGGCTCAGCATCATGTGTGAATGAGCTACTGGATGAAAGAAAGACAGGGTGTGGTCTTGTGTGTGTGTGTGTGTGTTCTGGGGGTGGGGGTCACTCTGGGTGTCATCATTCATGTGTTGTAAGACGTTAAGTACTCTAACTCAATGTACCAGGCTATTACTGTGCTGCTGTCCTCCACAATAAGGTTTCTACAGAAACCAGTAAACCTGAAGATGAACTAAACCAGATTTTAACCTCACTGCAGCGATGTTATGGCTTTTTCATGCAGTCCTATGTCCTCACACAGCAGCTAAAACTGACACACAAGTGTACAGAAGCGAACAGGATTTGCAAAATAAAATGGTTTGTTCAGAATGGAGCCAGGAATAGAAAATGTAATTTGAAAATATATAAATAATGAATAGAAAAGATGGTGTGATGGAAAAGTGGGGAAAAAATTATCTCACAGTCGTGTGAAAATAGAATATGAACTGACTGATGAACTGAGTGAATGAATGTGGCATTTTCACGGATTTTCCGAGATTATGCATCTCTCTGCAGGTAGAACAATGTCAAACAGGAGGTAAAAATATCAGGAAGGAAAAACTGCAAAACCTCAGACAAAGAAACTTTTTCTACTGACCATTTCTGAGGGCACATTGTGTAACCAGTCTGCGATGCTGGCCTCTGCAATCCCTCAGACCACACTGACAGATGGAGAACAGAGTCTGGAAGTGAAGCACAGGATCAGATGTTATCGTATTAATGGACAAACACCACATATTCGCTGTCCTATGCCAAAACAACATGTCTTCTAGATGCACTAGCAGCACCGTGCAGCCTCACATACAGTCTTATGCATGTACCACCGACCATGATTATGAATGTTTACACTGCGTGTAAATCAGTAATGTGTAGGATTATAGATGGATGATAGGGCGCACTGAATCAGGAATAGCCAGTCACTTAACAGACATGTATAGACAAAGAAGAGACTCAAAATGCCCACGAAAAGATTCAAAAGGAACTGCAAAGAGACACAAAATAACTACAGAAAGGGGCAAAACAACCACAAAGAGACACAAAAAGTTACCTCAAAGAGACACAAATAGACTACAGACAGTTCTTAGTTCAGGTGATTATAAACTAATGAAAACATAGTTTAAATATGAATTATATTTCCTCCAATATATCCTTTGACATTCTACACACTGGACCTTTAAGCATTATGTGCATGCATTAAAGGACAAAATGTAGACTGTATTTTATCCATTTTTTACACTCTATTTTTAGCCCTTTTTTAAATTAATATTATCTCAATGGATTTTTATTTTCTTTCTGATGTTATGCATTCTGTGCATTCTATTCTATCTTACTTTTATCTTTTACTAGTATCATAAAGTGGGTTTTATCCATGTGAAGATTCTATGTATTCTATTCTGATTTTTACATGAAGGTTTTAATATGTCTACATGTCTTTATGTCCTCTATGTCCTTCCATGTTAAGCCCTCTGTGCATGTAATTTCTTTGCTGTAAAGCACTTTGGGCTGTGTTTCTTGTATGAAAACTGCTATTCAAATTAAGTTTTTTATTATTATTATTATTATCATTGCAGTATATTGAAAGTTTGTTTACTATAAGAGAGCACAGTTCTAAACGAGCTGCTGATATTTTGTAAAGTGGGTGTTGTGTGAGTGAAACCTGCTTTTAGTGAATTCACACTCAGCTGTAGCTGTTTCTTAAGGTGGCAGAATATAAAGGCGTCATTTCCACAGTCACATGGGCAAGTTGGAACAATAGTTGCTGTGTGTTTGTGTGTTTGTGTGTTTGTGTTGCCCCGGTGGTGTGATGGTGTGTGGGAGTGATCCGAATGGACCAGTCGGCTCCGTGTCACAGCATCCACACAAGACGTCTGTCCGGCAAACTCACCCACCTACACACACATTAGCATGTACTGTAGACACACAGGCATGAAGATATTCAGATTACTGTCTGAATGCAAACACACACACACACACACACACACACAACAGAAATAAAGGCAAAATGACACAAACGCACAGTCTGTGAATCAAAGTCTGTCTTGTTCGCTCTCTGTGGCACACATACACACACAAAAAAGACAAACAAAAACAGGAAGGAAGTGAGGAAAGTTGGTGCATTCAATTTAGGCTTGGCCACCAAACAACGGTTTCTCTTTAGTCGTGGCATGTATTGTTCCGTGTGTGTGTGTGTGTGTGTGTGTGTGTACTGCCTTGTGTCCGGTGTGTACGTCAGTGTGAATGGATGAATAGGGGAGGTGCGACCAAGGTCAAAGTGGGCGGTGCCTGACACACTACAGCCCTGCTCTCTGTCCGTCTGTGTGTCACTACACCTCCTCTCTCTCTCTCTCTCCATGATTGTGTGTTTGCCTCTCTGACTTTTACATCTCTATTTCTCACCGTAAGCTCGCTCTTTTACTTTATTCTCCCTTTTGTTCTTGCTCTTGCTTTCTCTTTCAAAAAGCTCGGGGGTCACACTGTGTCAGTCGGGATTTTTTTTACTCCCACTGGGACTACAAATGGTCAAAGACTATTCCAGCAGCCACCAGTCATCCAAAGAAATGCCTGGAGCATACAAGCACCACCAGCAGACACACACAAAGGCTCTGCTGGGGGAACGTGTTGGGTGTGCTGTGGCTCCTTGTTTCATACAGGGATGAATAATCATCCATAAATAACTGTAACTGTTGGACTGAGGTTTGGTGAGTGAAACTGATCCATAACAATGGAGGTGTTGGTACATATGAAAAGTGACCTCCATTTATATAACCATCATGCATTCAGAATTAATGATCGAACCAGGGAAATGTTTCTCCATTAATATTCTACCAAGGTTGATATTCTAATTCTTATTTGTGTTGAAAAAATGTTAATGAAATGCATATTAAGTGGTGGGAATGTATTAGCATTCTACATGAGGGCTTTCTTCAACAAAACACCAAAAGACTATTTGTTTATCGTAAGCAAAATGCCACATAATGAACCTGAGTCCAGTTGCCACTTAAAAACACAATTGATCCTTCATAATACATTTTATTTTATAAAATATTGAGCCTTTATTGGATTAAAAATGATGCTTATACTCCTTTCTGTCCCTCGGGTTAGTGTCTACTGTAACAAACATGAGCTGCTTACTAATATGAAAAGAGCGAGCTGCAGGAAGTTCGGCAGATGTTGCTCTGCACACATGTAACCAGATGTAGCCAAGTATGCTTGTACATGTAAAACTCGAGTGTGCACAAACACACACACACACACACACACAAACCTTTCTTTGTGCACAGTGATGCTAATTTGACTACAGTACCTTTAGATTCCTCTCTCATTAAACTAACAGAAGGTGTGAAGACATATGGTCTTCCCAGATGGTCCCTCAGTCTAACTCTTCAAGGTGAAAGACAGATACCTGTCCACAAAGTTAATCAATAGAAGTTTGCTTTTTTTATGTAGCCATCATTTATCTCAGTTTTGGTCAAAAGAAATTGCTGACCAACTTCATTGCTTGTATGTGGGGAAGCAGCAGTTGCTGGACAGTGTATGCAAACATCAGTGGGACCACACAAGACAGTTGCTACAGTCTCATTGAGGACATTGAAGAAGCATTTTCCAATATAAAGAGGGTCGTCTCTGCAGTGGAAAGACACAAATATTTTTGAAACTGGGTGTTTTTCAAGGTTATTTTGGGGGGCTTTTTTTGCCTTTAACGGACAGGACAGCTCGTGCGTGAAAGGGGGCGTGAGAGAGGGGATGAGATGCAGCAAAGGGCTGAGGCTGGAATCGAACCCATGGCTGCTGCAACAAGGGTGTACCCTCTGTTCATGCGGGTGCCCGCTCCACCAACTGAGCTAGGCACCCCAAGTAACCTGTTTTACATATTTTCTTAAAACTCACTTTTATTGTTTGACTTTTTCTTAACTGATGGTATTTCTTGTAACTTTTTAAGCTATTTTAACCCGTTTCATAGCCTGTACATGTTTTTTAGCTTTATTGTCGTTTTTATTGTCAAGCTGTTTGTTTTGAAAGCTTCTATATTTAAGCATCAGAACACACTATGTCCTGTCAGAGAATGAAAAAGTACCAAAGATGAATGATGTTTTTGCACCACTGTAGTGGTCACAGGGTCCTCTACACTTTGACAGAGGGACAAGATACTCAATTATTTGAAATTGCCATCTATTTCTGCCATAGCTGTGTGCTTTATGGACGGAGTAAGAAGGAGGCCAAACACCAGAAGATGGGTGCAGTTACTCCAGGTGGTGTCGGGAGATTTTTTTATCCATTAAGTGTGCTTAACTTGCTCCACCATTTGGTGAATTGTTTTAGTTGACACAATCCTTGTGTTAAGAGTGCAGTGAAGCTCTCACCAAAATAACACAGAGGAAAGTCTTCAGTGTCTTAAGGTATCTCTGTCTTTACAACCAAACAATGGCAAAACTGCAAAACTTGCATGCATTGCTTGCTTTTCATGGTTGATCTCAGATTATGCATATTGTAATGTGGCAGGTAAAGGTGCAGAGAGCCAGCGGCATGGGTTAGTTAGTAGGAGCTCCAGGATAGCAAATTAGCTGAGAGAGCCTATAGTCAATGAGATGGAGATTTCCACACTGCTAAATTATTCTGCAGTGCTTAACATCGTCCATACATGCCAGGTCTCAACGGCACTATATTCTCTAATCATAAATGAGCAGAAGAACATAAACAACACAATCTTATGTATGCACCAAACTAGTTACTATTGAGTGGTCTCATGTAGAAGCTGGTCAGAGTAGTGTGGCGATAAAATTTGTTTTTTTAAAAAAAGGAACCACCTTATGGTGCTATTTGCCATTACAGTAATACCACAAATCTGGATGTAACAATATAAGACACGATTCTGGTACTGGACATGTGTGCTTGAGTGACAGGCTCAGATCCACCCCTCATTCCTCAAGTGCTGGTTACCTCTGGCTGCCGAAAAACAAATTAGCAATAGCTAAAGCCGAACTCAGGGCTTCAAAACGGCAGTTGATAAATCAATCGGTGACGTCATAGTAGCTATGGCCATTATTAATACAGTCTGTTTGTCAGATTAATAGCTGATGGGTCCCGAGATTGTGAAATGGGGAAATGGAAAGATACTGGCTAAGATAGCAGCTTTTATCAAAGACGTGGACAACAAATTCCAATGTGGGATGTGAAGAAATGTATACGTCCATAAATGTTGCAATCAAAACACTTTCTAAGTTCACTACAGTTTTAATGTAATAAACTTGAGAACCTTAAAATCAGCAGTATTAAAGTCCCTGCTTTGAGCTACCATTTCACATCCACAGATACATGAAAATAAAAGCATCATCTACATGCCCACGTTTCCATCTGAATCTGGATTCTCTCCCTGTTTATGCAAAAGCTAGGCGTGTCGGTGTGGTTAGATTGGATAAATATAATTTCTTATTAAGATAGCATGTCTGTGTGTATGTTGGTGTGTGTTTGAAAGAGACGGAGAAATTGTAGGTTAATGCAATATATTAAAACTAAAGGTCACCAGCCCTCCATTTTCAGAACTGTCTTCATTACACTTACAATTTTCCCTCATATGAACATTTCTGTGGTGGTGGTGTGTGTGTGTGTGTGTGTGTGTGTGTTAAAAAGCAGTGTAACTGCAGCGTGCAGGGAAAGAGAATGAGAGAGCGTGTATGTGTTTGTGTGTTGTGCATGGATCTGAAGTGAGCTCTCAACCCAGGTATAATTACATGGAGATGGGCTCAATCTGACTGCATTTATGAAGAACCTGTCACATTCATATCGCTGTCATTGCCATAGTAACCAAAAGGTCTCTTTTTGAATATCATCCTTTGGAAGCTTTCATGCAGGCGAAACCAACGTCATCAGATCTGCTTAAAGACCAGTAACAGTCTGTGTGTGTGTGTGTGTGTGTGTGTGTGTGTGTGTGTGTGCCAGTATGCCTGCATGTGAGCATGTAAATTTGTCTCCAGTATTCCCAGTCACAGCATGAAGGGGGGGTTGAAAGAGAGAGAGCAGAATAGAGAGATGAGAGGGGGCAGAAAGAGAGAAAAAAGTGAGTGTGTGCACAGTGCAGGCTGTTGCTAGGTGGAGCATGGTTGATGCTTTGAAGCAGAGGTGTTTGTAACTACACACACCAACAATTTCAGATGCATAAAAAATGTGCAGAGACACAAATATATGTTGGCATACCTATCAATCAATGTTTCCTCAAACACAGCATCCCATGCAATCCTATGCACAAACACACTGTGGCCTTGTGACTCAAACAGCAGTGTTGAGGTTGGAGCCCACGCACAGCGAGGGAGACACAGGGAGCCGAGCGAGGTGAGGTTAGAATAAAAACAGGGAAAAAGTCAAAGATAGAATAACTGCAGAAGCTGATAAAAGAGTGGGAGACAGTAACAAGAAGAGATAGTGGGAAGACAGTGAAGGAGATAAAGTGAGAGAATGAGAAAAGATAGATTCTAAAATGAGAGGATGGGAGGAGATGGCGAGGAGGGGAGAAAATGAAAAGGACAAAATAATGCACAGAAAAGTGGGATAGATGAGGATTAGAGAAATGGATGGGCAGACTGTGAGAAAATAATAGAAGATGAGAGTGGGGGAGAAGAGAGGAGAACTGTCTGAGTAGCGTGGTTGAAGGAGAAGAGAATTAAAATCAGGAAAAAGAGAGGAGGTTAAAAAGGAGAAGCAGTAAAAGATGACAGAGAGCTCATTCAGCTCCCAGAAAATGGTGGAGTCAGAACTGAGTAACTGCTCTGAGCCTATTTACTGTTAAGTAGGGTGTTATTGTTCTTTATATCAAATTAATATGATGTAATTGTGAAAATGTGGAAAGAAAGAGTTGTTAAGCCTACCACAATAACTATTACATTATGATATATTGTTTCATACATAATTCCCATAAACAATATTGTTGTTCCTTTATGATGATTTCATGGTACTGATACAATTCTAATATAATAACACAATCATGCAAGAACGAGGAACTCTCAACAAACTTAAGCACAGAGGAGGGAAAAAAGTATTTTAACAGGAGAAAACAAAAGAGTACAGATTATAATGGAAAGAAAATCTCACATTTTTTTGCAAAAAATTGTTCTTTAATGGGTTTTCTTACTGAGTCTTTGGAAATATCTGTGATTGAATGATTAGGCTAACTAGTTCATATTTACACGTGAACTTAGTTCAAAGTTCAAGTTGTATTGTAATTTGCATGTGCTTATTTCTGAGCTAGCTCTTAAGAAGTGTGAACATACATAACACATTACAAGCAAAGGTACCCCAAATCTTTTTTTTTTCTCTTAAATCAGATTTTTTCCAGAATAGTGTGGACACAGAAATCCAATTTTGGCCACTCTCAAATGTGGTCCTAAATCCAACACATATCCTATCACTGGCCATGTGTCCCCTGTGAGTAATATCAGACTTTATGTGTGTTTTCCTGAACATCCATATTTTTTTCATATCAGACTTCACTACAAAGGCGCAGATCACGTGCCGTATAGTGTCAGAGTGGTCCGTTAACGAAACGGCGTTGCTCCAACGGGCCATTTCTCAGTTTGCAGCACACTCCAAAACAGAAGCACATGGCTAATTATTATGCATCATCCAGAGATGAAGCTGGCACCACTATGTCATTCACTTTTCCCAAATGCCTGTTTTGTTAATGTGACATTCATCCAACATGGATGTGTGTGACATTATTGGTTGCATGTGAAGTGTTTCGGGGCTGAGATCAGTTCTCACTGGTGTCAGATATGGGTCACGTCAAACATGATTGTTAACAGTCTAGAGATAAAGATCAGAAATCGGGAAATAATTGGATTTGAGCATTAAGCTCTGTTAAGTGAACGTTGCCTAAGAAACGATATAACGTGTGTTGTGCTTTCCCCCCCGTTAATCAGCTCTTGAGCCCTCTGGTACAACTTCTGAGACATGATGACTCCATATCTCAAGCCAAGAAATGTTCAGTAATTAACAAATAATTTCCTCATGTGCCCTCTCAATCCAACTAGTTTTTTTTTTTAAGGCGTAGATGGAAATAATTGTTATTATCGTTGTTTTTAGTGAAACCTTGATGTTGAAACACACAGCACTCTTCACTGTCAGCATTAAGTTTCTATTTGTTACAGCACAGGCCTCTCGTCTACGCTCTCAGCCTGCCTGAGCCCGTCTGTCCGTTTGACATCTTCCCAAATAACTGCTTGAATTGTAACTACAAGTGCAGATTCGGACATTGCTGAAAATGTCATCAGCTGTCAGTTTTTGACAGCAGCATTCCTTTCTGCTTCCTGAAAACGAATGCATCTCATTAGCTAGCTGCCCAGTTTGTTTGCCTTCAATAACAAACACTTTTCAAAGTGTGTGTTGTGATGATGCCTTTGTGAAATGATCGAACAAATGATAAGTTTGTCTAACATAATTGTCTATTGATTGTGTGACGGATTAGAGAGACATCACTGATTCACCTGTTTATTCATCCACATGTTGTTCAGACTGTCTGTGGCTTAATGCAATATGTAAGTTTGGCTTTAGCAGTAATCAATTTCATGCCAGGTTTTTCAGGAGAGGCTGTGTAAAGAGATAATTTAGGAGAGGTAAAAAAGAAGATAGATTAGACGGAGACAGGAGTCTGGACGGCAAACAGCCTGACTAAAAGAGGCCCTCTTCCTCCCACCGTCTCTGAGTCATCACACCCCTCCTCCCACATCTGTCTCAATGCTTGATCGCAGAGGACACGTGCACCCAATAAAACACAGGCTGACACTCATGGTGCTCAGTACATGTGCATGCACACAAATGGACAGAAAATTACCTGCAGGCTGGTCTCCATGCAGCCATGAACTTATGAATGTGCATGGATACAGACATGGTCGTTAAAAGCAAAACATGAAGTTGCACACATGAAAAGACACACACACACACCTATGCACTTGCTGTAGGCCAAAGGGAGTTCACCATGGCAACAGGAGAGTGGGGCAGTAGGATGCAGTCTCTGACACAGGTGTGTGAATAGATAACACTTGCACATGCAGAGACACCTGAACGCACACACACACACACACACACACACACACACACACACACACGAGGGAAATGGGAGGTATAGAGTCAAACTGCAGCATCAGTTAATAATGTCTGAATAATTAAACTGTAGTGTTATAACAGTTTAGACAGTTGCTTTTTAAGACTTTCACATAGCACAGAATTATATTAAATAACTGCCAAACGTTCTCTATAGAAATAAAGGATTCATGTAAGTTTCCGTCTCAGTCAAGCCGCACTGTTTTAAACAACTGAAAGGTTCTTATGAGAAGCAATAAAGTGCCTGTATACAGTTAAAGTATGTATGTGTAACTATAAGACACTTTTACACTGCCTGTGCAAGGTGGGAATATTGCACCATTATGCCACCTCACCGTTCTTTATAAGAAGCTTAATTTCCATTAAACAAAAAATAATCTGCTTACAGTTGCTAACATCTGGCTTTTTAACGCAATGGGATAGTTTACAACCGATATTCACATCTGGGTCCAATGACTCTGCAGTACTCATGGATATTTATTGCATCCAGCTCTGATCAGCATTGAAACCTTCGTCAATTTCAGCACCTTAACTGGCATGATGTAATATATATCGTCTAATGCCCATTTTTAGCAGGTTTACCCTGAGCTAACTAGTTTGATTTTTTTCAAAAACATTGGGGAAAAAAGACAATGAGTAACTTGGCAAGCAATGTCCCACAAACTGCAAGAAATTAGTAGATCCAGAAAATTATTTTTTGAAAACAAGCTGGGGAAAAATGTGCACTCTATTTCTAATTATCATAATTATATATTGAAAATATTCTTTACAGAATTATATTTTTAAGATGCTTTTTGAGAGCATAATTTCATCATTTTACTTCATTTCATTTTATTACTTTTCTGTTTTTGTTGTTAATGATGTTGCTGTTTTATTGCTGTGCATTTGTTTTGTTTTTTGGTGCTAATGTTCAGATTTTATTGTGCTTTTTTTTTTTTTTTTTTTTGCTAATTTCTAGGTGATTTCTCTGTAAACTGATCATTGCCTTCTTGCCATGTTCATAGAAGAAACCAAGCCAATTTGCCCAGGTTTCAAAGGATTAAACATTTTGGTTTTACAATGCCAGACACTAAAATCACACACTGGAGCAAAATGATGCTGCTGTTGTTTGGTTCTGTGTAAACATGCAAAGGAGGCATAATAAAGAGATTATTAGTGGCCCTATAATATGATCTCCGTGCAAAAAGGCCTATAGAGACTATAGGGGCCTGGAAATTATACACGTCCTGTGATAGACAAGAACGTCTCAGATATGTGACACAGCAATACATGGGCTCGCATCCAAAACCATCCTGAATAAATTGATTGTGTTGTCACTCAGTAACCATCAATCTAAATGATAGTTCCTGGATATCAGCCAGTTTTGTATGAGGGGGACAGAACAAAAAGGATAAAAGGTGAACTCACAGTAGCATGACATAAATATCTATAATTAAGTGCCATTGTTGGAAAGAGGGCCTAGGGTTCTAGCTTTTGTGTTTTTGTGGACACCCAGCTGTCCTATAGTTTGTTAGCTGCAAGTGCAGGCCACTGGTGACAGCACATCAAGAGGATAGAAGCAGTGCAACCAATACTCGGGTGTTACTTTTAAAAAAATTGTGCTACAGTGTTGCGGAGTAATCTGTGAGAATTACCCTGGACATGATGCTGACTTCAGCTCCCTTTTGGCTGACTCGTTTACTTCCTGCAGGCAGATAAGGAGGCAGTAAGGAATAATAAATCGTGTCGGTGGCATGTATTCTGGAGGAAGGCGTTTTATCTATTTCATGAGAAAATATGTACTTGAAAACAAATCTTTGATATTTGACACCCGTATTTATGTTCACAGCACTGCTGTAAAGACATTCTGTTATGTTGTGCGCATACCAAAAGTCCAATTCAGCTAAATAAAGTCCTGTGAATGTAAGATTTGTTTTCATTTTGTTTCACTGAGCCCTACGGAACAATTCAATTTGTATTAAGTGGACACATTTAATCGCTTTCTTGCCAAG
Source organism: Plectropomus leopardus (assembly GCF_008729295.1). Classification (NCBI taxonomy): domain Eukaryota; kingdom Metazoa; phylum Chordata; class Actinopteri; order Perciformes; family Serranidae; genus Plectropomus; species Plectropomus leopardus. Next base: position 13,756,462 of record NC_056484.1, read on the forward strand.
AATTAGATGACTTCATGTCTGTGTAGTAAATTTAAGACTGCCACCAGCAGTTTAGCTTGGCTTTGCACAAAACAGCAGGGAACAGCAAGCCTGGCTCTGTGCAAAGACAACAAATACTCCTTTACAGAACAAAAGTCGAAGGACAGAGAACAGTCTCTTTGACCCTGCATCCCTAAGATCACACCAACCAATACAGCAATGTTGCAGTTGCTCTATGTGGTTTTAAGGAAGAAAATTCAATGTTAAAGTGATGGTACTTGACTCAGGTTCGGACTGGCTATGAGGTCGCTCTGGCGAATAGGTCATAGCCATGTTGTGGAAAAAAAAGACTACTGGCGGCTGTGGCCCACTTGATGTTGGAATAGTCCATCTGATTAGGGGTTACATTGTCTCAAAAATTTCAGTTGACTACCTACTGTATATATACCTGTATGTAAAGCAGGTGCAGTGGTACCGGCCGTTGTCATCCCCCCTGCCTCTTCAAGTAGAACGGCCCAACATGCAACGTCAGAGGTCAAGCAGAAAATGAGTGGAATCGAGAGACAGAGAGACAGAAGGAGGAGTAATTGGAATGAAAATATAAAAGTGGAGCAGAAAAGGTCAGAGACAAAAAGGAAAAAAGTACTCGAGGCAGATGCTGCAAAGTGTTTTAAGATTGATGCCTGTGTCAAGAAAAGTCTTGCTCACGTTAGCAGCAGTGATAACAATAACAACAGTCTGCTGTTGCCAGTGGCTCCAAATAAAGAGGAAGAAAAAGTAACGTGGTTGTAGTAAAGGGAACAGTCCAGAGATGATTTCCGGGCTGATACTTGTTCCCAGTCTGACCCTGACCACATATGTCATGATAATCACATCATCGACTTATTGAGGTCAGCAAAAATGATTACAGTCATGTCTGTATATCGTACAATATTGCCATCACCATCAAATGCATGTTTGTTTCTAAAAGAATGTCACCGACATTTTTGCCAAAATTATGCCAGGATAAACAACAGCGCTGTCATCTCGTCTGCGCTCTCTCTCGCTCTCTCACACACACACACACACACACACACACACACAGCAACAGTTCACGAGAAAAAGAGAGGCTATTGAAGAGGCTCATAGGTGTTTCTCCCTACAGCTACTGAGCAGCCAGAAAGACATTTTGGAGGAGTAAGTCCAAATGGACTTGGTTTCACAGTTCTGGCGTGGGAACATTTTGTGTTTTGTCTGACTGAAAATTGGCACTACAGCTAACCCTTAAGCTCAGTCAAACGTGTTACTTGTAATCTTCTTGTTGTTACTTATATTTAACTTGCAGCACATGAGCTGTGATAACATAAGTCCCGACCATTGAGAAATTGAATGGTATATGGTATGTTTTAAGGATGGACTCACTATACCCCTGTGCCAAATGTTTAATTACTTCCATTTTATTTTTTGTTTTGTTTTGTTTTGTGGTTTATTTCAATATATGATATTTATTTAGATGTTATTTTTTTATTATTATCATATTTTTTTCACATTCTACCACAAATGTCTAAATATCCTTAACCCTCTGGGGACAAAAGCTCTGCCAGCAGAGCTTGACAGGATTCAATAAATATGTCCCATTTTTAAATTAATATCTTGATGAAGTTTTATCTTACAGGCATGATACAGTATTGATAAAACACTTCCCAGTGTGTCCATTGTCAAATTATATGAGATTTTGAAGTGACCCAAAGTTCGTCAAAAAAGGTAAGGGGGTGGGTTTTTTAGACATTCAGGCACAATTCTCGTCACCTTCGAACTATAAGGTTCTATCTGACATTTTTGTCAAAATTTAGTTATTTATATATTCTTATTCTTTGAGCAGTCGTCAACGTTATGTGAGATGTTTTTTAAAGTTATATGCATTTTTGGCATTTTTAATTTAGAAATCAAAAAGGTGCATATCATTCATAATATTTGGAATTGCAAAACCTTGAAGCTTAATATCTAAAAACTGCTCAGAACACAGATAAAAACAGACTACTTTTTTACAAAAGTTTCAATGACGTGTTGATTATTTGAAAAAGTTATTCTCATGAAATACATACAATATGGAAGTTGTTGGAGTTGAAGTTGTGCTAAATACAAAAAGAGTTATGTGACTCTGAAAATACTGCTTACATTTGTTTGAATTTTACAACTTCAGAGCATGCCCAACTTATCACAGTGCCCTGAGACCCGAGAGTTAAGAGTTAAAAGTTCATTTCTCTATGAAAAACTGTGCTTGCATTATTATGCTAATGTATTATCAGTATACCAGTGGCATAAAATAGTCTTAAAATTACAATAATATCTTTTAGCGCAATTATTTTTGGGAATATATATCATCCACCAAAAGTTGTTATCGTGACAGGCCTGGATGGTTCTAATAAATAAAAGAGCTCGACAATCTCACCACTGGGAGATTGGAGATATATGTACATTTAAAGCCAAGAAACATATCAGTGTCAGTGGAGCAGTTCCAACTTGTAGCTGCTGATAGAATCTCAGATTTGTGTCTGCGAGCTTTACGAGAGAAAATTGGGAAGGGGGGGTCATGTCCACAGATATTGATTGAACTGTCTTTGGTAAGAGGGACGTCATGTGCGAGGTGAATTGAGTGGTGTTCCACTGTAATGCAGACAGGGAGATTGGATATGATGATAAAGTGAATCCATTACAACCACAGAATGACTCTGAGACAGCCAGAGAGAATTGGGTCACTGGCTAATTGGACAGAAATACATCAGCCTGCCCTATGAGTACACACACTCGCACATACACACACGCATACTGTACACTGCTGGCACGCTCACATATTCAGACTTGCATGCATACACATTTAACACACTTACAGTCATTGCATTTTCACAAACATACATGTAAATGCACACTGATTACACATACACACACACAGGCTTTACTCTATAGCATGTATAATGATAGATTAGCATATAATAACCATTTAATCAATTAAATCCCATCTCGTTGGGGTAGCCCAGACAAGAACCAGGGATTTTCATTATGCATGACCAAGCCTGGGACACAGACACACACCCACACTCATGCAAGTGCACATATATCATTACTCACATTGATTATGACCTCATATACAGTATGTGCATGCACCAACACACACACGACATTTCTACGCACCGAGATTTACAGTAGAGTGAGTGAAGGAGGCTATAAATAGGGTTTAGCAGGCACTATCATGATTCTGAATAAATTCAGGAGAATTGTTCACTCCTGAGTTTCTCTGTTGCAGGGCAGAAAAGCGTGGTGGGGAAGAGGAGAGGAGGAAATAAATGGGGAAAGTGCAGAGCTTTAGAAATTCAGGTAGGGAAATGAGGGAGGGAGACGAGGAGAAGATAAATAAGGATTGCAGTAGAAGAGAAGAGGGAAAAGGGAGTTAATTTTGCTTAAAGTCACAGTGTCTAAGCTTCAGAGGGGGGAAGAAAAGGACATAAATAGTCCCTGAGATGAACAGTAAGAGCCATTTTATTCATTCAAGGTGTTTTGCATTCTGCTGTATCACGCTACAATCAGGCAGCTCAGTGCCGAGGAGGAAGTGAAGAGAGAAAAGAGAGGGAGCACACACGCCCAACAGACTCACACTTGAGCCTTGATCTATTCCATCTCTGAGTGCTGAATAGCAGCGAGGTTTGAAGGAGCGATGATTTGATCAATTAGATTTCTGAGGATTGTGAGATTATAAGGATTGTTAGCTGGAGATATAGTGAAATGGGGATCACTGAAAATGACTGTCAGTGAGTGTGTTTGTGTGTGTGTGTGTTTCCTCTTTTTCTCCTTATCGCACATGTTTTGTCAATTACCTATCTGCCTTCTTACATTTTTGCCTTTTCTTTCTCCTCCTGCTCTCTCTTCTTTCTTATCCTCTTTCTTTCCTCACTTTCCATGTAGGTATTGATAAATCAATTCAGTCCAGAATAATATTCTTTGAAGCTTGTGTATTATGGCTGAAAACATCAATATTTCCCTTAGTACAGAGATAAATTAGACATTATTTTAGGACTGAATGTATGATTTATAAAACATACATAGGTTGTAAGTCTCTGTTCAAAGTAAATGAATACCAAAATGATTTGAAAAATATGCTATCACGCAGATTTAGAAAATAATATTTTAGAAAACACACAGTATCTAGCCTTATCTGAACATTTTTCACTAGGATATACAGAGATTATATATTTGCTCTGTTAAGACTTAGTCACACCAGCATTCAAAATAGCAAAAGAAATTACAGTGAATTTCAATTTAGTGCAGTGGAACTGCTGTAACTTTTTAGTTTACTCAAGGGGGCAAAGAAAAGTTAGGAGAAGGCGATACAGCGTTGGAGGGTTTTAAAAGCTGCTCAGTGGTGTGTGAAGGCAAAAAAGTTAATCTGCCATGATAAAATTACCTGAATGATCAGCACTGCTTCCGAGCTGTGAGGCCCACAGAGCAGGCGCAGTCGAGAGCTGTGCTGGCCGAGACGGATACCTCCGGGTTAGCACTACACTAACTTTAAAGAGGATAAAATAACTCAGGCGTGCTGCTTGAACAGAATGGGTCAAATTCTGAGAGTGAAATTAGTCTTTCCCCAGGAGTTTTGGTGATCAAAAAAACATATCCACTGATTTGCAAATATCCCTATCGCCATGTAAGTCTATGGAAAAAGTAGATTTGGGCTGCAGGGCATCATGTGACGAATGTAATTCTACTGTTTGGCCACTGCAGAAATTTGCTTCAAAGCCTGGCGCACTTTCTGGGAGATAACTATGGTAGCTTATTTTCTATGTAGCTTAACAGCTGTGACAGCTAGTCTGGCAAAATTAGTTTTGTTTAGTGTAAATGTAGTATCCTGTTAACAACAAAGCTATGCAAATAATTTGCTAACTATCTGCCAGCCTGTTAGTTCAGAGAGTTTTACTGTCCTTATTCAAGAAGTTATTAATGAAAAACTGAAGAGTACAAAGACAATAGAGAGAAGCGTTAGGAACTATTAAAAAACAAGAATAACTTCTCCCATGTGCACACATGGGAGAAGTTATTCTTGTTGTCTTTTTCCCAGAGAGCTGTCTGAAAGAAATCTGTTCAGTTTAACCCAAACCACAACTTTTTATTCTACCCTTAAATAAGAAATCTAGGTAACCCCCCACCGCAACTGTTGTGACTAACAAGCACTGGCCAGTTAGCAGTTAGTCTGCCAGCTACAAAAGTTCACCAACTAAATGTCACTACATCACCAAGTTTCTACAACCAAATGTGTCTGCAAAGATTTTTTTTCTTTGTTTCTCACTTTCCAGACTACTAAATTATGCAGCTTTAAAAGCTCAGTGGCTGAACTTTGAGAGTAGTAAGTTGTGTTTCTCATTTACTTATGCATGAGTGAGAGCGAGAGAGGAAGAGTCAGATGGCAGGCAGAACGACAAAGAGGCGATGAAAGATGTGAAGATAAAGCAGAAAATGAGGTGAGAGAGAGAAAGCTAAGCAACACAAGGGTCAAAGAGACAGCTGGGAAGGTAGATGAGAGATTTTAATGGAGAAAAGAAAAGGGCAGCAGAGAGAGATTTGGGTTTTTTTCCCCCTCATGTCTGGTACAAATTAACAGCAGGGGTTGACAGCACACCCCCGGTGCCACTGGGACGGAAAGTGTGTATATGTGTGTGTTTGTGCATGAGCAAGACTGAATTATTCAGAAACAAGCTGGGACTCGCTGACTAAACATTAAGTCGACATAGAGATGCAGCCTCACACACGCTTTCACACACACACTCTTGCTCCCCCAGCGTTCAGGGAGACTCTCGCCTCCTGTGGGTCCCACAGACAGATGGGACGAGAAATGTGTCACTGGGTCAAACTCAGACAGCGGCGGCCATCTTGGTACCACTGAGCCAACTGTCACCTTTGTTAACCCTGAAGGGAAAATTAGACTCTTTTTTCTGATAATGGGCAGATGCTGCTAAGCAACCCCTTTTTTTGTTGTTTTTTTTTTTTTAAAGCAAAGCACCCCACACACACTTTCACACATACTTTCCCATCTTTCTGCTAGACTGAGTGTTGACAACTTGTCTAATTTGACAAGTGTGAAACTGGGCTGACTTGAAACTGATTTTCGGAATTAACTTTATAAGCCACAGGAAGTGCTACTGTACACAGTCTGTTAAAATGCACATGCAATAACAACAGTCTGCTGTTGCCAGTGGCTCCAAATGAAGAGGAAGCTGAAGAAAAACAATAAAATGGCATCAATTGAGTTATCTCAGCTTGGGCTCAGAGACCACACATTTTTAAAGTCAAATCATTCGTGTTATCTTGCTCAGAGTTACACACAGGGATGAATACCACTTTCATGTCTGTGCGTTAAACTAAAGCCTGTGGCAATTAACCTAGCTTAGCATCAAGACTGGAAGCAGGGGTAAACAGACAAAATAACAAAAAAATCTGCCTAAAGGCACATCAAAATCTCACTAATTAACATGCTGTATTTTCTTTGTTTAACATACAATTAAAAATGTAAAAACAGCTATTTTGGATTTAAAGGGGTTCAGAGCATCTTGTGCTGAGAAGATAAACGTGCTAAGACCATAAACAGTCCTAAAAAATCGCAAGGCCCAGAAACACCAAACCAACATCTAATAACTAGCGGCGAGGAAAACCGACTTGTGTTGCCTCATGTCGCCTGTGTCTAGGCCAAAAAGTTGTTCTCGAACACACCACAACAATAAATAATATACAATGGACAGCCAACTTGCATGTATGCTTGTAAGAGAGGAAATGACTCTCCCTACCAGCAGAAGGTGCTTGCTTGTAATCGTCATTCAAAAAGTGTGCCACTGAACAACAACTCAAACCACCACGGAAAGTTTCTGCTAAAGAGCTCAATGGCTGAAGAAAAACAATCTTACCTTATATTATAAGTGTCTTTCATTCTCACTCCCTAAGCCAAACTGCCAATCAGAGCAATTTCATTCACATCTCTGACATAAAGCTGAAAAGGGCCAGCAAGAGTTGACAGGGGTTGAGAAGGGCCGACGCCACAAGACATACTGCAAAGACTAGGACGACAGACGCCGACTAATGGTTTGGTGTGTCCAGGCCCCAAACCCTGAGGAGTGGGCTATGCTTCTATGACGATACCGTTCCGAAATCAGCAGCAGCAGCTGTATGAGCACATTGCAAAGTGGCTGTCTCCAAAAAATGAATATTCCTTTTCCTATATTTCTGTATTCCTATTGAATATTCCTTTAGCATAATGCTTGAGATGTAAAAAGGGAGTGTACAGTTTAAAAGACATCTACCAGGTAGGAAGGAGCTGATGAAAGTGATGGGTCCCTTTACATGCACAACAAACCAAAATGATTGATATATGAACAACTTAGCTGCTGCCATATAACATGACAGTTTACTATAAATGTTATCCATGCTTTCCTAAATTTACAACTGACTTGAACTGACATAAAGGGGTGTTTTTCTATGTTGTTTATTTCTCTTACGTGTGTTGAGGCAAGATTTGTTCAAATAAGTAGCCTAGAGTGATATGAGTGTCACTTTTAAACAAAACTTTAATCCATAGCTTTTATTCTTCCTTTATGCATGAGTGACAAACAGTTTCGCTTGCAGGCTCATTTTGATTAAGAAGTATCTTCATCCTAATTAAAAGTGTGTGTTACCATTCATGGTAATGTTCTGAGTAAATGAACTCTGCAGTCTATGTGCTTACAAATCCAGAAGTAATCTCTGTGTCTCTTTTGCGATTTATTTTTCATCTGTGTGCGATTCCACTGATAATTTCTACTTTATATTAATGATCATTTTTATTTTCATTGGTTTCCTTGTAATTTCTCATCATTTTAATTGAATCATTGACTTCCCAGCTCCGCTCTTCCTTCTAGGCTTTGTGCGTTTGATTCCGAGAATAAATCACCAGCTCTTATTTATCCCGTGTTTCTTGCACTCCTCTCCTGCATGTTTGTTCGCTCCGGTCTGTCGGTGGAGCGGTGGAACATGGGATAGCTGTCTAACCTCTATCACCTGTCGAGATACGCCGGATGGATGCACCCTGTGGAAATTAACGCCAGGATTATGCAAATCCAAATTGAACTGTGAAGTTAAGAGGCTCGGCCCAGTGACCCCATCGTCTCGTGTTGGCTGGCGACAGGCGTACAACGTACAGCATTCACATGCATGCACACACTCTCTCAGACACACATATTAATGCATGCACACATGGACATATATGTGTACAAGAACACACGCATGAGCACGAATTTTCACATATAAACCATGGCTTTTTCTTTGTGTAAGTGTGTGTGTGTGCACTTGTAAGTCCATGTGCCTCCCCTGCCTGTGTGCATGAGCTGAATTATAATTTGGTCATTAGTGCTGTGTCCTAAATTACCACATACACACACACACACACACACACACACACACACACACTGAACAAGTCACATGTATGCACAGGCCACTGATTTCTCCTGCTGTGAATGCAAGACTTTATGTGCACTCTCAAACAAAGAACAATTTGGCTAATTTATAAAATACATTTAATGAGAAGTCACGGCTCTGTGGAAAACAGCGACTTAAACTTACAAATTTCCAGCCTAATACCAAAAGATCGTACAAAGACTCAAGATTTTAATACTCAGATCTTAGAACTAAGTTTGCAACGCATATTAACATGTGCTGGGATGCCGTCAGGACAACAGTTCAATCCACTTCAGTTGCATTCTGTTAGATGAATATTTAGCTCACTTTCCTTATATTTAGCTAATATGTCTCATATTTAAGAGAGAAATTCATGTTTAACAATATATACATTTTATTTTTAACATGTTTATTCCTTGAAAAGAAAGTTTAATGTTACATCTAAATAGTACACTAACTAAAAAAAAGTATTTTGCCGATATGAAGAGGGTCCTCACATAAAACTAGGCATTCTATGCAGTAGAAACACACAAATACTTTTGAAATTGGTGCTACTTGGCTAGGGAAAACGGAGAAAAAGGACTGTGGCATTTCTAGAGAAAACCTACATCTACCAGCATGCACTGCACCATACCAGATCGATAAAAGCTCCTGACGGAGGGTGAAGTAATAAAAACTCTTCTGTTTGAAACAAAGGCAGCTGGCTGGTAACAAATTATCTCATTTTCCAGTTAAACAATAAGCTAAAACATTTTTCTGAACGCTTTAGCTGAGAAATTTACAACTCAGTGACTAAATCTTGATTTGTATTTGATCAGCACTTCGTAGTTTTAACAGTTGGATCTCCATTTATTCAGACTCTGTTTTAACTGTGCAGGAAGTAGTATGGCGCCGACTTCCTGTTCACAAACTCTTCCTACTACAGCTAAACAGGGCACTAAAATATATGTCTTAAAACATCTGAGGCGAGAAATAGGTAGTGCAGTATCATAATTTGATATATTTTTGCTTAACACTGTCTAGTTTTACCATCTGATCAGATGGTAAAAGTTAGTGAAGTTAGTGACTGAAAGAGAGAGAGAGATTCAGAACACACTATGCATCATATTGTGTTAGCAATAGATTACAAGAAGAACCATATCATAAATCACACCAACAAAATCATGAGCTTGGTCATACTAAACGCAGATGTAACTGGATCATTTAAGGCAGATCCAGACTCAGTGCTCTGTAAACACATCAACATGCATTGAATAATGAGGCTGGTTCCAAAATAGCTCCCTACCATACGGCTGTCATTGGAAAAACTGAAATGACAACATTTGAAATTGTCTACATTTTGGAGTTTTTATAACTGTTGATCATACATAGGGCTAAAGAATCATTCAAATATGATTCTTAGTGTAAAACTGATAACACTGAGAGAAACTACTTAAAATGTCCTTCAGCAAGCTCATAGGTTTTAGTTGAAAGAAGCAGGGCATCAAGACAACTGACATCACGTCAAGTTTAAAAGGTGCAAAATGAAAGATGACTTCTGAGAATATGGGAGGAGAGAGGAAGAAAAATTGAAAAGAGAGAGAGAGATTTAAGAGGAACACGTCCTCTATTTTTCATCTCTTTATCCTAGATTCTGTCCTTCTGTCTGACCTCTGTGACAGACGACAGATGACAAATTAATCGACACACTGACACATTCACAAGTGTGCTAATGTAACTACACTCACATTCACTCGATCATGCACATTTTGCTCTCACACAAATGTGCACATCCTTATGATTTTTAAGGTTATGTGCTCAGAGTCTGCCAGATTTCAATGCTGGTAGAATCTAATAGTTGGCATAAGCTTAGCGTTCCCCTGACATTTCACTGGAAAAGGGCTTCATCTGCTAAGTATGTGTTTTGGGCTTGTGTGTTCACAGGGCCCGAACAGACAGGCAGACAGCAGAGAGTGTGGGTGGTGTAAGGGAGAGAGAGAGAAACGATGACAGAAAGGTGGCGGAGATGGAGACAGCGAGAGGACAAGAGGGGGAGAGGGATGCAGGCAGAGATCAGAACTGAGAAAGAACTAAAAGAGCAAAGGTGAGTCATAGACAGACGGAGAGAGAGAAACTGGGACAGCGTGAAAGAGAATATATCCATGCTCCCCCAGTGGCAGCTTGTGACCGTCATCACCATCAACCAAAGGCTTCATCAGCGCAGCATGCTAATGTCGTCCAGGTTCCTCACTTTAAGTATTTGACTGATTTTTTCTGCAGCCCTGTGGTGTCACAAGAGGCTCAATTTCAATCTTTGTGATTATAGTCAGATTTTTTTTTCTTTTTGCACAAAAACATTTCTAATTAACCCTCTGAAACCTGAACAAAATGTATATATTTCTTTAAAAAAAAAAAAACATAGGTAGAAAGCAAAGAGCAACTTATGAAGAAATCGCCCAAAAATTAGAAAGAAATTATTATTTTCAATGTACAAGAAACTTAACTTAAAATTTGAATTGAATTTGAATTTGAATTGAATTAAAAAAACAAAATTAGTGCTTAAAATTATAATAATTTTCTGTAACATTATTTAACATATGTTATTATGGCAATTATAAATTCTAATTACAACAATATTCCCTAGCCTTTTTCTTAAATAGATAGATGGATAGATAGATAGATAGATAGATAGATAGATAGATAGATAGATAGATAGGCAGCTCTTCCTATTTCTTTCTTAAATTCCTACAGTGCAGTACATCGCATTGTATATGAAGTAATGAACTGTCATGTGACTCTACTGTACACCCCTCAGTGATGACGCAAAAGACTAATTTAGGTCCAAAATCCTCAATTTACTGCTCGCTATAGAAGGGCATTAAATGGCATACTGCAGTTAAGACCAGTACTGGGTGATGCTTCTGGACCTGTGGCCAATTTCTTCTCTAAATTAATGAGAATAAATAATAATGTTCACAGACTGTGGGCGCAGCTAATCACGTTAATACGGCAATAGCGTCCCTCAATTGAGCCAATCAAATCGATTTTTTACCGTGTGTAGACACTTTACTAGAGAGAGGAACAGTGCTAAAGAGATGTGAAAGATGACAGCATGAAGCAGCTGACCTGTGACTTTCAGGCTGCTGACTGTGTCTGACTCTGACTCTCAGCCCAGGCTGTTCTCACAAGCGTTTCCCTACCAAAAGTAATACAGCCAAATTCGTACATATCCCAAGTATTTTGAAAGACTGCAATTATGTGACCGATGCACTGATGGGAGTAAACAAGAAAGCAGTCCCTGGCAGTCTTCCCCTGAAGACGCAGCTTCAGAAATGTGTGAAGTTTGAGTGAATTTTGAGTCATTTTAAGATACTCCCTCACAAGGTTCTTAGTGAACTGGTATCTTAACAAAAATGCATCATCATCATAAAAGTCAAGAGTGTTGAGTCTGTCTCTCAACTTTCTTTTAACAACTCTATTATTTTTGCTCAATCCATCTCAAAACAGCAGCCACTGTAAAAGTTAAAACTCCTTAGGTTTCAAGTTAACCCTGGATCACAGGATTTAAAGTTTTGGTGCAACAGAATTAAATTTAATCGAGGTTTAGAGTAAAAACTAAGATTTAAGGAGGTTTAAATTTAATCTTTCTTAAAATAAAAATTAATCCTTGTTGGTGCAATCCAGCCTATGACCTGGATTGAACTTTTGGGGTTTTGACTCTCTACATGTGCGCGCATCAGTCCTCCTTCATGGATTTACTTCCTATGACACTTTCTCTCTCCGTCTCTCCTTACATTTCTCTCCCTCACTCTGTTACCCTTCACATTTTTACGCTCCCTTCCTCCCCCTCTCTACCCCCTCCCATCTCTTTGCCACTCCACCTCCCCCACTACTTCCGTTCACCCTTCATTTTCCAATGACACAGAGGATCATATCCTCTCTCTGGGGAATAAGATGTAACTTAATACGGGTCAGTGATACACAGAGAAATGCCGTGCCCCACCCCTAACCCAGTTAGTCACTGACATAGTGAGTGTGGAGCTAGGGGTGTGCCTTTGAACAGATATACTGTATGCATGCATGAGTCTGTGCAGCTATAGCCTATGTGCGTATGATGCCAACTATCCTCCAGCATTAGTCATGGAGATACTGCCTTCCACAGCACGCTAAAAGGGTCATTATGACCTTAGCGCACTTCCTGACCTCTGCAACGCGTCTTTAAATGCTGACAGGCTGAAGCATGATTACAGATAATGATGATAATGATAATGGAAGCTTCCCAGTTCTCTTACACTTTCAGGTGATTATAGCAAGAAAAGGAGAATTTTTCAAACTCATTATGTCAATAAAAACACCGTGTCCTCGCCTCTGCCCTCCACAGGATTCAGAGGCTTTTCATACATGCAAGGGCACTCTGCTGAGGAGTAATAATAACTCGGTTGATGGGTTTTTCTAGACATATTCCACTTAACTGAAGGTTTACCATTCAATATATGAATTTTCAATTACATGTTTTTTTTTAATGTGGTATAGATGTGTCGTGCTCGGGGCAATGCTTTCCACCATGCAACAAGCTGCTGAGTGATCCTGGTTACTGGGATTAGCAAGCATCACTATGACCTTGATTGAGACTGGCCAGCATCAATACTGCATGTCAATCGACCAGTCACACGCAGGGAAATCTGCAAGGCTCTCTCTACTGACAGAGGCAGATAAACACAAACAAAATGATAGCTGAGACTGCTTCGGAGCCGCTCCTGGTCTGAAATCTGTTTGTCTCTGTGTAAACATTTATTCAGGTCATTGAACCTTCCTATATGGAAACATACGCTTTTTACTGTTTTGCCTCAGTTGGAGCCATCACAGGGGCTGAGTCACCATCTGCAAAACTAGTTTTCCCAGGAGGCTGGTCAATAAGTCAAGCAACATTAACACAATTTCTGGGTCAAAGAGTACCACCAGGAACTTCATTTTGATATTTGGTATTATTGGTGTACTTTAACTTTCACATTCTGCAAACAAGGATAGAATTCTTGTGCAGAAATATCTTCAACTGAGTCATCCAACCACTTCGTAGCGTCAGAATAATGAAAATAATGAGTGTAATGTGCATAAACATAAGGGTCGAGTATCTGTGGGTTGGTAATGATGGGCTGGCCACTATTTTGATATTTGAAGCTGTTCTATTGGTCACCTCCAAAGATAAAACAGGTGGGAGCTGAGTACAAGCACTCTGCTAATCTCATTGTTTAATGAAGCAATTGACTCGATGGGTCTAATAGCACTTAGAAAAATAAACATGAGATGTTTTCAATTTAGTGAATTTTAAGTCCAAGCTTCATCGCATGATTTATCTAATTCATGAGCAATATCTTGCTGTCGCAAATATGAGTGAAACAAGACACTGACTTGTGTAAAAACAGATGCAGTTCCTCAAGCGTAGCCTGCAGCCAGTATTTGCTGCTGCTTACAGTCTCACAGTCACTATACTGTGGCTAGATGAAGTTTTAATGACACTCATGAGGAAACTGTGTGTCGTTATTTGTTCCTGCAACATCTTTTGCCCTTTGGAAACATATTAATGTGTCCCCTGTAGTCAGAAGTAATGGTTTAGGACAAGAGCCAGTCATGGTTCAGTTGGGTTGTTATTCTGCCTCGGCTTATTTTGAACAAAGGCCACGCAGAGAACAAGAGGTTGAAATACATACAGCGAAAAGTACAGAGAAAATTATTATTCTATCATGGGGTGTCAAGTGTGTCTGTTTTTTGTGAACTCTGCACCTCACATAGAAGTCAAAGGTCACAGGTCTAATTTATAACATTGTGACTTACAATGAAGCTGATTTGTGTAATTGTGTTTAATACAGATGCTATTACGCCATGCTTAACCCTTTAAAAACCTGAGCAAACTGGCTTCATTTCTTTCAAAAACATGGGAAAAAAAGCAATGAGCAACAAAAGAATAAATTACCCAAAAATCAGTAATAGTAATAAAAAGTAAAAGGAAATTACCTGAAAATTAGTTTTAAGAAAGTTATAAAAACCACAAGGGAAACAAGACTTGGGGAAAAGGGCTTAAAATATATAATTCTGCATCATAATTTTTGAAAATGTAATTATAATAATTATAGTTAATTAGATTTTTTTTCCCTTGACATTTTAGTTAGCTTTTAAAAAATATTTTTCTAAATCTACTAATTTCTTGCAATTTGCACAGTTGCTTATTGCCTTTTCCCCCTTGTTTCTGAAAGAAATCTCACCAACTTGCTCAAGGTTCAAAGGTTTGAAGACCTGAGAAAGGCGTCTGAAAGCAGCACAAGAAATGTGCTGCCGCTCCAGGTTTCAAAGGGTTAATGTGCATTTAGATGTGTTTTGAATCAATCAAACTTTACCACACTACACTGAAGTCCCCTTGTCATCTAGTTTTTTGGATGTGTAACTGTAGGGAGACACAAACCACCGCACAAGTACAAATGCTCACAACAACATCGGCCATTTGCGAAGTCTGCAGCATAGGCTCCCCGTAGAGCCGATACGCAATTATAAATCTGCCTTACGTCGTCACGCACTTCAAGTCCATGCGTCTACGAGTGTGGACATTGGACCAAAAACTTAATCATTTCTTATTAAACATTCAATAAACAAGTAAATGCAAAACAGTAACCTATACTACTGAGTTTTTGTCAATTTGCTTTAAACCTCTAATGTTAACAACAAATTAACCTTTAATTAAAATAGTCATACAGCAACCCTACCCACCTCTATAAATAATGCAAAACAGAGATTCGCTGAAAGACAGTTTATAAAAGAGTCCACCTCCATACAAATTGTATGCAAATACAACCAGCATCTGCATCCTCTGAAACATTCAGCAGCACCGCAGGGAGCAGTAACTAAGCAGGAGCTGAATTTCATAGCTGACCCTGAAATGCAAAGCTGAAGCACATTCCTAGAGGAACAAGAGAGCGTCAAAGTACAAGAATGAAAGGGAGGGGGAAACAGAAAAAAAAACAGTTGTTTGGAATAAAGCTAAATCGAAAGGAGAAAGAAAGATGACTGGAGGCAAAGAAGGACAAATGAGGAAGAATGTGTTGCTCTGGTAAGCAGATAGACGGCGTAAACATTAGTTCCTTAGGGATAGTAACATTTGAGACGTGTCGTGCTGTCGATTATTTATAGAGTGACAGACTCCTTCAGGAAATCACCTGTAAGGAAACACATTAGAGTGCAGCTGCCATGATTTACATTCATATTAAGGGAATCGTTTTGATGGCAGTTATTCTGTTTCACCTGAAGTAATGATCGGCTGCAGTGATTCATGTAAAAGAGATTGCAAAGTTATTTGGTCATTTGTGAATAATGGTTATGCAATAAGCCTCTGTTGGAGGCTCGCCTACGGGTCACTGATTGATTTAAATCAGACAAGAAGTCAATTCTAACAAATGGGAGGCCTATATGAAAGAAATACTCTGATTCTCACTTTTAGAGGGATGTTTTGGTGACTAATAAATTAAATGTTAAGTCATTTATTTATGTTATAGTAGACAGAAAGACAAGCACAGAATCATTTGCCTGCTTTTGTACTAAAAGTAAAAATATACAACTTGTTAATTGTAATGAATAAGTGTCATGTTACGCATGCAAATTTATAGTAGCGCGACCTCTTCATAAACTCATTCTTTTTCTTGCAGAACAAATACAGAGTAAATCATCCAAGTTTCAGTGTGAAACATTCAAGAAAATCCACAGGAGGGTTTGATTTGTTAACCCGTGTAGGCAGGCCGCCATGGGACCTCATTAGGGGAAAGGTTTTGTTTTGTGTTGTTTTGCTTTTCCTCATTGAATTTTTCCATCAACAGCAAAGTCACATCTTGACATGTATCTTCCTTTGCTGTAGCAGCTATATTTTAGGGTTGTGAGGGATTTTGACATCATAAAGTTGAACACAGTGTCTTATTTCCATATCCAAGCTGTTGTTATGTTCATCAAAGACCCAAGTTGTGCTAAGAATAGGCTTTAGAGAGCAAGAATAGAGGTATGTTTCACTTGGAGAGTAAAAATGGCTTCATCTTCTGAGGGACTGAATGATTGTGATTATGTCTGTGAGGGTGCTAAATTATCTCTTAAGTGAAGATAACATGAAACATTAAATATTTTTAAATGTTAGGGTATGCCTTAATTAAGCACTCATCAAAAATAAAACTTTCACAATCTTTCAGCAGTTTCTCAAAAGTAGCTTCCCTCCTAACTCATCAAATACTGACGTTTGGTCAGTGGCCCTCAGCATCAGACATATGTTGCTAGATTTCTGGGTGTGGTCATAATCACGTTATGGTTATGACTTGATGATTTTCTTCAAAATACAATAATTTTAAGCTTCTTGTACCACAGTTTATCATTTCCCATCTGGCAACGCTGCCTTCACTGGATGTCTACACATCCACACATCACGGTGACCCATCACACATCTCACTGATGAAGTCAATCTCCTGCTCTCGCTTGTTCTCAAACACTGTTTCCCTTTCAACAGGACTCTCTCTCCTCGACACTCTGTCTCAGCCTGTATTTGTCCGAATGTCTGTGAGTGGACAAAGAAGAAGAAAGACAGAGAATCCTGCGTTTTTGTGCAGTACAGACAGCTGAGGAGAACACACTGACAGACAAGAGAGAGACCGAGGGCGGAGAGAGTGAAGGAGTTTCATCAATGATCCATATCACTGCAGGTCTAATACATGCCCTCACTGATAGCTGGCTGAGCCAATCAGTGCATGACACACGTTAGAGCATCAGTATCCCATGGCTACAATTTCCCAGACCCCCCCTGGGGCGCACAGAGGATGGTAAACAAAATGGACGCGATGCGCAAAGTCTCACAATATACAACACATAGTGTCTGTCAGTCTATCTACTTTCTTTGGAAACACACACTTTTTTTTTCTTTTTTTCAACCCCAGGCGAGCAAAATTAAATCATGCCATCCTCTGCTGCTACCCTGGCTGTCTAGACTGAGAGAGAGAGAGAGAGAGAGAGAGAGGTGGAGAGGTCCACAAACAAAGCCCGAGGCAGACGGAGGACAGAGACAGTCTAGCAACAGGTACACAGAGGGCATCTGGAGTATTGGACTGAATTAACTAACTGGGTTTGCTCTGAGCTGATTCAACATGCAGAGGAAAGGAGAGGCAGACGAGAGGCAGAAAATAAGGAGGAGGTTTGAAGGGAAAGTAATTGGGATGAGCAAAGGTCAGACAAGGAACAAAAGACTTGTAATTGTCAGAGTAAGATGACAGGACACTAAGAAGGGGGGAGAATGGGGTCATACAGGTGTGGAGGATTAAGATGGGAGAAATTTACAACTCTCAGAAAGAAGACGAGGGAATAAGTCAAAAGGTAAAATGGGCTTTGGACAGAAAAAAGGCGACACGCTTGAAGGGAACCAGAGAAGACAAGGAGATGACACATTTGAAATATCTGAGAGGAGGAGGATTAGAGGTTATGTGAAAGGTGTACAAAGTGCTGTTTCCATTACAGTTAGCTTTTACAGCTAATGGTTTCACATCTTTAATATATTTTGTGTAAAAATTGCATAAGTGCATTATCCTAAGTGTTCAGAGCCAATGATTATAGGTTTGTCATAATTTATTGTTACATTGTTTATAACATATTATATATTTTAGGATTATAACTTTAATGCATGAAGTGCAGCACCTGAGGTTGAAAATGTTACAGTTTCTATCCAAGTTATGCAGATTTTGATGGAACTTAGATTGTCATGAAAAGTAACCTCTGCTTCAATGTAAACATTGGTCATAATGTCATGTCTTTCTCCACCTTGAACAAACAACATTTTCTGGAAATTTTCTCTTTTGTGTTTGGCCTTTCTAAATTATCCTGCTTCACAAAATCACAGTGATGGACAAATGCCACAATAAAAGACAAGAACTACTGCCAAGTAGAGGAAGCAGAGGGAAAAAAGAAGAGTATGAGATGGGGTAGAAGAAGGGAGTGAAGGGTTATGCGTCTGGGTAAGGGGCATGAGAGGTTACAGCACTGCAGCTGTGTGGAGAATATAATAGATTCTGCTGAAAAGAAGTAAAACATTTCTCTACTGAAGACAATACAAGCTATGTGGTGGGCGGTTAATGGGTAAAGAGGTGAAAGAAAAGGGGGGAAATGAAGGTTAGAGTGAGACTGAAGAGATGTAAAAGGAAGGAGGAGGTGGTGAGAGGGTTATTTAAGATGACAAGGTTAAAAGGAGGGTCACTAAGGTTACTGCAGAGAGGAGCACAGAGATGAAACAAGAGAGGAGGAGAGGATAAGCAGGAGAATGAGATGGGTGAAGAGGGCTGGTGAAGGCACAGATTAATTATAGTAGTAGATCCACTGGGATTTACACGGGGGAGCGAAAGAGAGAAGAGAAGTTAGACTGTGAAAATATAAATGAGAGGAGAGGAAAAGGGTGAGGGCAGTTGAAAGACTCCAACAATAGCATTATCTTAGTATTATTAAATGATTATATTTAAAAAATATATCTCTATCAGACTTGGAGAAGATGTGGCTCATAAAATTATAGTGGAGGAGAGGCAGTGTCTGAATACAAGATGGAAGAGGGTGAGTCAGACATAAATGAATTACAATTTCAGGAGGAGAGGAGAGGGCCTTTAGAGGGGAGACGAGGAGAGCAGAGGAGGGTAAGGCTAGGTGAGATAGGGTAAGTCAGGGTGTTGTGTTGCAGTGTGACCAGGCGAGTCCCTGAGGGTCTCAGGGTTGCACAGAATTCCTAATGAGGCAGAAACTGCAAACCAGAGCCTTAACTCACTCCTGGGAATAGTGTAAACCTCCTATTGAGAAGACTGATCCTTATCCTCACCTCATCCCCTCCATCTTTCTCCTGCCATCTCTGTGGGGAGCACACATTCACACTCTCATATAAGCAACAGGCACACTAGAGTTATTTTTTTAGCCCTGTTGTCAGAATTATTTGTTGGCATTGTCTGCAAATTACGGATATGTTACATTTGTAAGTTTCATAGGTGTGACATAGTGCAGATTACATGCATTTGAGCTGAGTTTCGAGGGATGGTGGATGGTGTCACAACACCTCGACTGCCAAGCAGTGGACTGCTTTGCTCTTGACCAGTAAAAGCATATTTTAGGATATTTTTTGTAGTGATAAAAGCAGGTATTATTTAATATAAATTCACTATACTTCCAGCCAAGTTGGTAGCAACAATTCAGCAACAGTTCAGGACATTACCATGTTTGAAGCAATGAAAATGGGTATTTTTTCAAAAATAAATCAAGACATTTCCCATCATGTTTGTAGGGAAAAGCGTTGTTTGTTTTGATTTGGTTTGGTTTTTTTGTCTTTAACGACAGTTTGTGGCATGTTAAGCCATCTTTCTATAGAAAATAGCAGGTATTTTGTAACAAGAGTTTGGGAAATTTTCCGAAGTGTTTGCAGCAACATAAATATTTTTAATGAAAGATCGAGAAATTACCAGCAAAGTTTATACTAAAAAAGACATGTATTTCTCATAAAGAGATTTCATTTCAACATTTCCAGCCATGTCTTCAGCAAAAAAAGTGAGTATTTTTTAAAGAGAGTTCAGGACATATCCAGCTGTATTTGTAGTGACAAAAGTCAGCCATGTTTGTTGTGACAAACTTAATGAGAGTTTCGCACATGTCTAGCCTTGTTTACAGCAATAAAAGTGGATATTTTCAACAAGAGATCGGGACATTTTCAGCTGTGTTTCTGCCGACATCAGGGAGTGTTTTTAATGAGAGTTCTGGACATTTCCAGCATTGTTTGTAGCAATAAAAAGCGAGCATTTTTTAAGGAGAGTTCAGGGCCCTTCAAGCTGTGTTTTTCAGCTTTTGTGTTTTCCAGTGGCGTTTCTAGCAACAAAGGACGGTATTTTTTAGTCTGAGTTCAGGATATGTCAAGCTACATTTGTAGTGACCATCCAGGTATTTTAAGCCAAACTTGATGCTTCCCTAACCCTTACCAAGTGGTTTCATCCCTAAACCTATGAACCAGAGCATTGTCACAACATAAAATAAAATATTGAAATAAAAAGTTTCAACATATGAAACACAAATGTAACATAGCCGTGGCTTGCAGAAATGTCTAATGACAACATTTATTATGGAGATGGGTCTTATTCATTAATTATGTAGAAAATCAACAAACAAGCAACATGTGGAAACTGGGAAAATGGCAATTATACTAACACAGTATAGCCTAATCGGCACACACACACACACATACACACACACACACAAACACACACACACACCCACACACACACACACACACACACACACACACACACACAAAACACATTACCCTACCCAACCTGACCATATGAGACAATGCGAGCGCATGGGGCCAGCAGTCCATTCAATAATGGCTCAAATTGGAGGAAATGGGTTCTGAAATTACATTTTCAGAGGTTCTCATTTTAAGTGCATGACTGCAGATTCACATTCATTTCCTGCGGGACTCGGTCAAGCGTTACATCAATCAAAAATCACATAGCTTCATCTTACAGCCATTCACAAACTCTAATGAGCCTATCGGGATATATCTGATGAGAAAATGTTTTTGTATGCAATTGAGAATGGGCTGCCAAGCACCTAATACGATGTATCTGTTTTGTACCTTTACAAGAGCCTTTGCATATGTACAAGAGTCTGAAGTATATGATCTACAACGCATCAGAGCCTGAATGGATTTTAGATTTCAGGCTTTAAATGGCACTCAAACATAAATGCCTCCAGTAGAACAATAAGCTCGAATCCTCCATTTCAATCAGCGCACAGTGATGAGTACAAAGGAGTGCAAGGCCACAATACACATACACAATAATGTATCTTTGCTATTCAAGCCACACATTTTACGTCTCTCTTTTACATTTGCCACATTGGCCATCACTGACTGCACAAAAATACGCACCCTGCACTAAAATGCACTCCATGCAAAACAGTATTACTCTGGTTGTGTGAATTAAAACAACATCAGAGGGGCCCACCCAAGCCTGGGAGACTGTGTCACACTGCTGCCACCTAGTGTTCAGGCCTAAGGAAACAACACAGAGGCAATACAAGCAGGCATATTGAGAAGAGACATACGCATAGTAAGGCAGCTTAAACTCTTTAAAATTTAGTCTATAGGGAATAACTGGAAGCATTTACTTTGTGGGCAAATGTAACAAATACTCAGTTTTTTTTAGCTACAACCAGTATTAATAATGCTTCTTATGTTTTCTGCATCGTCACTCCCTAATATCCAACACTGCAACACAGCACATGACATACACAAGGAGACAAAGAGAACATAGTCAGTGGGACATAAACTCAAGGTCTATAGTGGTTTATCTGGTGAACATGGAAACTAAAACTGACAGACAAGCAGATGTTTCACAGGAGAATAGACTTATAATTTTAAAAAAATGTGGTATGAATTATCAAGAACACACTCATCCTGAGCCATGTCTTTTAAATGAACAGGAATTTGTCTTGACGGCACTGACACACATCAGACAGAGTTTATCACACTACA
This sequence comes from Plectropomus leopardus, assembly GCF_008729295.1. NCBI lineage: Eukaryota > Metazoa > Chordata > Actinopteri > Perciformes > Serranidae > Plectropomus > Plectropomus leopardus. The sequence goes on from NC_056484.1 coordinate 13,778,432, forward strand.
AAGGACAATGACATGCAGTGCAGTGGGAAAATTAGCAAGTTTCATTGTTTGACGTCTATTCAGTGAATATCCCACAGTTTTACTGCATTAATAAGTAAGCCATTGTGCAACATCAAGTCTGGCAGTCATCTGAATAAAAGACACGACATGAGGACGGGATTAGTTTGTGTCGCCACCACCCAAGGGGTTGCGAAATAACTTTGTGACATCATGAGATAATTTACAGCTGGGCAATAGCATTTCTTATCTGAATTACAAATTTATTCACACATCTATTTTTCTCCTTTTACACGAACTTTCTTCTTGTGAAATAATGAGTATTTGTCAGGGTATCTGTGTCCACTGATAAATGAAATTATAGAGGAAAATAGCACACAGAAATACAAAAGAATCCAATATATGAGAAGGCAACAGAGATAGAAGAGGTCAGTGCTGACTAAGATTGGATACAGAGTGAATCTGACTGGCTTCACTGCACAGAATATTATTCATAATATCCACAGGATTATCTATGAGGAAACTAATTTTTCTGTAAGATTCATCTTTGTCAGGTCTGTTGTGTGTCACATAATATCTTGCCTCCAACTTACATGCAGTATTGAAAAAGTGAATCATGAAACTGGGTATTTTATATGAAGATTTAAAGGGACAGTTCAAAATAAAAAAAATGGTGCCATTTGGCAATCTAGATTGTTTTGGTGTGAGTTGCAGAGTGTTGAAGACATTGGCAATAGAGATGTCTGCCTTCTCTCCAATATAATGAAACTAGAAGCCGTTCAGCTTGAGGTGCTCAAAGCGCCAAAACAAAATATTTAACGTGGGAACTATTTTCTTTAAACTACAACTGCCAACTGTATCACTGCACAGAGGGAAGTATGCATCTACTGTAGGGGTGTAAATCACTGGTTTCATCATGATACGATATTATATCGATATTTTGGACAATGATACGATATTTGCCTTTATTACAGAGTCTACCATGATATGATTTTGATTCGATTTAGGGGCCTATGATTGATATGGGTCGATATTATATGCTCATTTAACACAGTGGCTTACAGGAGAAGCTGCCACCCCTTTCTCTGCTTTTGGCCAGAAAAGATAAAAACAACATATACACACTTGGAAATAATAAAAACTGGTTCATTCATTCAATTCAAACCATGATCTTCTTTCCTAAAACTTCAGGGCAGTCTGACTTGAAGACAAACCTCTCCTAAAATCCTCAAAATGTGGATTAACAACAAGATCTTTTCACAAAAGTATAAAACTCAATGACTGTCAATGATCATAGACAAAACAGCTGTCTTTTGTAAGTCACATTTCCCCGACATACACAACATGCTAATGTTATTAGCATAAGCCTATGGCATTTTACATTGCAGAAATTAGCTTAGCGGCTAGCGGACTTTTCCTCTACTCATAACATAACCAATTTACTGTCATTTATGCTTTCTCTTACTCACCGCTGATTTAAGTCCCTGCACCTCCGAACAGAACAGCATGGATGATGATCAGTCTACACGCACGTTTTCTTCTGTCAACATTGCTGAAACAGAGCAGCTGACTTAATGTTAGCAAGAAGTCAGTGAAGTGATGCAACAGGTACATCAAGTCTCCTTAGTAGGGCTTTTGTTTACATATGACGTGCGCTGTCTGTTGCCTCGCAGTTACTCCGAAAACAAAACATTACCACATGGTGTTATCCTCGTTGTGTTTTTCTTGGCCCCACGCCATCATCTGCCTGACACTGTGTGACGGCGATACAGACTTTCAAAATAAGGGCGTGCCTGAAAGAGGATGATACGGATCGATGTTTACACTTTGAATTGACGTGCTTCTTCCTCTCCTTCTTCTTCTTCTTCTTCTTCTTCTTCTTCTTCTTCTTCTAATGATGTTCCGGCAGGTTGTACAATGTAAAGTGTAATGCTGCCCTCGACAGTCTAGGAGTAGGTACTTAACTCACAGCTTAGAGTATAGATTGGCGCGTAGGTATTTAAGAAGCGCATTAGCATCGATGTTACATGATCGTTGCTCATTTAATGGATATATCAGTGCGCATGGTTGGATCGTTACACCCCTAATCTACTTCTAGCTCACCTTGCACCTGTAAGTGAGCTAATGTTTTAGCTCAGATATGGAGGATGCCATTGATGTTCACATCTCACCCTGTCACAAGCGTGAGCCTCTTCTGTGTGGTGATGTGTATATTTGGTGTAGCTTGGTAAGAAAAAATAGTTCCCTTCATGAAACTGCTCACAACAAGCACTTTGAGCACCACAAACTCAGTGCCATAGTTCCATGATTTTGGAGAGAAGGCGGACATCTCTGCAGCTGATATCTCCAACACTCAGCAACTCAGCACCACAGGTAAGAGATAAAATATGTCATTTTGATTTTGGGCTGAATGGTCTCTTCTTTAAATATGAAATATGTTTCTATTCAATCAGATTGCAGTAAAAATATCTAGGTGGTGCAGCAGAATCTGCATCTTCATCTAATTGACTCATCAAGCTAGAGATGCTCAACTTCCTTTTTTTTTTACCTCTGAAAATAAGCTCAGTTATTTAATATTAAAGAAGATTTAGATGTTTTGTGTGTACAGTTTATATTAGTGATAATCTAATTTGTTTACAGTAATTGCCTTATGTCCTGCGATAAACAATGTGATAAATTATTGATGTTCAAAGGCTACTGACACACATGAAGAATAATGGCTGCTATTGCACTTAGTGGAGGATGAGAGAATACACTATGGTACTATAAGAGGTGGAGATGTGTGCATGTGTGAGAGAGAGGATCATATCTTGTCAGTTGGCTTTTAAAATGCTGTATTTGACTCTGACATTTGAAAATTTGTCACACTTTTTGGCCTCCATATCGGCTGTGCTGGTTCTGGGTCACGACTGAGTGGGTTCAGGCTGCAGTTCATTCTGTGCTGAAACGATTCTGTTAGTTTTAAACCATGCAGAGACACACTGTTATCTCTGTGGCCCAGAAAGACTACTGATATCTCTATTTCCTCTGAGTGCGCACACACACACACACACACACACTTATGCATTTACACTCACATACAAATACATGCATAGACAGAACACAAATATTCACACAAGCACACATTTGAATACACACACAATAACAGTTTGGGCACACAAAACTGTATCCTACTGAGACGTGCTGACACTCACATAGAACTCACAAAGTGCAAACAAAAACTATTAAATATGCACACTGTGAGAGTCTGTTCAAAGAGGTAGAATACAAACACAACTGCATACTCTCTCAGGCATACAAAAACACAATACCAAACAAAAACTAATTCCTGCATTCAGCACACACTGAAACATCCTCGTCATCACGCGTTCAAGTCAGAGCTCAACCAATCAGACACATCTCAAGAACAGGTGTGTTACAGTGCCAAACTGCAGAATGTCACACACGCTGCCTGGGATCATTTTGAGTTCCCCTTGGTTAAATTCAGCCTTATCTTTAGTATTGCTCTATTTTTGTCACAGACTAAGTAGTGTCCCTCTGTGGCCTTCTGGGTGTACTGCAAGTCTTTTCAGCCAGATATAAAGGTACTCTGTTCTGTATACATAACTGCAGCCTATGAGGGTGATTAGGGTTTGAATTAACAGAAAAACCTTTGTGCAAAAACTTGCGTGTGTCCTTTTTTTCACTGTTTGTGAAGTGCTGCTGCTCCTGCAGGATATTGTTATTTCTACCGATCTTTATATTTTGCATATTTCTACAAAGCAAATGCAATACTTAGAATTATAGGTTATGATGTGCAATGGTACACTTTCCTAATCTTCATCCGAATGCTTGATTTGTTTCTAATTTAGAATAAAATCACTGTATTTGTTCAGTATCCGTTCAGCATATTATGGGTTCAGTCCTGGCTAATGAATCTTCTCACTGACTCAGTGGTCTCCTAATGTTATTGACAGTAAATAGACAGACAGACAGATAGATAGATATCTTATATAAAATTGTTCTTTTTTTACAGTTGCTATTGTTGTTGCTGTTAAATTCTGTTATTTATTTACAGTTCCAAACAATGCAACAGACAACAGGAAGCTAGTAATATTACTAGCTAGTAAGGAAACCATAAGAAGAAGTGGTTTTACATATACTGTGACTGAGCTGCATCCACTTCAGAAATCATCAAAGGACTGAATGTTAGATTTCTTTACTTAAGCCTGTTATTAACATTTTACTTAAATGAAATTTGAACACAGGATATTTTATACAGACTATGTTTCATCTTTAGGTAGGTCCAGGTCCAGGTTTCCGTGATGTGTATGTCAATAATTCTGATGAAAGATGATGGATTGTTTTACTTTTTTAACAAATTAGTGACGACTGATATTAGTCTATCATAACAGCAAAGTAATCTGCTGTAATTATGGTTAATGACTCGTAATTAAACGGAGTCAGGACGTCGCAGAGGGACGTGAGTTCAATTAATAACGTCCCGTCTCCACCACAGTCACAGCTACACCACCTCCTCTATCAGTTTCTATCTTATGCTGCCTTCAGGTGCTATTGGAAATTTGGAAATATTGTCATATATGCACACGTACTAATTTTATAGTTCACACTTGAGCGATTATTTTCTCCTCCTTGAGTTTGTTGACCTTTGTTGGCCTCATGCACATGGCACATATATCAGCAGTCAGGTAAATGATGATATATAGCTTTTCTTTCAAACATCAGACTCATGATTTACCTGTCGTATTGTTGGTGGTACAACAGTTGCAGTTTGTAGCATGGACATTTAGTTCAGTACTGTTACACTTTGGGTGTCCTTGGATAAGTTTTTCTTAAGTCATTCTGATTTTTTATTTCTTTGTGTCACCTGTGCTGCTGCTGCTGCTGCTGCTGCTATAGGGACATTATTCAAGGCTTTTGCTGTGAATAAATTCTTAAATACTTATACCGACTGACAATTTGTCCTGCTTTTTGTTTGTTTATTAGTTTGTTTAAGTTTAGTGTTTGTCTTTGTGTTACTCCCTTTGTTTGAAAATTGGTCTCATCAGCCATATATTTTCCTCTCTGTAGTCAGTTTGTTAGGTCAGATTCTGTTTACAGTTCAGTTTCGTTGACTTGTTTTATGGGGCCACAGCTCTATTACATATTTTGTAAACTGTTCGCTTAATGTTGGGGTAAATATAACTCACTTTTTGGAAATCCTCCTGTGTATCATCAGTTACTCACAATTACCAATTCTGCCTGTGGCAATCGATTATACATAACTTTTAGATGGAATTAAATTGCATAACACACCTGAATCTATCATATTTACTATTTATATTAAAGTGATATAGTATGGTTTGTGAATCCACTTTTCATTATATCCAAGCTGTTAAGATGACATTTAAGAGAGAGCAAACACACTTTTGTTGAAAGTTATGCTTTGTCATAATGTCATTTTGACATATGTATGACTAAACATTGATTAATCTGGCTAATAATAACGTACAACGGCACAGAGCAGGCAAGAGGCCTAATTCACATCCTGCTATGGGTTTCACACTTTAGGCAGTGTTTCATGAGGAAGAAAATGTAGTTTGCACATGGATGATAAGTAACACTAAATGTAAACAGAACTTTTGTTTGTTCACTTAAAAACTCCGCAGGCCATTTTTAAGGGTCCCAAGCTGGTTCACAAAAGCTCGGGGCTCTTAGTGGTGAGACATGAAATGCTGTATTTACTCTTCCTTTCAAATATGTGCTGCAGCTGCCCAACAAAATCAAATGGTTGGCTTTTAAGATCATACACAGATACTATCCAGTAAATTATATTATTTATGGGTACATTCCTGATATGACTGACAAATGCAACCACTGTAACAAGGTGTTCGAACACACTTTTTTCCATTTTTCATTTCATTTTGATCAGTGTGATGATCTTTTGGGCTGGTTTTCAGTTGGATCTCCAAGGACATTTTGGCAAGAACATTTCACTGAAAGAACCTGATTTGTTACTAATATTACTACTATATTGCTACTTGTCTCGTTATTTTTAATTTGAACATTTTTGAATTGACTGACTGTATTGTTTTCAAATATGTTCATAAACGGTGAAGGGAAAAAAGAAATAAAGGTTAACGAAAACATTTTTTTCCGAAGAGCACTTGAACGCAGCAGTCGCTCCGTACAGTTGCAGGAGATTCTTGCAGCCGCAGCTCGTTTCACCGTGAGGCGGCGGTTGAACATAACAGAAAAACAATATGTAGGAAGAGGGAAGCTGAACCTCCGCACACAGAGTGACTGATCATGGCCAGTCGGTGGCGATACGGTCCTCGCAGCCGTTCAGGAGACCCCGCTGGGAGCCTTAAAACGGCGCGAATGCCCCGCCAACAAGAACCGTCCGGAGAGCCAGAGGACGCGGCAGGGTCGCTGCGGGAGCTGCCGCGATGGATGCGGCTTTACTTCTACGGGATGCACGGCGTGACTCTGGATGTCCTGCTCTCATCGTTACACGGGGTTTTAAATCACCGGGACCCAAAATTGGTGGGCTTCTCCTCTCCGTATCTTTGCATTATGCATTCACTGACCCACTTTGCGCTAGAGAAGATCTACTCCCAGAAGAGGTGTTTCCGAGGTCGGCCTGTGGTGTTTCATCTTGTTTTCTACCCGTCTGTCTTCATCGGACTGCAGATCCTCATCGGGAACATCAACACTTTGACCGAGCAGGTGAGAGTCGTGTCTGGCACGCAACTGGCTGTGCACTACATCCTGGCTCTGTATTTTGCCCAGGTGTTTCACAGAGGGCTGTCAAAGCTGCAGTATCACCCCGCCTGCCCCCCCGATCCCCACTGCAAACCCGGCCCGGAAGACAGCGCTGATGCTCGGGGGCCTCTTCACGGTCTCCCCGGCTTTCTGCGTTTCCTGTTCTTTGGGATGCACGGCTTTCTGGACGAGGTGCTTTTCACCGCCGTTTTTAACCTTGTGGAGAAGGCTGACCGGACCCTGAGCGGCCACACGTCCCTGTGGTCCTTCCTGATGTACGGGAGCTGCAGCTTCGTGGTGGAGAAGCTCTACCTGCACCTGCACTTCAACAGAGGCTGGGGGACGTGGCGGCGGCTCCCCATCTACATTTGCTTCATCTACACCTGGGAGTTCACCTGGGGTCTGCTGCTCAGGCAGTTTGGCGCCTGCTCCTGGGACTACTCCCATTATCCTCACAACTTCATGGGACTCATCACCCTCCTGTACCTGCCAGGCTGGGTGTGTCTCAGTCTGTATCAGGACGTGCTGTCCAATGTGCTGCTGAGAATTAAGTGCACCAAAGATGTGACTGGTTTGAGTGAGGAGAATGGGGAGGTCAATGGGCAGCTGGAGTCAAAGAAAAAATAACTTTTTAAAGTTTTAAGCCTTGAAAATCTGAGCAAATTGGTTTGATTTCTTTCGAAAACATGTCAGGAAAGGCAGTGAGCAACTTGGCAAGAAATTTCCCACAAATTGCAAGACATTATTAAAATGTCACCAGAAAATGAGCTGAAAAGTAGTTACGATAAACTATGTATATATATATATATACATAGATAGAAACATCAAGTTCGGTCTTAGTTTTTGGTGTAACTTTTTCTTACTTGTAACATAGTAGCATAGCAATCAAACCAATTTGCTCAGGTTTCAAATGGTTAAAGGAAGTTTGATTCACATCTGACCAATAAAGAGACAAGTAGGTACTATTTTATTCTAACTAATAAACTATTAAATCAACATGATCTGAGGAGACAAAAAAAATCACAAAAGTTGATATTGATCAAGAAGTGCGAGATAAAACTGCATAATGTGGGACCAGTAGGCCTTAATAGGCCTGGATTTGTCCACATATCAACGTATTTTGGTTACTTTGACTCTGTGGACAGTTGGTCAGCAATATGTTGCCATGACAACAGATACTGTTGGATATAAGATTCAACATTTTGTGCAGTTAATATTTCACAGTCCAGTATTTCGGAATAGGGATGTCAGTTTCGGTTAATTTTTCTTTCGATAGGCCGCCACCCATAAACCAGTTACTGACCGTCTAATTATTATTTATTTTTAAGAAGAAAAAAAGATTTGAAATGGCTCAGTGAGCTTTAGCTCTGAATTTCAAGTAGCTATCCCAATACCAAAACGCATTGTTGTCAGTAAGCGGCATCAATTTCAAACTACATTAGCACAAGCTGTGCTGACACTGTTAACGGTGGTAACAGAGCTAACATAGTCAATAACGCTAACAGGGGTTTTACAGCTCAAAAGTGGGCCGCTTACTTACTGTATTGAGCTGGAGGGAGACTGGAAGATGGGCACAATGTTTCTACAACAACAATACTGGATCCGTTTGGCATTATTACCTGGATCGCAGAATGAGGGGCTTCGCAAGCGCCAAATAAACCCGAGTGGTGTGCAGTACAGTAAACGTAAGCAAAACTAACATGTTCTCATCCCAGCTCATCACATGGTACTGTTATATCAGTGACCTTCTGTGTCTACGTATTACGTTTTAGGTATCCTTCTGCGTCAGATGTTTAAGCTGCAGGATGCTATTACCGTGATGTCAACAAATCGACATGGTGGAATGGTGCAGCACGCCGTCATGTTTACACAACATGAGCACATGGCAACCAACTTTCACAATGGTTGGCATGCGCCCAGTTTCGTGTTCTCGTGTGACGCTGTTCATGCACGCATCATGTGGATGCACCTGGCTGTCTTCCGAAATATAATAACAACGCCACCGGTTCTGTCTGGCCACATTCTCAGCTGACGCCATCCAGCAGTTTTCCAGTTACATGTGGAAGATGGCTTTTCGAGTCACGCTCGTACCCCGAAAGCACTGATAGAGTGTATGTATTTAACGAGTACAGAATGAGAACAGTTAACTTCTAGACTGATATGTGTAACCGGTCAAAAATATTTTCAGCAGTTAACCAATTAATTGTTAACCACTGACATCCCTACTTCGGACTTGTTGCCAGCATAAAGATGAGACATTTTCTAGTTGTAAACTCTGCAATGCCTGATATTTCTGGGTCCAGGTATAAAGATAATCACAAATGACCCTTAACTGTTGACTTAACCTGTTTAAATTAAATCAACCTACTGCCATTTTTATCTATCTGATGTAAAATATTGTTGTAATATTAACATTTTACAAGTCTTCATGACCTCTGAAGTGTGAATATTCTGTTTTTTTGCAGTGTCAGACTGGCTATCTTATAAATTACAGCATCGTGGCAGGTTTAGTCTGAGTTGAAACGATTGTGTCATATGCATTTGCATGCTTTTACTGTAGATCATATCTGCATGCTAAAAAGTAACATCAGGAAGGTCAATGAATTAAATATGATATTGGAAAGTCAGTATTTTCAAGACGTAGAGGACATCAAAAAAACTTTTAGGAGGACCAATAGTTTCAACTTCTTTCCTAAAGTTCATCTTACTTTCTTTTTAATGCTAATTTACATTTTGGAACAAACACCTTGTTAATACGACCCCTGACTAATGCATGGCAACTATTAGAGATAAACCCAGTAATATATGTAGCAAGGAAACCTGTAGCTGAATGGATACGAGGAGGCAAATGAAATTTTACTGTGAATCTTTTATGAACCAAACGTTACTTTGCTGGAGTGCCTTCTTGTGCTAACGGAGTCAACCGACTCAAACAAACAAGGCTCAGTGTCCATGGGCTTCCCTTTAAAATTTAAAGCACCAATATGATGGATTTAACTGCAGCTGCTACAGCTCGAATTTACAGATTTCTATATCCAACACAAACAAGAGCATATTAATCAATCAACTCAGCTTTATTAAAACAGTGCAGACATATTATAAGTGGAGAGGGAACACTTTTTAGTTAAATAATTCTGAGACAAACTTCAACAGTGCACACTGTGTAGAGTATATTCTGGCACCAAAATTTGCTACAGTGGTCTTATGTCTTACAAATGAAAAAAACTGAGTACCTTGCACTGTGACTAAGCAAACCATGATAAATCAGCAATCTTGTCTACTCTATACTCTTGTTAGGTAACAAAACATCATTTGGAATAAAGTGGCTGATAAACTAGTAGATTTACCAGAAGTTTAAGCTGTTTTATTCCCACAGTAGATTTTTTTAGTCTTTGCCAGAATGAATCCCATCATTTATAATTTATTCATAATTAGAAAAAAAATCTCTAGTCACAGCTCTACATTCTGACCATTTGTATTAAATTATTGTATGAATGAGTCGTATTTTCTAAATGTTTAGATAAGCTAATGGTTTGCTGGATGCTAAGCTGGAATAATTTTAAAAAACGTTGTACTCAATTTTGGTCTGTTTTTAGATTTAAGTAATCCTAGTTACATACTTCACTACAAGGCAAAAGTAATTGTATACCCTTGTATAGAGTGCTCCAGGAAGTTCTAAAACCCAGAAATGTGTTAGCATTTTAGCTCTAAAAGTTCCCTCGTCTCAAAATAAATTATCTGAGTGGGTTTTTGGTCAGATGCCTGAATTAAGGTCTGTGGTTCACACAAACTTAAGAGACTTTATCGTTTTGTTCTACAATGTGAAATACGTCAGTAAATACCCCACTTGTGAATTTTGAAGCTTTAATGTGTCTTAAAAAAGGCGGTCGATAACAAGTGGCTAAGGGAGACTACAGAATCTTAAGGTATGCAACCATAGTGTAGTTCCTAATGTTAGCTTTTTCCACTAGTGATTGTCTTTAGGCTTCAAAAACCATAAAAGTGGTGTTAATTTGTGAAGATTATCATGCAAAATGTGTAGGTATCATAAATGTTTGTTAGCCACAGAACTTACTTTCTGCAATAATTTACAATCCAATGGCAAAATCCCATAGGCTTTTTGACAAGGGAACCAGGGCGATGCTAACTTCCGTGTTGGCCTACAGAAAATCGCTTGGGCACTCTATTAGGGCTGGCCATTGTGGAGAATATCAAAATGTTTTTGACCTAATACCTTAATATCAATATTTCAGTGATCTTTGATGGCTATTGGTGCTTTCACAAAATATTTACATAATGAGATTTTTGTTATACTCATCAGTAATGTGGATATAATGACTAACTGGGCAAAGGCAAATAATAAAACAGCTAGAACAGTCTGGTAAGTTCAGAAAAATACATCACTTTACTGTAATGCAGCCTTTGTATGCTGTGAAAGTGACCATGATATTGTTGCACATCATTAAATATATTAGAATCAGTCACTTTGGATTCTTAAAATAAGAGACCAGATTTTCTTCTTGTTTTTAGGTCGTAGGCTACATCAAGGAGGCAAACTGCATTTTGTCTACACATATTTAGAAGGGTGATTTGCACTAACATTATAGCTTATCATTTACTTTATCAACAAAAAGAGGCTTCAAAATGTATTTCAAAACCGTGTTAAAACTGGGACATCTAGCACTTAACGTTTACAGGTAGCCCCACGTGACTGGTGTGTTTGGGGATTTTTTGGTCCAACTTGGCAGCTACAGAGGTTCTTACACATTTGCATTCACTGACCCACAGAGTGAATGACTTTGTACATCTTTACGATTTCCCACGGCCGAATAACTGTTGTAATCATACTTTACTTTGTGCTGTGTTATTCACTAATTTTAAAAAAAGACCAAACTGCTTTTAGAAACTTGACTTGCAATGGCATGTACTGTACGACTTTATGACTTCATTAAATTTGAAATTTTCCTGTGGCACAACTGGCATTCCTTCATTTCTTGACTTCAGTGTTGACAAATACCATTTACATTATTCAGCAGAGTTTTAGGCAGTTATGTTTTCACTGTGTCACTGAATTGAAGCACACAAATAAGTCATGCAAGAGAGATTGTGCAATAATGAGGTTCAAACATTTACCGTCATAGGCTGACAACAAAAAAGGTCTGCGACCTATTTTCAGGCTGGCTCACAACTGTCAACATGTCTGATCTCAGGCATGAAAAAAGTCCCAGCAAAAACTCCAAAACAATGTCCAGAGACACAAGCAGCATGCCAGGTAATGCTGACTTTTTTCTGTGTAAATTCATTTCTATACAAAAAACACACACATCAGCCCCTGGTACACACAAAAGCTTGCAGTATCTCTTGTGACCGCTTCCTTGTTGAGATATTGTGGTGATAAAATAAACATGAAACAAAACAGGAAGGAACCAAGACAGTTTAGCAAAATTGATTTTGAACCATTAATTGATGTGTGCCTGTGTCCTTAACTTGTGGGGAAATGTTTAGCTTTTTAAAGCTCACTGTAGCGTCACAAGTAGCTGTAAGTGGTTAAAACAGGGATGCAAAACCAACACTATATAAAACAGTCTTCTCTCTCTCTTTAAACCACCTTGCAGGAAGTTTTGGCACAAGCAAACACAAAATCAGACTCACCTCACATGCCTACGACCCAGAGGACACCATCAATACACCAATGGCCCGCAGTATCTGCTGACAACACCACAATGGGAATATTATACATTAACTCCTCCATAAAGACTCATTAGCACTCTCACATAGGACTATATGACTTCTATGCACAGTTTGAAAACACAGTTCCATGTAGATGCAAACAGGAATGAAGATGCGACAGTTAAAACTGTTCATTAACATCATCATTCGCCATCAGTCCCATAGCAACACACATAAAAAATTAACCTTAATGTTAGGTTGACCAGTCCATTAACGCTCTGAAACCTGAGTAAATTGGTTTGATTCCTTTCAAATACATGGGGAGAGGGCAAGGAGCAACAAGACCCAAAAATGAAAACAAAATTAGTTAAAAAGTTACAGGAAAATTCCTGAAAATATGCCGACACAAAAACCTAAAAAAAAGAAAAAGAAATAAGAAAAATAAGAAAACTAACTTAAAAAGTTCTACAAAAATATTTATTTTATATATTTTGTCATATCTATTCTGAAACACAATTTTAATTATAAAATTACTATAATAATTGTTTTCAGGACATTTTTCCCCATTTTTTGATTTTTTTTTTTTTTTTAAATCTTCCCCTTTTTTTAAATATATTTTAATTTTCTTGTCATATTGTACTAATCAAATAGCTTGTGAGAAGTGTCTGAATGCAGCACAAGAAAACAAGTATTGATCAAGGTTTCAAAGGGTTAACCTGTATGGCTCCATGAATCAATATTTTTTTTACATTAAAATTAAATCAAATGGTCAATATGTGAAATAGCCCACCACTGTTAGCTAGCGATAAAAGTACAGAAACTTAGCAAGTTAAGCTTACTTTTAAAGCTTTTTCAGCTTGTTTGGGTTTTACAGCCCATTTACTGTATTTTAAAGCATCCCAACTATTATTAACCCTGTTTCCAGAGGAGACTGACAAATTTTGGGGAAAAAAATAACTCCAATAAACACACTGTACATTACCTAAGACAATGCAAAGTCAGCTTTTAGCTTACAGTAGCTAACTGTTCACTAGCTAACAGTGTGGCAAGCTACCAAGCCAGTTATTTCTCACAGCAATAAGAGACCAAAACCGAGTGAATGGAAGATTGAATGTTACTACTTACATTTGCCCAGCAGCCAGAAAAACGTTTCCAAACGAATTCAAATGTTGCACCACTTTCGCTGGATAAATACGTAAGGTTACTACTGGCTAACAAGTTAAGTTAGCTAACGACTGAAACAGCCTGACAAGACGCTAAAGTTTAGCTAGCTTCATGTAAGGTGCTGCTGCTCTGCTGCTCTGCTGCTCAAAACCTTGTGCTACATTCAGCCGCTTTTTATAAGCTATATAACCCTTTGAAAACTGAGCAAATTGGGGGTTTTTTTGAAAAAGGGAAAAATGCAATAACCAACTGAGCAAGAAATGTTCCACAAATTACAGGAAATTTTGCCTAAAAATGTGTTTTACCAAAGAGGGTTTTTAGTAAATAATCAAAAAGAAAGTAAAGAAAATCCATATAACTACATTTATAATAGATTCAAACTTAAATTTGTGTGAAAGATAAAAAGATAAAATAGTATTTCAGGTCATGCTCTTGTTACAATAAAAAGTTTTTTGCTATCAGGTTTACCTCTTTAGTATGTGGCCCACTGAATACGCACAGTATGGTCTCTCCTGCTGGCCCTGCCTGGCTTAACATTGTGGTTGTGATTACTGGAGATTATATCATTTGAAATGTTTTATTTAAATACTTTTATTTTTTCACTGGGAGTGGCGTTTAATTGTCAATGTGTGCCCCTGTTGGGCCCCTGCAGACCATCAGGGTGTGCCCCTTCAGCTCAGCCCCTGCAAACTTGAGTGGTGCACCCCTCTTATGGTTGCCTGTCTGCTGTATGCTAATGTCATGGTAAGTCGCTAATAAGTTCTCTTTAACTTCTTAAAACATATTGTTTTGTTGCTGTAAAATGTATATTTTTTTCATGTAGCAACCTTGAAATGCACTGTTGTTCAGTGTCGGGTGTTTTGGTGCTGGTGAGGTCTTGCTGTAAAGTAGTTTAAAATTTCGTGGCTTTGCTAGCTTGAATGTAAAGTTAGCTTCAGAGGAAATCTTCGGTGTAACTGACCGTTAGCTGAATGATATCTTTGTGTTTTAGCATTAATGGGAGCTTATGTGATGACGAATGCTGTAAGATCTAATACATATATATGTACAAAGACATCAGTCAAAAAGCATTTTACACCAAATTATAAATGTCGCCCAATTAAGTAGCTAAACCTAATCAAAACAAAGTAAAATAGCACATTTCAAGATTTTGGAAATTCACATTTTGAGACCAAATTCTCAACAGAAATATTTATTTACTCAATGTTCTCTGTATTGTCACAATACAACAGAGAACTCTCCTGCCTCGCTACCTTTTTTCATGTGTTTACATGTACAGTCAAATCGCATCCAAATATGGAGTGGAAATAATATTGCCACATATTTGATATAGCATTGTGTGTGTGTGTGTGTGTGTGTGTGTGTGTGTGTGTGTGTGTGTGTGTGTGTGTGTGTTTGATTTTGAAAATAGGCAAATGCCTGTTATGGAACATGTTACCTTGAGTCAATGGTAGTATGTACACATTATACAGATGAGTGTTAGGGGGTGTGGTAGGACCCAGTTGCAGCACTACAGAGCAGGTGAGTAGTTGGGTCTGTGTATCATCCGTTCATTCATTATTCAATTCTATCTCAAAAACAAAACAACGAGAATTTCGTCAGTTTCTCTTTATAAACCATATATACAAAAATACGTTTTGTTTTCGCGTTATCTGCTTAAAAGTCAAAATTAAATAAACAAGAAAACGAAAACGAGTACTGTGCAAAAATCTTAGGCCACCATTGATTTTTTGTTTTTGAAAAGTTGTAATGAGGACATAATATATACATTTATTGCTTGGTAACTTTATGAAGATACAAAGCATACAGAGAATATTTACAATGTTTTAAAACAGCAAGAAAGTCAAAACAAAAAGGCTTCAAACAATCAATATTGAGCTTTGGACATGTATTGAATGCTACCCGGTGTAAATACACCACAACATTAGTCTTGTGAATCTCATATTACCTGCCTAAGAGAGTTCAAGACATGCTTAGTGGAAAGGGAGGTCACAGTAAATATTTGCAACTTTACTAAATCATGAAATTATTATAAGGCACCCTTAGGCAAATGCTTAAGATTTAATAAAGAATATTGACTAGGATTTCTTTTAAGTTTTTTTTTATTATTGGGAAAGCAAAAACAATGTAAATGAATGGCAATGGTTAATTTATGGTTAATGTTTTTTACTTGATAATTATGTCTCCAAAGTAACATGGATCTTCACAGTGTACATGAGGTTGTCAGTATTTACTGACCTGTAAATGAGACTCAATTAACAACTATCTTTCTACCGAATTTCATACTGAACATTTTATATTGCTGATGAAGTGTCCAACACTGGATTTAGACAGGACTGTGGAGTTCCCACTTTACTGAATGTAAAGTACTGGTTTATGTGCTGTCTTCCCTGAAAAAGTCCTTTGGGTCAGAAAAAAACCTCTGGAAAAAATGCGACCAAACATCGTAATTCCGGGCTAAACTTTAAAGTTCTTTTTAACATTGTCCTTAGTAATACTGGCTTGTTGCATATCGTCTAACAAGGCTTTATTCAGAGTGTGAAACTTCTGGTAAAGCCCTTGCTTTTTACTAAACATCAGGGCCTTGTCTAACTCTCTGTCAGTCCTGGGAGAGCAGCTCAGTCCTTTGTAGCACTGACAGGTGAACCTCCGGTTCAGACTCTTCAGGTCTGTGAGGGTGGGTCTCCCCAGGACAAGGTAGCGCTTCTGAACATACAGGATCCTGAAATTCTCTGGGTTTAGATGGAGGTAGTGATTGAAGTTGTATTTCTTCCTGACACAGCGACCATTTCCTCGACACAGAAAGTTGCTGCAGAGCTGGGCGGCTACAGTAACATTGGTGATGTAAGGGTTAAGGGTGGAGGAGAGGTAGGATGAGAGAGCTGCACAAGAAGTCTGCGGAGCAAAGGAAAAAGAGTGAAGAAGTAGAAAAATGTATTCATAAATAAATGTATACTCTGTAAATTCATATACTCCACTTTGTATTTACAACTGTATTTCTGAAGCAGAATATTACAGCAAGTCAACAGCCCTGAAATATTGTATGTTGATAGAGGCCTCTTCCCGGCTTGCAGGGAACATTCCCCAGCGTTGTCTAACATTACTTACAAGTTACAACGATGAAAACTTTTTAACTGAATGTTCAAAGAGCTTTTTAAGGATATTTATCAATTCAAAAATGAAATGTCCCTATACGGTTAAATGGTGACTAAGACGCAACGTTACAAAGACTCCAGTGAAAGTCACTATCATCAAGTTAATCTTGGCTTCCCAGCCATGCATTAACTAATACTGTTACACGACCAACACAATCCATCAGTGCCTCTCAGGTATTGTCAGTGAGTCACAGAGACAAGCAGACTCCTATATCATCTAACTGAACACATTGTCCCCGGTCTGACTACCTGCCATCAGTACACTGTCATGTCTTTCAGCAGTCCAGCAGAGGTCTGCAGGGTGATGTTACCTGGTCGTTAAAGTCCGCACTGGCCCCCCACAGCACAGCGCCAGACCCTCCCACTGCCGCACTCTCCCCAATGGTGCTCACCAAGTCTCCCTGGACACAAATGGTTAGGTATGTTCATTAATGTCTTTGTACAGATAATAACTACGGCATGCATTGAAAAATCACACATATGTCAGTGCTCGGTGCACAGACTGCTACACTGTATATTTCCCTAAAATTTCATCGTATAAGGTGAGAAGGGAGGATAAGGATTATGATCTCAGGTGAGCTGTAACAACAGCTGAGCAGGATGTTGTTACACTAAGAAACCAAACTCCTCTTAAAACTGGACCTCAGGCTGGAAACACCTCACTGCTGGGAAGAAGGAGTAACCTAAGATGTATCTAATCCAGTCAAGTGTGGTCCTTCACTTGTTGTTACAATGATGTAATCTGTTTGAATGG
The DNA here is from genome assembly GCF_008729295.1 of Plectropomus leopardus. Lineage (NCBI taxonomy): Eukaryota > Metazoa > Chordata > Actinopteri > Perciformes > Serranidae > Plectropomus > Plectropomus leopardus. The sequence continues at coordinate 13,795,916 of NC_056484.1, forward strand.
AGGATTTAACCCTTTGAAACCTGAAATGACATCAGTTTTCTTATGCTGCATTAATCAAGCTATTTAATCCTTTAACCCTAAGCAAATTTGTTTAATTTCTTCTCAAAACATGAGGAAAAAGGCAATGATTAACTTGGCAAGAAATATCCCAGAAATTTCAAGAAATTAGTAAAAGGTGTAATATTGTACCTTACTAATGTGATTTTTGAATAAAATGTGTTTAAAAATAAATAAATAAATAAATTAGTAATAGGTGACAAGGAAATTACCTAATAATTAGTTTTTTAAAAAAAGGAAAAATTGAATAATTCTAGGGGAAAATGATATTATTAATATAATTATATTTCTTTTTTTTTTGTTCTTTTTTTTAAATTTATTATTTATTTTTATGGGTGGCTATCATTAATAAATGTCTTTCACTGGGATCCCATGCTTTATACTATAGCATGATAAATCTAAGGTTGGAACGCGTGTCAACAAATTCACATGTAATGACTCATTCACCTGGCTGAGGAAGCGTCTGTTCTGATCAACAAAGACAGGTCGCACGTAAGCAAACACGGGAGCAGTGCCACTCCTTCTGGGCAGGGCAGATACTCTCAAAGCTTCCTGGACACGGTTTCTCACCATCAGGGCAGCTCGGGGATTGTCTGCCAGAGAAACCTGAAACAGTGCAAAGATACAGAAAAAAATGTGGAAATAATTTTAGGGATAATGTATTCATAGAAAAGTAAACATTGCACTAAAATCTGACCAACCTGTAGGTAGATTGAAGGGTAGAGAGCAGTGCTGGACTCCCACAGCCAGAGCAGCTCGTCATTTTGCCCCCTCACCTCCTTGGAGCAGCGGCCTGTGTAGTCTGGCTTCTCCCAGCCGTAATTGTAGCAGTTAGGAAACAGGTAGAAGCCCCAGAGATAGTTTGGCCTCATAGCCCTGCCCATTGTCAACATGCCTGACATGAAACTTTTAGCTGCCACCTGGAGGGAAAGAAGAATAGAAGAGTCAATATTTAATAGCTGTTCATAATGATATAATTTGTTTGGTAATTTTAAAGTTACTTCTGACCTGGAACTGCTGTTTGGCTTTCTCTGTGGCCTGCCGAATTGTGAGGGAGTGGTTTGTCTGCATAAGGTGGGCCACAGATAAAGTCTGGTAGATTCTCTTTGTGCCCCAGTTTCTGTCCCATAAGGGGCGCCATTCCTCCCAGTCTATCACAGCCAAGCCCCGGCTTGTCCTGGAGGAAAGACAGGAGGATGAAGAAGCAGGTTAAAGATCAGCAGCAAGGGTGTCAAACGAGACAGAATGTACATTTAAGGTTTAGACTCACTTGGATGGGATGTAGTAGTTAACATCTGCTTTGGCCTTGTTCATACTGGCTTTCAGGTTACCTCTCTGAGGGATGCCACCATTGAACTGTTTCCTCCCACCGAGGTCTACATGCGGGTAAAGACCCAATCGGTCTGTGTAGAATAGAGACAGAAACTGTCCTGGGACCTGCAGCAGAGGCATTATGAAGTGAATGAAACTGTGAATTTCTCTTAGAGAACCTGTTGCTGTTGCTGTTTTTTTCAATTCTTCAAGTTATTTCTCAGTTTTTGGATGCTTTATCCAATGAAGACATTTTCTTCAATGCAAAACGGAGTGAGTAACTGATAAAGAAGCGGTCATCTGGGGGTGAAATATTCCTTCTATGTGGCATTTTCAAGAAGAGTATAACCTCCAGTGAAAGAGGACAACTTGCTCAAAAGCCCATAAAGCTTTGGACAATGAATAACCAGAAATATTCCTCCATAATAGCTTTATGTAAAGTACGTGAGCTCAAAAATTTGATTACAGCATGTGTTTTGCAACAATGGATTTAAATAGTAAGATAGGCTCAGCTCAATACAGCATTTAAATATGTGTCCTCTTACCTTAGCAGGTGTGGCCACTCCTTTAAAGGGTGACATGTCTAGTGTGATGTTGTACCTGTTACACACCATATCAGGGATGTTCCAAGTAACAATAAAAGGCTGGTGCTCGAACAGCAGACCTGCGGTGTCAGGGAGAGGGGGAGGGGGAAGCAGTCTGGGCTGACGAGAGGCTGCTGCTTCTGAAGGAGATGGCAAGGTTTTAGAGGTTAAAGGCAAGAACGTTGTGGAAGGGGATGATGTTGAAACTGGAGGGGGAAGCATGGGTGATGCAGTTTGAGGTGGAGGGGAAGATGACAAACATTTTGGAAGTGAAGCTGAGTTGGAGGAAGGAAATAGTTTGGCAGCGTGAAGAAATTTCTCAGAAGACAGAGGAAACAGAGGGATGCTGTTTTTGCGCAGAAGTGGTCCCATAGTTTTGAGGGGTGATGTCAGATGTTTGCAGGGGCGAGATAGCATACTGGAGATATTAGTTTTAAATGATTTAAGGGGTTTAACTGGATCAGTACGCAACTTGCCTAACTGAGGGGAAACTGTTTCTGTAGCAGCTGAGGGTGAGGATGTAAGCTGGTCTCTGGGGGATGTTTCGTTGAAGAGTGGCACTGCAGAGGGAGCTGCCACTGATTTTGACAGAGCTGTAATATAGGCTTTTGACAAAGATGTTGGGCTGATAGGAGAGGTGGGTGGATTTAGGATTACAGGAGTGGTAAAAGAAATAGTTGATGTGTTGGGGTCACCAACAGGAGCGGTCATGGCTTTTGGTGTTGTTAGGACGGATAGTGAAAGAACAGGCCACACAGAGAGGGTGAGGGCAGCGAGGACAGAGAGGGGCCAAGGGGGAGAGATCGATGGGGTGAGTGAGAGAAGCAGCAGCACACAGGATCTTCTCTTCTGTGTGACTGAAACCATCCTTTCCCCTGGCTGAAGAGCATAAAAACAGAAAAAATAAAATTCCATATTATAGTCTTGCGTGCAAAAATAATGTGCATAGTGGTAGACAATGTTGCTATAATGAAACAAGTGAGACAGTGTTTCCTATTTAACCTCCAATGACTGTTTGTTTAGCAATTACTCACCCAGTGTTACGTTGAATTTTTTGTTTATCCTTTAAAACACCAAACTAACAAAATAACACAAATGGCAATGCAGAAGCTCCTGCGCACACTAAGCTTTACTGCTTTTGTTGATGGAGTCTGGCTTTTCATGTTTCAGTGTTATTTCAGTTCCCCTTTTAATTCAGGGCTGTCTACTTATCAGGAATGCATCCGTTTTTGGATTCGTCATTTGCCAGCAGCAGGCAAAAACTCACTGTTACATGGGTTGAGTGAGTGACTCATGTACAAATGGTCATTTGGGGGTAAAATACTCCTTAAAGACATTCAGAGCACACTGTTAAATATGTTAAGAGTTTGCAAAAAAGGCCTAAAACAAGCTAATGTCCAAAAATGACAAAACAACAGACAGATTTTGTCTAAGCTTGTCTGATTGGCTTTAGCCAATTTATATTTGAATTCATGTATATTTGTTTGATAGGGACAAAGCATTTTATCATAGTTCCAGTTATGTATATGAAACTGATGTGCTGCACCAAGGCAGTGCTAATATTCAACTCTTGTGCCAAGTTGGGCTTTTACATGTACAGTAAAATACACTGCATCCACTATCATAAAACAATACACTACAAATATGGAAATCCGATAAAAAACACACCACACCATACACAAATACATCTCTGTAATTTAGAATATAATTAGCGGAAAAAACAGACATTTTTGTCTTGAATTTATTGTATTTCAGTTTGTTACATGCTCCAGAGTTGACAGCCATTTATGGAGAAAGCTGATATGGTCTAAATTTAGATCTACAATGTCATATTTACAGTTGCCATTCACTATGCTACTCATTACTGTCTTGTCTTTGGATATATCTGTTAAGAAGCTCCGGGGCTGGACTGCTGATACATTTGAAAACTATTTAGATTTTATGGTCTGGTGAGTAGGATTTAGTGGCAGTGGTGACGTTACAAAACTGAAACTTCCCAGGTGTTCTAAGTGAGGAGAAGAACTACCAACGTTGACCAAAAATACATAAAGGCCTATCTATAGCCAGTGTTTGATTTGTCCACTCTGGGCTACTGTAGCACAACATGGAGCACTTCATGGAAGAGGATCCGCTCCGTATGTAGATATGAACAGCTCATTCTACGGTAACAGAAAAACACGAAAATACTTATTTTATAAGAATTTTATATACCATTTCTGCCAATAGATGCCACTAAATCACACTGGACCTTATATATGTACATTCAAATTAAATGCAAGACCTAGTACCAACGTATCTGCAACCCTGCTTGCTCAGCTTTCACCTCTGACCTAATATTTCTTCCCAGAATGCAAATCCAATCTGCCAAGCCTGCTGTGATTTCCCTCTCCTTGTCTTTTCAAACACAAAGCTATACAAAGCTCTATATCCATGATCTAAGCTGATCTCTATATCTATCTAAGAAGTCCAAAATCAAGATGAAGCTTCCTAAACTACCTTACAGACTGTGTAAAAAGACACAATACCTGGACATGCCTTCAGTGGAACCGTCTCACCATCAGTGTTGACTGGAGCACACAGAGTGAGAGTGTCCTCACAAAAATGACAGTCTGATATAGGTATGGGAGGAGAGGAGTGATGGGCAGGGCTGTGTACAAAGATGCAATCTGCTCTCTGTTGTTAGTCTCAGGAAAACATCTTGTTTTGATTGCCAAATGCCAAGTTTGACTGGGAGCAGAGGAGGAGGAGGAGGAAGGCACACCTGGGTGTGAGGTTATGGAGCGTGCACTGTCCTCATAAGCAGACTAGGGCATCACTTTGGAGCTTAGATTGTTATTGCACTGGTGTTGATGCGAGTGCTTGTCACATGGGATGGGATAAATAAGTAATTACAACAATGGAGGCCGCAGGAGCAAATGGGATTACTTGATAAACTGATATTCATCCCTTAATATTTCAAAACTACATGCACAGTTGTTGTCATCCTCTTTGGACTTGGAAGCAGGTTGTACAGTGAAGTAATTTTATGAGGGTAATGGGTTCAACGTCATATGGAGTCAGTAAGATAGATTAATTTCTTCACTACAAGACGTGATAAGAGAGAAAAATGATCAAGTAAATACATTTCTGGCTGCTTCTTCTTGTCTATCAAGCATTCAAGCAAATGTGAACTGTTTAAGATAGTAATTTAATAACAATAGCATTGGGTGGCAAGCTAGCCTGGCTGGAAAAAACGATTGCATAATAGGCTACATGCTATCAATCTGCACACTCTCCCCCTTGGAGACAGGAAAGTTTCACACCTCGGTGGCAAGAGAGGAGCTGTATACTGATGCCATTAATAACAGCACTTCTCTTTTCTATGAGAACATAAGTGTTAAACAACTGTGAAGTTTACAGACAAAAAATAACTCAAATAGAGCTACTAATAGAACTTGTCACCTTCATGTGACAAACTGTTACATTGTCTGGGAGATATCTAATGGGCTGTTTACCCCGCGTGCATTTATGTGTCATGTAATACCAAATGGTGGTGGTTATTTCACAAGTTAGTGGCACAGTGAGAACAGTGACTGTTTTTAGGAGGGTGGCGTCTGTACCTGTGTGTTTCTGTGAAAACAATACAAGTAAACAAGACTATGTCTCATTCACGGTGGTTCTCATGACTGGAGTGGGAGTAAATCAAATGTGTTGCGTGTTAGCAGCTTAAATTGTACGTGTTTCCCTCAACAGAGTACTATGATGATGATTGAATGTAATTTTTAGGACCAGTCACAAGATGGCAGTTATGATATTCCAGAAAGTTCAAATATGAACTACTATGTTTCTTATGTCCAAAAAATGCAGGTCCCATTGTACTAAATTAATAACAAACCCATGCTGCACTTGATTATAGGTTCCCAGATCAGATTAGATTAGATTTGACCTATTTTTTTTTTTTGGTTTGCTTCAGTGCAGTATCTGTTACTGCCCGCTGAGCCAAGAAGATTTAATACACAGTACTTTAATTGCTTTTTGTTAACCATGGATTGAGCATGCTTGGACAAAGCCAAAATGTTTTATGTACTGATGCAACATCAAATAGGTATATTTTTGCCCCTGCTATCTTTTTCTGTCATTGTTGACAAATATGCACCTTGCTGCTGCTGTTAGCTGTTACAAATTTCAAGGGCCTTCAATAAATCAAAACCTATGAACAAGTTTTAAAAGAAGCCCTATGTGTACATCCACTGCTTTGCATAGCTACGTGAGCTGCATTGTTTTCCTCTGAAACCATGACGCTAGAACCAGACAACCTCCTTTGTAAACATGGAAAGCACACTTTGCTAAGTGCTCTACCAGATGGGAAGTCACTCTTCAGCACATCACTCTTATTATTCTCCTGTTGCTTGATGTATGCAGGCAGTAAAATGCACAATAGCACAGGATAAACATTGTGTTTTGTTATAAATGTTGGCCAGATGTAATTTGATCCAGTAACCAATGTGCTGAGTGCACTGTCCAGCATCAGTGATTTAATATCATGTAATGCCGCCACCTTGTGGTTAAACTGTACAGATGGTGCAAGTCAAACTCTAACAGCATTTCCCAAACCTTTTCAGACTTTTTATCTCTGAATCGGTATGGTATGAATGTATTTGTGTATATATGCAAACCTGATCCCTAATTACGAAGCAAAACACCACCCTTGGATCACAATACTTGCCTGTTTGAATATGTTTCGGTTGAGGTGACCCTGTCGTAATATTTCCAAAAAATCCACATTGTAGAACATGATGAGTAGATGTGAAAAGGCCAGCTTCATTAAATATTCACACGGAGGCCTGTGGGGGTTCTTCTTTCAGAATTCAAAATATAATATTCATGTTGTCCTCTTCCCTCCTCCTCTCATAACCTCAATTTTCTTTTGTTGTGGAAAGTGGGTCAAATGAATGTTTCACAGGGTAGCCTCAGAAGGTGCGTCTGTGTAACTAGCAAAACACAAACAACATTAACAGCCACCTAATGCAGAAAAATCCATTACTTAATTACACAAAAGGGCGAACTTGAACGTACAGTCACATGCATTAAAAAGACTTCCACGCTCACACATTCTTGTTGGTATTGCTCAGAAATGTCAGTCAGGTATTTCACAAAAACAACAGTAAGTACTCAGTTCTGTTTTCTTGTTAATGTGTGAGTAAGTGCATACCAAGTGTTATTAGCTGTCAGTATCATTGACTTTCTGTGAATAGAGCATCTGTATCCCTCTCAGTATGTCAACAAATGAACAACAGACTTCCTTACTTATGTAATCGCCTACTATCATTATGACACTATTTAGGAAATTTGGGTTTCATGCGCTGGACTGGAAGCACACACTTCGGTTTTTTACTTTCTCTGCTTGCTTCCTTCTTATTTCTCAGTCACTGAGTTTGTGCTTGACAGACACAAGTGTTTTTAAAACTAGTCACTCAGGATGAGTCATTTCTAACATTTCCATACCTCGTTAAACCGAGGTTAGGTGGAGTAGCGCAGAACTTCCGAGGTAGTTTCTCTGCCTGTCTGTCGGGTTTTTCAAGTCTGCCGACACTTCTCTTAAACAGCAGGGAATTAGGTTCAGCCAGGTGGAAGTACATGGAGGGAAGTGTGAAAGAGCATGTGTACAAGGCAAGCTGAGTTTGAGTTCAAATGAAGGTTTTTAGAAAGATTCAAGCATAGATTAGGGATTAGCTTTAGCCAAAAACAGCAAGAGTAGAAAGGAATTTGTTTACCTATATGTCCACAGTGACCTGCCCTTTACAGAGAAACTCTGACCTCATTATCAGCTTTGTTAACAAAATGATGTATTCGATTTTTCAAACTTTACTCTTAAATGTATTGCAAATGTTTTTTACATAAGAATAATTACGAATACTTTAACTTTCTAATGTGCAGAATTTAGTGGTGTCTAGTGGTGAGGTTGCAAAGTGCAAAATTTCTCCAGTGTGCTAAGCATGTAGGTGAACTACAGTGGCCAACACGAAAATGCACATGGCCCTGTCTAAAGCCAGTGTTTGATTTATCCCCTCTAGGTTACTCCAGAAACAACATGGCAGACACCGTGGAAAAGGACTCGCTCTGTGTGTAGATGTAAAAATGGCTCATTCTAAGGTAACAAAAAGACATTTCTTATTTTCAGGTAATTCCAACAGCACACTGGACCTTTAATTACTTTATGCAAATACACAGAGAATTACACTACAAAATAAAATGTAAATTTAGATTTTCAAGGGAATATATAGTAACTGCACCAGTTAGCTTTAGCGGCTAATTTTCATGTGTTGGGTTGGTTCCCTGAGCAAGTAAACACAAAAACAACAACAACAGACCAGCAAAAACAACACATAAAAAAGCATAATACATTATAGTCCATCAGTGTGAAAAATAACGAATAAAATTAGTGTGATAAATACAACAACTGGCTATGACACTTTTGGACTAACTTTACCCAGATCTTAAGGTTGATTTTTAACACGATTCATTTGACAATACAAAAATTAAGAAATAGCCATATACGGATTGCGTTTTTTATCATGAAAAGCTGACACAACAGGTGTTACGAGTGACATTTGAGGCTGCCATCTCTGTCGTCTTTCTGACAAACTATTGCATGCACGCATGATACACACACACACACACACACGATCATGCACGTGTTTATGTTTACATGCAAACAGATGCAAAGATGTTCAACAGGAATCTCTGCAAACAGGACTATAGGCTTTTTGTCGTCATAAGAATTACATGTGATTATTGGAAACATAAAAATATGAGAAGAAATCTACTTTATGAAGGCTGGTTCAAACATAACAAGTAAAGGGAAACACCGGTTTTTGATACCAAATATAAGACACCTATATATATATATATAACAGACTGTACAAGAATTAGTTCCCGAAAGTATAGAATGAAGCTGTAAAACTATGAGCAACAGCAAGGTCGTGTCTGGTGTGAATTTTATCACAAGGGAAAGTCTTTTCTTTGTAGCAAACAACACCCATTTATGAGCCTGACCGAGCATGTTGCAGAGCACTACAAACACCCTTCGGCACATTAGTAAAATATGTATGAGCAATGCATGCTGCCCTTCTTCAAGGCTGCTCAAAGTAACCTCTGAACATGTCTTTTTAATTGACGCATTGTTGTCAAGTATTATTAGTATGAACATTATAATGTCTGATGTCAAAAAGCTATGGTTTGTAATATTTTTACGTTGTGATATGCATCCAGAACATTATGGGTGTTTAATTTATGGTTGAGCATTCTGGAGAAACACACTGAAATGTATATTTTGAAGCAATCTTACCCCATAGGCTATGTATAGTAACTGGAGCAGTCTTAATTGTATTTCATTTTATTCATAAGCTATTGCAATGAAAGGAAGAGACTTAAGTATCATCCCAGAGGCATTTCAGTTCAGTGGGGTAAATCCATGTCATGTCCCAGGAAATGTTTATCACCCAGGAAATCATAGCGCTCAGATAAACCTGTAGCTCAACAGTCAGTATGTTTTTTTGGTCTTTGAATTTTCCTTTCCGAAACAGAAATGATAAACAAATAATTATTTGATCTTCATTTCAAAATGCAAAAATTAATAAGAAAGCACAAGCCACGTTTAATTTTTGTGGTCAGACATAGAAAATGCAAATTAGAAATACCACTTAAATTTTCAAATTTGTCCACAAATTTCAAGGCCATATTGTCAGCGAGAGAGCGCAGAGTGAGGAAACTATATATCTTTTGGATATATATATATATATATATAAATATATATATAAAAAAAAATATATATATATATATATATCTATATAATATAAAATATATAGATATAGATATATAGATAGATAGATAGATAGATAGATATAGATATAGATATATATACCATATATATGCACACACAAATGATTTGACAGGTTTTCCTGCCTTTGTTTTTTTTTTTTTATATTTTATTTTATTTTATTATTTGGAATAAAAGAAAATTAAGTGACTATTCTATATTTTCTAAACCGGATCCCAAAACATAAAATAGCTTGTTTTTCATTGTGGGATTTTGAAATTTTTGTTTTTTCATTTCTGTATTTGAAAGGAAAATTCAAAAATCAAGAAGGATGATGACCCTGAACCATGACCTCTCTAACTTTGAGTATTAAAAAGCACTTTATTATCAGTAGAGGAGGATTATAATTCCCATGGTAATTTCTGAACATCTATTCAGGCTTAATGTGGCCATTTAAAGTGTAGGCTCGGCTTTGCATTAATTTTCATCTGAATAATTCCTCTCACAGGGAGTATTGTGTGCAATTATCTTCACAACTTGCACCTTATTTCTTATCTCCTCCCATTCTGCTCTCGCACACATTCCTGCCATAAAAGCCACGGGCGGACAGGGACAAACCATTTCCGCGGGGAGTATGCTGAAAGCTGGGATTTTATAAAGTAAAAAAATTTTCTCTGATTTTTAACCAAATATACTCATTCATTGAACTACTTGATATCTACACTTTTCGACATTTACTACGCTGAAATTGTCTTTTGGTGGTTATGTGGGACACAGCTGGGAAGCATGTGACCCCCATTCCCAGATAGTGAACTCGTCCTAACACTGCCATGTTGGATGGAGCTGGCTCTGGGCTCTCTGGCGGCTGGACTTCCCAGGAAACTTTTTACCGTTTTCCGTCTTCGCTCAGTCGCTGCAATTTTGACCTTATTTTAAAGAGCAGCGGGACTTTGCACTGCATCCCTAAACGGCATACATTTTCTGGACACCGTCTGTCTTGCGCACCCCCGGGATAAACCCAACCGGTGTGAGGGGGGTCGAAGGAAGGCCACGGATGACCGAGGGATTGTTTATGTATCTTTTTGGATCTCATATAACGAGTTACAGTCGGTGCATACTTTATAAATTGATCCCTAATAATGAGTGGACACCCGCCGCAACGGCGGCAAACAAATGTCGGTTCAATACTACTGACACCGCAGGAAAATGAATGCCTTTTCAACCACCTTGGCAGGAAATGCATCGTAAGTTTTTCCCATTAAATTGTTGTATGATAGCTGGCTAAGTAAAGAAGCTAATATAACGTTAGCTAACGCGTTTCCTGTCTCGAGACTGGAGATAAAGCTAGCTGTGAGGTGTTGTGGTTAGTTTGTGGCCTGTAGTTTTATTTTGTGATTTCTTTTGGGGACATTTGAGAATTAAAAACTTAGGAGGTTGGTTTGTTTTGACAGCAGAAGCGACAAGGGTGGTGGACTGTGTTCCCGTTTGGGACGGTGACATTCGGGCAAGTTTCATTCCTGCCTCGGGCCCTCCGCTGGTACGCCCTTAACTCAAAGCTTGACACACCTGAAATCACCCAGGAAATCCTGAAATTCCGCTGTCACCTAGCCTTGCTGCACTTAGCCTTGCATTGGCAGAGTGAACAGTCGGAGCTGTTAAATCAATCGAGCAAAGCAATGATTTGGCACAGTGGCATTACATAACATAGCTGAACCTTGGATGTTTTCGGGAAGTGTGTCCACCGAGAGGAATGTGCCGAGACCAGACTTGGCTGAGGACAGCGCTGACTAGTCCTCCACATGCAAGACCTCGACAGTCGCAAAATCCGACCTGAAAGCAGTGGGAGTCGCCTGCTGTACCAGTTTGACTGCAGTCAGGATCAGTAGTGCACTGTCACGACTCAATATTGTGAGATAGTCTGATATTACGTAATACGTGTAACATTTAGCTGACTCATTTTTATGTTCTCCTTATGCACTGTGTTTGCAGCATAGCCCCATACCCAGAAGATTGTAAGGTATTTGCAGCTGCATCACAACATAGCCTATTTCTTAAATGTTTGCTTTTTCCTCTACATGATCTTGCAGGACAGGTTTTTTCCCCCTTTTCCCATTAGTCAACCATACCCCCAGGCTGGTACATCTGCATATTAATCAACTATATAAACATCTGGAGCAGGTAAAACTAATATTAACAGACTCTGAAGCACCAGATCAAAGCATTTTTGCCTTCCAGAGTGTCCTTAAAGGTGTAGCTCAGATTTTTTTTGTATTGGGGTTTAGTGATGTTCCAGTAAAAAAAAAATTGCCCCCGATCACAATCCAATTCATTTGACATTGAGTATCTGCTCATACAGAGTTGAGCTGTTACTTGTGTTCACCTGGATAATACAGCTGCACGATACGCACTTCTGGTACTAAAGAGTTGTTAGAATCAATCCAGTGTTTATGTTTGACAGTTTTATTGCCATACAAGATGCAATACAAGAAAACAGTGTCTGCATCCAAACAGTTCCTAAGTTTTTTTGTTTGTTTTTGGTTTATAAAATAAACAAACTGAAGATATTTTATATGGCTCCTATCACAATTCCACGCCATGCAGCATTTATTTTTTTTCAACAAAATACCAAGTAAAATGTGTCTGTAAAATGTAAAGTATAAAACACTATAAATGAGTAGTAAAATCACAATTCCACTTCAGCGTTGTGTTGAAGCTGAACTTTCACACTCCAAGTCACAACAAATAAAAATTGGTCGCAATTACGCTTATTACAGCGTTATGGTAAAACTACGTCACTAAAAATAAACGATAAAGATTTCAAGTCCAAGTGAGTTTAAAGAAAAAAAATCTTTCCTCTAAAAAAATGCATAGCGATATCAATCCTTCGAATTTGATAGGGACATCCCAAGTGGGGTTGTAAATGGGTACTTATCCATAGATATTATCAAACAGTATCAATGTAAGTGTCAACCGGCAAGCTCCCAGTTTTGAGAAGCTGGCTGGAATCTGACACAGAGACTGAGCAATCTACAATTGAAGAGAGACATCATTATCAAAGTGTATGCTATATTGAGGGTATTTTCCCTGCTTTACCCAGATGTCACACAATGATTTCTAACAGCAAAATGACACTGTTATATTGCTCCTGTCAAAGCCATCCTCCATTAAGAAAAACAGTGATTTAACATCGCTGAACATAGAAGCTGCTGATTTACCGCTGCCTCAATCAGTTAGATTGTTTAAATGTGTGACTTTGGCATCGAAAATGGTTAGCTCAGATTCACCAAAGTCATTCAATAACACAGACTAACCAATAGATTGAAGCAGCGGCAGACTTGCAGCTCCAGTGTTCAGCAACCTAATATTGTATGTATGAATATTATAATGGAGCCTGGTGGATTTGACAAGAGCATAGATGTGAAACTGAAGCTGTTCGTAACAGGCTGTCTACAGAAAGCTAAAGCAGTGGAAATACTCTCAATATAGGATACATTTAAACTAATATGATTCTTTTTCGGTGGGGCTTTCTGTCACAGCTTCACTTGTTTTTCACCTGTTATTGATACCCTTCAAAGATAAGACCAGTCTAAAGGCAAGGTGGCAGATTAATAAGTTACTGCAGTGTTTTTAGCAAAGCATAATCCAGTCTGCTCTGTAGATATGGGTCAGTCTAAGAGGTGGTGAGATGGAAGTGTACAAAGCAGCATTGCTCTTGCATAGTGTTGATTTTCACATTGCCTGTTCTCAGGTTACTTCCCCATAGTGATCATACTTTCCTTTAATTGTGTACTGTAAAGGTGGCGAGCTTGAGTGACAGAGAAATGAATCATCCTCTTTTCGGGGTGTGTGTGTGTGTGTGTGAAGCTTCTGTGTGTGTACCCATGTTTGCTTTGGAAAGGCTCCATTTCCTGTCCCATGACACAGTATATCAGGCCTGTATGGGGTCACATGACATCCCACCTCCTCCTCTACAGGTTCCTGAGGCGTGTCTTACACACCCATGTAACCTGTTTAAAAATCCAATGACGATGTTCTTCTGGCATTCAGGCATTTGTGTCATTCAGCATGTGACAGAGACGAGGAATCGGGAACATTCCTCACAGTCCTACGCTCTTGTGTGTCTGTACACGTCTTTGCATGCGGAGACTGTTTGGGAGAGACAGAGTGTGTATGTGAGAGACTGAGATTGGAAGAGACAGACATTGTGTGTCTCCTCAGCCAATCTAATTAGAATGCCCACTAGTGATTTAGTGGGCAACTGAGTGATTGGGCCTTATGTAATGTACTTATCATGCAGAAAATGTAAGAATCAGAGAGTCACCTTTAGTTTTTTCTTTTTACTGTCGTTTTTCTGTGCAGCTGAATTAGACTTGATTTATTCTAGCTGTGACAGGCTTGTTTATATACCAGCTAATTCTTTCAAAGTAGCAGGGCTCTTCTTGGCTGTGTGTCTGCTTGAAATCTTGGCAGTAATGTGGGAGACTTAATGTCCAACAGTGATACCAAGGGCATTTTTTTTTGAACAGCACTGCTTCACAAGTTGCCTTTTGTATTGTTGCTCTAATGACACAGAAATAAAATTGTTAAAGCAACATGTTTTTTTCCCTTTTTTTATATTCTATGGCCCTTCTTCTTTGTGTGTTACTTGGACAGTGGCTGTCGGTCGTCAACAAAAACATGCCATGATCATATGGGTAGGCAAGTGTTCATATCGATACTGGATATTTAATACCGTTTCAATACTCCTGTCACACAGTAACAATACACCGGTACCAGCTGCACTTTCATACTCTTTCTTATTAGACCTTTTTACACAGAGATTGCACTGTAAGGCCCCTACAAAGCACCTTCTTCACACTGCCTGCATTATCCCACTCTGGTGTGTGTTTTTAGACAGCATGCTGGCATCACAGAGGCAAAAGAGGTGTGAGAGGCATGGCGTGTCGGCCTCTAGCATGAAATATAACATATGCATCAGCAGGGCTTTCTAAACAATAACAAAGGCATACACGTCAATAACAATTATTTACTCTCTCTGTTATGTGGCGGATGATCTCACCCTCTGCTCAGGGGGTAAGAACCTCCCAAATCTCACTGTTTTTCCCAGTTTTTCTGTTGCTGTTCTTCTGCGAGTTAGCTGCTAACTGCTTCTAGCTGTTTTTTAAATCTCCTGCATTGGGTCGCATGCATAACACACCATCAAAACTTCACACCCGTCCCGCCTATAGCTTCATTCTGCCAGCAGTCTGTAAATCACTGCTATCCTGTATGTGCTTCTCAGGGGCCTGACCCAAGCCTTCTTTGACAATTGTGTCTTATTGATGTTCCAAAGTAGCTATATATTTTTGTAATCTCCTCACTGGGATACAAGCTAACGCACTGCTGTGGACGCTAAGTTAGTTCAGACCTGAAAGTCACACATTAACACAAACTAACTAACCAATCAAGGCAGCAGTAGGTCGGCTAGAAAGTCACGTGTCCTGCGAAGTAAAATCACTGTTTTTATTAAAGGAGTCTGGTGGCTTTAAAGAGAACATATTCAGTTCCCCATCAGAAAGGGCTGTTTGATGGCAAGCAAAAACAGCGAAAATAATAAACTGACAATAGCTGAATACCTTATACAGCACCGTAAAATCTTTAAACTAACCCTTTCTGTGTTCATCAGCTGTTTAACCTACGTCAGTGCTTTTTGCTAACAGCTTAGTAGGTGTTTCCATTGTAAAAAGAAATAAAATAATGCCTTCTACCTTCTTCTTCTATATCAACCCTCAATTTAAGGAATATATTGGTTGAATTTCCTCTTTATATTGTGATGTGTTTGTAATTTGTTATCGACACTGATTTGTTAGAGCAGATGTCATTTGAATCTTGATTTCTTCAAAGTCTAACCTTTGTGGCTGGCAACATTATTTTCCAACAAAAATATATACAGAGCACACATGACATTTATGGTCACTGGGTTTGCTATGAGAGTTCAAAGTAGCAAGATTCCTGTAAATGTGTAACTATTTGGATCATATTTTTAGGAACTGCGTGCAAGTATTTTAACCTACATTCTGTCTGAATAATGCGGCAACACACGGACAAAGAAAAAGAGCCTCACACAGGTACATACACAGTGGTCTTACTCACTGGTTTTACTCATTGGTATTCCTTCTGCTGTTTTCACCATCAGCAACACTGTCTGACTGGGCAAAAGGTGGAAGGGGTCCAATTCACACTGTGTGTGTGTGTGTGTGTGTGTGTGTGTGTGTGTGTGTGTGTGTGTGTGTGTGTGTGTGTGTGTGTGTGTGTGTGTGTGTGTGTGTGTGTGTGTGTGTGTGTGTGTTCAGACTGCCTGATCAGCAGTCCTATCCTACAGGAAGTCCCGTGGTCGGCCTCCTCTGGTGATTTGTGCTGGTGAAGTGGAACATGACTCCTCTTTTCCTCCACTTCACCCCCTTTTCTGATCTTCTCTCCTTCTTTTCTTTCTCCCCTTTATGTCATCTAGTCCTCTTCCTCCTTTGCTGTCATTCATAGTTCTCCTTCAGTCCTTCTTTGAGCCCGTTTTGCATCTCTTCCTACAGTTCTTGTTCTGGGTGTTCATCACTTTCCTCTTGTCTTAGCCTCTCTTTCTCCCTCTTCTTTCCAGCACTGCCTGTTTGCATCAGCCACTTATCCCATCCTCTGTTTCTTCCCACTCCTTTGCCATCTTTTCACTTGCTTTTTCTCCAGAGGATCTTGTGAAGAGGTGTAACGGTGCCTAATTTGTGCCAATACGAAGCAGCTTGACCAAATGTCAGATGGACAGCATTCAAGTTAGAACGTCAGCTGTATTTGTTTCTGCAGAATGCAAGCTTTTTGTCTGTAAAAAAAAAAAAAAAGACAGATTGTTCAGCCTGTGTACTAGAGAGGTGATGAGCTTCATCATTGTAGCAGAGTATAAAAAACAGTTGTCTGAGAACAAGTGCATAAGACATAGAGGATTTATCTATATGAGTGTGTGTTTAAAAGTAAGACAGCGTTTTTTTGTCGGGTTTTGATGACGGCATAGACAGCGCTCCACTTCCTGCAGCAGCCTTTGGCCCTGTCAGGAACAATCAGCGCTCCACAAGCAGATGAAACCTCAGGGCCTCGGAGCTTGGACACTACAGCGCTCACTGTTACAGAGAAATTCTAGCATAAAGCAGTATTATTATTCTTTTGATCTCAGCTATCTCTTATCCAAATCCAAATAATCAACAGCTGTAAAAATGCTGCTTAGAGACTCAGTGTTTTCATAAATAAGAAAATCTTACATGCAGTGCTGAAAGACAAACTGCCTCTTTGACAACATAAAATCTGTAACTGCTGATATTAGAAACAGAGATAGCACAACATAAAAACCGTTTCATACTTGTAATATACATCTGAGCTATATGGTTCTCCAGCGTCATTCATAAGATTAGCTTATATGCAATTCAGTCACCGTTGCCATTATGTAATGGCTCCTCTGTGTGTGCACATGTAGTTATGTTACCTATAGTTGCCCTATGTTGTGTGCAGTTTAATGTTAGTCATGCAATGTGTTTACAAAATCCAACTTCCTACATGAAGAGGAGCTGTGTTGCATTTAGTCAGTGAGAGATCAGGCGTTATTCGTCTTGCTGGAGAGATGTGTGTGTCCCTATGGGAGCTCCTGATTTTAATTCGGATGAACCATTTCTGAGAGGTATTCATAGAATAGTGGTGCTGATGAAAGGCTAATGATTGGCGTGACTTTTTCCTGAAAGACCAGTACACAAGGACCAATATAAAATGTAAATATGTGCTTGTGTTAGAGTACCTTTGCAAGTAATACGAAGACCAACGCTTATATTGTAAAAAAGTCTCTTTTCCCTGCAGTCATGACCCACAGAAAGTGTATTATTAGTGTTCGGAAACACTTTTGGGGAGTCTGCTCTTAGGAATCAGACACAGACTCAGCTGTAAGAAGTTTTCCAGGAACCTTTGTACCAACATAGTTTCAGTTTTGGGTCCTGACTCTTATGTAAAATGTACTTATTCCTATGGTAGTACCCACAGATTAGATGATCCTGGAACTAATTTGGTGGAGTTTATTGTACTGAAGTTTTCTGGCAGGTTAAACACAAGCCTCAAGACTGCCACAAGTTGTGTGCAGTATTTATTCATGGACAGGAATTTTTCTTATCGTTATTGATTTTAAATCTGCACTGCAGCTGTCTAAAAGAGCGAGCAAGATGAAAATGGAAATGAGTGTAAATGCAGAAACAACACAGAAAGATCCCCACTGCTTTGGAGAGAGGTGTCTTGCTGGCACTTTTAGTATTCCTTTTCTGCTTCTGTACATCTGCTTTATTTAAACATCACACTTACACAGTAATGAATTACAACGAGCAACACAAGGGCTCTGCATGTTGTCTTTAAGTATGCAATCATTTCTGCAGTTATTGAGTTGAAAAGGCTCAAAGAATCACCAGACATTTCCCCTGTCGGTGCTGTTGCTTGTGTTAATGACAGGGAGCCCCTCAGTGTGAGTGAACCCCTGCAGCAACCTGTAAAACTGCTGGGAGTTTGATCTGGTCTTATGATCATGGATGTGTCTGTGCTGCAAGTGTGCTGCTTGGTGTGTATGTGCATATTATTAGGGGCATCTGTGGTTCAGAAGGTAGAGCTGGTCGTCTACTAATCAAATAATCAGTGGTTTGATCCCTGGCTCCTCTGGTCTGCATGTCTAAGTATCCTTAGGCAAGATACTGAACCTGAGTGTGCTCTCGATGCTGCTGCGCCATCAGAGATTTTTGCTCATGGCACAGGCAAGGAGTCGCCAGCGCCGTCAGCACAGGGTGAACCCTAACATCATTCATTTGTACACACTCCCCATACAGCGGTGACACAGATATGGTTTAAAATCAGAAAAGTATTGCTTTAGGTCTCAGACTGACAAGGCATGATTCCTTAGCTTATAACCCCACTGCTTTCTCAGCAAGAGCACAACTTAACGAATATATCTCACTGATGATGTAACGTTTAAAGCAGGGATCTGAAATCTTGAAATTAAAGGCAATATGGGCTGAAAAATTCATGCACACACATTTTAATCTAAATGGTTTAAAAAGTTATTAGTTAACTAGATATATTTTTTTGGCAGTTTAATGGTATTTGCGTAAATATTGATAGCCAGCATGTAAGATGCTGCATTACAGAAGAGATAGGAGACCTCTCAGACTTAATTTTACTATGTGTGGTCATTTTGCCAAGCATTGTGTATGTGTGAATGGATGGGCTGAGTCTTAATATAGTTTGGATCCCTGAGGGATTTTAGGCTTCAGAAGATGTTCAGAAGCTTTCAATTATTTTAATTTGCAACCAGAGTAAACCCATCTTGAATGCGTGAATGGTTTGTATCTTTGGTGCCTCAAAGTGCACACTTTATCATCTGTATTAAACAAGATGAAGTGTATGTTAAATCAGTTTTGTTACAATTCTGTGTTCCTTAATATTGGGACAAAATTAACTTTGGCCAGTCTCATCTCTCTGGTCTCACTTTTGACTTTCCTTCAGCTCAGTGGATTTGTCTGTTGTCATATTTCTGCGCTGCTTTGTGAGCCATTTGGCACTGATGGACTCTTTTTCTGACAACTGCAGGGCAGAGCTACTTAACCCCTCAAAGTCACTTTCTCTCAGTCATTACACTTTCATGCTGTCCATCAAACACATGAAGGACTTTGGTCCGACCCTGCATTTCCTACTAGTCCCATTTCACATGGCTTCAGTTTGAAAATGTACTCTTGCTTGTGAATAAAGGCCTATATAATGAAAAAGACAGTTGAGCTGGAGAACATGTGTGAACAGCTGTATTTAGATCATCGCACAGATTTTCTTTGAGATTCAGGTCAGGGCCAATCATAGCCATTTTTGTTCTGAAACCATTTCTGTGTAGATTTGACTTTTTATGCTCCATCAACACCCAGTTCCAACGCAGTGCCGTAAAGTTGCACCTTTATTAATCTTCCCTTGTTGTTTCCTCTTATCCTTCCATAAGCACACAGCATGTGGCTCTAATGATCATTTATCATGGTAGGAATGTTGCTAGATGCCTAATGAGTCCAGTTTCTGCAAGACATTGAATTTTGGGTTATGTCATTACAGAACTGATTTTCTGCCCACAGACAAGCCGGCGACAGGCCACTTGATAGATTTATAAGGCATGTTTAGTTTCAAAAGACAGCTCCCAGTTTTGCTACATGTGCACAGCATACACTCCTTGTTGATTATTGGCGCTTCTAAGAGACATTTTACGATTTGGAGCATCCTTGAAGATGGTGGGCTTGACTTAATGTCTGATTTATTGGGTTGGTGACATAGCACTGAAGAGGTAGAGATCCATAAATCAATTGAAACTGGAAAGAAATCATGGTCACCTCCCTGACCAAGGCGTTACCAAATTTTGAGGCTGCTGTGGTCTCTTTGAGCCTTTGTAGTTCTATTTTGCCCTGTACTGTACACACATACTGATGCAGTGTTTTATCTCCAGTATTGCAGCTTACAGATCTTTCACAGAGTTAAAGGTTCAGTATACAACATTCAAAGCATTAATACAGTAGCAAGTAGTGTGTAGTAGTAGTGAATGAAGTCACACTTCCTCTGTGAGTGTTGTAATCCAAGTTTATCTGTTCTTTATTGTGGTGGACGGTCTGGCTGCTTGTGCATGTTTGTGTATATGAGTTCAGAGTGTGTATCCCACTCGCTAGCTAATAGCCACTGCTCTGCACTGTGCTCGTACATTGGTTACCGCTGATATTGATACGGCATCATAATGATAGCTCAACGCCCACCACTGTTTGTGCTGCAAGAGCAGTTAGCTGCTAGCTGCCAGCACAGCCACCTCAATGTTGAAAACAGTGTGCAGACAACCTTACACAGTCTCTGATTCACAGATATGTGGGTCCTTTAGGGCTCCCATGAATAATTAAGTTCACAAAAACCTTGAAGCCTACCTTATTCACCCTTTGTTAAGTTGTAATCAGTCTATTACTGAATAGGAACCAATCTGTTGATATTCTGTTTGTATAGTATAGTGCTGCATGATATATATGAAGGCATATCTCTATCAATAGTTGCAAATGAGATCTGCAGGCACAGAACCAGAACCTGCAAGCATAATATCTCTGCTTGCAAGAGCATTATTGTAGCCTGAGAGGAGAAAACCATGTTCTGAGTGCACGCAGAATCTGAACGACTACTGTCAATGCTGTTATGCTCTCGAGTTTCAACTGCCTGCCCAGGAGTGTTTTTTGTTTCTGACAGTGAGTTGCCGTAGTATCCCTAAATATTTGGTTAGTTCTTAGGTGAGCTGTTTCTACAGCCGTTTCTCAGGAAGCATAGGGGTTAAGTGTTGGTTTCTGGCACCAACACGCACATGCACCCGGACTGTCCACCACAATAAAGAACAGATAAATTCAGATTACAACACACACAAAGGTAGCTTGACTTCACTCTCTGCTGTTGACGTAATTAGTCCAGTATATCTTTACATAGCAAATTGCTACTATATTAATACTCTCAATCTCTAATCTCTTCGTGATTATTTAAAGTGATACGCCTCCTTAGATATGCCAAAATATCATATTTTGATAGATATTGCAATATGAGGTGTTATTTTAATGGGGATGGCCATTGTTGAATTTAATTTTACCAACAAAAAAAAAAGATATAAAAAAAGATGATGTGTTTTTTTTCTGGGATCTATACCAAATTGGTATGATCCTGTTAGTCTAGAAGATGATTTGTAAGTCACCTATGTAGCACCACAATGCTTCATTTATAAAATTTGGATATTGCACTTGGCCATATTGCAATGTCACTAACATTTCGATTAATTGTGCAGCCCTTGTATAGTATGCGTTTTATTTTAATACTGTGGTCTGCTTACTTAAAACTCCTGTGAGATGCATTCACATGCCTTCAAAAAGCACTGCGTATGTAGTGTCCATCAAGCAACGCAGGATAACATTCCCCTTTTGTCTCCTCTCTCCTTCCCTGCAGTCTTTGTCTTCAGCAGTGGTCCAGGTGTTCACAGCAGATAGGAACTCCAGCTGGAACAAGAGATGCTGCGGGGTGGCCTGTCTGGTCAAAGACAATCCTCAACGATCCTACTTCATCAGGGTCTTTGACATCAAGGTAAATAAACACAAAGCAGCAAGTGGTTCTTCACATCAGTGATTCCCATCATTGTGGTTCATCTCTGCAGTAGCTGGCAGATGATTGTACTCACTATAATTAATATCCAGTGGTGGTGTACCGCTGTTTCATATTCATGACAACATCATATTTTTATAGCCACACAGTTGAATTTGTGGGATGCCTGTCTTATTAACCAATACAGACTTGATATCATTCATTTAATGTTGTCTTTGTGTTTTATCCACAGGACGGTAAGATGATGTTTGAGCAGGAGCTGTACAACAACTTCAGCATCTACCTCCCCAAACCTTACTTCATGACATTTGCTGGAGATGTAAGTTAATCCCTCTATGGATTTCTCTTTTTCGCTTGTTTCTGATCCTCTGTATTGCAGGTCAGCACCTAGATTTGGTCATAGGTGAATACTTTCTTGATTTATGTTTGTGTTTGATGTTGATTTTCAACGATGTGATGTTTTGCTGGAGAGAAGGAAGGAAGAACCAAGTACTGTTGAGATAAACCTAGTGTCTGGCTCTGATGTAAACAACTTGTCAGAAAATGTCATTCAGAACTGTATTTGAGTCATTGGGAAAAGGGCACTAATATCTTCAAAGAAGTCTACCAATAGTACAAAGAATAATTAAGAATTAAAACCGAGCAGGTCAATTGCCAGCATGTAGCCACTGCTTAAAGACAGGGTTCCCACAGTCATGGGAAACCTGGAAAAGTCATGGAAATTTGATGTGTCTAATGAAATTGTTACAATAATCTTCATTGAATAACCTTCCATGTAATGTAAGGTAACAGTCATTTTTATTATCTGTAGCTTTCGACGTAACATAGCTCTATAAGGTCGATGTGATGTTTTGTTTACCACTGGATGATTGTTAATTTTCCCCCCTGCATTCGCTCCCTTTCATCCTGTTTGCCAGCTAGCTGAAATAATGTTTGAATAGAATTTGAATTTAATATGTTTGAAAAATGCCAGGCAAGTGAGGTGAAAGTTTTTATTTTTATGGGATCTTGAGAAGTCATGGAAAGCCTTTAAATTTTATCTTTGAAGATATGTGTGAACCTCATAAAGACATTTCCTCGTAGACTTTTCTATCCGAGTGAAGCAAATTTGAACCTGTTTGACAAGGTGTTGCTTTGTTACTTCAAACAAACCAAAAGCTTATTTGTGACATTTGGTAAACACTACACACCTGTGCTGAGACATTCATAATGAGCCTAGTAGATCCAAATTGTTTTTTTTTCAGGAATCAAGAAGTGGATTTGAAAATCACATTTTAACCAAAAATGTGATTCCTTGTAAATTTTCAAATGAATTCAGAGGCAGTTTGCATCCCCTAAGCATGCTCAAAACAGCGTAGATTTATGTTTTCGCTCAACAGAACAAGTACATACAAGTCTCAGTTTGCAAGAGAGCCTTTTTTTTTCTCCTTCGAAAACTACAGAAATTCTGTTGGAGAACTGATGTCTGTTTCCACCATGTAAAAAAACTCATTGTTTGTAGAAATCATAACTTTGCGTCACATCTAAAGCATTTAATGTGACAAGACGGTTTTATTTGAGGAGCAAACATCTTAGCTGGTGGGTACATTGGCTTAGACTCCAGCAGACCATGAGGTATGTGGGACTGTTGATTGTGGTGATAAGGCTGGGAAGGTATGCACGACATGGTTTGGAAATTTAATCATGGAAATTAGGTGGTTACTGTAGGTACTCAGCATGTAATAAGAAATATATTGAGTTTGCAAATCTTTATAAACCTCTCTTGTGTTCTCTCTGTGTGTGTGTGTGTGTGTGTGTGTGTGTGTGTGTGTGTGTGTGTGTGTGTGTGTGTGTGTGTGTGTGTGTGTACTTTGCCAGTGAGGAGGAGACCAAACGTTTCCGCACCCAAGTGACAGAGCTAGTTGGGAGAAGACAAAGGAAAACTGGTACCAACTTACTGCTAATGCCAACTGGCCAAAAAATCTACTTCGTAATCTAACTCATTGAAAAAAATGACACGTTTATCAAATTTGTATCTTGTATTGAAAATATATATAAAGATATTTTTTACAAATCAAACCATGTTACTACAAGGATGATTAGACCATTTGTCTAACATGAATTTTGAAAACAGGTGTAGTTCCCCTTTAAATGATGCAATAAGAGGTTTTGGTTTGACTAGTGTGGGCACAAGATCAAATTTATTTCTAAATGTGTCATTTTTTTACAGTACTTTATCCCACAGATTTGGGCAAAACTGTCTTCATGTCAATACATGACCAAAAGGGATTCTTAAGCACTAGACTGATGCTTTCATGCAACAGTGTGTTCCAGCTGTGAGATGTGGGTTCGGCCTGATATTTGAGTCTGTTTAAGTGTCGTGTATTGCAAAAGACTTTCTGCCTGGGTCTGTGTACTATACTTTCTGATCTTCTTTCTTCTAATCTACTGCAATATCTCCACACAGTTCTTACAACCTCTGATAACATTTCATCATTCTCAAACTTAGTCTTTAAGGTCCTGAAATTTACAGTCAAATTTGGGCTTAATATTGATTAAAGAAATACAATACCAGTACCCTGAAAGTGGAAGAGATTGACCTTTTTTTCTACTTTAATTTTGATATATATTAAGTGAATAGAAGCATTCAGTTGTGTAAAATGCCATCAGATGCCACTGGTGTGTAGTACAGCCATATTTGAGCTGAGTTTTGGTGGTGTTTAGCTGCTGTGTGGTAGCGAGCCAATCACACGTCACATTAAATTGAAGAAGCTTGCAGTAATTGGCAAAAGTAGTATTTTTTAAGATCTAGCAACAAAAAGGATCAAATGCAGCTATTGTTTGATTGGAAATGTTTTTAAACTACTTGGTACTGGGTTATGTTAATCTACCTTAATGCTATCATGTACCAGCACTCAGCTCTAGTCAATTTATAAAAGTGAAAAGAAAGATTTATTAACAATCCATGAATTAATCTAATCTAATTGTTTGTTATTCAAAATTATCTTTGCAAAATTATTCCATTTTTGGTGTTGTGAGAAAAACTTCCGACAGTGAGTCGTAGACTGTTTGTGCCTTTGTCACAGAAACAGCTTCTAGTCAGGGAGAAGACTGTTTATCTGTTTTCTGTCACAGTTTTTTTCTCAACTCAAACACCACCAGGTAAATTTTTTTTTACAAAAACCTCACGGATTCGTCACACTTCACTCCAGCCTGTGAACAAATATATGCTGAGTGGCCCAAGGGGGGCACTACAGTTTCAGGTTAAAATGAGTAAAAGAAATCAGCTGTGAGAGGACTTCATCCCTCATGGGAACACTGTCTCCAGAGTCGGCATGAATTGAACATGTATGAGGGCGCCTTTATTACCATTTTGCCCTTAGGATGTTTTTTGTGAATTGTAATTATACAGAAATAGCACTCAAGAAACGTGTTTTTTGAGAAACAGCATGTGCTTTACATGGTTTTCATCCAGCAACAACAATTAGACTTTTGGACTGCAAAAGAAGAAGGCAATTTCACATTTTATTTTGAATTATAACTTATCTTGCATATCTAAGTAAATGAGGCATGAATGTTTGCATTCACCAGAACAGACTCACAGACAAGGATTCAACTGAACACACATTGTTTATGCAAGAGATGACCTTAAAGTTATTAGTCGCATTCAGCTCAGCCCTTAACTTTCATCATTACTTGCTTGATTAAGACCGTCTGTCTTCCTCCTTCCTCTTGTGCGGGTCATTTCCTGAACCTTCAGATGGATCCTTCTTTCATCTTTTCCTTTCCAGCCCTCTGCTGGGTGCCTTATCTTATCAACAAGACTTCTTCTGTGTGACCTTCAGCCTTTGGGAAAACTCGACATTAGTAGAGACATTAGTATTTTGAAGTGTGTCTGTCTGTTTATATTTTAAATACATACTGTAATGTATGTAAGACAAAGAAAGATGTGTGTGTTGTACTCTTCAGCTTTGAATGTATGTATGGATATAATATCAGCTGTTGCGCGTGTGTGTGTGTGTGTGTGTGTGTGTGTGTGTGTGTGTGTGTGTGTGTGTCTGATTTCCGTCTCCTAAACACGCTAACAGCACCAACACTCTGCTTTGCAAATCTTTCTAAATAACTTTCCACTCTGTGCAACACATGCACGATCCCGCCGAGACCCGCACTTCTTAACCAACAAACTCTTTGTACATCTGACACACTCACACATTTCGCTTCTCACTAATACAACAAACTACTAAGCGCAGCATAGTAATGATTGCATTTGTCTTGTGTTCACAGAGAAGAGACGCGACCCTCCAAATGGTATGTTGTTCCACTGTTTTCTGTCGATAAGTTCATAAATAATCTAAACAGAAATGTAAAACCAGAGTGAGATAGAACTGGCGACGTGTGTGTGTCAGTTTATTCGGTATGTCAGAGGGGTGGAATTTCAGGATCATTCAGATTTTTTGTTTTACTTGGCAGAAACTCAAGACTGTACTTCCTCTCCCGCACATTGTGGAAACTATGTAGCATACGTAACATTTCATATTCTGTTTAGGAAAAACACTATGTGGCATCCATGAGGAGTAAATGGAACACCAAAAGGACTGATTATACAAGAAAAATGCTACTTAAATTGGACCTATGATCAACTTAAATTAACTATTGTCAACAAACTGTATTTACATTGTCCAGTAAGACATCAGCTGTGTTGTATTTCCTTACAGCAACATTTGTGTTGTCTTTTGACACATACACATGTCCCACACTGCAGAGTATAAAGGAAATCTAATTCACCAAGTCAAAGTCCCCCCCCCCCGATACTGTTGCTAATGTTGGACAAGCTTGACAAAAAGAAGGCTCTGAAGATAACGCATGAAAAGTTGTAGAGGCGCCCAGTAGCTCACCTGGTAGACCGGCCGCCCCGTGTACAGAGGCTATGTCCTCCGCTCAATAGGTTCAAATCCGACCTGCGACCCTTTGCTGCATGTCACCACCCCCCACCAAAAATTATTCTTGAAAAAACACAAAGTTGTAATCTGAAAGCAGTGGTACTCCCTTCAATTCTTTGTGTATGTTTTCTTAAATGAAAAACTAATAAATATAAAGTTTTAAAATATGGTTTGCTTGTCAAAATAGACAAGCCTTGCACATAGCATATAGTTACCAAGCTCACTTAAATGTTATTTGAGCACAGAGCAAACAGGGGCAGAACTTAGGACTTGTAGTTGTAGATGGTGGTGAAGCTGCTCCAAGAACAGCACAGACCACACAAAAAACATATTATTTGGGAAAACATGTTGCTTTCCCTTCATAAGGTGAAAATGGCGGTCTGATTGACGTGCATCAGTGAAAGTATTTTGTTATCCAGCTGTAGACACAATCAAGCTTCAAATACATATTGCTTACAAATCCACTAACGTAGCATTGGGAACCTCTAAGAAATAGTTGCTTTGTTGTGTATATTATCTATATACGTATTATACAGTCAATCAAAATGAAAGATGTTTAAGAATCTGGAGGCCAAAAAAAAGCATGTGATCATTTCAGTGCAATTGCACCCAGCCCACTATAACACCACAATGCGCTATAGTGGAGTCTTGATCTGTGAAGGATGTGCTCTTCATGCTTTGACCTTCACTCAGTATGATGACTAAACAGATGGAATACATTTTGTGGATGTGCAAATATTCATTGTGGACACGCAGCATGAGACACAGTCTACTTTGACACAGGAAGGAGACAGACAGATAGCACGATTTGACCCAGCTGGCTTATTAATATATCTGTGAGAGTGTGCATGCAGTCGTGCAGAAGTCTTTGACACATTTTCCTGATGCTTTACTTTGGGGGTCACATGATCAGATGCCATACATGGTCATACATGACATCCATGCAGCTCTCATAAGGATGGTTTATTTACAGCCAGTGATTCAGATTTTTGACTCTGCGTTCTTTTCTGTAGAAAGGAGAATGAAAAGTGTTATCTAACATTACATTTACCTGCACCTGATTGTGCTGTCATGCACAAATGTTTGTACCAGTTTCTATATCGGATTTGTCATGCATGGGTTCAGTTTCTGAACAAGTGCATCTTGTATTTGAATTGGTTCCTTTCCAAAGGAAGTCATCCTCGTCCTCTCACAGGAATATCTTCTCTCTGTCTCCATCTGTCTCACTCTCACTTCCCATGACCGCATCATAGCTCTGTTACTGTCTGTCATCTGGTTCATGCTCTCCTTCTGTTCTGCCCTTTCCCCCGCTGCCCTTTCCAGCTCTCCCCCTCTCATCATTTGTCCCCATCCGCCCTCTGCTCTCCATTTAATCTGTCTTAATTTTCATCTTTGCGCTCTCTTTCAGTGTCTGCCTCTATTGCGCTGTCGTCCTGGCGTTTTCTCTCGCTCCGCAGATTCATCATGTTTTAGAAACCCCCCTGAGATTAACATGGGGATTAATGCATGGACAGGTTTTAATGGTTACGTAAAAATCCAGCGCTAAATCCAGAATGATTTGCTGGGATTAGATCCATTTGTATGTTCTGCAGCGAGAGGGAGGAGATGGTAGTAGAGGTGGGTGGAGAAATGTTCAGAGCGAGCCAATCCGAGCAAGATAATCTGACAGCACTCCCCGTTGTGAGGGGAAGTCAAGGGAGTAGAAAATGATTGCAAAACAGATTCAGAATATGCAGAGTGTGTCAGAAAGATGCATGAAGCAGGGGAATGTAGTGAACAATTTGCAAAGGAGAAAACTGTTGCTGTGATGGAAGGAATGCAGGAGGAAGAGTAAACTTTGGCCGCTGGCTGGCGAAGTGTTGGCTGGCTCTTCTCCCTTCTGATGGCATCGCTGGATGTCTGCCTTCACAGCTCAGACAGCATGAGCGTAAACTCCACCAGATGTCTGATGAGGATATTAATTCAGTAAATGCAGACTGTTGCAACAAGTCCGTCACAAGTTGGTTTTTATTCTGTGCTGGTGTTTTGGTCGTGTTTTGGAAACCTTTGAGGTCATCTTGGCTTTCGAGTTGCAGCAAAGAAAAAACCTTTTCCCTGGAAAGACAGGGATCCATTCTGGAAAAAAAAGAGAGGAGCATTGTGCTTTTTACCTGCTTAAAAAGTCAGGTTCAAGAGAAGGTTTTTGGAAAGCAGCCTGTCCGTGTTGGAGATGAGAACATCCTGGATGTGATATCTCCAACAGACTATTGCTTTCTCGACTCGGAAAGAATACTTCCGATCTTCCTTGGTGTCTCCATCTGAGCTTGCTCTCACCGCATCGCTCATGCCCAGGCTGCTGCTACGATGATGTTCTGCACCACCTTCCTGTCTACTCCCTCTGAGGAACTCAATTGTGAGGGCACTGGAGGAGGAGCCGCAGGAGGTGGAGGTTTGAGCCCAGGGAGCTGTCTGTCCTCTTTGCACTGCCTGGTCCTCCCTCAGGACGAACTGTACCCATCTCTCTCCGACCCGACCGCTCGCCTCTCGATTTCACCTGAAGAGCGAGCGCACAACTTGGTCGGCAAGATGCTTCTCGGTGTCAGTATGAGCGCATGCAGAGCCAGAGATGGTGGGTGTATTTGGGACAGGGTGAGGAGGAGACGGAGCCGGTCGGCCTCGCCTTCGCCCAGCAAAACTCCCAAAAGTCCATGTAGTGAGAGTGTTAAAGGTATGTGCTTCAGCTGAGGCAGTGCTATCTGTCATCTGTGATTTGAAATCCACGTTGTGTGGCTGCGTGAGTATGATGGACTCTAGTGTCCGCTCAGTGTAACCGCCTGTTAGTTGTTTACTTTACCCTGTGGAGTTACGTGACGTGTTTATCTGGGAGTAGCTTGTTTTCAGAAGAAAGGAATCTATCCTTTTCCTCACTTTGATGTATAAGCACAAAAAGTGTTCCACATTATTACGATCAAATTCGAATGCAATGTATTATCATCCCTGTGACATCTTGTGGCATCTTGTGTTTTTAGTTTAGTATGAGGACACGAAGGGATGCACCAAACGTGATATACTGCTCCAATAGTGATGTGTGTGTATGTGTCCTTTTGTCCCCACAATGTCCTGAGTATAGGGTTGGGTATCATTTGGGTTTTATTCTGAAAGCGGTGCTAAAAGGATACTTTTATAACGGTACTAGCGCCTAAACGGTGCCTGAACCGATAATTTAAATAAAAATTGTTGCACTATACTTAACTGTTAAAAGTATACTTGAATGTATAAATATGGATAAATATAAATCATTAATAACAAATTCACCTTCTAGGTTCAAGTAACAAAAATAATTTCCATTTACATAGCTGACAGTTTGGAGGATTCATTGAGGCATGCATCATCTGCAAGAGTGAATCTGCCGCTCAGTAACATAACATTAGTTTTATTTATGGTTCTCTCTTCTGCAACTTCATTGGATGTCAGATACGTTCAAACAAATGCAAACTGGAGAGTTAAGTGTCAACGTGCTGGAAATGAATAAGGTTAGCAAATCAGGAAATTAATTGTTTTTGGCACACTTTTTAAATAACATATTTTTCAGTCTTTGGGCTAAGGTGTCAAGTTTTCAAGTCAAAAGGCTCAAACCCAAGTGAAGTCAGGAGTCATTGGTTTTAAAGTCCAAGTTGAGTTGTAAGACTTTTTTTGTCATTGTTTTTCAAGTCAAGTCTAAAATCATCTAATTTATGACTTGAGTCTGACTCAAGTCCAAGTCATGTGACTCGAGTCCATTCCTCTGTTTTACACCACATTTAAACCTTTATAACTCAAAGACACTGTAAGTTTTGATAATAATGTTTTGTTTGTATCTGTTTTTAGTCTAACCACCTCTGCCATTTAAATCAAATATCCTGAGAGGTAATAATGAGATGATGCTATAATCCCAAGTATTATAAGCCATTTTCACGCCCACAAACCAAAATAAAATAGCTAGACCTGAGTCTGTTATAGCTGTTAAATAATGGATTACATAACCAAAGGGACACTGCTGGCCCTGAAAAGCTCCATGATTATAATTCAAAGTGGACCCAAGGTCATTTTCAATGAAATGTTAGACATTTTACTGCATTGTCCCTATTAAACCAGATTTCTAATTCTTTTTCCTTCCTTCTTATGTAACGAAGGTACATGCATTCAA
This sequence comes from Plectropomus leopardus, assembly GCF_008729295.1. Classification (NCBI taxonomy): domain Eukaryota; kingdom Metazoa; phylum Chordata; class Actinopteri; order Perciformes; family Serranidae; genus Plectropomus; species Plectropomus leopardus. Next base: position 13,826,930 of record NC_056484.1, read on the forward strand.
CATTTAAAAAGTACTCATACTTGTTTGGCTGCAGTGGAAAACTCCAGAAACTGTATTTTAATGAAACTGCTGTCCTGTATTCATTCCAGCTGCTGTTTTATATAAACCCTAACTTTGTTGTCTCTGTCATTTTTAAGGCCCATCATTGCCCATGGCTACAGTCGACATCAAAAACCCAGAGATCAGCAATGTTCATCGTTACCATAACAACTCTCAGATGAACAACATCGTGCACTCGTCTTTCCCCAAGAGAGAGAAAAAGGGCAAGGCGAAGAAGAAGAGGTTGACCAAGGCGGACATCGGCACACCAAGCAACTTCCAGTGAGTCACACACAGGCACTCTGGGGCGGCTGTGGCTCAGGAGGTAGAGCGGGTCGTCCACTAAAAGGAAGCATTTCCATGTATCGTTGGGCAAGATACTGAACCCCAAATTTCTCTTGCTTGGTTTGTAACTGCTTGTGAATGTTTAACTGAGCAGGAAGTGTTACCTTGTGCGTGAGCCTCAGCCACCTCAGCCATACAAATGGCACCATTTGTATGGAGACAGATTTGTCTCAATATTGGATCAATAATTTGTGTGTCAATTTGTAATTTGTAAATAGAAAACAACTCCCACAAATACAAAAAAAAACTGTAAATGCACAAAAATATTTTGCAAATGCACAAATTATACAAGTTAGAATTAAAGTTTGTGTTGACTTTAAATTGGTCTATATTGTTTATAAATTGATAAATTCACAGATTGTTTTTGAATTTGCTAAATAGTTTTGTGAGTTCAAACATCTTTTTTTTTTTCTTTTTCTATTTTTAAAAAAGCATTTTTTTGTATTATACCACAGAGAGTCGATCGGTTCGCTCAAATAATACCGAGACAAATCTATCAGGAGGACTTGACAGGTGTTATTCAAATGGAAGTCTGACTCCATTTAATATCAGGGCGGGCTTCAGTCCAGTGATTGATAAAAATCGTCTTGTTCAGATTGAGCTGCAAAATCCTTTTCAACATTTTTCAATGACTCGTAATTGTTTGTGTTGACTTTTTTAAATTGGTTATTCCACATTACCACATACACACATACTACATGTGCCCAAACTCTAAAACACATGCACTTGTCAAAGTGAGTGATCCTACAAACTCTGAAGTCATTCTGCCTGTAGGTGGCGCAATATGATAAAATTACACAAGTGGGAGTTTGGTAGGGTGTGTGTGTGTGTGTGTGTTTGATAATCTGTGTATCTTTTGATAAGAGAGATAGTGAGAACTGTCAATTTAACTCCTGTGATTTTAAATAATTTGGTTCATCAGACAGGACCTTAGTCTGTATTTATATAGCACCCTCAAAATATAGTTAAATAAAGTTAAAACAGAAGCAAGAAGGTTTTCTTGCAAAGGCAACATAACAATAAGAGCCAAACAATAATGCCGAACTGGACAAAATTTAAGAGAGAAATAATTACAGAACCAAAATAACAACAACAACCCGTACCAATAAGAGTAAATGCAGTTCAAAGAATATTAGCAGTAAACACAGAAATAATAGTACTTATAATTGAATTAAACAAGATCAAGACAGAATATATATATATATATAAGTTAAAAGACAAACCAAAATAGATTAATTAAAATAGACAAATTAAAATTTGTTAATGGGAGGTAAAACCCTTTGGCATGTCTCGTGTTATTGTTATGTAAATCATAGTTGGGTTGAAAAAATACTTAACAAGTCACAGGAAGCATAGCAGGTTGATGTAATTTTTTTTATAAATGATTGTATGCAGATTGTAATATAAATGCAAATTAAACATTTGTGTGTTTGAACCCAAAGAGCAACAGCTACTTGATAGTAGGTCATTGAGTTTATTGTAGCCGTTTGACAAATTTGTCTTTTATCCGTCTTGTCCGTATAAGTGCTGGTAAAAGTGGGCGAGGAATTAATCCAGGCTGTCTTTATTCAGAATCCAATCCTGTATAGAGTGTAGCATGATTGGTAATGCAGGGAAATCTGTGCTGTGCTTTCAGGAATAGTCACTATTATAGTCTTTATGAGATGCAGCAGGTCACCAGTGGGCCATCTGAGTTTTAAAAAAGGGAGCGACATGGATAATGCAGCAGTGCAACCAACCTCAGCCTGTGTGTCTCCTCTTTTGGGGGGAAATTAGCTTTATATATCTTCTGTTTGTTTTTGACTTTGATGTGATCTCACAATCTCTCCTGTGCTTCTCTCACAGGCACATTGGCCACGTAGGATGGGATCCAAACACAGGATTTGATGTAAGTGCAATACAGCAATGTAACATTAATATGTGTGCTAATTTGTGTGTGTGTCCCTCCCCCACACTGTAGTATGTGACCTCTAGATATTCTTAAAATTGGTCCCCTAATTCATCTTTGCATTTGTCAGTCAAACATCCCTCTCCCAGACAAAATTTAATATCAGCTCCCAAAATATTCTGCTGAGCTGCGAGGCCAAGTCATCAGCAGGGTTACACAAGGAGATTTTGGAAGGGAAGAGAATCAACCTGCATCTGCATAATCCATGGACTCGTTCCCAAAAAGCATCATCAGTAATTATGCTGGATGCAGGATGATGAGTATGAGATCATGCAGGTCAGAGGACTTAAATGAAAGAGATGAAATTCAGATGATTTGGTTTCATAAGTTAATGCTTTCAAGGACTTAGATTGATTTGAATGGGTGACGTCAGCTGAGTAAAGCATGCTGACCTCCCAAATCCTCAGGCTTAAAGCTGGAGCACAAATGAGTGGATTCACAAATGAGCAAGGGATATATTTTATAGTCATACCAGGTAATTTTATTCTCTTTCTTACATAGCCTTAAGCAGTAGACACTGCAAATGAAATAGGCACATTTTAAGTGATAATCCATCCAAAATGTGTTTGTGTTTTACATTTATTTCACCAGGGAGTCCCACTGAGATCATAAATCTCTTTTACAAGAGAGACCAGGCCTAGGTATCAGCTGTGCAAAATCACAGAAGAACTGCTATTTAATAAAATTCCTTCTAAATAATGTGATTTTTTTTTTCCGGGTAACTTTAAATTTGTAAATTAATATAAAACATGTAAAGTTTTGTGTACTTTTAATCACCATATTTATGAACACACAAGTTTTTCACATTATTTAAAAGGAAATTTAAAGTTTTATGGTTTTCAGGAAAAACAACCTAATTCCTCCATCCCCACATTCTCTACAGGTTTCCTACAGTCATGGAAAGCCTGGAAAGTTAATGAAGTTAGGAAAATCCTTGGTCCTTAAATAGGGTCTTTTAAAAGCCATGAGAACTTTTGAAATTTTATCTATGAAAATGTGTGAAAACTCTGTCTTGAACTCCCCCTTAAATTCAGCCATGCATATAAAAGTTTCTAATTTTAGATCTGTTTGGAGATTATTCAACACCCAAGGCGCATAGAAGGAAAATACAGTTTTCCCCAGATCTGTAAAATGCAAAAGAAAACTTTTTAAAAATAGCACAGCTGGAAATTGACAGAACTAAGACAAAGAAGGTTACAGAGAAAAACTGAATGTTTACCTAGTATCACTTTGTAGCTAAAAATATACAAATGCTGTTTTCTGTGAGTGGTCAATGACATCCAATCCACCAGTGCAGTGGAGAGGAAGGGGCTTTGCATTTGTAATGAAATCTAGAGATGCATGATACCTAATCAAAGCTTCACGTGTATACAATATCACCATAATCAGTCACAGACAGTGACAGTAATTTTCACATTTTTTTTTTTAAATGGGATAGAAATAGAACGAGATTTACTTAAAGCTTACTAACTGAAGTAGCAATAGGCACATTAGATTTAAAAAAAATTTTTAAAAAAATAAAAAAAATTCTGTGGTCAGCTTAGATGAATGTTTTTTATAATGGACACAATTAGTGACCAGCTGTGGTGGGAAAAAAATACTTGAAAATGCACCAGAATGTGGCATTTAACGTAGTTATGCTGCGTTCACACTACAGGCGATACAGCATCAGGCTGCACTTCATCTTCATTGGAACGCCAACGGACCTGACACATTACAAATGAAAGTTGAGCTCGTCTCGACTTTTTTGGGGCTCCAATGACGTGGTGAAGCGTTAACCAATCATATGTTTTTGTCTCTAGCTGAGGTGCTGTGTCATTTAGCTTTGTTTGCTGGCGCTGTGCTAGCATTATGTGGACCCAGATATGCAGAGAGGTGGCTAAATGTGATGTTAAAGTGGACATTGATATAAGCAGTTTTTTTTTTTTTTTTTTTTTTTTTTTTTTACCAAATACAAACTTTAGATGATGTTCAGTTAAGATGCTTTGTGGCAAGGAACAAACACACAAGACTGATGATGTAACAACATGAATGAGCACAGCGACTCGGCAATAATGTAGCTGTTTACACTGTTGCATTGTAGCGCATAGTCTGAATGCAGCATTATTCTACAGTTATCTATGGCTTTTTCTTTATCATATTTGCTTTTATAACAGTAATAATAAAAGCCCTGCATAGACCTTTTTTAACTTGTAAAATGTGGGTTAATGCGAATTATTTTTTCTCCTGGGTGCCAGCCTGCAATTGTGACCCCACACCACCAGGTGGCAGCATGATGGCTGATATTGCAGCCTAATTTTGAGCTTCCTTCATATCTGAAAGTGGCAAGGGAGAGTGTAACATCACAAATTATTTTATTAAAGGAGTGACTTCCTACAGGCTCCTGACTGAATGAACCAGTTGATGTGGTTGAACAGATTTCTCACAGCCAGTGTCAAACTGTGTAATCCTGCTTTTTCAGATGTCCCCCTTTTAATCCGAACTGAACCAAACTCAACACTTAACATGCTTGTCACATAATGTGTTACTGAGCTGTAAAGCTCATAAATACAGATTAAAACCAGTGAAATCACATCACAGATCTTAACATATAGGGCACCAGATTATGCATGTGCAGGAATATGCTCAAACATGAGCTACTCTGTTGTAGCCAGTTTGTGTTAGTTGCTGTGGTGAGGAGGCTGGATTTATGTTTTTCACTGAAGCAGACGACAAATGTGCCCAAGATGATCATTAATTATATTTTTCTTATTTTGTTAAAAGAATTTCATACTATGAACCACAAACTGTGATATTCTCTCTTTTTTTTCCTCAGTTGAATAACTTGGACCCAGAGCTGAAGAATCTGTTTGATATGTGCGGCATCTCCGAGGCCCAGCTTAAGGACAAGGAAACCTCAAAGGTCATCTACGACTTCATAGAGAAGAAAGGGGGCGTAGAAGCTGTCAAAAATGAGCTACGGAGACAAGGTAAAGACGATGCGTTGTTAGGAACACAGATTGTCTTCTACCCTAAAAACAACTAGTTTACTGCCATAGTAGCAAAAGGGATTTTTTTGTTTTACCAGTTTTTGTTCTTTGGACAAAAAATTAGAACTGAAAAGGGAGATTAAAAAAGGAGACAAAAAGACTCTGTGTGTGTCAGGGCTCGTGGACATGCCACTTCGCCATGCTTCACGGCACTCTATTTCCATCTGTGCAGTCCATAAAAAAAAAACAACTCACTCCCTGCTTGTACGCCCCAGCTCTTCTTCTCTGCTCATGTGTGTGTCAAAAAATGGATGAGCAGAGACTAGGGGTCCATTCGTAAATCTGAAGCGCTGTTGGAGTGTACCATTCGAATATTAAGAAACGCCAAACTCTTGGAGCAGCAAAGTGCCAAACAGAGTGAGTGTGTGATTGACATAGCCTCTTAGTGTCAAGTTTCAGATTAGATTTATGAACACACATTGAGGTTGAGGTCGAATAATATCTGGACTACACGACCCACATTGTACTTATTATGAAAACGCCCTTCTTCAAAGTAGTAAATACCTTGTGTGGGTTTTTCGTTGGCGTGCTGCAGCACATGTGTGGCGCCATGATGTAGTAAATGTTCAGTGAGACTGTGTTATAATATCCATGCACGGGTTTTTTGCAGCACGCTGACCTTGTGAAATATGTTTTACAGGGTGATTGTCAGTGTAAAATAGTCTAACTGGTGGTGATTTTATTCCCAGATCCGCCGCAGTGGAGTGGTAGGTTACTGTGCATGACGTGCTGTGACAGTTTATGATTTTGCATGTCATGTTTTGCTGTACGGTGACCCAAGAATTGAGTCATAGCGTGTGAGGTTTTTGCAGTTACTGAAGTTCAGTGTTTGCTCTCTTACACTTGTGTGTACTTGTAGTTGGATGGTTGATCATTAGCTGACTCTGAGGAGTCATGAATAACACATCATTCCCACAGTTTTCAATAATGAGATTCAACATTAGTACATTCAAGAAGCCTGCCCCCAGTGGCTTCATTTTATAACTGCATGATGCATTGACACTAAAGATTTGGAAAATTGATGAGCATTTTTGACAGATGTGCTGTGAAATCCTTTGTGACTCTCCAGATCCTCCAGCTGTCCCTTCGTGAAATATATTTTTTAGGATGAAATTTAAAAAAAAAAACACACAAAACTGAAACAAAATCTGGATGTTCATCGTGGCTTCATTGTGAACTCTGGTATAAAATAATGATTTCAACTTTGCTCTTTTTCACTTCAAATTTTTGTTTTTTCTCTCTCCAGCTCCTCCACCTCCTCCATCCAGAGGTGGCCCTCCTCCCCCACCCCCACACCACGGCTCGGCCCCCCCTCCCCCTCCTCCTGCCAGGGGGCGAGGTGCCCCACCACCTCCTCCTCCCTCCAGAGCTCCCGTCTCTGCACCCCCTCCTCCCCCTCCATCCCGACCTGGCATGGCCCGCTCCCCCACCTCCCCCGCCCAGCCGAGGCTCTCTCCCTCCTCCTCCTCCACCAGCCCACGCCTCAATACCTGTGGTGCCTCCCCCACCACCTCCTCCTCCCTCATCCTCAATTCCATCCAGTGCCGGAGGACCACCTCCTCCCCCTCCACCTCCCCCACCTCCTGGCCCTCCACCCCCTGCTCCTCCGCTGCCGGAGGCTAATGGAGGGGACAGCGGCATGCCCGGTAAGTCGGCCCTGCTGAGTCAGATCAGAGAAGGCACCCAGCTGAAGAAGGTGGAGCAGAGAGAGCGGCCGGTGTCCAGCACCGGCAGAGACGCACTTCTGGACCAAATCCGACAAGGAATCCAGCTCAAACCGGTCAGCATTCGTTTGTTACGCACAACACACCTCTCAGTCAAAAATAGATTTATATGTACCCCGAGTTTTAACTCCCGCCGTCTTCTTTACAGAGAGATGATAATCCGGATTCAGCTCCTTCCACCCCGGCCCCCTCGGCAGGCATCGTGGGGGCCCTGATGGAGGTGATGCAGAAACGGAGCAAGGCGATTCACTCTTCAGGTACACAAACACACAGACACATTCAACATTTACGCAAGTAGCCTTTAAATTGTCTTTGTTTCCTGTTTCATGTCATGCACAGTTGAAATCCACAGGAAGGTTTACACACTGTTATTAGTTTAACACTTATCATGGAACTTACCTTGCAATCTACTATTGGTATATAAATTACTCGCACTGTGTTATGTTGAATTTGTAAAGAAAACTTTGTTTTTCTTGCATGCCTCCACAGTGAACGAAGAATCCAAAAACAAAAAAAAAATCTCAAAGAGAGCATATATGAATTTTACTTTTCAGTTGCCTGTCCAAAAAGGCTGTCTCTCTTTTTTTAAAAATTCTTTTTAAGTTCATTTAAGTAAGCGCGAAAAACAGAGTTTTCCTCATAAATTAAACGTAACACAGGGTGACTAATTCATAATCAAATAGAGGACTGAAGTATTTCTTTAACATTATATTACGATCATTTAGCATAGACTTCTGCCCAAAGCAACTCACAATAAGTTGTAATTCTTTCACAGTTGATTTCAGTAGATCCTGGGAGTTAAGCTGCACATGTGCATAGAGTAATAAACGCTTCCTCTTCAACCCTTAAAGACTGAGTAGTTGCGCGTTGCAGGCACTCAGACTTTGTGTCATTTCTTGTATGTCAGAAGACACGCTGTCGCCAAAATGTAAGTTAGACTTTCATCACTTCCTCATCAGTCTTGAATAACCTCGTGGTTCCTCTTTTTTTTCCATTTTAAGCCTCTCAGTGGAGAAAACTTCCCTTAAAATAGATTCAAAGGAGATACAAAAGTGAAGGTTTAGTCTTGTGCAAAGATAAAAATAGAAGACATTTCTGATGTCTCCACATAAACACATTTTATCTGGAAAAGGAAGCGCTTTGGAAAATACCAGTTTAATTTCTAAAAGGATAATAACTTCAGTGTATTTTATTGTGTCCTTAGCTGTGAGAACAATTCAGCCATTTTCAGTACACTTCACATTAATGTCTTCTTGTCTTCCACAGATGAGGACGATGACGATGAGGATGAGGAGGACTTTGAGGATGATGATGAATGGGAGGACTAGCGATATTTTTGTTTCTTTTTTTTTTCTCCCCTCCCCACCCGTGGATGATTATGACACTAAAATAGTTCTTGTCTTTCTTAAAAGAAATCTTTAATTTCAAAGTTCTAAATGTAAATGTTCTATCAATTTGCTGTATATTTTTGTTGCCTTTATGCTTTTTTATTAATCTGTGCAATACCTCATTTAATCTGTAAATGTCTGTCATTCTCATATCTTAGGTTTCTTTATCTCTGTCATGTCTGTCTCTGTTCTGCCGGCTCCATCTCTCTCGTCTCTTGATAGCAAACATGTCACATTTTAACTACGTTCGGATTTTTTTCGTCTCTCTGCATCTCTTTCTTCTCCTCCCACGTCCCCCGACTCTTTGATGTTCATCACCTCCATCTGTCTCTCAGCCATCCTTCATGTCTGCTGCCTCCCTTCACACCTGTTCCCTCCTTGTCACTCTCCCATGTTCCCCAGATTAACACGTGCAATTTTTCATCAAGTCGTTTCTTAGAGTTGAATGTTTATTTTTCTTCTTTTGGTCAGTGATTGAAGGGTTAGTCGCCACGGATCCTTCATTAATCGTGTCTTCATTGTTCGTCACGAGGAAAAAAAAACTATTTTCATACCCTATTGCTCTCTAGTTTATTTTTACTTATTCAAATGATCCTAGTTTAGCACTCATATTTTCTTAAAAACAAAAACGAAAAAAAGGAAAATGCTCTTTTTGGAATATTTAGCTTCATTTGCTGTCGACTGTAAATTTGCTCCAGAGTTTTGAGTCTTGTTATATTTTTGCACAGATTGAAAGAGGAGACTCGCTGCATGAATACAGGACATTTTCAGGTCTGTATCATTACGAAATACATATGCTTTAAGTAATGAGGCACTTGGACATTAAGCATTTTTAACCGTTAACCCACCACACTACATACAGGACACGCATGGAGGTAGCCCACAGTGTTATTACTGGCTATCTGCTGTGAATTGTCTTTTCTTTTTTTGCCACTGTCACTACAGATTCAGTTGAAATTATGCTTATTTTCTTTTTATCATTTTCTTCTTTTTTTTTTACAATAGCAAGCAGAGTATTGTTTGTTGGAATCAGGTCATTCATCATGTAAAGCTTGAGGAATAAAGACATTTTAGTTTTACACACCTGATGCTTATAATGGGTCCATATGCTAAGTTACTGTACAGAAACCGCGGGGCTAAAGCAGTGTTTTTTCCTGTTATAGACACTAAGTGCTGACAAAGTATAGGGAGAAACGCTAGATTCATGGCATTATTCAAATAAGTATCAATAGTTTCTTGACTAACTAGTAAATCATGAGGTGTAATATAGGAAATGCTTATTATTAAGAACTCAAACAGTGGTCAGTTATTCCCTACAAAGACCAGATAGTCAGATGTCAATATGTATTTCAACCAAACTAAATGATGTTTCCTGATAATTTTTGCTGTGGGATCATTTTAAGATGGATTTGCCACAAGGGACAAAACTTTTAATGCAAAAATCAAATTTAAAAATGATTTTAAAAAGTCTTCTGCTTTTTGATGAAGACAACTGCAATGGCATGACTTGTCCTGGTGTGGTTAACCCATCCAATCTTGCTCAAACTTAGCAGAGTTGGAGAAATTTAACCTATTTATGACTGTGATTTTAGCAGTTCATTACTTTGTGGCCTAATGTGGCGACACTGTACTCATGCAGTGCTCGCTATTCAACCAGAGCAAATGTGTGAAAAAAGACTATAACTTACTAAACAGCAGCTACTGCAGCCACAAGTAACGGAAATTTAGAAAAAGGCTAAAACCTGATGATCATGGTAGCACAAATGGAGAAAAACTGTCAGTCATAAAGCAAAAGAGAGCCCTCCCCCTTCGGTTGTCCATTATTACTTCAGAAATATGTGTACAATTTTAAAAAATAATAATAAAAACTTGACCCTGTCTCACCAGGAATTACACATAATGTTGCAAGTTAAGAGTTTAGTTTGGTTTTATTGAGTAGTACCATATAGCTTTATTACAAACTGTTCACTGAATTACATCTATAGGCTCGTAGATAACGCACGCCAAACAAGTAATGTTAGCTACATTCATTGTTTGCTAGCTAGCTAGATAGACCTTATTTTAGCTGATGTGTTTTATCTAGTTATTTTTCTTTTTATAAGCTGGCGGGAAAAGAAAGAATAAACCACCTTTTCTCGTGTGAGCACATCCCAGACATCACTTGCATGACCTTTGGTTGTGTTATCTTTCTAATTATGTATTTTCACGTTCTTATACAACAGTTTTATGACATACTGCAACTTTTTTGACAAGCAAAATTATCTTTTCAATTGACAAAAATATGTGTAATTCATGGCAAAAAAAGACAGGATCAAAATTTTCTCTCCCTTCAGTCATAGTAGACCAGTTAGCATTTGTTAGCATAAGCCAGCATATGCTAACTGGTCATCCCAGACCACAAAAAGCTGTAGCAGCAAAACCCATTTTAGAGTATTGAATTGCACGAGAGTGCATTTTATTGCTAAGAAATTAAACCTTTTATTCGTAAGAGGAAAATGTTTTAATTCTTCTTTCAAAGGTTTTAGTCTCACTTCAAATTTTCTTGTTAAATGGGCCGCTAACTGCCAACTCTTTTGTCCGTTAAGCGTCAAACAGAAAGCTTGGCCTTCCAGGGTTTCTCTTCGGCTGCACATGCGAACGAGTAGCATGCTAATATTACTATCATATTGTGAGTCATAGGAGAGCTAATACAGAAACATCTTTACCACAGTTTAAAAAACATCCAGAAAAAATAAGACAATGAAAGGTCAAAATGTGTTTTGTCTTTGTCCTCTTTAAATTCAGTCTTTTAGAGATAAATTGCCACTTGTTTGATGTAAGAACTGACCTCTTCTGTCGAATATCAAGATACTTTTTGGGGGAAAACCTAGCCATGTTTTTGCTGATGTTAGCGTCTGTAGGTGACTCGGGTTAATAGGATGTTATGGACGTCAAGCCTAATCAATGAGGTTTGACAAATAATGAACTCTTACATTGTACACTCCAATAAAAGGTTGATATTTACATATGTTGGTATTTTGGCTTCTTTTAACTTAACAACCTGTTTATAATGTATGTTTCTTTTTTTTTTTTTTTAACTTAGGTTTAATTATGTGTTTAGGGTTTAGTGGTCTATGTTTAACTTTGACTTATAGCTTTGATTTATGGAGGAAAAGTGATCCTGATTCGTGATGCACACACTTTGTAGCGCCTGTAAGAGAGCACAATCAAGTTTGTAATCTGAGTCTGTGCATCTGTTTGCCTGTGTGTGTATGTGTGTGTGTGAGTGATGAATACAGGTCTCATCACCTGCAGTAGACAGCCAGACAGGGAGTTGGACAGATCTGGGAACAGCTGAGCAGAGGATTATCACACCCTTTACTGCTACCATTTCACCCGCTGAGCCAGGTAGAAATGAAAACCGAGTGAGTGAGGGACAAAGCATAACCATAGCTGTCAAGCATATATGCAACTTAAATGCGTAAATGTGCGTGTAATATAACATTTCTGGCTGTAAATTCCCCCCCAAAAAATGATTTGAACACTAAGAAAAGAAGGTAAGCAGAGATGACATGAGGGAATAAAAACTGGCCTTTTAAATAATATTTTTAGTCATCACTTTAAATGCTGTAATTAAATGTGACGATCACAATAACAACCACAACAATTCTATGCCTCTACTATTTATTTTTAGTTGACGGCCCACATCAGCTGACACCACACTGACCCTGTATCAGTTCTCTCTGCTGCGGAGTTCGACAGGGATTAGAGCAGGTATGGGACTTTCCACCAGCTTGGCAGCACGACTTGGATTCATTGCTGCCATAGAGATATCAACCAACACATACAGTACACACATGCATGTAAACAAAAGTGTTCACAGAAGTGACGGAGAACTGTTTGTCTTTTGACTGTGAATTCTTCAGGCCCAGACACACCATACGGCAGCAGTGGCAAGGAGGGCAGACTGTTGTTTTTTTTGTTGCCACTTGTGTCTTGGCTTAAACACACTGCAAAGACTGCAGTCAATGGCCAACTAGCACATAAATCCTGCACTTGCATGTGCAAATTAACACTTCGTAGTCTGTATTTGTCATTCAAAAAGAGAAACTGGAAGAGCGTCAGGATTCAAGATGCTAGATAGCAAGTTTGCAAATTAATAACATAACCTGATTTTGAACAGAAAAGAAGATATTTACTGGGCGCTAGCAAACAGTGGCACAAACAATTATTTTTTTTTCAATTAAAGAGCTCATTGGCTAAAAAAAGTAATCTTACCTAAAATAACAAGTTCATTTTGATTTCTTCTCCTCTGCCAGGTCAGAGCCAAGGAAGGCAGACTAGTGTAAATTGTGTAAGACGCAACTTAAAGTTACTTTATGGTTAACAAATTTGTTAAAGTGCATAATTTATGAACTATTACATCTCCTCTCATCAGATTTCTTTTTTTGTATGATCTTTTAAAGAGTTATTGCAAAAGGGGCTCTAAATGTCTGTGGCATATAGACAGCATACATGATAATTTTTGTTATAATGAAGCCAACAATTTTACTTAGTTAGTCAAAAGTAACAGGTAGAATAATGGGTTAATTACTGGTGAAACTGCCCGTAAATGTGCTTAAAGCTAGATTCGTATTTCATGATTTCGGCAGCTTAAAATGAGAACAGAGTCATGGTTTTAATTTGTGCCACTGCATGCATAAATTGGGCAGGAATGCAAAGGTCAAAGGGTCTGACTGTTGTGACTCAGAAGCTTAAGGGATTCTCTGTAGCTCAGTGTTTAAGGGATACAAGTAAACTTGCATACTTAACAGTTTTGCTGACCGGTTTTACATTTCTCTGTGGTGCATGACACCCTCTGTCCATCCTGAAAGTAATCTTGACGTCTCTGCGTGGATAATGGGGTGACCACCCGGAGCGCTGAGACCTCATTTACAAGCAGGAAGTCTCGTCATTTAATGGACGGATCCTCCTATTGACAGTTTGACAGATATGACAAAGTGCTGCGCTTGAGTAGAGGAAGTTTTATTCTTAGGACACTTAGTCTGAGGAATGCATTGTGCATACTGAGCTGCGGTATTTGGGAGGGCCATTGAGGAGACTGGGTTCTGGCATGGGGAGTGTACCCTGCAAAGGAGCTTCACTCAGTTTTTTACTGTCAAATCTGAAGTTGAATTTTCTTCTTAATACACTTTCTTCTTGAAATACATAATTTCATAAATGTTATCTATAGCATTTCCCACACATACCATAACTTTTAGACTAAAGAATATATTTTACCAAGCTTAGAGGTAACTATTATATATGTGCTAAGACTTGCCTGACTGGCCAAGTAAAAAAACAATAATGTTAAAAAATGAAAAACAAAGCTTAATTCATACACATCTAGTTTTGAGGAATCTACTTTCCCACATTAATTTTTTTACGTGCCCCTATACAATTTTTTTTGTTAAGCATTTATCCAAAACAAAAACTAAATGAAATTGTCGTGTTTAATTATATTATGCAGAACAAGGACACAATCTGTTATAGATGCAAAGCAATACAGACAACATGTGTAACTCTTTTTTTTTTTTTTACCACTTGTGCGATCAGGCATGTAAGTTGCTAGATTTTCTTGCCCGCTGTGGCATTTTACTGCCCTGGGCATTCAGGCAATCCTTATTGTTGAGTCATGCAAAGTAATAGTGTCATTGCATTATATTAAAATTGAAGGATTATTTTTGAAAGGTCCCAGGTGCTGCATTCAAGTGCTCAAATATCATCAACATGGAAGCCTAAAAAATAATCTATGCTTGCAGTTAATAACTGACAATTTTTCCATACCAATCTGGCAAATTTGAAGATGATTTTTTGTTTTGTACAATGCTGAGATGAATGGATTGCCTTTAAAGTGTCAAATCACTGTAGAAACTAATATACTTTGAAAAAATGGTTTGCCATTGTGTAATTTGTAGTTTTCTCGCTGTTGCCACCCTTGAGCCCCTGACCGTGTCGTCTTCTAACAGCTGCACTGTGGATTTACGAGTCAGGGAGCTCTTCCAAGACACATAAACAAATGCAGGACCAGGATTGGAATTGTAATACCTCACATCCCTCAGCCTCTTGCTTTCGCCCCCCCCCCCGCCCTCACATGCTCTTGGTTTCTCCTTGCCAACCGGTAAACTCCGTCTCTGTCCCACTCTATCATGTCAATATGTCTTTCTTGAGCCAGCATCCTTATCTCCTAACTGGCTAAATCTGTTTCTTCTTGGGTCATGTTCATCTATTGAAATCCCAATAACTATCAATAAACAACCCCTAATAACCCCAAATCATTTTTACAAACTGTACCTGTGGCTTTTAATGGGATGGTTAACGCCAAAAGGCAGACGTACATCTAAAAATCTCAACAGCAATCTCTTTTCTAATCCACAGACCTTGCGGTGAGCAATTTCATGTAGGAACTATTTTTTTCGTGCTAAGGAGGGCGCCATTTATGTTTACATCTTGTGATGTCATGAGCAGGAGTCTCTTGAGTTGATGCATGCCTCCTTCTGCGCAGTGATTTGGTCGACAGGTGTACTTTGGTAGAAAGAAAATAGTTCCTACATGAATATGCTCATAACAAAGCATATGAATTATCTTGAGTGAGTGGGCCATGATTTCTGGAAAGAGAGATTGCGGTTAAGTTTTTCTGAGGGTTTTTTTGTTGATTTGAGCACCACAAGCTTGGTGCCATCTAGTTCCATTACATTGGAGAGATGGCAGACATCTCTACGGCTGATATATCCAAAAATTTCCAACTCACACCAAAACAATCTACATTAAAAAATAACACTACAAGTAAGAGGGAAAAAATGTATTTTTGATTTAAAGTTGAACTGTCCCTTTAGCTTGAAACGTTAACCTGGTTTTTCGGACGAGTTTATGTAAAATTATGTCTTTATGGAGAGAAAATGTAACACATTGCTGTTGAAAATGAAAAGTTGAATCCATTAGTAAAGCCAGTAGCTTGTGGTGGCTAATGTTAACAAACTTTGGTTAGATATTGCCCTGAAACAGACATCAGTTCTTTTCAAAGGTCTCTTCTGTGATGTCAGTGGCACTAGCAGTGAGCGTCTCTTTTCCCCTTTGCTTGTCAAGCATTGTGAATTGTTCAAACCAAGTGCGCCAGAGCCCTGCTCTAATACGCGCTGACTGGCGTGGGTGTCTTGTGAGTGTGTCGGATCGGGAATATGCATCAGCGGTGCTTGACCAGTAAGATGACTCACTGATTAAAACAGTGCCTGTGTGCGCTTGTTATGCTGCTGAATCACAGCGTGACCCTTTTTCTTTCAAATGAAACTCATCCAGTAACCAAAGAATAAGAAAACAGTCATATACAGTGACAGGTACTATTGTAAACACCAAATGGCTATATTTAGAAATGAACACATGATTCAACCAACAACAGACCGTATTTACAATTTTACAAGAAAACAGTGAATTAGAAAACGTAATGGTAAACAGCTCAGTCAACTCATTTCAAAATTGAAATACAAATAAAAATTAAAATCTCCAATTATGCTTAAATACTTTTTTAAAAAAAAACTTGTAAAGCTAATATTGCAGTGCAAATTTCCAGTATAGTTTTCTTTCTTATGAGTAAGAATTCAGTTTTTGCTTTGTCAGCAATCCCAACATCTTGTGCTTTCATCACTCGGTCGTAATCAGTGGGGAGACGCCATGGTTTCCATGGCAATGGAGAGACCTCTTTTACTTCTTTTTGTATTATCGTAGATGATGTGGGACTTCCACCTGGAGAATGACAGAATGCTTTGTCAGTCTTAAATACAGACCGTGAGGCAGTGATGCTCTTTCAGGATTTCGATGGTGGCAGCAAAGATGGGAGTGAGATGAATGGACATGAGTCAGTGGTCGTGACTGAGAAACATCAGAAAGTTAGAAATGATGATTTCTGAGTCATGGGTACAAAGATGTCGTTTTCAAACCACATTTTGCATGAATGGCCTTGTTTCATTATAAGGGGTAAATCTAATTTACAGTGAGTCATGTTTCTGGTTGCTGACAGTGTACACTATCCAGACTGCAATTTTCTATGAAATTTTCATGTTGCAAACTTAGTAAAAGGAGGATTGTCGGTTATTGTTTGTAAAGAAGCTTGCCAGCAAAGGTTAAAGTAAGTCTCATTTGGCTTTTTTCCTTGCTATATTTGTGCTTTTTCGGCACTGTGTCTTTTGGATGCCTGCAGCTTATGGTCTGGAAACTGGTCGCTACTTTTTTATAAAGCCCCAAACTCACCTGAGCGCTGTGGGGGCAAACACACCCATAAACGTCCCAAACACAGAAAATATTAACAAAACAAGAAAATGCAGGCAGAGGGCACATAAATACACCACCACACTGTTCTACGGGGTCGTAACTAACAATTTAAAGGGATTTCTTCTGTATGAGTCAATATTTTTTAGAAAAATCCTTAATTGTATACTGTTAAAAATGTTCACACAATTTAGATAAATGATTATACACAGGGTTCTTGTGGATCCTAAAAAATACCTTATCCTAATGCCTTTTCAGAATTTAGGTTCATAAAGAGTCTCGGGGTGATGCCTTGTTGTAAAAGAAATATCTCTCCACGGGGTCCACTTAGTTAAATGTGGTAGTCGGTTACACCTCAGTCCAGCTCTCCAGTCTTATTTTCTGTAATGTTTCGATTAGTTCTGCACAGACCTCCTGCTCCCGAGAGCATAGCGAGATTAAAGAAGCGCAGGACAGATGGTGCTCAGCTAAAGACAGTTGGCCTTCAGGGTTCAGAGAAGACACAAAGCCCTCTCTTATTTATGATAGTTGCAAGAATCTGGATAATAATGTTTTTTAAGGAGCCACTGACAGCATGTGGCATAAAGTAGAGGAGCTGACTTTTATATTGGTGATGCTCAGCTGGAGTTAAAAAGGTTTACTGGACTGTTGGAAGTGGATAAAAGGTTGATGTACTGTAGGTTTGATGTTTCTTAATGTGGAGAATAAACTGTATCCTCCTCTGTGAGTGCAAGAAGGACTTTACACAGTGTTTTCAAAATGAACAATTCCAAGCAAGAGAGCATTCACTTATAATTTATAAGCAAATTGTTGAATTTAAAATCAAAAGATTTTTATTCAAAACAGTTTTATCTAAAAATACGGCGTAACAGAGGGGAGATTTATGAGATCAAATCATGAGATTTTACATATGATTGTTGTATTGAAAATATCCTTATTAGCATTGTGAAGTTGATTTTAAACATAAAGTGTAGCTGTAATGTGCATTTTGTAAATCTTCTCTGTTAAAACAAGCATTACATTTTATTTTTAAAAGTGTATACATTTTTGGAAAGCACGAGCTAAATGAGATGTTATCATTCTTTATAAACTCGCAAATCTGGACATTGCATCAAGTCCATGCGTGATGCCTCGGTGGTGCCAACAGATGAAGCGTTAGAGAGCTGTTTTTGTTGGATGTGTGTCGTTGGTTGGTAACGTGTCATATCTGCCTTTATCAAAGCTCCACAGAACAGTTTCTATATATACTTTGTCTAAGTGGCAGGAATTTCACAGCTAGGAGACCCCGCCATCTGAGGGCAGAGCTGATTTTCCACTCTAACAATGTAACAAGCTGTGCTGAAGCTTCAGCCAAAGAATTACTTCACACTCTCCCCGATAGAAAAAACTAAGGTCGGATGCTTTAATTTCCTTTAAAAAAGTAGCAAATTAAACAAGATAAGTGAATGCTCTCTTATTGTTTGCCTCATTGGCTTTATTTTTCTCTTTATCCTGTCTTCCTTCTCAGAATAAGAGCACTTGACAGTCTTGGCTGACATTATTATTGGCTATATTCTGGCTTTTTTCTCTGGCAGTCAAAGCATTGTGATCATAGCACAGTGCTGGTTGGTGGTAAGTGGCCTTTTGCCAGCCTTCAGTATCTCAATGTGGAGAAAAATACATATCATGACTCAGACACTGCTGACTCTGTGTCACCCTCATCTAAATTAAACTTCCTACTTGTTCAGTTTGCATGTAGAGGCAGTTCTGCATTAAGTAGATTACTTTACTGCTTGTGTAGGAAGAG
Source organism: Plectropomus leopardus (assembly GCF_008729295.1). NCBI lineage: Eukaryota > Metazoa > Chordata > Actinopteri > Perciformes > Serranidae > Plectropomus > Plectropomus leopardus. The sequence continues at coordinate 13,845,469 of NC_056484.1, forward strand.
TGTTTTTGCCACTTAATACATTTCTGCATAATCCACCTTTAATCTGATACAGTACTTTGGGGACAACACCGCTGTTTACAAAATTGGAAATAAAAAACAAATGTGTGAATGCTGAAAGCTCAACGAAATTGCAAAAACTTGCTGCAAATGCGAAAATATGACTTCCCTTTAAAATGTAAAAGCCCAATTGCATTATACTACACTACTGAGAAATCTTTATGTTGAAATGTAAAATGTTTTTAGTATTACCTGAAGAAGCTAGGAGCTGAAATACAGTGCTAGGAAAAGTGCACAGTAAACTTTATTGCCAAAGGTGGAATTAGAATTTAAAATAAACAGCTGAAAAGAGAAATGCGTACTTTATAAAGCAAAAAACAAAATTTGAGTGAAAGTATTGATGTCTGCAAATTGCATAACATTTTGACATTTGAGTGGTTTCTGTAGCTGCAAGTATGCAGAAGGAGTATTCAATCAAAAATGTACACAAGAATTATAATTACTTTGTGACCTGTTTTAACATTTACTGAAGGCTGTAGATAAAAGTATAGAGTAAAGTAAAATTTCAAAGTTAAGTAAGATTTGAAGTTTTTTTCGACTTCCGGCATGTACTGAAAATTTGAAGAAAAGAAACTTTAAATTTTATTACATTATTACATTACCATACAAGGGCTTTTATTTTGAAAATCCAGCTTTGCTGAATCAGCATTCGCACAGAGAACAGCGAATATAAATCCATCCAATGATGAAACAGAATTTAAACATCCCTATTGTTGCACAAATCCTTTTACTCACCCGTCTCAGACTGCGGATGCTGCTGTTGCGAATGGACTCCATCAGCTGGTCGTGGGCCGACCTCATTGGCGTGGACGGCCTGCTGCTCTCCTCCACTCTCTTATCCATCGCCACGGGCCTCAGCGCGTTCTTCAGCTCCTTCAGAATGCTGGTTGTCTCGTCTTTCTCCGGCTCCTTCCCCTTCTTGCCCTTCTTACCTTTTGTCTTTTTCACCTTCTTGCCACCCGCCTCGTGCGCCTTGATGACCTCCGCGATCATCCTGGTGGGTTTCTTCTTCTCCCGCTGTGGGGGAGGCGGTGGAGGAGGAGGTGGTGGTGGAGGAGGCGGTGGAGGGGGAGGAGGAGGTGGAGCAGGAGGAGTCTGTTTTTTAGCCTGGTCACTCCTGGGGAGTTTGGGTGAGGACCAAGGAGATCCTCTGGGTGAGCTGTAAGGTGACGAACGAGGAGTTCCTTTCTATAGACGGAGAGAGGAAAACAGATTGTTACTGAGACATTTATAACGAGCAAAGGCTAATGTGCTCCCTTACACTGAGTGCTGCAGCTGTAAACACCAAGAATTTGCATTCAAAGTGCTGGAACCTAATCTGGGAACCACACAAATCTGCAGGCTTGTGTTTTATTTGCTTCGTCAGATGCTTCTGGCCCCCTCCCATTCAGATTTCCATACGGCTTGGCCTGCTTTGGGCTAATTGTCAAACCAACAAAAAAAGTGGTTTGGATGCACTATGCATAAATGGCTTTTTATGTGTTTTTGTTTTTTGCTGTTGTTGTTTTTGTTATGTTTTGTTTTTTGCTTTCCAGACTTTCTAAAATCAATCAGAATATGACAAAAAAAACAAACAAAAGAAAAACAGATTTGGGCTGGTAGCCTTATCACTGCCATTGATGCTGCACTATGACAGACAGTCGAAGCAGCTGATTTTGTCAGTTATCATTAGCATGGATTGTTAGCTGAAGAGCTTGTTATTGTTTGTCACAGAGATGGACTCTTTGAAAAGTTAAATGGAGAACAATTGCCGGTCACTGGTACACTGTGTGTCCAACCAGTTGGAAAATAACCTTTTTATCTGTCATGTCTTATAAAGGCGCCAATTATGTACCAGTGCAGTGGTTCTGGGATTCACAGCTCCCTCTGGCGCCCCCTGTTGGCCCTGCTGCTGCTGTCTCTGCTCCTGCAGCCGTTTCTGTCTCTGGCGATCCTGGTTCCTGGTGAGGATCCCTGTCATGCTCATCCTGGGACCAGGCAGGTTGAACTGGTAGCCCAGCTTGATTAAGGTGTAGTTTTCCCTCAGTATCTTCACCATCTCCATTTCTACCTGTGGGGGGAGTTTAAGGAGGCGAAACATTGTCACATCTGATTACGAAGAGAAGCTAACCAGCTTAAAGTCACTCTGTGAAGATTTTGTTTGAGACAAAATAGGAAGTGAGAGAGGAGGACTAACCTGTCCTCCACACATGTGTCTCTGGTTGTGGAACCGAAGCTCCGTTAGGGTGTTGTTTCCAGGAAGCGCTTGAACCAACGCCATCACGCCTTTCCCAGTCACATAATTAGACTCTATATTCAGACTGGTGATGGACGAGTTCTCCCTCAGCATCTTAGCGATGGCCAGAGCCACAGGGTCGTCGGCTCGGGTGTTTGCGAGGCTGAAGACCCGCACATGTGTGTTGGACCTCAGTGCTTCAGCAAATCGGATGAGGGTTTCCTAAAAAGTAAATTGTAATATTCTCAGCATGAACGCATAAAGCTCATCAACTGACCTGTTTTGAGACAAATAAACATATGAACCTTTTGAAACTGTGAAACAGGGGCCTTAAAATATTATTTAATGCTAAAAAATATATAGTTTAAAGTGATCGTATCTTTTTGAGTGGGGTTATATGAGGTACTTATCCATAGTCACTGTGCAACCTATAGTAGATGCAGACAAGAGTACAGACATGGAGGCTAAGTAATGTATTGCTGTTGCTTACTGTTCTTCATAATTTAGTCTGATTTTGAAGAGCATGATTTAAAGACTTTATTACCCCATTGAAAAATGCTGAGGTGCACAGACAATCATCTATTGTACGTAATACACTGACTATGGATGAGTACCTCATTCAATCCCAAAAAAGTCTGACTCATTCCTTTAAGGACAACTGGGTAAGTCTTTTTTCTTGACACATCCCCCACCAGCCTAAAGACATTTTAACACTTTAATAAGACCAGTGTTTACCAAGTTGACAGAAAGGTCATCCTCTGCACCTAAATCTGAAATGAGTTAAGTAACACTCTCAGCTGCGTCTTACCAATGACTGAACCCCAAAATGATTGAAATTTTTAGGAAACAGAAACCTGGTCAGTGGAGGAAACCCTGTTTTTGTCCTTTTTCCTGTCATAAAAAGTGGTTGTGCCAATTATGTAACTATGCTCCACTGCACAACCATGGCAGGATGCCTGGTTCCAAAAATAGGCCAGCATACTGTTTTGATGAGGTAGTGGAACTTCAACGGAAGTCTTTGTCAGTCTTTGTCAGTCTTTTTCCTCCTGTATTTACACCTTTTTCAAACCTTTAGCCGTCTGCACTCTTACCTGTGAGATGTCGTCAATGTTGTTGAGATTAACCTCTGTGAGTTCAGGGTCGTCACTAAGAGCTCGTTGGAGAGCTTCGTCGACGATGGTTGGATTTCCGGTTGCGTTTGGGTCGGCAGGTGGAGGGGGAGGAGTCAGTCTCATGGGCTCCACCCTCTGTGGCTTCAGCAGCATAAGAGTTTCGGCCCGTGACGTCAACACCCCAGAATCCTTTGAAGGTTCAGATCTTAATTTATTATCTTCTTCGTCCTCCTCTTCTTCCTCTTCCTCCTCTTCTGTTAAAGCTTCCTCCTCTTCCCCACTCTCCTCTTCTTCTTCAGCCTCCTCCTCCTCCTCCTCTTGTTCTTCTTCTTCTTCTTCTTCTTCCTCCCTCTCTTTCTTTTTCTGTTCTTTCTCATTTTCAACATCTTTTTCATCCTCTTCACTGTTTTCTTCTGTCACACACTCCTCTTGTTCTTCATCCTGTATTTTGATAAAATCATTCAGTGCTTTAAATGCATGCTGTTATAATGAGTGTTTGCTTTTTCTTTTCTTTTTTTTGAAAGAAAGAGTGTGTAAGATTTAGGGGGATTTAGTGACATCTAGTGGTGAGATTGCAGAGTGCAATGAGCTGAAACTTCTTTCCGGTTAGATTTCCTGCAGTGTTCATTGTTCAGGAGGTTTTCACCGGGATCTGAATTACCCGAAGCACACACGAGTTAAACCAGTTAAAACACTGAAAAAAGCCAATTTCACATCACTAATCAGTGTTTCTTTAATGCCGTTCATATGTCATATCACAAGCCTCGTATATGCTGATATCTTCCAGACTTTCAGAGGGTTTTTACCAGGAGCCCAATTATATGCCGAGGTCTCTTCCCCTCCAAAATAATTCGATATAGTGATTTAAACCAGTAAAAACACTGAAAAAAGCAGTTTCTCTGCTTTTATTTTTTTTATCAACACTGTTCACCCAGTACCTGCTTATTTGTGTCCATTTTTTCTCAATGATAACTTAATATTCAGAAGTTCAGGAGATTTTTACCAGGAGCTGAATTTTCCACAGAAAATTCCCTACAAAAACAAACAAACCCAGTGATTTTAATTGGTGGAAACATTGGAAAAAAAGGCACTCACATCACATTTTGCCTATGCTGTTTGGTTCATTGCATAGGTGCTACTAACTACCGTGGCTAACACGAAAATGCGAGAATGCAAATGGACCTTGTTTTATCTGTTCTGGGCCACTGTAGAAACATGGTGCAACATGGCAGGCACCATGTACAAGGACCCACATATGTAGATACAAATTGTTCACTCTAAGCAAACAAAAACCCAACTATTCTTATTTTCAGGTGATTTTTCACTGAATAAAACATATTTGCATGACATGCCATTTCTGCCAGTATATCTCCCTAAATCTTTCACAATGAACCTTTGAAAACATGTTCAAGATGTTCATTGTTAAGCTATTTGGACGGTTCTTAAGGCAACCAAAGAAGACGGAGGAATTTGTTATGATTTTCTTCTTTTACTTCAAACAGTTTCTTTTAGTATTTGTTTTCACTAACTTGTCTTTAGTTCCATCTAATACATCTTCAAACATGCTTCACCTCTGGCACATTCTGCAAATACCAAGCAAATCGAATTAAGTGCAGTTACTGACCGGTTTGGGACTTCCTCCACCTATCTCGTCCTCCAGCAATCTGCGTGTCTCATTTTCCCAATACTTCATCAGGGCCTCCCTGCTGAAGGTGCCCGTTGGGGTCTTGTCCGTCTGATCTCTCTGTCTGAGTCCTATGGGTACGTTGGCGTCGGGATCAATGTCCACTAGCTCCTTTTCCAACTCAGCCAGCTCCTCGGGGCTGAGGGAAGCCAAAAGCTCATCCTCATCAACATCCTCATATTTACTTAACTCTCGGCGGTACCCGAAACAGCTCATGGCTGAAGTGTGATAGCACAGAACCAGTCAGAATGAGTTTAAACTACCACAGAAAGACCGGTTCTTGAGTTGTTCTTAATTCTGTCTTGTTCCCCAAATTAAGATGGCATGTGGGATCCAACAAAAGACAAGGTCCACTGTGAGGTTGCTGGAGATCAACGGACATAAAGGGTCCGGTTGAGGTGATCCTTGCCGGGGGAATGTGTTTGGACGTCCCCACTCCAGTCTGATCCGGATCTGTCCTGGCCGCCCGTGTTGCTGTGAGGGACAGTCTATGTGTGTATGTGTCACTGTCCTCTCCTCTCTAATCTCGCCAGCTGCTGTTTGGGCCTTAAGAGAGGGATCAGAGGGGAACGTACCAAAGTGTGGGCCCCATGATGCAGCGTCTTTTTTGGGAGGCACTGCTCTGAGAGACAGAGCCACAAAAAGCATGTGAGCTCAGAGACTGCGGCCTGTCAACGTAGCAGTCTGTCACCACGGCCTGAGTGGCTTTGTTCGCAGCCAAAAAAGAGCAACTGGACCCAATGGAACAGAACGAAAGATAAACAGAGATAATGTATCTCTCACACAACGTCGCAGGCTCGATCTCTGCATGACTGTTGTTATTGTCAGTTGATCTGCATGGCTTTAAAACTCTCACAACATGGCAGAGGTACATATAGAGGGACAAAGACGGTAGCTTAGAGCTGAAAGGTTTATGGCTGTGACTTTTGTTGCAACACATAAAGGTTGTGTGACTTGTGGACTAAGGCATGGGCTGAGATAAGAAGAGTTTTTCTGTTTGATTAGTCTCACGCTTTGTCTGACTTAACGTAACTAGATTTTGACATAAGATTTATAAACGAACACTTATGTACACTTGTAATGTGTATAAGAATTATCTTAATCAATCTTATTTGGTTTTTAGCCATGCGTCATAGTGAGGATATTAGCATGCTGCCATTCAACCAAATAAGATTGATTAAGATAATTCTTATACACATTACAAGTGTACATAAGTGTTCGTTGTTTTGGTGTGAGCTGAGTGTTAGAGATATTGGCTGTAGAGATATCCGCCTTCTCTTCAATATAATGGCACGAGATGGCACTTGGCTTGTGATGCTTTAAGCACCCCCCCCCCCCCCCCCCCAAAAAAAAAAAATTTAAATTGCAAATGTGAAAAACTCAGAATCAATGTCTTTTTCTAGAAATCATGACCCTTTATATTAGCAGTTTCATCTCGGAACAAATTGTATCACAAGTGCTGGATGGTTAAAGACAACCTGCTGTCATTTAAAATAGAAATTATACAAAAGAACTTCTCAGAAACGTCATTGGCAATAATAGGTTTCGAAACATCTTAATTTAAAATCAGTCTTTACCAATATGCAAATTGGCCATTTTTACATTTTTAACCTCCAAGACAAACGTACATCTCTATATAAACATGTTCATCAGTATTTTTTTTACTTTTTTCATCTTCAGCTTATCAAAAATACCACAAAATACTACCACAGTCACAGTCCTCTTCATACTGGACACACGTGGATGCATCTACTGCTAGCTCACCTTGTACCACTGAGCTTCCTAAATTTACAGCTCAGCCACCATTAATGTTTACATCTCACTGTCACAAGCCTCTCGTCCAAGAGTAAATGCAGGCTTCCTTCTGTGTGGTGATATGGTTGGCGGGTGTAGTTCAGTAGAAAGAACGTAGATTGATAAATAGCACTATAGGTAAGAGGAAAAATATGTATTTTTGATTTGTGGGTGAACTGTCCCTTTAAAGTACAGACTCATAGAGCTGCTTTTGTGACTGTGGACTCTTGTTTAAAGGCTTCCACTTTTGACCTTTCAAATGAATAACAAAATGTGGGACCAGAATGATGTCAATAGACTAGTGTGCAGTAATACAAGAGGAAAAGTTGTTGCATCACAGGATTTGCTCTCTAAAGTAGCTTGACCTCAGTAGTAAGTTAATTGTTGTTTTTATTCTTTCTTTTTTTTTTGTGGTGTTTTTATTTTTCTCTTTTTTAGAGCCGATTTACTCAAATGGAAGTCATAGCATGCAAACCTACTGTGAGGCTACGCTTGTATCTCTCACACTCCCACATACAAACACATCAGCAGATCATCATCAGCGTAATAATCTTTCAGTCTGGCGCAGAGAACGTAATGAAAAAGGACAGGAATTACGTTGATATTATCAAAGGCTTGTAAACAGCTCATAGGTCTGGCTGTGCTAATCTGCTGTTGAGTGACAAGTTGCGGTTACACGCTCAGTCAGGCTCAGCCTACAAGTTTAACGCACAAAGAGAAGAAAAACACTTTCAGTTTTTCAGTTATGGTCAGTCAACACTGCATTCAAATCCAAAACATTCTCACAGGTTGCAAAACCTTTTTAAACTGTAATTGTTTATTACAAAAAAAATCTAACAAATCAATGTTTTATTAAAGCAACATTACTATTTTCCAAACCTGATATTTAGTATACAGTATATGGACACTTAAAAGCAGCACAAAGTGAGAGTACTGTTTTCCACCCACACAGGTGTTTTCACTCAGCCTGCATGATCAGACCTCTTCTGAGGACGTTGATTGACATTTCTCTCACAATCTGTTGCACCTTAGGGCGGGGACAGCTCACACTTAAATCATTCTGAGTGGCTGATGTAGTTTGGTGACTTCAAAGAAATCTGTGCCAAATTTCTCCCTGAGCAGAGGTCTAATTAGCGAGAAATGAAAACACTTGTGTGGGTGTACGGCGCATTTAGGAGCTGAGAGACATCTATAGGAGATGCAAACAGAAAGACAGCAGCAGGGCAACACAGAAATTGTCGGTTTTTGTGCAAAATATAACGTAGTGCATCTGTTCAGGGGTAAACTAGAATGGATTTCATTGCTTACTGTTCCAATATTTATTAGAAAAAGGAGCTCGAACGTGATATGTCAATGCAAACTAATCAGACTCCATAGAGAAAACAGGAATTTCAATTTAAAGCCTGCGAGGAAATTTTCATCTTATTTTGTCTAATCCAAAAGACGGTCACAGTGACACACCACAAGGCACTCTAACTCATAACATACAAAACATAAATAAAATACAAAAGCACTTTAAAAGAAGAAAATATATTCCAATTTGGCTAGAGTTACCAAGCGAGAATGTCTGGTGTTTTTTATTAGTGTGTCATTCACACAGGTTTAAATAAAGTGTGTTTCACGTAGAGGGCAGGTCACCATACGGGTCGTACTCTCTGTAGGTCAAGTACTTCTTTAGTCTCGGAGGATAAGGGACAGCAGCCACAGCTTTCGGGTCATTCAGTGTCTTGAGGCTCATGTGATCTCTGATTACTAGTCGACACAAGTGCTGCAGAGACCGTGGCTTGCCTGCAAACACAAAGTTACATAAAACATTCCTAAATATCCAGTGGGCCTATTATCATGGATATTTTTTAAAGTATAAAATAATCTGGTTTTACTCAGTATGTCAGATATCTCATCCCACTCCGGTCTCTTCTGCAGGATGCGTCTGAGGGTGGGACAGATGCTGATGTTGCCGACGTAGTCCAGGAGCATCCTTACAATACTGCCAAGCAGATGTGTGAGCCACGACACCGATACAAACTCACAGAACTGAAGGAGAAAAAAGTCAGTGATGTAATTTATTGTATTATGTTTAGCTAATTGGCCCACAGATTGGACACTTGGTGATCTGACTGTATGATTATCACAGAGTCTACAGCAGTATAAAAGACTCTTAACTGAGATGACGCCAGGTTGCCTGTAAATCTGGTAGGCTTGGTTATGGAGGTCAGTCCAGCTGCTATCAATTTCTTCATTGTAACCATGGCAACAATGGAAACACCTATCACAGACAGTGTTGCAGAGATGAAATGTTAAAGTGTCATGGAATGCAACCTTAAATAGAAATTTAACCCTCTGAAACCTGGATCGACATCATTTTTCTTGTGCTCCCTTCAGACGCCTTACACAAGTATTCAAACCTTTGAACCTGGAGAACATTGGTTTTCCATTTTCCAAAAAAAAACATAGGGGGAAAAAAGGCAATGGGCAACTTGGTAAGAAATGTTTCGCAAATTGGAAGAAATTGGTAGATTTAGAAAAAAAAACTTTTTAAAAAAGAAAAAAGCTCTAACTATGAACTATAGCTACATTTATAATTGCCATAATTACATATTTTAAATTCAGGTACAGAAAATTCTTAGAATTTTTAAGCACTTTTTTTAGGTTTTTTCCTTTTTTAACTGTATTTTTTGTGTGTAATTTTTTGTCACAATCTTTTGTTATTTTTTGGGTAATTTCTTCTTATGTTGCTCTTTGCTCTCTCCCCATATTTTTAAAGGAATTTACACCAATTTGTTTCGGTCTCAAAGGGTTAAATCATCTTTAACAATTTGTTACAGTCGGTGGATGCACCTGTAAGCTTGATATCCGTTGTTGAGCAGCAGTCGCAGCATGACAGGGTCCCTCAGGCTGTACTGCAGGGCCGTGGGGAACAGTGTGTCGCTGAGCACTCTGAAGTAACAGTTGACCTCTGCTCCGTACGACAGCAACAGCTGCACCAGCTCATACCTGGAAAACAGGACCATAATCGCATAATAACATGGATGGGTGCTTTTCAATCTACACCTTCTGCAACCCACCCCTCTCAACGGGTCTGAGGGGGGTATACAGTATACATATATACTGTTATATACACTTATACTATACATTTATAGAAACTTAACAGCTAAACTGACCATTTTAGAGCATTTCAAACAACCCCAGCCACCTCTGCTTAAAAGGAAAAAGACTTTGTGGTTTTTGTCTCTTTGTCGTCATTCTGTGTCTCTGTGTGGTAATTTATGTCATTTTTGGTCATTGTGTATTTATTTGTAGCCAATTTATGTTTCTTTTTGGTAGTTTTGTGTCCCGTTGTAGTCATTGTGTGTCTCTTTCAGATTATTTTGTGTTGCTTTTGGTTATTTTGTGTGTATGTCTCTGTGGTTATTTTTTGTGTCTTTGTAGTATTCTGAGTCTCTGTGAGTCAACTTTGAAATTTTCCAACTTTGAAACTTTATGTCTCATTTTTTGTCTCTTTATGGTTGTGTTGTGTCTCTTTGAGATAATTTTGTGGGTTGTTTGTCATTGTGTGTCACTTTGTAATCATTTTATCTTTCTCTAGTTGTTATGTGTCTCTCTGTTGTTATTTTGTGTCTCTTCATAGTTTTTGTATTTTTGTGTCTGTCACTTTTTGTAGTTATTTTTTGTGTCTTTGCAGTTCTTTTGCATCTCTTTGTCTTCTTTTTGTGCTTCTTCATGGTCGTTTATAATCTTGTTTTGGTCATTTTATGTTCATTTGACATTTTGCAGGAGAAAGTTATAATGTATAAGAAGTCACACATATGTACACACACCTCTCTGCTCGTATAGCCACCAGGATGCATCGTAGTGGGTCCAGTTCAGTTCTCGCTCCAGCTGCCAATAATATCTCAGAACAGGTCAAATCCCCGTTGGAAACAGCAAAGAACAGAGGAGTCCTCCTGAGGTCTCCATAGTTTTCTGCAACAAGATTTACATTTTATCAGGGGTCAGTTAAGAAATTAAGAAAGGACTTTTCTCTGACACTTGATGGACTGTGTCATTGGTTTGCATGTAGTTTTGCTTTTTATTTACAAGAGGCATTTATAAAATAACAGTTTTGAGAAAGCTGTTTGTTTCCGTTTCTCACAATATAGCAGGAAAATCAACTTACAGATATATAAAAATTTAAAAAATGAGGTAGTGAAAGGATCGTAGTGTACAATTAGCCAGAGGCTATTTTCTGTGGTGCATTTAGGGTGAGTTTATGATCTAAGACTGACAAGACAGGCTGTTTTTGAGCATGTGTGAGAGAGAGTTTAGCACCTAGCTGTGCCCTACCGGAGATATGTGTGCCTAGCAAGGCATTGACATCATATCCTTTCTGAAGAAGCAGCTCCAGACACTCAACCTGTCCCCCGTCAGCTGCTGAGTGGACGGGGTTCTGGCCTGAGAGACGGATAGCTCTCTTTGTGGTGATGGGAATGAGAGTCCTCAGGACTCTACAGAGAGTGGGTGGATGGGAGGGAGGAGGCAAACAGCAACAGAGTGAGGGACAGAAACAGTGAAAAACAAATGCAAAAAGGAGAAAACAGGACACAGAGCAAAACTTTCATTAGATTGTGGTGTGAGCTGCAGTTGTGTTCAGCGAGAGAACTGAAAAACAGCGATAAACAGAAGGCTCTTTGTGGAGATGATCACAGTGAAAACACTGCAGAGTTGTGAGGTGCAGAGAGAGACATGTTGCAGTTTGATTAATTGGGCTGCAAAGTGGGAGGAAAAGAATGTTAATTTGTCCTGTAATTTTCTTTCTGTCTGGAAGCAGATTATCTGTCAAAACTCAGATACATTCTCATGAGAATATTGCCATTTCTAGTGCTTCCAGATGAGTGGGTGCTCTTCAAGGCCAGCTCACAGTATGTATCCCTCATATGCAGCTCTGTGGATGGGCAGCTGGAAGGCGTAGCTGGCTACATTGGGGTTGGCTCCGTGCTGCAGGAGCAGCTGAACGCAGTCCAGGTTTCCAGACCCAGATGCATCATATAGGACTGTGTCTCCATTGCTGGCCTGGGCGTTCACATCACCACCTAGTGGAGCACAGCGACAAATACAACAAGGGCTGATGAATGAAAAAAGTAGGTATGTGGTTTCATTCAACACATAAACATGACATATGTGAAGTATTACATGGTATTTTGGGTGTTTTACCATGCTGTATGAGTATTTCCAAAGCTTCAGCATTGCCAAATTCAGCTGCGATCCCAAGAGGTGTCACCCCGTGCCCGTCTCTGGCAGTTACTTTCGCTCCGTGTCGAAGCAGCAGCATCAGAATAGCTGGACAGCCCACCTGGTGCAAGAGATAAAGGGCAAGGAAATTAAGAGAAAATGCAATATTTGGCCTGATTCTATCAGCAAGTTTCAATGTGATGCTGTTCACCTTTGCAGCTTCATGGGTGGCTGTCCACTTAGTGAGACACACCTGCTCCACAAAGGCTCCACCCATGATGAGGGTGACAACCATGTCGTATGATTTCTGTCTCACCGCTACAATATGTAGAAAATACAAGGTGATATGATAAAAAGCCATTGCGATGCAGGATTAATTTGTCATGAGGGAGTTAATATGAATAAATAATGATGTTTTAATAAGATTGCTGCCATGCTAGCAGCTCTGTGAGGATGCATTTAGAAACAGCAGTGCTTTAAGCTAAAAGCTAATGAAAACTGCCAACCTAATTGCAAGAACACATGTTGGTGTTGTATGTTTTTGCAAACCGTGAGTGTGTTACATTAATAAGTTTCATATGTAGAGGAAATGTTGAAACTTTATGTTTCAATTTTATGTTGTGATAATGCTTTGGTTTATAGGTGGTTAAGTTTAGGAATAAAAAAACGTTTAATTAGCATATCATGTTTTGGCCCAAAATATCTTGTTATGTCATTAAAACAGGGTCGGGATTCTCTCAAACCCACATTTTTATGTGTCTATCTCTAACAGCGATCTTTTTCATCTGTTACCTATCAGCAGAGGAGACTCGTTCCTGCTGTTGGTGTTGTGTGGTGAAGCTCCGTGCTGCAGCAGCATCTTAACGTTTTCCACCAGGCCGGCCTCTGCTGCCAGAGTCAGAGACGTGTCCCCGTCTTCTGTCTTCTCCTCCAGAGTCAGGTCTGTGGATGTTGATACTGCCCACAAAAAGTAACAGTAACAGTTTGATAAAGTTAAAAAATATACACACTATGACTACATAAATGGTTTAATCACATTACAGATGTAGGATGCTCTTTCGTGTAGACGTTAGCCTGTTGCTCTGAGCTCTCACCCTGCAGCACCACATATAGGATCTCTGGCTGTGACTGCACAGCTGCTGCGTGCAGAGGCAGCAGGCCCCCGCCGTCGCTCTCTCTGAAGGCTGACACACAACCTGACAGCTCCTGCAGAGCATGCACATCACCTGTGGAGACACAACCAAGACCCGTGCAGGAGTCAACACACAAGCAAACAGATTTATGCAATGAGTACAGAGAGAGTGCACACAGACACAAACCCAAAAACAAATGCTTGCATTTTTGTACAACTAGAACTGCTCAGTGATTTAGATTGTATTAGGAAGATAACCTTTGTGAATGGCCATCATTATCTTCATAAAGTCGTCACTGTTTGATTCCTTCCTAATGAACCAAAGGAGAAAAGTGGGTCAATGAAAGATTTCACTCTGGAAACTCAATGACAGAACTTCAAAGTCAGTGTGCGAATTGATTACCCTTTTACTGTTTAATTCAGGATTTCCTGTGACTTTAAAATCTAAAAATCTTTTGTGGAATGTCCTTTCTACCCAATCAATAAATTAGTAATAATAGATGTACTTTAATAGGCAGTGCAACACATAACCCTTTTAGTGAAAGCATTTGGGACTCTCTCACCTGTTTGTTTGTGTTGAACATGGCAGCTTGTTGCCATCTTGAATGCTCTCTCGAATGGCAAACTCAATGAGTTCCTCAGTTATGTCTTCCCGCTCATCCAAGTCATCCATTTCTATATCAATGGATACAATGAGAATTTCATAGTCATAAAAAAAAGACTTCTGCACAAATTTAAATGATGTGCTGGTAACTTATAACGTGTTAAAGTGACATCTGTGTGTATTTTCTGCTTTGTCCTCGGCTGCAGGCATGCAACTTGTTTATCAGTAGAGGGCTGCTGGCACAGTATCGCCCCGACTTCTAATGGTGTCACGTGTAAGTACATTAGTGGGAATTTGTCACATTTCACACAGCACCACGTTTTGCATTTTTGGGTTAGTCGTATCAGTCTGTCTCACCTGTTGATCTGAACATGTGCTTTGGAGCACTCCAGCTTGCAGCCCGTGTGTTTTTGTTTTGCAGGGTCCTAAGCCGTCTGGGTTATATTTAGATGTGACCTGTTCTAGACGACCTGACTCAGCTCACAGTGCCTGTTGCGTTTTCACTTCCAAAGTACTCCTTTCCCCGATTGCTTCACTGTGACTTTACTCAAATCAGGTCATATGGTCACATGTTAGTAACACTAGTTTCAGCACATTACATTTACAAAATATTCTTACTATTGTTATTGGGTTTTTTTTACGTGCAATCTTTATTTTTATTTTTCAATCCAGTGTACAAATACAACTTATCCTACCCCGTCCTCCCTCCCCATCCGGTGTGGCTTTATAAAAAGAAAATATATTGAAAAATAAATGAATAAAATAACAAACACATGCATTAATCCTCAGTACAGATGCAAACTTTAAAGAAAGTAAAAACAAGCCACCTGACAGGTCTTGTGATTCAAGTGTTTCTACCTTCCCAAATTCGACAACACTGTACTAGAATTGCTACAAATTTGAACCCCATTTATCCTCCTCAAATGATACATACAGATCCTTATGCCAAAATACTCTTACTATTGGTACGTTTCTATTTTCTAACAAACAGTTATCTCAAAGGCTATTCAGAATTTCAAGCACATTGCACTTTTTGTGAATGGCATTGATCTGATAATGGAAATCACTAAAGGATATTGACTTTTACTTCCTCAGTATGTCATAAGAGAATTATGCAACTTTGCTTTCCACCCATTAACACACTCAACACACAAGCAATTCAATAACGGCAAACATGTATTTGTGTAAAGAAGCATAGGATTCAAGTGTTTCCACCTTCCCAAATTTGACAACACTGTACTAGGATTGCTACAAATTTGAACCCCATTTATCCTCCTCAAACGATACATACAGATCCTTGTGCCAAAATACTCTTACTATTGGTACATTTCTATTTTCCAACAAACAGTTATCTCAAAAGCTATTCAGAATTTCAAGCACATTGCACCCTCTAGAGAACAAGCGCCCACTTTCTCTTGACGAACAAATTGATCCGTGGGAGTTTATGGAAAAAGTCTCAGACAGCGTCAGTGTGTGACACAGTGACTCAGCCTGTAGGCGGCCTCTCCACCGCGTCAAAAAGACTTCACCAATCTGTCTGGAGGGAAAGCAGCAGTCTGCCAGCCCCTCTTCAAGTTTCACTACACGCTCGGACATCACTCACATACACACAATGAGCTCTGTCTTTGAACTGAAAACACTTTGATTTCATGCACTGGATAAAAGCAGCCACGGATTCTTGCTCCATATGAGGAAGACAGTAAGTAATTTCTTTGCTTTTATACACTAGTTGTGTGTGGTAAGTGTATAGACTGACACACTGTAGTTGTGCTTGTTAAATAGCAAAATATTTGTATTTAAAGTAAAAAATTATCACATTGTTTGTATAGTCTTTGTGCCTTTTCAGCTTTATTATTGCAATGAAATACAATTGTTTGACATCGGATCTATCCAAATGAAATTTAGCCAATTTAATTTCTGGAGACTTTGATTCATTTTTTTAATAGTGAAAAAAGTACACAAATTGTTGACTAAAAGTGTAAATACAGTTAAATAATATTTCTGTAGCATTTAAAAATAGAGTTGAGTATGAAAAATTAAGTACTCATAATTAAGGATACATTCTTCATGAGTTACATCATTGTTGCATTAACTAAGGGTTATATTAATGTGTTAAGAGGTCGACTGTAAGTGCTCCTTGTCCGCTGGAGCTGCAGCCTTGTAAAAGGGGGAGTGAAATCGAAGGGCACATGGACGCTGTTTGCCTTCACTCAGTATATGAAGTGATCGAGATGCTCAAGTGCTCATGGTGTGCATGCACGTCTTTCTGCTGCTAAGCATTTTACCAGAATGAAGATTCCTTACCACATTCCTGCCCATCCCCCTGGCAACTTTGACCTCGTTTCTTATTTTGCATCTAAAATCATATCTCTTTAGTGTGAGTTGTGGTCATTACAGCCACTTATCACCACTGGGAAACTGGCCATGTGCTGAAACGGGGTTAAAGTGGATCCTTTTTATTATGACTTCAGGGGTAAATGCATCCAGTGTCCAGAGAGTTTGGGTTGAGGCCATAAGTCATAGGTGAATCTTTCAGAAGGGGCGCAGGGAATACGCCCCCCTCATTATTTAGAACATGAAATTTTATACCACAAATTGATCCAGAAAAGGCACCGATCGGTGCGTAAAAATTTGCTAGAATGCAGGAAATGAAGTGTGTGATGCTCAAAAATGTGTTGGCGGAGAACGCCCCATTTCATATGTGCATGCCCCCCCCCCCCCCCCCCCCCCCCCCCCCCCCCCCCCCATATTGAAACAAGCCCTACGCCCCTGGTTAGGGCTGCAACTAAGCATTTTTTTCCTATTGACCCTCATATTTTTGCTTTGATTAATTATTTATTTTTTAAAAAAATGTAAATATTCACATTTGTTGAGTTGAAATACCATTTATTTGGCATTTTTTGCTTAAAAAAAAAACGATCAAAAGTTACAGCTGATCAAAATAGCTGTAGTATTTTGTTGTTTTACTAATCAAGTAGTCAATTAAGGATTGCAGCTCGTCTTTGGATAAAAACTGGAGGACATTTGATATAATGAGTAGAAAATGTTTTTCTTTTTAAAGAAAGTCAGCTGCATCCTTGGTAACAAAGTAAAACAAAGCAAAATACTACATTAAATTGGATCCTTATTTTAAACAACTATAACAAATAACAAACAATAAGACAATACAGGATGTGTGAAAAGCTTTGCTTTTTTGTCAAGTGTTTTTGGGGTGGGAGGTTGGTTGTCTATGTCACCTATAGGAAAATCCGGTACTTTCTATGCATGTTTAGAAACAAAAATCAGGACCCCCACCCCTACCTTGCATCAGAAAATGCGGGTGGAGAAAGTGAAAGATACGATCCTGGTACTACTGAGCAGACTGTGGGCGTCAAGTGTGGTTTCATGGGTCAGCCTCCAGGTGTGAAAGTGTTACTGGATTAATGTAAATTAGGATTATGCTGAAACACATTAAAGCATCCTCAGTTAAATAGCAGTTAAACATTTTTTATTATAAATATGCTGTATCATTAGTTTTTCTTGTTTTTCTGTCTTTTTAGATCTTGAAAGCACCTTGTCTCCTCTTGAGTCTATTCACAAATTTGAATCTCTGCTCCGGAAAATTTGGGACACCGATAACTGATGATGTGAGCAAGCTGTCATTATTGGTGAGAGTTGCTACAGGCTTGATACATATCACAGTCACACAGTCACATATCACATCCATATGTTAACATATCACTGATATTATGTTACAAAATCTTTCTCTGTCATTATCTCCATATATAGAAGCAGAATATCCCCTCTGATTATGAGATTCCTGTTAGTTACATTCCCAAAGAAGTGGTACGTATGAAGACGTGAAAGCAGAATTAATGTGATTTCATTTTGAGCAAAGGATGATCTTTCCTTTGATGCCTCCGTCTCCAGGCTGGCACGTGCTGGGTGGTGTTGAATATCTATCCTTTGGAGCAAAGTCTTCGAAAGCTTGCCAGCATGTTTGGTGCCATCTCCTCCAACAAAGAAAACATCCTTGTCTTCATTGCGATGCTGAAGAGTTTACGCTTCACTTTTGACCATGAGGAACTGGTAAATAATCACGATGAATTGTGCAAACAAGCACTCAGCAATAAGGAGGAGTGTGTAATATTTTTGTTTTGACTTTCAGAGACTGTTTTGCACATTTAATTGCATAATTGAGTTATTTCGGGATTGCTTGTTGTCTGATTCCCCAGGAAACGGCGATGCAAGTCTTCCAGTGTCACTATCAGGAAGGGAGCTTAATGTCAGGTCGTTACTTTGACTACATCAAAGACATCTTACATGCCGCCTCTCAAGGAACATCCGGCTTCTCGTGCAAGCCACCACCGTGTTTTAATCCACAACAGACACCAGGTACAGTCATTCATATTTAATTTTTAATGGTTGCCTCAACAACTAAGGCAGCTTAGTGGCCTACTAGTGGGCAGATATTGATTTGGGGTCAAGGACACACAGCTGAGGATAGGAACCAGATATGTAACGTTGAATGCAGCCAATATGAGTAATTAAAGTATTATATGAGCATTAAATGTGAATATAATGCAGCTAGGTCTTGTTAGAGTAGTTCTAAGGCCTTGACATCTCAAAAGGGAACCAAAGTGAGTGTTTTTGAGTGACAGAACAACCAGAATCCTTACTACTTGTTCCATAAATAAAGACCAAGAGGATTGGCATATCAGATTTCTAAGCCGTAACTGTAGTCTGGAAATTTTTCAATAATATTTCTTTCTTCCAGGAGGTCAGGAGGAGGGCCGTGAGTACAGCTGGTCGAAGAGAACTCCCTTGCTTCTGGCTCTCATCCCTTCACAGCTTGTGTTGTTATCGTAGTGTGGATGGTAAGAAATTGAACCAAGAGAGACGTATTTGTAAAAATGATCATTGAGCAGGCCGAATGGTCATAGTTTTGCTGTTTTCTGAATTTTTTAACCTCAAATTTTAATTTGTTCAATATCAATCAATCAGTCAATCAGACTTTATTTGTATAGTACATTTCATACAAACAGACTGTGACATAAAGTGCTCTTTAAGGTAAAACCAATGAAGACTTAACCTTAAGTGAAGAAACACCAGAGGCAGAATTAAACCTATAAATAGAAAGATATTTTTAAAAAAAGTAAATAAACAAATAAATAGATAAAATGGTAGTAGTAGTAATAAAAGATAAAAAGTAATATACTTAAGCTGTAAATAAGAGTTAAATGGGCAAGATAATGAAGTAAAATAATAAATAAATATGATAAAATGATATATGAAGTAGGTAAACTGTGAAACAGACTAAAATGTATTTAAAGAATAGTCAATAGATAAATAAGTAAAGTTCAATTAAAATCCAAATTAAAAAGGTATTGAATATGAAGTTGATGTTATGCTGAGTAATGGTTTTGGATGGGAGCACCATCTTGTCAGGATCGTGCTGTACTATCTGCAACGTAATCTGAGAAACAAATCCCCATAAATAACATACAGCCTGGTTATACATGTTATTTACATGCGTTTCAGTGATCCAAAAACAGGTGAACAGCTGAGAGACATCGCCATTCACTCCTGTTCCCACAACATTGCCTAACATTACCTTCAAGTTGTGATAATGTTTTAAAGAAAACACTTAAATCTAATGTTCAAAAAACGTTTTAAGGATGTTTGTCATTTCAAATAATGTTCCTATAAGGTTAAATACTGACTAAGACGTAATGTTACAACTGCAACATTTGAGAGGTCATACGTTCTTTTATAAAATGTTGCCACAATGTTACATGAGAACAAAGGAAAGTGGTTTCAAAGTAAAATTCAGAACATATTATTGAGGCCTGAGATTTATTAAGATAAAATGTAATGTGATACGTTAACACTAAAAAACATTTTAACATTGTGATGATGTTTATCGAGAATGTTACCCAAACTTAAAGAAGAACGTTCTGGGAACTAAAAGAAAACTTGCAGCTGAAAACCTTACTAAAACATTGCATTGATTGCATTGTACTGTTCTCACAACGTTTTTAAATTGCTTGCTGAGTATAATGCATTTTAGATTTTATTTCGACCTACGTGACTTACGTTAGAAGGTCAAAGGGCCCTGCGCTCAGTTATTGCATCCAAACTTTCGCTACCTGCTCGATAGTCAACTTAGCAGTTGTGCCTCATTAACCAATAATAATCGGAATCGTTATTGGCCCTGAAAAAACATTTTTGGTCGACCCCTAACAAAGCTGCCGGCATGACTGCAGACGTTTGTTTAAAATTTTTTATTTTATACAATTTCCGGCTGTTGTAAAAGCTCCTTTTGGCTCCTTTATTGAGTATATTGGAAAGAGTTATCACTCCATTCAGGCAGATAATTGCATTTATGTTTAAAAGGGCACTACTGTCAAACTCAAAAGGCGTACCACAATGAGCACTTATTGCCCTTTCTGAGACTTTTAGCACGGCCTTCCGGCTCTTCAAGAATGAAAAATTCAGCTGGGAGCCATTTCACAATTAGTTATTCAGAGGGAATGATATCTTGGGTGTACTGTATATTACAGATTGCATTTACTTGAAAATGCACTGGTTCTCCTGGGTTTTGTAATATTATGAGGATCCTAAGAGCCCCCATCTAAAAATACCGTCCTTGATTGTAAATGTTCCATCAGCTTTATTGTCTCTTGTGCCTTTTGGTTTCTGCGGGTCATCCTGAAGCTCACATGATAATGTGCCTTCATTTTCTTGACCACTTCCAGGAAGTCAATTCTTGTAAAGTTAACAAGTGCTCATTAAATATTCAGCAGTACTTTGAGGCTCCGTTATGACCTAATGTAATGATTTCCGCTTTGGAAATGCATCTGTCACAGAGGACAGAATACAAGAACACTGTTCAGAGTGTGACTTTCTGTTTTCTTTTTTTTATTTTTAGGTCAAGTCTAGGAGGGTTTTACCAGCATGCAGCACTGAAAATAGCCAAATGGCACCTTCTGACATGATCCCAACTGTGTCTATCTCCATCCCACTCCAAACACTCACCCACGCTGCTGACACTCAGCCAGTGGGGGAGGCGATCCCTGAACATGAGAGCGGATGAAGCACGATTAATAGAAAAGGGAAATGTGGACCGCAGTATAACTCTCCAGGTTGTTCTGTCAGTGGCTGCTGGATAGACGAGTGTTTGTCTGACACTCTTCTTCTGCTTTCACTCATCTGAGCGCACGGACCCGCGCTAGGAGAGAAAACTCACCTGATTTGGAGGCAGGTGTGTCACAAAATCCCCCCTAGCACGTAACCATCCACAGAGCCTTTTTGGGGACCAGAGGAAGAACTCACTACACAATGGCTTGTTATTTGCCAAAATGGCTGGTGAAGTACATTAATTGTCTCGTCTTGGCTGGTGTTTCACAGCACTTGGCCGGCCCTCTCTGAGCAGACCAAGTTTTTTTTTTCATTCCTGCCACTCTGAGCTGTTGCCATTCAGGGTGTTGCTATGCGATCAAATGTATCGCTGGAGCCTCTAAATGATATTACACTGTTTTGGAAGACGTCATTTCACTCTGCGATGGACCTCCTGTCATCAGTTTGTCAGCTGTGCCCTGCTGGTTACAGAGAGCGTCCTCTCACTGCTGTCAGTCAACACACTGAATCTCAGCCTGCATATATGCAAAGAAGTACATTGATATCAATATTGCCTTTTGTTAAAGCATCATTGTGCAAGTGCATCTACTGCAGCTTGTCTTGTGCTTGTTGTTGACGTTATTCTGATGTGTGATCTGTCACAAATTGCAAACCTGCTAGTCACAAACAACACGCCGAGCGCTTCAACAAGCGTCCTACTTTGTGTATCAAAGATCTGACCAGATGGCAGATAGCCATCGCCAGAGGCACTTTGAATCCCGTCATTGTGTTTCAAAGCTGTTGCCCAGTGATCTATAGCTGCTGCTCGGCCACAGTGAGTGTGTTTTTAATGCCTTATTCACTGAGTCAATCATGTTCAGTCATGAGAACATGACTCCCCGAGTGTGAGCGCTCTTGTGCTGTATGTGTCAGAGCGAGGGAGCGAGAGACAGGACAGGCAGGACGAGGGAAAGTGAGGGAGATAGGGGTAGATAGATGGATGGACGGATGAGCTCAGTGAGAAGCATAAGGAAGGCTTGTTCTCGCCACAAAAGAACTGGCCGTAGGCTGGAGGAAATGCCAGTTACAAACACGACTGATGTCGGCAGATCCCCTATGAATCAACAGGCGAAGAATCTTTCCAGACCACAGACTATTTAGCCTCATCTGCAGCGGATGGTTAGTATTTCAATAACAGTTTTCGGTATTCAAATGATTTACTTCCTCAGCATACCAATAAAATATGGGAATGCACACCTTTATTAAAATATTTTCACATTGTAGACACAAACAACTACTTAGGTATATAATTGTCTGTCTGGTGACCAACTTTTACCGTTTTTACATTTTTGTGATAATGTGCGTTTGTATTGAATGTGAGACATTTAAGTTATTTTGTTATAAGATAAACCACTTACAAAATGAAATGAACTTTTTTGTACAATTGCAATGTTGCAAATGAAAAATAGATGAATTTAAGTCATGCATGTACGGAGGGTAGACAAAATACTGTAAACAAGTTGGGAAAACATAACAAAGTAATTAAATTGTCATTGCAAAGCACACTGCAGCAGCAGTTATTGTATATGAAATGTTGATGTAATTTTCTTTAGCCACTGCAAATCGCCCATGAGATATACATACATACATATATATGTGTGTGTGTGTGTGTGTGTGTGTGTGTATTGCTACATCTTATTATTGTTGTTGGCAAAACAGTTCACCTAACATGGATAAGGGGCTTGATGAAAATCCTCCATTCTGGGTTTTTGAGGGGACATATTTGGACTTACTCATACAGGTCTCAGAGCAGACGTCATACATTCATGTAAAACGACTACTAGTCAATATACTCAGGCCTACCAAACCTTCAATGTCATTTCAAAGATTCAATTCATGATGATTTGATGCATTTTGTCAATGTCATGGTTATTGGTTGCACGGATAATGAATAGCATCAATAAAATGTTTTAGTGCTCTGTGTTTGTTATGCAACAGAAGGAGCTTTTAAGTTGGATTTTGATATTCTGTAACTCGGGTAATGTTTTTATCGGACGTTTGACTCCAGTTTTACTGTCTTTTATTTTTAGGGTCTGTTTGTTATTTATGAGAGGGGTGGTGGTTGTGCAAAATGGGGAAAGAATGTCAAAAAAAATGTAAGCACTGGAGAAGGACTTCTGGTTTCTATTTTATTTTCAGGGAGGAACATAAATTTTCTTATGGCTGTATGTTTTTATTAATTCAAAAATACCCATCTGAACCCCAAAACCCACTGGCAGCCATGTTTTTATAAAATCACAAAAATACACCATGTATCATAGCAAGAAACTGTGAATGCAGAAATTATGGTGACAATGTCCTTATTTAAAAACATTATAAACTTAGTCATAAGAACCATAACAATTCAGTGTCTTGCTGCTTTTCTGTTATTTGGGCTCCGTAACAGCTCACAGAGACCGTGCTCTTATTTTGTATAGTAACATCCGCCGGAAACTCTCCGACTTTTGTTTTGGAAAGCGGCTATCCTGCGGTCGCCATGATTCTTCCTGGCTTGACTGTCAGGGGAAAGACGGTTAAATACTTTTAAAGGTTATATTTCTGGGTAAAGCGCAACATTGCCAGCCTATCCGTGTTTTCGGTTGATTAATTTATGAATTAGCGACGCAGACTGGGCGCGAAATGGAGAAACGGTCTGACACCACAGGTAAGTTGCAAAGCTAACGTTAGCAAGCTAACAGTAGCTGCCGCCGAAAGCCGTGCTCAGAAAACGAGGTTCAACGAAAGCCATCTGTTGCCGCAAACTGGCTGTTTGCTTTATAATCGCAGGTCAACGTGCATATGGCAAAGTCTGTTTGATTATTTTTGGCGTTGTAAGGTGGTAAGCTAGCTAGACAGCCTCAGTAGGAACTGTCCAGGCTGCTTGATTTCAAATTAAACCATCCTTCCCTCCGGATGTCCTGATCGGCAGCTGCATCGTGTCACATCAGCTATGATCGTCCTGATAAGCGACAAATACAGCCCAAACCAAGTACCGAAAGTTTGAGTCTAACTCGGATGCAGTTTGCCGCTCATTTTCTCTTCACGACTGCACATGCACACGCAAACGTGCACACTTGCAACCCCTTTGCAGGTTATCTGCAGCGATCAAAGCATGTGTCAGCACTGCAGCGCCCCCTATAGCAGCTCCCCGCTCCACCTGCAGAGCCTCTTCTGCTTTTGGTAATGCAAGTTTGTACTGAACACACACACACACACACACACACACATTTTAGGGACTGTTCGTAACATCCGAGAGAGGAGGGGGTGGTGCAAAACCAGGAAGGTACTTAAAAGTAATTTTTAAGCGCTGGAGAGGGAGCTATGTTTTTCGATTTGGTTGAGAGGAGGGATATTCAACCTTAAATGGACATATTTTGTACATTTGTTTATAAATCAGGTTTCTCACGGTCATGAAAAACTTGGAAAAGTCATTGAATTTCATTATCACATTTCCCAGGCCCTGAAAAGTTCTGGGATAAGTAAAAATAATTTGACATTTTGGAAAAGTCATTAAATTATTAACCTTTAAAAACCTGACCAAATTGGCTTCATTTTTCTTCAGAAATTGGAATAAGGCAAGGAGCAACTCAGTAGAAGAAATGTCCCAAAATTAGTAAAATGTGCAAGAACACAAATACATATAATTATGCTATTAAAAAAGTCACATCCCAGCCACCCCACTACTCTGCTGAATAAAGTACAATACCTTACAAACCCTGTGGTCCTTATCATTATCACTGATAAAGGCTCAGATTTGTGTTATTCCTGAAGGGCAATTAGGGTAGTTAACACTGAGAAAAAACTGAAACACAAAGTATAAAAACACGTCATAGTACAGGGTTCCTTTAAAGTTTTAAAAAGCATCAAATTCTTTAAAGAAAAAAATAGGGCTCTAATTGGTATTCAGCTTTCTTAAATCAATTGCTTAAAGTCTTAAAAATATAGGATGCAGAATGTAATCAATTTTTTAAAAAATTCAAAACAATGGGATGTTCTCTGATATTAAAGTGTTAAAAAAAACACAAATTTACTGTCAGAAAGTCAGGTGATGTCCGGGAGTAAGACGTATTGGATGAATGAAAGGAAACCGGGGTTCCTCCTCTGACGTTGCATCATGAAATGTCAAAAAAAGTTTTGACATCTAATTATATTATTGTTAAATAATTGAATAAATTCATTTTCTTAAACTCATGATGAGAATCCAAGCAGTGGAATATCACATGCAGAGTGAGAAACACAAAATCACCAAGAAAACTGACCAGAAATGCCAAATATATTAATAACATAATAACATAATCATAACATAACATAACATAATATAATAACATAATCCACTTCTGTTGGCAAACCAAATAGATAATTATATGATAATACAATATGTTCATTTTCTTCCATGCTTCAATCTAATTTTTTTACTGAAAGAGTCACATCATAAAATGCATGTTTTTTGTCGCAATAACCATTTGGGATAAATCCAACTGTGCATCTTCAATTTTGAAGAGTAGTACAATGGTCCTAAACTTAATTCCAAATGGCATTTAAAAAAAGTCTTAAATCTACCTTTCCTTAAGCTGCAGGAACCCTGGAGACTGGGGCTTGTGTTTCGCGTGAATCAATGTTGGTTTATTTTTTTTAGTCGTAGACTTATTTTTAGTTTTTAAGATGTATAAAGCTGCTGAATGCACACTGAGTATTTGAACTTAAGCCCCGGCGGGTTCGGTTAACTTCGAGCTTGAATAAACAACCTTGAAAACAGTGACATCAAACACTCCTGCATAAAATCAAGCCAGCTATATCCTCAAACATGTTGAGTTTTATTTCACACTGAATCTAAATTCTGCTATTTTTCGCACAGGTGTTGGAGGTCCCCTTCCCCTGTCCTCCCTCCGCTTGCTGTCTTCCCCTCTGCAGCTGACGTACTCGTACATATGGCAGGTCATCCGGCAGAGAAACGTCAAGCACTACGGGAAAGTAGAGGAGTTTGTGACCATGGTGACGCAGACGGTTCCTGAGCTCATAAGCTTCAAGCAGACCGCCCAACTCGTCTTGGGGTTGAGAGCAAGGGTGAGACTTTGTGTGTGTGCAGCAGAATGCCATTTTATTGTAACAGCAGATATAAAACACGCAATGTAGTTGCCACATACCTCCATCACACTGATGCTGCGTGCCCTCCAGGCTCCTCAAAGGGCATCTGGTTAATAAGATTTGCCTCTCGCGGTTGCTAGACATCAAAGTGGATGTTCACACAGCATAATGTTGATGAAGTCCATGTGTTTCCTATTACAAACCACACACATCAAGAGCATAAAAAGCATTTTCGGCTATGGGTTCCATCTCACACACGGAGCATTTAGTTCGCTGAATTATTGCTTTCTGAACTGTCATCTTTGATATTGTGTTTGAAAAAGAAACAATAAGGGATGCCGCAGTCTTGAAGGAAACCCTCTCTTTTGAAAGTATCCTCTAGTGTTTGTTGCTTCAGTGCAGCTGTTACCTGAGGGAACTGTATTCTGCTAAAGGTTTATATTTGATTTTTGTACATCCTTCGCACCGATTAAGTCAGGCAAGGCAAGTTTATTTCTATAACACCTTATACACAAATGATATTTAGAGTGCTCTACAGTCAAAAGATTAAAAAGAAGAAGAATAATGAAATAAAATAAAGTTGAAGAATAAAAACAAGATGCATGTTTTATAATAGAACAGCCAAATTTCAAAACTAATTGATGAAAAAAATAAAAGTACCCCAAAAATTGATTAATAAAAATCTGCGGAGAGGAGAACAGTCGTACGCTTTCTTTCAAAAATGGCTATAGTGAATAAAAGCAGTTTCACCACATTTGAATTTAACACGGACAACCACTAACGGAGCAGTCCCTGTAGATCTGAGGGCCCTACCGAGCTCAACAAACCCGGCCTCGACCACTGAGTGGCGGTCGGCGCAGGGCGCTGCACCCCACAGCTTAGCATTAAAAGGCTGTATAGAGCGGTTGATATTAAATTGTGTTTTAGCCACTGAAAGGCTACCAAAAAAAAAACCTTGAATACAATATCAGTCTAAGTGGACGCTGTATTGATTGTTTTCAACGTAAAGTGCCGTTTCTGTCAGATCACGTAACAGCCATTAACAGCATTTAATAACTGACTGGCAGAGGGTGAGAAATGTAGTGACAAAGGAAAAGACTGACGGTGAAGTAAAGCAGTGAAAATCCTCTAAATGTCGAGTCCACTTCAACTGATGCAGATTTTTAAGGTAGGCCTTTTATAAACTGGCTAAAATACGCTTTGAACCCAACTCCTGCGGGGTGCACGCCCCGTCTGTTTCTGCAAACCGCCACTTTATGTTACACACTGATTATACATATGTATCTCATATAGCCTTACTAAAAAAATCCACAACTATTCGTTTAAGTACGTAAACAAGATAAATTAAGGGTCTCATACTGTGTTTTATATTGGTTTATATGGTATGAAGTGTTGTGCTGCCCCTGCTCTCTCTCTCACACACACACACACACACACACACACACAGATACACACACACGCAGCATTTGCTTTGTTTCATGTATGACTAAACCGTGTTGTCTTGTACTGTAGATCATTTTGGATTTGCTTCACAAAGACGGTCCACCAGATTCCAGGGCTATTCAAACTCTCATCAACAAGCTGAAGGTGTCGGCATCTTCAGGGGTAAGAATGGGAGGTTTTCAACATTGCATGTGTTGAATCTTAATACGTGAAGTTATCCTGAGTTGCAGTATTTTTGTCTGTGTTATAGAAGGACTCAGAGGTGGAGAAATCTCAAACGAACTTCATGGTGCTGGTCCAGAATCTGCTTAAAAACCCTGCTGAGAGGAAGCGCTTCTTCCAGGTATCCACATCTGTTTTAATATGGTGTTGGACAATCGGTTGTCTACACACACACACACACACACATACAGCCATTTTCAGTTTTAAATGCGTGCTGGCAGCTAAATTTTTGTAATATTATAACATTGCCTCTGCATTCGATTCTCCCCTTTTCAATAATGTGTTTGGCCCTCGCTGTTTCGACTCAAACATTTTTGCCTCTCTGCAGGAAGTGTTCCCCATTCATTACGGCTCAAAGTTTGATACAGCACTGCAGGCTCTGACTGCAGGTCTCGTGTGCAAGCTGGAGCAGCTCCTTCCTGTACCAAATCTCTCTCAGGTACGCACATGTACTATCATTGCATTTTGGCTTTTACTCTGGTCACAGAACAGTAGGCTACTGATCGAAGACAGGAAGTTCTTTTTGTGTTGGGTCTCGGATTTAAACCGGATTCAGTGTCAAAATGCTGGAGAAAGGCTGAGAGTTTCCCCCAGCTTCATGGGTGTTTTGCAGTTGATCTTTATGGAAAGGCCATAAGCAAAATCTCTCTATAGATTATCAACAATATACACAGTAGCTGGACACATTTCAAGAATGTCGGCAAAAGTCAGCAAATTATGTAACGTGTATTTCCAGATGCTTTATGGGTTGTTGGAATGAAGCATCAAACCAATTTTACAATGGAGATTTAGGTAAAAATAGAAATAGCGCTAAATTCAATGCGAAGTCTCTCTGACTGTCCAGGCATTTAAGGCCTAACTTTACAATATTTTATACAGTGTACTTTAGGAAATTTAAAAATGGATGGTATGTATGGGTCTGATCATGAAGATCAGTATCCTGGCCTATCAGGGCATTTTTAACTGATTGGTATCGGCTATACTGAGTTATTTAGAGCTCAGCTCGATTCTTTGTTTTACTCGCAGAGCTGTGTTTTTTTTAATCGCGAAGCTTTCATGCACAGCAGATGAAGTCTCGCCTTCATCAACTCTCCACTGTCTGTCTCTCCTCAGCTCTGCGGAGCTCCCACATGTGAGAGCAGCCTGCGGCAAACACCGCACATCATGAACGACAACAAAATGCAGTATCAGACTGTTTATTCACGTTACTTCCATAAATCACGAGCACTCGCTTAATTTCAGTTCAGTGTGAGAATGTCATGCATTTTGAAGTTATCAGCGGTGCGTGGTGTTTTATCAATTTAGAGAGATTACAACCACACCTAACATGCCACTGCAAGTGCAATCAAAAAGAGTGGCTAATGTAATCTGTGCATGACACATAACAATGTTATTTGTCCGTTTTATATTTTATGTTTACTTTAACGGCCATGCACTAGTAGGAAAATGGCTTGAACAGACGTTACAGACTGTTGTTACAGTCTATAAATTGTTTCGGTTATTTTCCTTGCCTCACACTGATGCAAGAAATATTAATGACACAAGTTTTCTGTATTTATTTTATACATCTT
Organism: Plectropomus leopardus; assembly: GCF_008729295.1. NCBI lineage: Eukaryota > Metazoa > Chordata > Actinopteri > Perciformes > Serranidae > Plectropomus > Plectropomus leopardus. The sequence continues at coordinate 13,874,733 of NC_056484.1, forward strand.
TCATATTAATTATGCAATAAAAATGTTATAATATCAAATTTAATTAGTTGTAAGATTAATTTAAAAAAAAAAAAAAAAACAGTAACAAAAAACTTTTAAGTGCAGCCCTTATATACATTGGATTGATTTTGATAACTTGCACTTACTAAAAGTGCACCTAAGCGCTGTGCAGCTGTATTATCTAGAAAAACTGAAGTATCGGACTGAGACTCAGATACTGATACTCAATATTAAATGACTAAATGACTTAAAATTATATTGCTATTAAATGTCGCTTTTGCCGCAACCTAGGTCAGTTGTTAGAAGCAGCTTTATGAAACAGCAGGAGAAAGCCTTCTGAGGCGACAATGTAGAAGATATTTGATATGAGACCATGAAGACATCAACACATGATTGAAACTAAGAGGTAAAAAAAAACATCACTGTTGACTCCCTCAGTGCTTCCATTTCCTTCCTGTCTACCTCAGCTTGGTGCCATGATCTCAGCAGACCCCGCGGTCCTGGAGGCATGTGGAGGCTTCATACCCAACTCCGGAGACCTGAAGACTCTCCTCCTGCACCAGCAGGCCAAGGGACTCCTCGGAGTTAAAGGTATACTGAAGGTTGTTTGTATGTACATGTTGTGAAACACAGAAAGAAAAGACGAATAGATAAAGTGAAAATGAGTTTGACAAAGGCTTCTCCACTTGTGCAGCAACCATCTCGTCCTCAGTGGGTGACTGTGTGTTCACTTCACTCGCCTTCCGGCCTAAACCAGCAGAGCCGCCGGCACCACCACCAGAATCACCAAAGCCATTAGAGGTCACCGCTAACCAAACAAGCCCAGCCTCCCTCAGTGACGCTGAAGACTTGGGAGTGATGTCAGACGACTCTGATGGCCCGGCAGCTACTGAACCGCAGGGCAGAGGGCAAATTAAACCAGCTGATGGCAGTGCTGAAAAGGAAAAGAGTGTCACAGCAACTCCTCAGAGGGAGAAACTGGCGCCGGAGAAGAGTAGCACACAGGAGCAGCCTGCCACAAATCTACGAAGAGGAGGGGATGATGCAGCGCCAGAAGCACCAAGTAAACCAGAACCACAGCAGCTTCCCTTAAAGTCTATTCCTTTCCGAGTCGTTCAAATGCCTGTCAAATCTGCTTCCAGCTTACAGAACGCTGGAGCAAAAGACGGCCAAAAGCCGCAGACTCAGAGAGTCACATTGCATCAGTGGGTGTCACAGATTGCCACTAACTCGCTCTCACTCCCAGCCCTGCCACCACTTCCTCCCGCCAGGTTGAGTGCGGGGGATTACTCGAAGCCAAGCATACGAAGAAAAAAGCAAATCCGGCCTCCTGCTGACAGATTCACTTGCCCCGTGTGCGACAAGACCTTCCCTTACCAGTCCAAGTTAATCGACCACGAGCGCATTCACACGGGAGAGAAGCCATTCGTGTGCTCGGCGTGCAACAAAAGCTTCCGAACACAGGCGTTCCTCAACAACCACCTGAAGACCCACAGCACCATGCGGCCTTACGCCTGCGGCCAGTGTGGGAAATGTTTCGTCAAACTTCAGAGCTTGACGAAGCACATGCTGGCCCACAGCGGCCAAAAGCCCTTCTACTGCAACATCTGCAACAAGGGCTTCACGCAGTCCACCTACTTCAAAAGACACATGGAGTGTCACACGAGTCAGATGACCTTCCCGTGCAAACACTGCAACAAAAGCTTCCCAACGGCCTTCAAGCTGTCGAACCACGAGCGCTGGCACACCAGAGATCGCCCTCACATGTGCGAGCGCTGCGGGAAGAGGTTCCTCGTTCCCAGCTTGTTGAAGAGACACATGGGGTACCACATCGGCGACCGCCAGTATCTCTGCTCGCAGTGCGGGAAGACCTTCGTGTATTTGTCCGACCTGAAGAGGCACCAGCAGGACCACGTGCCAAAAGCAAAGATCCCGTGCCCCGTTTGCCAGAAGAAGTTCTCCAGCAAGTACTGCCTGAGGGTTCACCTCCGGATCCACACCAGAGAGAGGCCCTACAGGTGCTCCATATGCGAGAAGACCTTCACCCAGGTCGGGAATCTGAAAGTGCACATCAGGTTACACACCAACGAGCGCCCATTCAGCTGCGACGTGTGCGGCAAGACCTACAAGCTGGCGTCCCATCTGAACGTCCACAAAAGGACTCACACGTGCAAGAAGCCCTGGACGTGCGACACGTGCGGAAAGGGGTTCTCCGTCCCCGGGCTTTTGAAGAAGCACGAGCAGCTGCATACGAGGGAGGCTAACCCTGACTTCTCCGGTAAACGGAGACACAGGGGGAAGCACAAGAAGCACTCCCTCAAGAGGAAGTATGATGAGGAAGACGAGGGTAGTGGCGACGAGTATTAATCAAGGAAACATTTTGTATAAAATAAGGATGCTCCGATTAGGGCCGATTACTGATACTAAAACTAGCTAATTCAGATAGCTACTGCATATGTAACTCTTTGAACCATGTAACTTTCTAGATTTGTTAGCTTGTGGTGGAGATCAGGTCATCACGATGGTTTTGGTTGTGAAATCACATTTGGAATAATGTTCGGATATTTTTTTTCTGATCATGGAATTTAAATTTGAGTTAAAACGTGACTTGATGATTGGTGACCGGCTCCAGTCTTGGCTCCAGCTAGGACATCTTAACTAATAAAGCCTGTTGTTTTACTGTACATCAGTGCTGTTTTTCTATATAGTCAGGTGATGTGACAAAATTACACTGTGAAATCTGACAAGTTGATCTTACTTTTAAAAGTCGAGGAAACTGATTCCCTTGAAAAATGTAAGTGAATATAATCTTAATCTTAATTTATGTTTACTTTATATCAAATTGTTTAGTTTACTTGAAATTTAGTTAGATTTACTTAACTCTGTGAAGTTGTTGCAACTTAAGAATTACATATTTAATTGAATCAATTTAAGTTTTAAAAGCTTCAGTAAAACAAGTTTACCAAGCTATATATCTCTGTTCTGCTAGTTGCAAACTAGTCAGTCATATTTGCATTTTCATAAACGTGTTAAGAAACTTGCAGAACTGCAGAACTTGCAGATCTCATTGGCACAATCCTCTTTGTTATGATCACATTAAGTCAGACTAACTTGGTTTACTGAAGTTGCTAACGCTTATAAAAGAATAAGGTAATTTCACTTGTTATTTTTAAGTTGCAACAACTTCACAGAATTAAGTAAATACAACAAAATTTTAAGTAAACTTAAGACGTAGATATCAAATAAACAAAAATCACATATTATATATGTGTATATATTATATTTACTTTCCTTTTTCAAGGCAATTTGTTTTCAACCTCATTTCAAGGAAAAATCAACTTAGATTTTACAATGTTTGTAATAAAGTTACCCTAAACTTTAACATTTGAGACATATAAGGTAGCAATTTTTGATCTTTTGATGATCAGTTTTGGAGTTGTTAATAATTTCGTTACAAAAAAAACTACTATAGGTTAAAAGAAATGTTATTTTCCAAACAATCTACCTGAATGTAGTCAACATTTTAAAAAATGAGCATCATGTAAACAATACAATCGAAGTATTTCAGTGCATGCAACTGTAGATAATTTGTCTGCTATGTAACAAAATGTTGTAGTGTCTCTAGAAAATATTTTATCTTTGTTACCTTATCCTTGTGGAAACTATAGACATTCAAAACGACTTTTACCACCTGCTTTTTTATGTAACCCTTAACTGTAAACATTACGAAAACACGGCTTTTGTTATGAATGAAAATTTGATTTGTGTTTATTAGGATTTTTTCCAGCAGTAGATGCAGTGTTATTGCTCTAACTGTGTTGAACTAACATATAAAAACATGGGATTGTTAATTTAGCTTGGGCACAATACATTATGCAATTGTGTGATGAGGTTGTGCTGTGAATCTTTTATTTCCCATTACTTACATTGTGAACAGTTATGTATACAAGCCATGAAGCTGTTCTTTATTTTTTTGTTTTTGATGTTTTGCAGAAAAATAAATACACATAGCAAAAGACCTTTGTCTTTACTGCTTTTTTGTCAGGGTCTGTTCATAATTTATGAGGGGGGAGGGTGTGATTTAAGCACTGGGGACTTTTTTATTTGGCTTCGATTCAACTGATTTTACAACTTCATCTTCAGTTGACTCTATTTTCTATTTATTTTAAATAGTCAGAATCTCCAACATTCACATCATTTAGCAAGAAACTAAAAGGAGAAACTAGTCAGATTGTTTAGTTTGAAGTATCCTTGAAGACATCAGAAATGATGTCAGCTTCAGTCTTCATTTGATTTTCTACATTCCTTATTTAATCTTTTGCAAAAAATAAACTGTTTGCACTTTCTAGATATTGTAAAAAACTAAACAAACAAAAATTGAAGCTGCAGACAGCGATGAAAGGGCCTTTGCAACCAATGAACATGAAGACCTTTAAAGTATGGAAAAAATGAAGATAAATGTGTGTACAGTTTTTTACTCCTGTTATGTTAGCTCATCTTATTTGCATTCCTCTAACACATAATGTTACATTTGGTGGGAATATTACAAAAATATATATGGCTATTTGTAGAAGAGGGAGGCTTTTATTTATTCCCCGACTCTATCTTGGAGACTCTAAAAGTTTATTAGCTTCAGGGAGGGTCAAAGTAAGGGGGAAAAAGTCCCAACCGAGCCACTTCTCTGCTCTGATAAATAGAGAACAGTCCCTCAAGATGATGCTTCATTGCAGTGTTGACAAACTGCTGTTAATGAGTGCTGAAATGGGACTTAAATTGGAGTTACTGTTTAATCAGTTAAGCTGTTCATAGGTGACATATAACTGATACATGTACTTTTTTTTTTAATGAAAGAAGACGCTCTTATCGGAAACGATGACATTACGTGGTGAAAACACCCGCTCGATCTATTCTTAGCTAGACGATTCAGCACATAATAGCCCATTTCCACTGGCCCGGCACGGCACGCCATCGCCCCTCTGTGCGAGTTAAACCGCTATCACACTTTCAACCGCCGTCTCCGCCCTCAGCCGAGGGAACTGCCTTTCATAGTACTCTCCCTCTAATTGGCTAGTACTTGTTGGCTTCATTCGTTTGATTGGTTAATTTAGGTTAAGAGGTTTGAGATTGGCTGGGGTCGCGTTGCGTTGAGCCAATCAGAGGCAGAGTAAGGCAGAATGGGGCGGGTCATGCCTAGGAACTTCTCATTTGCAAGGTGAAGGAGCGCCATTTTGGAAAAAAAAAAGTATAAACATTCTTCAGCAAGCACCTCTTGTTAGCTGTTCTTACTTGTAGAAAAAAAGGCAAAGGACATGGAGCCTCTGTTGAGGTGGACTGATGAAGAGACCCAGGCGCTTCTCTCAGTGTGGTCGGAGGAAAAAATACAGCGCAGCCTGGAAGAGTCCTTAAGAAATGAGAAAGTGTATAGGGAAGTGTCAGGTAGGCTGGCAGCCATGGGGATGAGTCGCTCTGCGAAGCAGTGCAGGGAGAAGATGAAGAAGCTTAAAGTCGAGTTCAAGAGAGCAGAACAACACAGTGAGGTATTTGGGTCCGACATAAAGACCTTCAAGTGGTTTGACCTAATGGAAAGTACCATGAATGAAAGGCCAGCTTCAAGAGACAACCCAAAACAGAAAATACAGGTGATACCTGAAAACAGCAATTCGGACGTGGAAACAGGTAAGCTGTCTTTGTTGTGTTGTTTACCTTATTTCATGGTCTTTAGTCAAACAAAATGTGACATGGGGTCAGTGTTTGAGCGTGTTTTTTTCTGAAAAAAATATGTAAGGGTAAACATATTACAGTCAAACAGCAGCAGTTTGCGCTCACCTGTAACTTTGGTCTACTGTTAAGTAAATAAAAACAGTATAAAACACACTCTGACACCGTACATACTTTATCAGCAACCATGCTATATTAATATTTTACACTGGTAACTTGTTTTTGTCACTTACAGGTTTGCACATATTTTGTACCTTACTGTTACATTTTTTGTTATATTCTGCACCTCACGTTTAGCTAGTTTTGATATTTTGTACCCTACCAGGGTTGGAAATAAACTTTTTTTCCACTTGTCAATGTGGCTGGAGGACTCTAATATTTATTACCTGCTCATTAGATGAGCATTGTTTTTTTTTTTTGCTGGTTAGTGAAGAAAATTTGTCAGCCACTTGCGTATTTTTCAAGCATTTGGCTTATGACTGGTGCCAATTCTCCAACCCTGTAACTTACTTTTATCCAGTTTTATACTTAGTTAATTGCATAAGGTATTTTATATTTGTTATACATTGAATTCTTATGCTATGTTTTTGTACTCATTTACTGTATGTTGCAGGCTTTGTATCTGCACTCTACCTCTGTATTGCAACTGCTGCACAGCAGTATCTCTCGGGATAAATAAAGATCTATCTTATGTTACTAAATACAATGCAAAATACAGTAAATACGCAATTCAAAATTAGGCAAAATGCACAAAAAGCTATGTTTTATTTATCAGTCTAATAATAACACCTCACTTGTCAAGGTGTCTTGTGCAGATAAAAAATAAAAAGAGACTTTGTTAGATAAAAAGGAAATCAGTTCATATGTTACAACTTGTTTCTTAGACCGTGCAGGTTAGTAATCTATATATTTATCCACATCGATTCTAAATATTTGAAACTTTCAATCCTTATTTTCTGCAGCATCAATAGCAGCTGCGCTTTCTTATTCTCTCATTTATAAGTCGCGTCACTGCAAAACAAATCTACACCACTAGTTTGTTTGCTAATCCTGACTTGATTGAAATAAAGCTGTTTTTTTACAGCATATTTAAATTACATGTGATTCATCCAATAAGAGTATTTATGTTTATTTGGAAGTATTGATTTGGACTAAACAAGATGAGACAGAAGCTTGTTGAAGTGTTAAGCACTGCATAGCATAAGTGTTTTTTTAGAAAACAGTCTTATTGTGAATTCACGTCATAAATCCCTCTGTTTTTTGTCATGTCTTGATGAATTATGATCTTTTCCTCTCATAGATTCGTTCTTGTGCCATTGGACAAATAAAGAGGTCCAAACGTTGTTAACACTTTGGGCAGAACCTGCTGTTCAAGAAGAGCTTCTCCTCAACATGAGGAATAAGGAAGTTTACGCCGGCCTCAGTGCTAAACTGGCATCGCTTGGATTCATCAAGGGGCCTGAGAGGTGCCGGGAGAAAATCAAAAAACTGAAGCAGGAGTACAAGAGAATGCAAACCGGTCAACACAAACTTGGAGGCAACAGCTCTTGTAAAAGTGTGTGGTTTGCCATCATCGATGATGTCCTCCATCCCACAAGACGCTCACGAACCACAGAGGCCTCGTCCACAGAGCACTCACAGTCCGTCCTGGATGTGGACGCTGACAGTAAGTAGAAATTAAAACTAGAAAACAGTCAAATGCTGATTAGCACTTGCCATCTGAAGATTGTTTTTCCATTTTGCTTGCATTTTTTTAATCTATATTAATGCAGTTTCAAACAAGTTACAGCAGGTGTTGCCAGAGAGCACCTCAGGTACTCCTGTGGGAAGTGATGAATTGGGCAAAACAGTACAGAAACAGCTTCTATTTATGGGCTTTTTGACCAACGTCAGCTCTCATCTCATGTTACTGGCCCATTAGAAACAGCAAAGAAAAATATTATCTGACTGTGATTATATGGTGTTTATGCCCCACCCTTGGGCAGCCTCATGGGGCAAACAACACACCAGCACTGACCCTAAAAAACACAGAAAACACCTTTAAAGCAATCAGCATCTGAGGTCTCCCTCTTCTGCTGCTGTCAAAGATCTGCTGAAGACGGAAAAGAGACAAGACCGCCGAACATATACAGCCGTAACAGTATATTGCATGTTGTTATATTAAACTTCACCAGATCAGAGAAGCCTTAACTGTCATGGTGACTGGAGCTGTGATTTTGGATGGTTACATATTAAATTTGTTATTACATGAATGATGGAGACGTACAAGTAAGCTCTCTGGTGAATTGTAATGCATCAATTTATGGTGGTAAAGTCTCTAATTTTGTCAGGATGATACGATAGACTTTATTGTCCCCCCAGGGGAAACTCGTCTTGGAGTCAGTGCTGCACAGATAATTTCTCACACTTACAACATGAAACATTTTTGCACCATGACATTAACCCCACCCAAATCCACGCCTCACCTTTGCACAGTCATTAAATGAAGAAAGAGTCATGCACTGATATCATTAATCATTTCAAATCATTTGTTTACTCTATATATTTTCACTTGACCTTCCTTTCATTGTATTTTGCTGTTTGTACGCTCACAGATGAAACCCGGTGGCTCCCTGATGAACTCCAAGTGCTGGTGACCCTCTGGGCACAACCAAACATTCAGACACAGCTTCTCACCGCCACCACAAACAGCCAAGTCTTTATATGCCTCAGCAGTGAACTCGCATTGGTCGGGTTTAACAAGACGCCACATCAGTGCAGTGTTAAAGTGGATGAACTCAAAGAGGAATACAGGAAAATCAAGAAAGTGGAACCATACGGGGATGGCAGAAACGACTGGTTTGCTATCTTGGATAGTGTGCTTGGTGGAGAGACTTCTACGGAGGTGGATTCTTCTGCTGCACTGACAAAACCTAAATCACCAGAAGACCAGCAAGTGACTGGTACGTACCAAATGACAAAAAGGTTCATCTGCATCTTTGAAAGCCATCACTGTATTTAACTGTGTTGCAAATCTTTCGACAGACGCGTCACCGGCTGTTTGGACATCAGATGAAATCAGACTGTTGCTAACCCTTTGGGCAAAGGACTGCATCCAAAAGCAGCTTCGATCAGCTCACAGAAACGAAAGAGTGTTCGCTCAGCTGAGCTCTGAGCTCGCCAACCAGGGCTTCGAGAAGACCTCCAGGCAATGCAGGACAAAAATAAAAGTGCTGAAACAACAGTACAGAGCCATTAAGGAACAGAAAGACTCCAAAAAGCAGAAAAGCTGGTGGTTTGCCATTCTGGATAAAGTCCTTAATCATAAACCAGAGGATGAAGACGCGGACTCAGCCCCCGCATTTCTGCAGACATCACAGCAGGACCAGTCTGAAAGTGAGGAGGATTTAGGTAAAACAAGTAGTTGTTTTTATACTTAAACGTGCCTTATAACTTACAGGGTGTGACATTAACTACCACAGTAAACTCGAGACAGTCAACTCCAAGCAGCATAACAGGATTTCATAATCTTTTAATGATTTATGCAGCCAAGGTGACACACTTTGCAACAGCTTTTTCTGAATGAAAATTTTGGTGCAGTGTGTGGTCTTTTTTGGTTTTAATTTTCAATAAAATGGGGCCATTGTGCAGAGAATCAGGCAAAAAGTTCTACAGAGATCTTTTACCCAAAATTTGTCCTGTTAAGAAGCATGTTTGCACCCACTCAGGTTAGATTCTTTGTCATTGATGGTGAAGTTGGGGTCAGGGTTCCCCCTGACCCTAAAAAGTCTTGAACCCATCAATCCAAAAATTAGGCCTTAATTGCCATTAAAATGTCTTAAATCAATCTTTCAAAGGTCTTAAAAATGCTTAGACATTAGAAATGGGATTTTTATGAATCTTTTTTTTTTCTGACAATGTATTGAAAAAGCTTAAAATAAAAGGTAACTTAAAAATAATAACAATAATTTACTGAATGCCTCTTGTATTAACATCGCCGCAAAGTCATGTTTTATTTAACAATAAAGTTTGAAAAATTAAATTCCCCTTAACATTAACTAATTTATGTCAGTAAAAGTGGTCTTAACTTTTTTCCAAGTGGCATTAAAAAAGTCTTAAAAAGTCTTGAATCCCCTTTGCATTAAACTGTAGGAACCCTGGACGGGGTAAAACATTTGAAAATTATGTTCTGAATTTGGTTATTTCACGCAGGAGAGATAAATAATTATTCCTTTGATTTGGCCCTATTTATGGAAGTATTGTGGAAATTAGATAAAATTGCAAAGGGCAAAAACACAGACTGTTTCTATTTTTGCACCTGCAAAGTTGCAGGGGGCATCTAAACTGGGTGTGGAACCTGTCATATATATCAAATTACATGTATAGTATATGTATATGTACATAGATTTTATATGCTTTTTTAAAAATTTCTTATTTGATCTAATTTGTAATATTTTTGTAATATTTTATCCTTTTTAGCACTTAATCACTTTTTGCATTTTTCTCTGCCTCTTGAGCTGCTGTAAGGTATGAATTTCCCAGATATGGGATTAACATAGGTTTTTTTGTCATTTTGAATTTCCTGTTTCCAGGTTGCCGCTTGTCCGTCTCCTCGTTGTGTCTCCTGGTTCCAACCCTGCGTCTGATGTGTGCCTTTGCCTGGCGGGTGGTCCAGTGTTGTGAGGTGCGACACTACGGAAAGGTGGAGGAGCTGGTGAGGTTGGGGACAGAACTGGCTCCAGAGTTGCTGACGCCCACAGAGAAAGTGCAACTCCTGCTCAGACTAAGGGCAAGGGTAAGATTTATCTCAAGTGTATTTGATTTACATTCAAAACTAATAAAGAAACCTCTTGATGACTATTAAGAATATTACAATGTAACATTTTGAAATAGGGACACACATCATCTATATTTTTCAGCCAGTACCAAAAACAGATAATTACCTGCTTTTCATGGCTGATACCAATAAGATTTATAAAAAATCAATACAAAATTAGACATTTTTGTGTTTAAAAAAAAAAAAGGTTACAACCTGTAGTTTATGCACACTTTAGGGTAAGAAAGGCTACGATGTAGTGGGAAGATAAAATGATTTATTATTCCATTGCCCTGACCTTTATGGCCAACGCAACCAAAAACAAACTCTCTTTAAATGTTTATTTATTTTTTTCTAGTAAAGTATATCAAAAAACTTCCAAACATGCTTTTTTTTAAGAGCATTTTCCTAAGAATTGTAATAAAATGATTTGACGCAATCTGTCAAAACAGACATGTTTTGTCGGGCGGTCGGAGATCAGACCCTCGCGAGCAGTTGTGTTGTCTTCTTCTAAAACTGTGAAAGATGTCCACACCGGCGACATGTGTGATTTCTAGTCAGCATGCTGTGCTTGTTCTTTTTCGTCTGTGTGTTTATTGGCGGCTTGAAAATTGACTCAAAGTTGTACCACCACTTGCTGTCTCGGTGTGTAGATGCTGCTCTTGTTAAGTCAATAAAAGCAGCCTGGCTTGGGGTTACTTTAACATTTTATCTATTTTACTTTCTTTTTGTTTCTATTGTTGTTTTTGGTTGATTTATATTATTTTATACTGACACTATGCGTCCTGCTTCTTGCATTATTTGTCCTCTGGTTTAAATTTTATCCTAACTTCCCCCTAGTTTCTTCTTGCTTGTGTTCAATAGGACTGTTGGCTGTTTGCAGTTTTTATCACCGTCTATGTATCCAGTTTCTGCTTTGCTTTGTTTATCAAGCACTTTGTAAACTCTACTGTTATATTTTGGCTATTATTTCATTATCAGAATAAAACATAATAATATAAATCTCCCATTATCGACCAACAATTCATCGGCCCGATATAGTATATTGCGCACCGTATTTTGTAACCTTACTTGAGGTTACACGTATTATTAACTTACGGTACCACCATAAACTGGAGATTGAAACAAAAGTAACATTATCAAAACAAAGTTACTGAGCACTTGTGGTATAAAGATAAATAAATGTTTGTTACTGCGTGTGTTTCAGATGGTGCTGGAACTGTGTCGCAGTGAGAGCACAGCCCACCTGCTGAGCATCCAGCCTCACCTGGAGGTTATTCAAAACCTCACAGTGGGCTCCACCTGTGATCAGCAGGTAGGTCTGCAGCTGCGGTGAAAAACTGACCTGAAACCATCAGATGTGCAGTATAAGCATCGCTGTCATGTGGCAGAACATCAGCTGATCCTCTGTTCATATTAAAAAAAAAATTCAACAGGGCTTTAAATGGTAATATGCCATAAAAAAGACATCAACTTGTCTTTAATTTAAGTGAATTAATGACTTCATTTCAAACCAAAAATTAAAAACATATAATAAACAAGCAAAACAAAAGTGAATTGTCTGAAAAGGAGTTGGAAGAAGTAAAACTCATATATCCCTACCTCTTTCTCACTTTTTTCTTATAACTCATTCATTATTTCAACAAATCCCAACATGTATTTACTACTAATATACAAACAACCATCCTCAGTTTACTTACCACACAGTTAAATAAATAAATAACTATCCCAGGTTTATTGACAATCCAAATACCCCCCAGTGTTGCAAAATAAATACAAACACCCATAGTTTTTAAAATTGATTTATGTTCGTGTTTTGTTTCAACCCATCGCCAGACCCATTCCACAAGTCAACCCCGTACACTAATAATTTTGGAAAACATATTTTACAAAGAGGGGCACACATAAGATAAGATCTTTATTGTCAATTTAAAAAAAAAAAAAACAAGGTCAGTTTGGTGACTCTCCATTAGCAGCAGCAGCATAAACAAAACACAAAATAATATAAATAAATTCAGACTAAAATGCTAAAAACACTGTATAAAGTGGGCAGAGTGTGTGGCTCAGGCTGTGTGTGGGAGACACTCGGCCGCTCCGCTGTTGTCGCATGGCAGGACAAATTCCTCTGTTGTCCCTGCAGGAGACAGGAGGAAAAGGTTACTGAACTTTGCAATCTCAAAGGTTGAATCTTCAAAGTCCAAATTAAGTAGCATTCCTCTTTTAACCCTTTAAGTCCTTTGAAAGGTTATTGAAGACATCATCCATGGGTCTCCACCTCACTTGACCCGAGGCAATCATCTCCTCCCCTCTAATGCTCAGGATGGACCCCATGTTGTTTAGAGTCCCTTTGAATATCAGCCCCGGCAGCTTTCTTTTTGATGTTTATTTGATGTTTCATTGCATGTGCTCTTCAGTGAAGATACAGAGAAAGATAGTATGATTGTTTTAGAGCTGCGCCGTTTTCATTAGATTTCACATATTTTTCTGTGTTAGTGAATGTTCAAATCAGGGTGAATTATTTAGCTCTTAAATTTTAATATACCCGTTCTATAAATTCAATGTATCTATTTTTGTCAACATTAGTCAATTTCTCCTGCATCTGAGTTAACACACAACAACTTTTCTTCCGCTAAACCTAATATTCTATACTTAGGTGTTCGGAAATGCGTATTCTACATTAACCCTGCTCACTTTATACTTACTTGTCCCTTTTACTTAAATAAAGAAATCTCTATATTGCTAAACTGAAATGTGGAAAAAGTAATGGCTAGATTTATTCCAGCTATCTAAGCTTAAGGAAACTGGTCTTACCTAAAACATTATTTTGTAGTAGACTAAAAGTTTAGTTCTTACTTTTATGTTTATCTGCTTTAATTATTTGAATATGAAAGAGAGGATTTTTCTCAAAATTGAACTCAATTTTGTAAAAATTAGTTTTTAAAGGGTATTAAAATGCTTTAGATTTAATTTTCTGACACTTGTAGACTCCCTGGTAAAAAAAAATAGTCTTGATTTTAATTCAGCTGCTCTTCGAGTGGCTCTGTACCTCATGCATTTATAGTTACAGTGGTTAGGTAGCCTCTACAGCCAGTTCTTACTGCTTCTGTTATTCCAGACACGAAACATCTCCTCTTCTTCTCTTTAAGTCATGATATTTTATGTATTTAGTGTGCCAATCACTTATTGACAAAGGACTTAGAGCATTTTTCATTTTGTTTTCTGCTTCTTAAGTAAACTCATATGAAAGTATATATGATGAAAAGTAATATTTTTAGATTTTTACTTATAAATAAATAAATGTTCTTTTTCGCTTAAACTTGACGATTGCTCAAAAGGGATCTTGAATCGTTTTCTGAATGTATACATGTTTCATTTGAGTCTTGTTTGTTTGTTTGCTCTTTACTCTTTACAGGAATTGGAGGAGTTGGAAAATTCAAAGTCAAACTTTGTGGAGGTTGTTCATGTCCTGCTCGAAGACACGGAGGAGAGAGAGTTGTTTTTCAAAGTAAGACATTCTTAAAACTGTTACCATAACTTAACTTGTATCTGATAACTGACCGATTAATTGAGGGTGACGTGTAATTTATTGATGTATTGATACTTTTGTAAGTCAATATTAAGATGGAGATAAAGACGTCAGGTTGCTCCTGTCTTAACTGGAAAATTTTTCTGACATAATCCACACGAGAAGACCACATGCATACTATCAGCCGCCCGTCCAGAATGCAGTTATTTTTTATCGGGTAAGCAGTATTTTCAAAGGTCTCAGTTTTAGGGGCTCCAAATTTAGCTCAGATTTAGTGGACACCAGAAATAAATATAGCATTAGTTGTGCATTTTAAAAGCAAAACGTTTTAGTGTGAATGTAGCCTAAAATTTGCTGTGCTCTCGCATGTGTTTGTGTGTGTCTGTAATCTATTTCACCCTTTTTTTCCAGGAGGTGTTTCCCATCCACTATGGCAAGCAGTACGAGGCCACATTGCACACATTAGTATGGAAATTCATCTCTAGACTGGATAATCTTTTGCCTGTACCAGATATTAAACAGGTACTGTACATTTTAAATGACTAACAAGTTGCCTTGGTTTAGGTTTGGATTCTCTAGTGTAACACTTTGTTATATATGAGATGATTAAAAAAATATGTGTGTTTTTTCTAAGAACATTTTGGGATTCATCATTTCATCTGAGAATTTGCTGAATACATATATGTAAGATTTGATTATACAACAGGCTTTGGTCAAAGTAACTGTTATGAGGGAAGAGTGATGAAGGGGATGGTTGATAATGTTGTATAAACTGTGCTGAGTTCCCATCGTGTTTCTAATGTGTTTTGCACACACTTTACAGACCGCAGAGTGGCTCAGCACTGCCCCCTCTGTCATGGAAGAATGTGGACGGCTCGTTTTGGAGCCAGAGCAGCTGAAGGTGCTACTGCACTTCCACCAGCAACAGTCAGCAGGCACAGACACACGTAAGTCACCCCGAACAGTTTACTTATTTATTTTGGTAAAACAACAGAATAAACCGAGCTGCTCTGAACCATCCAGTGACTCAAAATGTGAACATTTCTAGGATTTTTCATCAACTTTACATATGATGGCTGAGTTTGCATTTTCGCTACTAAAATTTGTGGTTAAAAGTGTTAAAGTAACAGGAATACAGCAAAACAGGATGGCCACGAGTCATGTTTTCTATCTTCAATAAAAAAAAAAAACAAAACCAACAAATCCTATTTAATACATTTTAAGGACTAATGGGCAAATGACTAGTGAAAAAGAAATATGGGCTCTTTCTATTTAAAAAAAACAAAACAAAAACATCAATGTATCTCATAAATCTAATAGCACGCATCTGCTTACAAGTTTGAGATGTCACAGCGATAAAATGTTGACATCAGACTCGAGCGCGGTAAATATGACCAAATTTTAAGGCACCGGTTGCTGAAAAATGTAAGTCAAGAAAATGGTCTGAAAAGCACCGGACTCTACAGTGGACAACAGCATGCTTTGCTGGCACCCAAAAAAGGTAAGTCCTTTGACTTTCATACTGCTGGTTTGGCTGTTTTTGCTATAGCTGTATTCTTTAGCTATAGCACAGTATCCTAACTAATATGAATATAAGTATGTGTTCACTTTATGAGTATTAGGCTTAATTATAAATACATTCATTACTAATGTATGCTGATACCCTGTTAAATAAAAAGACCCATATTAGGTGAGTTGTGCTAAATATACACCTCTGTTATATTTGTTTGCTATTAACTCAGATTTTAATGGTTTTTCTATCTCCTCTCACCTTACAGGACACTCTCAAACTCAGAATATGTTTTTACCGAGACTGTCTCTTCCTCACAATCCAATCTCGAAGCAGCTCGCTTCAGAGCAACAGGAATTGTCTACAGGTGACGCAGATGAAGAACGGTTTGATTATAGCGAGGATGAAGAGGCCGAGGAAAAACAAACTTGGGAAAAATCAGCTTTGCAGGACTGTATCAAAGACGACGAAGACCTGAAGTTGAACGAAAAACGAAACAATGACCTGACAGCGGCAAACTGCTCAGGTATGGTAGCATTCATGAGAAATAACTGTTTCCTCACTGAGTTTTCACATTAATATGACTTTGTTTATTTGGTTGAATAACTGTAGGAGGGTTGTCAGTTTTGGTATATTTTGCTTTCAATATAGTGACAACCATTAGTTTGAAAAGAAACAAAAAAAAAGCCAAATGAAGTGAAATACAAGAGGTTTTTCATTCATCCATTCATCCAGCACTCCGCCAACTAAGTGTGAGCTAACCGTTTAGAAGTGGTGAAATTTTATTCATTTAATTACTTAAACCTTTGAACCCTGAGTGAGTGGACTTGATTTCATAAAATAAAAGGAAATGAGCAACTTGGCAAGAAAAATCCTGGAAATGGCAGGAAATAAGCAGGTTTAGAAGATTTTTTTATAAAAGCTAAAGATTTATTAGACACCTATTTTTAAACATTTTCAGAGATATATATTTAAAATTATTTTCATAGATTTTTTTCAGCAGCTCAGTTAATTTCCTTGTATTTTTTTTTATTTTTATTGTTACGTTCCTGTTTTTTATCTGTTTTTTTTATCTTTGTTTTGTTGGGTTTTTCTTAGCTTTTTTTCAGGTAATTTTCTTGCACTTTTTACTATTTTATGCTAATTTCTTTCTAAGTTGCTCAGTACCTTCTTCCCATGATATTGAAAGAAATCAAGCCAATTTTCCAACGTTTCAGTGGGTTAACTGAGGAGTTGCAAAATTAACCTGTAGACCAACATTCTCAAACGATCAAAAATATTCTCGAACGTTAACTGATTAATGGTTAACCATTGTCATTTTTGAATTGTAGTATTAATCGATTGAAAGAAATTGAGGGACACAGTACTTGGAAAAATCTATAATATTTACAAAAACATTCCAAATATTTTTCTTTGTTAAAAAATGTTTTGTTTATGTAGCAGTTAACTAAATCTCCTCATCATCTCGTTTTTTCCAGATTTAAACACTCGTACGCCTTTAAAACTGCAGACCTGCTCTTTGTGTCCTTACTCCGACAGCCAAGCGTCAGCTCTTCTGCTGCACATCAGACAGGCACATCGAATTCAGGAGCCAAACCGACTTCAGTCTGAAGAACCCAGGACACCAAACATCCTTCAGAAAGTCAACACTGAAACACGGACTCCCGATATGAGGAGCTTAACAAACACTTGTGAGTATTGTGCGAAGATCTTTAAGGATATATCAACCCTGAACAAACACAGAAAAACACACACGCTGCCATTCCAATGCGACAAGTGTGGGAAAAAGTACTCCTCCAAGGCGACCCTGGATATACACCGTCGTATTCACACGGGCGAGACACCACATTTGTGTTCACACTGTGGTCGCGGATTCAGATCTTCATATACCCTCCGTTGTCACGTTCGCATACACACAGGAGACCGGCGCTATAAATGTCCCATTTGTGGGAAGACTTCAATCCAGCACCTGGTGAGACACATGCGAATGCACAGAGGGGAAAAGAACTATCTGTGTACAGAATGCGGGAAGGCGTTTCTCTCGTCCGGGGAGTTAAAGCTTCACATGAGGCATCACACGGGCGAGCGTCCGTACACGTGCATACACTGTGGGAAAGGTTTCATAGCAAAGTGCCATTTGACGGTTCACATGCGCAAACATACTGGAGAGACTCCTTACAGGTGTTTACTGTGCCCGAAATCCTTTCAGACGTTGAGGGCTCAGAAAAAGCACATGACGATCCACTCGAACAAGAAGTCTTTCCAGTGTTTGAAGTGTGGTAAAATATTCAGGCAAGAAGACACTTTTAAAATGCACGCTGAAACACACAATTGAAAGAAGTAGCTGGTGTTTAATGTAAGAAGCTTAAAATAATCATATGTCGTGATTTAAACACAGCAACTTGCAGGTTGATGCAGCACTCTGCTTTAAAAGATTACCATCTGATCTGCAAGCATGTATTGACCCAGATTTATTATCGTTTTGTCTTTTTCATTATTGCATTATTCATTATTCATTATTTTTCATTTCAGTATTTGTCAATACGAACACACTTTGTGAAGGCAACTGACTTACAGTTATGAAGACATCTCAGACTCATTAAACATATTCACCCATTCCTACTCATGCTTGTGTTCACAAATTTTACCAAACTTCACAAACACGTTTTTTGCCATAACTCAAGAATTCATGTACTAATTATTACAAAATTTCACACAAATGTTTAATAGGATATAATTATTTTATTAATTTCATTAATTTTAATTTCATTTTAAGTTTACTATAACAAAAAAACTTTTCTTGCCATTATTCAACATCATATCTCGGGAACAAAAAGGGAGACATTTGGTCAGATACTTTTGGGTGTGCAGCTTGAAACTGTAATTGTAAAGATCTTCTGTTTTGCCGGGAGGAAGATGTGTGTGGGAAGCGTCAGTGTTTTAGAATTTATAGCTTCTTTGCAGTTTCACCAGTATTTGAAGCATTGTCAGCTGTCTTGGATTCATATGAGTCTTGAGAGCAAGGATGTAAACAGTAACTTGACTGGTTTGGCAGAGGCATAGAACTGCGAGGCCGTACTTCTCATGTAATCTGTGGGTTATGATAAAGTATAATAGGTGAGTTATATGTGTTTGGTTGGTTGGCTGGTTGGTTGACAGAAGTGTGTATAGTACCCGCTGTGGTGGTTGTGGTTTAAAATGGTCCGCACCAATCAAACTGTAAGGATTGTAGCTGAGAGCATAAATGTGTCTGTTCAACCTTCCGTCTCCTTTTCATCCGCATCGGTTTGGACCGGTGCCATGTAATGTGTGTTCGTGTCAGTTTCAGAATCATTTATTCTTTTCAGCAACCCCTTCTCAGACAGCCACACAGCAAGGCGTGAAACTAGTAAAATAGTCCCGCTGGTGATGAGCATGATGGCAGTACGAAAAGGAAACAAGCGGTATAGGTGACCGTCCTCCTGTATCTGGTCCCACGGCAGGGGCAGCACATCAGGAAGGCCTAGTAAGGGTTCCCCAACCAGAACTCTCAGCAGTATTGCCAACACAAAGCCAGAGCAGGCCCCATAGTGGTTCACCCACTGAGACAAGTAGAAGATGCATATCACCTGGGGAGTCATCATTGAATACAAGACATCTGCGCTGAGGATCCACAACAAGTAAATGGAAGTTGATATCATGGCCAGGCCTGCTCCCATCATTCCACACAGGAGCACTGACACTTTAACCACCACAAGTATCAATGTTTCTGATGCCTGAAATCAAGGAAATATTCAATTTAATTTTATTGAACAAAAAACGGGATCACACTATTGATTTTTGAGGTTATACTACTCTAAATTGTGAGTGACTTAACTCTAACAAGACAAGGTCAAAACCTAGTATATGGCTGGACTGTGTATGACAAGCCCATAGTCTGTATGTGAAGATGCATGACATGCCCCCAGTTACCCCCACTATGCTGAGGTGAGATTAAAATATCCAAGATACAGGTGTTGCCATATTGCAAGGGTTATGTTATTTAGAGCTGTGCATTAGTGATATCCGTGGTGGGCGAGTTCTAGACAAAACAACTGTATGACCAATCGCGAACAGCTCCATTGAATGCGAGCGCATGGATTGGCTGTCACAGCTGTCAATCATGGCGGAAAAGCCCCCTTTTATATAATTAAATAACTCAATAAAACCAAACTTAAAAACAAACACACACATGTGATGAGAACTACCCTCAGACACAGAAACCGTCTTTGGGAAAAATATATTTGGTGTTCACTTTGAGTTTTTAGTTTGGCCTGTGTCCATTCAGTAACATAGAGGGGCGGGCTTTATGACCTATACTGCAGACAGACATCGGGGGGGGATGGAGATTGAATAGTTAAACTTTGGGGGAGCTGTCTTGTTGTCATCTTTATATACAGTCTATGGACAAGCCAGAGGGGTTTTAATTTGAAATGAGGACCTTTTATTTGAAACAGGAAGTGGCTGGCGTAAACCCATTAAGAGACTTTGCTTTGCCTTGAATTTAGCCAGCCCTGCTGTTGAAGTCCAGCTCTAACATTTACATTTCCTAATCCTAAAATCGAGAACAGAACAATTTTTGAGATTTAGCCACCAAATGTGTGCAAAACAAATGGCATTCCCATCAGCCTCAGCTGCACGTTGTGTTTTGTGCTAATTAGCAAACATTGGCTAACATTCTAAACTAAAAATGTAACATGGCACACACTGATTATCAACATGTTAGCATCCAGTCCAACATGAACATTGCTGTGCCTAAATATACTCTCACAGAGCTGCTAACTCATGACCATGCTGATGATTGAATTCTTGAAATGATTATTAGAATAGCTGCATATTTGTTTCTAGGAATAATGTATTAAAATGCAATCTAGCCCCCCTACCACCACCACAAAAAAAAAAAGATATATGAGCAGTTGTCATGTGTGATGTTACCCTTTTATAGATGATGTTCTTGAAGATATTTCGGCTCAGTTGGGAGGCAGCAGCGAGAAGTGTAGAGTCAGCTGATGACATCACAGCAGCAGCAAGAGCTCCTATACCAACCAGTGAGATGTAGAAAGGGCAAAGATGCTGAAGGGCAATTGGCAAGATCAAACCAGCTTTGCCCTGTTCATATGGGCTCGGCGAACCGTAGGTGGTCTGGTTCCAGTCTGACAGACATCAAGCACAAGTCATTAAAACAAACCTCTGACCTGCAGAATGCGTAGAAAACAGCAGACGTAGAAAAGGGGTCTGAATAGTCCAGGTCAGGTCTCTCTGAACCTCCCTTGTGTTTTGTGTTATCCACCGGAGGCATTAAGTTTTGGGGTTGTCCGTCCGACCATCGTTCTGTCCTATTCTCATGAATGTGGTATCTCAAGAACACCTTGAGGGATTTTTTTTTCTCAAATTTGGCCCAAATGTTCACTTGGACTCAAGAATGAACTAATTACATTTTACTGGGCAAAGGTGAAGGTCACTGTAACTTGCGTCCATCTCATTCAGAATGAATGCAGTATCTCAAGAAGGCCTTTGGAGAGTTTTCTCAAATTTTGCACAAACTTACACTTGGACTAAAGAGTGAACATATTAGTGTTTGGTGGTAAAAGGTCAAGGTCACTGTGACCTAACAAAACGTGTTTTTAGCCATAATTCAAGAATGCATACACTAATTATGACATAATCTCACACAAATGTTTAATAGGATATAATGATGAAGTGATGGCATTTAATATTGAAAATGTCAGAGGTCAGCTTCACTGTGGCGTCATAATGTCTTGCAAAAAACACTTTTCTCGCCATTACTCAAAGTCTAATTCAGGAACAGAAGCGGGTATATTTGGTCAGATACTGAATTAGTGACACTAACCTCGGGTGCCCCCCTTGATACTGTGCCGGTGCTATGGATCGATGTGTGTGAAGCATCCATGTTTTCACAAACATGAGTGCAAACTTTGAATGCAACTCAACTGATTTTATGGAGGTCTACAACCGTGACGTGGTAATTCTAGTTTTGTTACATATGTAGTATTAAAAAAAGGCATTCAGCCCAAAGGGGGAGGGGTTTAAAGAAGTGATTGAGACAGTCGTGTCGTCCCTGAAATGCATGTTGCCCCACTGCAGATTTGCCCGGTGGCCAGTCCACCCTTGGTTTGTGCGATATTTTTTTTAAATAACTGCACAATTCTAACACAATAGGCTCCTTTTAACCTAGATTTCTACCTTAAGTACTACAGATTTGTGTACTCAGAAATAGCAAAGACAATGAAAAAAGACTGTACTGGTAGATGCTGCTACTGCTCCTATGATGAGTGATGGGATGGCAAGGATTGGGCAAAATACTGCTCCAACATAGCAGGTGATCTTAGCTTGGGCATCAGTGGCTGTGGACAGGACTCTCTGGTAGAAAGCCTGGTAGCAGAGCCCTCCAATGGCCTTGGAGAGAAATGAATACAGGATTTTTAGGGGATTTTAGTGACATTGCCTTTATATAATATGGTTTGGGGGGTGTTACAGGTGTCCGTTACCATTAGCAATAAGTCATCTACCCAGCGTCCGGCATCTTTTAGCTCCAGTTTGCCAATCCATGGCTCCTGATGCAGCTTGGTTAGTGCAGCAACAGTGATGTTTGCAGAGGAGGGACTTGACAGGATAAAAGGTACACAGAGCCACTGAAACAAGAAGGACAACAGGAGACAGAGTTACAAATACAGTATAGAAGTCCTTCATAGCTAGGGTCCCATAATTTTCAAGAAGCAGAAAACATGGACGGAATTGTTTAAAATAGAATCAGCTGTAAAACACAGTATATTGTGGAATTCGCTGAATTATGAATGCGATTTATTTGTTTTCTTACCAATATAAGCATTTTTTCACTGCACCTACGTTAAATGAACTGAAAAAAACATTGCTGCTTTGTTTTGGTGTCATTTACTGGCATGATGCTTTCGTTTTCCACTCTCTCAGAATGGCATTGAGGTCTCTTTCGTCCAGAGGCAGCATCTGATAATTCTGCATTAAACTAGACCTCACTCACATCTCTGTGGTCAAACTGGCAGCTGCCGCTAAAGCTCGTGTGCACCCATGCACCTTTAAGCCCATTCTGACCTGTAGACTAAATGCAATGAAATACTTTTCAGAATAAGATTGTAAATACATAAATGTAATTAAGATTAATTGGATTAACTGTATAACACATTACCTGTGTCCCTTATAAATGAAGAAATCCCACTAATTTGTGAGGAACTTTTTAAAATTATTGAAAAGAATACAACAAAGTGTAATGTTGTTTTACATCAAGTTAATTTATATTCATTAAATTTGGAATATTATCTGACTGAATTGTTGAAATTTGATTCATCCACCACATGGTTAGACTCTGTCTAATGACAAAAATGTGCTTAAATTGTAAAACATAGAATTCAGAAAAAAACAATATAGACAGAATATGGAACAATTAAAACAGATTTCTAAGGGCCCTACATAGCTCTATAAATAAAAATACTACTCACATTGACAGAGGTACACCTGCCAATGTATCATGTAAACATAAGTAGGGTTAGCTGTATTTAAAATATAAATTATTAAAATTTGGCTGCCAGACTTAAGAATTGTGTATGAATTGCCTTGAATTTTTTTAAAAATGTAATGTTCATACCAAGCCGCCAAACATAAAGCAGAGCTGGATGACGTCAGTATAGGCCACAGAGTACAGTCCTCCCATTAACGTGTAAATAATTGCCACAGCAGCAGAGATGCCCACAGCCAGAGACGAGGACATATCGATGACTACGCTTACCGTTCCTCCTGTAATCACAAGCATATTTTCAAAAAATGGCAGACACAGCTTTCGCAAAAAATTAAATCAGGTGCTAAAGCAACAAACTAAAATTGATGCCATTTAGTTTTTACTGTTTTAAAATGATTATTTAGCACCTTGTAGGTCAGTTCAAAAGCATGACAGTGGTGTTGCCAGTAAACAGCACTTAAAGCTCCACTGTAAGAAGCATATTCAAATACCGAACTGATTCAAAATGTGACATTGTTTATTTATTTTGCTGTGTTCCTTTAATGTATTTCATCAGTCATATGCAGTGGTACTGTGACATATTTCTTCCCCATTAGCACCAGTGCAATCATTTTTAACGCCACTATGCTGGCAATAGGCTGTCTGCCTGCCCCATTCTCATGAACACGATATCTCAAGAACGCCTTGTAGAATTTCTTCAAATTTGGCACAAACGTCCACTATGAGTCACGCAAGAATAATTCAAATAATAATTCAAAAATTGTCTAAACATTGCACACAGATATCTCATAGGATAATTTGATGAAGTAACTACATTTTATGTTTTATGTAACATTCAACTTGACTGTGAGATCATAATGTTCTGCAAAACACTTTTCTGGTCATTTTTCAATGCCATCCTGAAATGGTGACACTAATCTTGGATGTTCACCTTGAAACTGTGCTGATTGTATAGATCTTTCGTTCTGGTGGGGGGAAGATGATTGTGAAGCATCCGTGTTTTCACACACTGCAACCACAACTTGACATGTTTGCAGAGGCATAGAAACACAAGACTGTAATTGTAGTTTTTCTGTGTATTTCTTTCGTGTATTTCATCTGTCCTCTGCAGTGGTACTGCAAATGGTAAAATACTATTTACACAGAAGCAAACATTTTATCAGTGTATAATTGTGATGTAAAAACAAAATGTACACTTGAGATTTACTGGTTGATTTCTCAAGGAATTTGTTGTTTCTGACTCACCCAGTGAACCAAGAACACATGCTATCCACAAGATATCACCTACGAGAGCGGGAATGAAAAGAACGGCAGCCACAGTGTTGCCATATTTTTTCTGAAATGGGTCCATGAGCGTGACATAGTTCTTAGAGCGAATAGGTTTGACAAGGAAGAGTGCACCTGTAGTTACACAAACAGAAAAAAAACTTTGAACATTTACTTAATTTTTAACAAATTATCACTCTGACATATCCGTTACCAGTAATGTCCTTCTTTTTTCGTCAGTGAATGTATAGAAGTGGAAAATAATTGAATTGTAATATTTTTGTCAAATAATTATTTCTGTCTAATGATTATTGAGCAGTGTAAGGTTTCACTGTGTTGCATCTCAGCAGCCGTATTTGACTGCACTCACCTAAAATCATGTTTATGACGAAGGCAATGGTTCCAGTGGCCCACACCAAGCCCTTTGTTGGATTGTAAACCATTTCAGCATTACCCAAAATATAGCCTCCTCCCACCCATGTGGCTGCAAAACATCAGGACAAATACAAGCAATGAGAAAGAAATGGAATAAAACTAGGTCCACCTATTGTAAATTGATCGTATTAAATGTACTAGTGCACTGTCTATTCAAAACATGCTTGTTGAGGATGAGCTGATTGCTCAGCCTGTGGTGTTAGTATAGAAAAGAAATATTTTATTAATCCCGTGAGGGAAATTGTTTTGTTGCTGCTGCAACAATTATAAAAATAAAAACAATTATAAAAAATATTGCTGCTTGCAGCGCTCTCAAGAACCACTCATACAAACTTCACAATTGACACAGAACTTCCTCGGGTCTGGAGCAACACACCTGGGCTCCATACAGTCAAGGATTTATTCTTATGTTTAAATATGATAAGTATTAAATTATGTTACTATTCAAACTCATTATACCCCAAAATTACTCACAAAAGTCTGCAAAGCACTTAAAAAATATGCAACTCAGCAGTATACTTCTTACTTACTCAGGACATTTGTAAAGAAAAAACATTGTATGACAACATTTGCTTGACTCAGATTTTACTTACAAAATATAAGTTTTAAAAAATGCATTGTTATTCATTTAGCATTATAATTGAATTGAAAGCGTTCAAATCACACCCAATTTGATGCTACAGGTCCTTGGCTCCCCAACAATAGACACACCAACTGTGAAGTTCATTGGGGGTACAGCTGTCAAGATATGCAAAGGACACACACACACACACACTCCCACGTACACACAGATTCCTCACTTTATAGTCAGACAATTTAAAGGAAATGCCCTTGAATTAAATGCTGGTATAAACATTTTAGGCACCAATGATTGATTGTTACTCTGTGATATTTTGTTGTAATTTTTTACCTGTCATAGTAAAGATGCTGACACAGATGTTAAGGTTCCGCCCTCCAACCATTGTCACTTCACTGCGGTTCCCGGTGCACTTTTTCTCTTCACGTTTGGACTTCCTGGATGCCCAGATACCTGTGCCCAGTACGATCATGTAAAACAATCCCATGGACAGCAGTCCTGGCCAATTTAGCGCCATCCTCAGTGTCTGTGTGGAACGACAAACAAAAATTAGTATCCCATTTTATCAAACGCTGTACCTTGAGCAATCTTTGCTTGCAGCCAGAAAGTATTGTCATATATATATAAGTATACATTTCACTTGACATACAGGGTTTACATCACTTAACAAATTTGCATTATGTGTTTATAGGTTTTGCAGCTCATGAAAACTGCTTTGTGCTAGTTTCATAGTATGTGGTTATACTGATAATATGGGCGATGTCGTAAAAGTTTAAGGACACAAACTGTTTTCCACAGCATGTCTTGGCTCTGAAAAAAAAATAGTGGTTTCTATTGAAAGAATCTTTGCTTTTTTAAGGTCACCTTCTTAGCTCAGCTTGTTTAAAATCTCAACAGAGGTAATACAAAAAAAGTACCAGATACTATTCACAACTTTTACTGATGGAACACAAAAAATAGTTAGTCGAGCTAAGTAGAGCTGTGCCGATCATGCAGTGGAAATGTGGCACTGGATGGTAAATATTCATTTACTAATCAATTCATCAAAACATGCAAACGAACAAAAAAAGCGGATTATGATCTCTCAAAGTGAAATAGTTAAACCTAAACATATTCTGTTTAATATTATAAGGAAAAGGGTAAATACTCACATTTAAGAAGCTGTAACCAATTGTTGGGATTTTTGGTGAAAAAAGAAGTTAAATGATTTTCAAAATAGTTGCCAATTATTTTTTCACTGCTTGAGTATTGAGTTAAACTCTTGAATCCAGTCCTTTCTGTATAACCCAGGCTGGCCGAACCGTGGTAGAGTTACCCAAGTGAAGCCAAAAATAACCGCAGGAGGAAAACTGAAGTCAAAAGGGTGGAATACAGTGTACGTGACAATTTGTGGCAACACTGTGTCAATATTATTTCTACACATACCACCTGATCAAAACAGTTTACTTCCCACAGGTTGCTAAATGCCAGATAATGCAAGTTGACTATTCAGTACATTCATTACTGAAAATACCAAGCATTAAATATGGAAAGGAGGAACTTTAACCAGCTTAAACTGGTCAGATGCTTTGTGAATTTAGACGGTGGAATTTTGTAACCATTATGCATGAGCACAGTGTATATTTTTATTAGTAAAACAAACTGAACATTTAACAGTACTGAAAATTTTGAAAATATAACTATACTAACTAACTATATTATCCAAGAAGTGTGAAACCAGAAAATGTATATCTGCCATAAATTTTCTAGATGAATACACCTGCTGAGTCTTCGTCTCACTGGGTTCATTGTCATGAGAGTATTAGTCTGAACGTCCTTCATTAAAGGTTCTGTAGGCAACACTCAGAGCATTAATGAAGCAGCAAACAACTATTTCCTATAAAGAAGACATGGTGGAGTCATTCATAACATGTAAAAGTTCAGCTCTGTGAACCAGACGCACTACAATCTGTGAGACACTTCTCCTGGTTATCAAGATGACATTAATAACTAATTCTATCTGTCTTTAAAATACATTTAAATCCCTCCCTGCAATCCTATGAAGTCTTATCCGCCCAACAAACACACATATAACTGAATATAAGTTGATGTCATATCTCTGCAGGTGCTACTTTTGTGACTCAAATCTGACTCGAGTCCAACCTCTGGTTTTCAGTCCCTAAGCTTTAAAACAGTCGGCCTATAAGCTTTTGGTCTCTGTGGACTTTTAAAGAGCAGCTAAAAACCATCTGCTTGAACGGGTATTTATATATTGCTTGTGGTATTTTATGTTCAAGTTAACCCTTTGAGACCTGGGCATTTTGGCTTGATTTCTATCAAAAACAGGGAAAGAAGTTACAAGTTAAGAATTACAATTAAATTGCCTGACATTTTGCAAAAGTAAATACATTTTTTAAATAGACAAAGGTAATTATTTTGATCTTTAAAAAAAGTTAATAACAATATAATATTAAGTATAGTTTTCTGGACATTTTATTCCTATTTTTAAATAATTATCAATGTATAATAATTTCTCTTTCTTTTTTTAAACATATTTTTAAGCCATTTTCTTGTCACCTTTTCCTATATTCTTGCAATTTGTTAGACATCTCTTGCCAAGTTGCTCATTGCCTTGTTAGCTATTTTTTCAAAAGAAATCAAACCAGGTATTTGGGGTTTAAACTCCTGTGAAAGGTGTCTGAATGCAGCACTAGAAATCTGATGTCGTTCCAGGTTTCAAAGAGTGACCTTATGTATGTTCCCTTTGTATATTTTTGTCAGATGTCTTATTTTTTTTTATTTATTAGACTTTATTTCTTTGACTGTGAAGCACTGTAACCATGAATGTTCAATGTTGTAGAGAAATATTTGAGATGTGAAGCCTAGTTCTCAAAGGTGAGGTGAGGTGCACAACATTCAAAGACATCACTTACATGCACACAATTTAAACAAAACATAACTAATTATGATTACACTCATTATAAGTCTGTCATTCCTAACATGTCCTGACACAAACTCTAAATTCTCTGCACTTTCTGAGG
The DNA here is from genome assembly GCF_008729295.1 of Plectropomus leopardus. Classification (NCBI taxonomy): domain Eukaryota; kingdom Metazoa; phylum Chordata; class Actinopteri; order Perciformes; family Serranidae; genus Plectropomus; species Plectropomus leopardus. The sequence goes on from NC_056484.1 coordinate 13,903,108, forward strand.
CACCGAGAGGCTAAAGTGAGATCAGCCATCTGTGATCTTCAGTCACAAAAGTCACTGGAAGACTCTCCGGTAGCTTTGCGGGTTTCCTAGTAACCACTACTGACTTGTAACTAGACCTCGAGCAACAAAAAGTGACTTTGAGGATCAGGTTCTGCTGTAAACAAACACTGTTTGATGACGCTGCTTCATTGTTTATGTGCAGATGAAACATTGCTGCACTGTTACGTGCAGTCTCCTGGAATTTTCATCTCCTTTAACCTGACAGGTGATTTAAGCAGACAGCAGAAACATCATGGGACTTCTGGGTGCTTTCCTCTGTGCACAGCACAGTGTCATGGGAAGAAAGGACACACACATGACTGATGAAAAAGGCTGGACAGAAGGAGGCACATTTTCCTGAGCAACATTTAAGTGGACTCAGTGAAAATGATTGCTTTTCGTTGCCAGAAAAATGCATGGACTGGATATCTGGTAAGATTCCAAGCCAAAAAAAGGTAAATGATGGGACAGAAAAAAACAGAGTGCTATAGTTTAAGCACTAACTTCATTTAAGTTTTGTAGCAACAAAACATGGATGACCTCCCAGTTAGGCACCCTGGACCATTTTACATGAAGATCACCCTGTCGTGTAAAACCTGGGACTTCTACCCCAAACTGTTGCTGCTGCTGCTGCTGCTGGAGAACGTGAAGCACAATCAAAGTTTAATGCAACATTGTCCTTTAAAGGCAGAAGATGGCGGGTTTCCCAACTTCACATCTGAAGCAGGATCCTATTTCTTTTTTAAGATGCCCATCCCTGCAACCCTGGGACATAATCGGCAACACCAGGTGAGATCAGCATTGAACAAAAATAAAAGAAAAATCTTCCAAGAAACACTGCTGGTGCCCGATGTCATTATGTCAGAAATATGTTGGACTCTTATGTCAGAAAGATGATGAACTTAGGTTGGAATCAAAATGGGTTTGAGGATATTATAAATGTGTAACGATGTTAGAATTTCTCATTGTATAGCTGTTAGCATTTTGGCATTTTGCAGGTGTTGGGTTTGTTCTCCAAACATTATGAATAAATGCTACCTAAAACACCTTTCGTGTCTGCATGGTACGCTTCTGGACAGCGTCAGCTGAGAACAAGGCCGGACAGAACCATTTGCAGTGTTACATGTGGATGGACAGACAGATGGTAGGCACTTGCCGCTGCAGCATGACACGCAAAAGGTCGGCAGCAGTTGAGAACGTGGCTGGGTGGAACCTGTCACGTCTACGTGACAGACGACAGGCCACAGTCAGGATGAAACACTGCCAGTCATGACTTATTATAATAAGTACGGAGGTCCCCATGGGTTGGCGGGGGGACAGTGGATGGATGGCTTATTATGAATTACATTGTCATATTTGGAATATCTTTAATTAGTGGGCATATTATGTGGTTCACCTCATTTTTTAATGTAATATTGTTATGCTTTGAACTTGGAAAAATGTGCCCAGGATGCAGAAACCCAGGTCATAAACTCACTGTAAAGCCGCCTGCGGGCTTAGTTTTTGACTTCCATTATAAGATATACAGACTGTATTGGTATAATTTGTTTTTCTTGAGACATGGTGTTTGGGGCCATTTTTGGGATGGTTTAGTCAAAGATCTAGGACTTTTTTATCATTTTGGTTGCAAATTTGTTAAAATCCATATTAGTAAGCACTTTAATCCATCTACCTGACAGCTGTGACTAATCAGTCGCTGATTAAACAGCATCATTACTGTACAGGTGTGGGTTGGGAGGGTCACCATTAAAGGCAACTCTAAAATGTGAAGTTTTATCACACACAATGCCACAGATGTTGCAGGTTTTGAGAGAGTGTGTCACTGGCCTGCTGACTGCAGAAATGTCCACCAGAGCTGTTACATGTTAACTGAATATTTATTTGACAACCGTAAGTGGCTCCAATGTTGTTTCTGTGTATCAACTGTGTATCTGTGTAACAACTAATATATGTTTTACTTCTCCCCACAGCTATCGCAGGCTTATGGAAACAGGACTTTGCCTCACTGGATGGTGTTTAGACAACAGAGTAGCAGTCTAGAGGGCCTGGCTCTGACTGATGACTGTGGGACATACCACCTTAAAGTGTCTGTTAGTGGAGAGCAGTGTGCTGCCTACTTCACCCTGCACATCCTAAACCCAACAGTGACTGACAAGGACCAAGCAAGGTAAGTGTTTTGTATTTTGAGTACCCCAAGTACTTGCACAGGTGATTATGGTATCTAAAGATGGGTCGCTCTGAGTCAAAGGCTGTGTCCTCCATATCTGGTCCCTTCTGGCTCCAAAAACTCAAGACAGCAACTACCAAATTTCTGAACTGAAGCCTCAAAACAGGAGTCCACAAACCAATGGGTGACACTGCGGTAGCTACGTCCATTATTTGTACAGTCTATGCTCCTCCATTACCATCTAGTACGCTGCTTCCACAGCCAAGGACCAGGGCAGACTGCAGCCTATCATTTGCTCTGCTGAGAGGGTGATTGGCTTAAAATTTACATCCTTCCAGGACCCTGAGGCGGGCAGGAAACCCTCCCACCCCAGACATTAACTCACTCCCCTCTGGCAGAAGGCTGCAGTTCATCAGGACCAAAAACTCACACCACAAAAACAGTTTCTATCCTGATGGCAGGGGGCCTTATCAACAAAGCCCCAGGACCCCCACTGCCAATGACACTGTTCATATGCGATACATCAATGCACATCTCAGCCTGTTTTCTCTGTACATTGAACATATTGTTCTATTGTGAACTTTTGCAAATCCTACATAAACAGCTCTCCTCTTCTACATTCAACATTTATCCTTTAAAAAGAATGAAAATCAGATTTTGCTTCGTCTCTGTGTCTTACAGAGATACTTTGTCCTGCTCTGAGGGGGAGATGACCATCTGGGCTAACCTTCTACTTCAGTTGAACCCCACAACTCTTGATGCCAGCCAGCGTATCCGTTTGGTCAGCATCACTGCTGACTACCTGCACCTGCCACTGGGCTTTGTCTACCTGTTTTCAAGAAGAAAATCGATCATAGAACAACAAGAGAAGCTCAGAGTTTGTCAGCAAGGTGGGAAACAAGATGCTCCAGGAGATGTTGCAGAGCTTCTGTGGCCTGTTGGTTGTCAAAGAGACAGACGACAATCTGATTTAGCCAAGGTGCTGGACTACAGTGTGAGGACAGGAGGGTTGGCCAGGTTGCTGGAAGCTCCTGTTGTGGGATGGAAGGTGCTTTGTGGAACCAGAAGGGACCGACATAACAGAGACTTGCAGAGGCTAAAATTCACACCTACTCCAAATATGATAGTCCCTCCTCCAACTCAAGTCCATCAGACTTTGAAACCAGAGCGTTCACACATACGTTCCCTGCCTTCGACCAAGCCCGAACCAAGCTTGCTGAACGTCTTGATGCTTGTTAACCAGATAGAGACAAGGCCGGCGCCGACACACACAGAGGATGCAACTGAAGGTACGAATCATTACATGCAACAATTACAGCTGTCCCCCAGTTCGCTTTTCTCCATAGGGCAGACCACCTTGTACCCATACAGCGAACAGGTCAATGCTGTCTTGGAGCATCAAGTGTTCACTGGAAAAATTATTTTGACAAGTTTGCACACATCTGTATGTGTGGACTTTGGCTGCAATTCTCCAAAGCAGGAGCAACATAAAGCTATCAATCAAGCTGCCTCAAGGACAAAACCTCTTTTAGAAGTGACTGGCTGGCGTGAGAAAATATCAGAAGTTACATCACGAAGTATCTCTGGAAGTTTCACATTTCTTTTACCCTTTTTGCCTGAGTATATGTCCACAGTCAGAACTTTTGTTGCAGCTGGCACCACTCTCTCAACACTGTTAGCATCATCCGCACTGCACAGTGTTTACCCCGCAGTGCCTCTGACCTCAGCCTCTTACGGTGTCACTTCCACTCTGACACACGAGGCAGCAGACAGAAAATCACTCACCACTGGTCTGACCCTCCGACCCCACCAGAAGGAAACCCCCCTCTGGACTGGGTCTTATAGAGCCGGCCTCACTGACTCAGAGAGCCAGTCCACAGTGAGCTCACTGGGTAAGTCTGCTGCTGTTCACTTCTATATGACTGTATGGGATTGTTGTGGGTGCCTCGTCATTCCAGTCATACACTATAAAGACTTGACCCTGTTTGAAAAAGAGGCCCACCGCTGAATGGCAGTCAGTGAATGGAAGAACATATGGGCTAATGTAGTGCAGGAAATATGAGAAGCATGAATGACATGGAAAACAAATGACCATGTTAGAGCTGGATATTATGTTGAGATTCAGAGGAAATACATCATGAATTAAAAATCAAGTGGATTTAAAAAAACAAACACACAAAAGTAAACCCATTAACTTGTATTTTGGACACATGGAGACAGCAGAAACAAAATGCACATCCCACATGCACAACAGTCAGACCTACACTATAGCGTGACATGCACCTCCCCAGAAATAGCACTGATTAGGTTTTTTTAATCATCCTAAATCACAGAATTTCAGTTGTTAATGGTGGTTAATTGCATGTTGTCAAATAAATTAGTTTGCATTACAAAACACTTATGAAGTCCATATTGACAAGATAAAGCAATTCTTACTAGATTGACTTGATGAGGAATCAAATGACAGCAAAAAACTGCATGAGACTAGTATAAACCCATTTTCATTTAGATACCTGGAGGTCAGACGTTAAAGGAAATAAACATGCTGTTTTTCCATCGCCAAATTTTAGCTAAAATTCAGAGCGTTATTCAGCCCCATTCCTGAGAAGCTGTGATATTCCTGGATTCCTCAAGTATCATTACTTTAGCTTTAAAACTCAGCGTTGTACAGTCTCTTAAAAACAGGAATGTCAGCCAGCAATTAATGTGATTTTTTTAAAAATTCAGTTATCCAGCCCACAACTCAAACTCCACAAATTGCTGCAGAGGGGAAAAAAAAAACATCAAGAAGAGTTTTGCCTGTGTTGCCAAAGCAGCACCACTTAATCACTGTTATTAAACGTCAAAAAGATGACCAATTATTCATTCATAACACTCCTGTGGAACTGACTTTACAAAATGCTCCACAGGATAACATTAAACTATCACTAACAGGGAGATTAATGTAAATTTAAATCATGATGAGTTCATCTCTCAGATAATTTTAGACTGACTTTATGATTGCGTAATTGATTGACATTTTACCAAAAGCCAAATATTAACACAATGAGTGAAACTTCAAACAGCCTAAAAACATTTTTTTCTGTCTCTCAACTTAAATTTAATCAGCTTCTCACGATATCACCTGCAGCTGTCTTAGATAAAACTCTGTGTATGCCCAGTCTGAAGGATGCGTGAGGTGCACACATTCCTCCTTTATAAATACCAGTTTATGTGCAGGAAAAGGAATGCATGTGGTTTTTGTGCCTACATATCTTTTATGCATGTAGGTGGGGAAAAAAGGCAAACAAAATTGATAGCTGTGTTTAAACTGAATTTTTATAGCATTTTTGGAGACTGGTACTTTTTTATATTGTGCTGAACTGTTGCGTTTTCTTTTTCACAGGTCACATAATTTATAATCCAGGACCTATTAAGGACCACACTGACACACTTTATAATCTTCCATCTGCTTCTCATCCACCTCCAACAGAGAATGACATGCATGTGCCACTACTGAACTCCACATCAAAGAGGCAACACTCACTGCCACCATCGAACAAAACATCGTCTACTTGGCTGTTTCCCGATGTGTCACCACCCTCAAATTTAATGACAGAACGAATTTCAATTACTCAGCACTCCTATACAGTCAAACATCTGTCTTCAGTTCTGAATCAGGATCTAAAGTCTAAGCTGAATGTAACAACTCAGGGTGCATCAGCGACCACATTACCGGGTCAGCTGACACTGTCTGGACAAACTGAATTGGAGTCTTCGCTCTCGACGACCTTGTTTGAGTCCTCAGTGGCGACATTTACTCCAGCTTTACCTTCAGAGCTCGGCTTTTTTAGTGAACAACGTGAGACACCCAGTATTGCAAATCCAGTATTTACAGGAGAGTCTGTAAAACTGGCATCGTCATTCATGATGCCACTTCTGCTAACATTCTCCAAATCTTTGCTACCTGATTTTGCCGTCTCCTCTTTGCAAGATAATATTGAACGCCCAGATGTATCGAACTTAACGTTGATATCAGACACAGGACTATATTTGTTACACTCAGACATTTCATTCATGTCCCTGCAACCAACATCTCTTCAAATGAGCCGTTCTTTAACTAAAATCCATTCTGTCGCATTATCTACATTCAAGTACGAGCCCTTTCAAGAACAGCCATCTGATTCAGCCCATGAGAGTGTGCAACAAGCACTCCAAACACTGCAGCTTGGGGAGTCTCTGCAAATTGATTCGTTTCACCCCATGTCCGTAGTCACTGGAACATCTACAGCCATGAATTTAAACACAGCAGCAGGACCAAGCGTGACCTTTCCACTTCCTCTTTCAGCATCTCAGCACACTCAACCAGTGTCTGATCCAACTGCTCCCTCTACTGTTCAGGAGCTGTACGCTACATCCTTCATTCATCAGATGCACAGTCTTGATCCTTCATTCCCGTTATGTGGCCAGTCTGTGACGCAGGATCATGTTAGTGGATGTACCGCACAAATCAAAAGTACCAATATAGAGAACACAGAGAAGCACGTTCTGGATTCACAAGATAAGACTGCTTTTTTGTCACAGTTCTTTATGTTTGATTCAGGTGGATATTTCTTTTCAACCCAGACATCCAGGAAATACCTGTCAATGCATCCCTTTCCCTCAGTTTTAAGTGAACTAGCAAGCAGTGAATTTATGTCTTTGTTGTTGGTGTCAATGACGCACCTGTATGCCACCATGGAAATAGACCACACAACAGCTACTACACAAATGGACATTTCACTCACTCTTCCTGCTCTGGAGGGATTCTCGGTGATCACATACACATCATATGCACTGGACACATTTGCCCTCATCCGCCAATCATGTGCTACAGACAGCTGTGAACCAATCACAAAAGGATGTCTCACATGGATGATTCGGAGCACGTCTTTGAGTCAACTTTATGGCACGTCAACTGCATTTTTACCATCGTCACAGGCTGGAGGCTTTTCCTCATGTAGAAGAGAGAGCTCAGTCCATTCAACATTTTCCTCAGCATCCATCTCAAGTGAGTACCATCAACGGCACTGTTACCACGGAGCAAGGAACTTTATGTGGATACATATATTCAGAAATACATTAACCCACTTATTCCTAAAAGACTATATTTAGTATGATAAGAAAAATGCAACAAATTTGTTGTAATTGGATGTAAGTTTTGAAATCTGGTACAGACATGATTTGGGCGAATATTTAACAGTACAACACAGAAAATTTAAAAACATATTTAATCAATAGTCAAAATCAGGATTTTTTTTCTCTTTCTGAACAAGCTTTTTGTTGTGTAATATTTAATCTTTGGTCAAATGGGACTACTGTTTTTTTTCCCCAAAAATATAATTAAGTCAAATTAATGAATTATGTTCAATTAAATTTAATTTAAAAAAAATGTACATAATTAATGAAATAAATACTATTGGTCTAAAACTCTGCAAGGTTTCTTCTACATTTCACATTGAATTTGCTTTCGCAAATGAACATTTAATTTCTACATGTACAAATTCATCTAAAAAAGAAATACAAATAAATTAATAATGATAATAATAAAACATTATTTACATATTTGTTTGTTCACAGACATGTATATTCAATATTTCTGTGCCATACTTTATTGATTTATTTTATGTTTCAGGCACCTTGAATCTTCCACCCAAAGTGATGCAGTCTATTCCAGCACTAACAGCCACTGTTGGCTTCCCCTTCCACTTCTCAATCCCACCCAAAACCTTCATAGACCCAGAAGACGGTGATGCACACACTCTTTCCCTGGAGATCAGGTTGATTGACGGGCCTCCCGTCAGTGTTGGCACCTGGCTGTCACTGGATGGTCTGGAGCTTCACGGTGTCCCTCTGGAGGTGGACCTGCAGTTTGCTCCTCAGCACCTCCTCCTGGCAGCTCAGGACAGACAGGGCCTGAGCACATGGCTGCCTCTGACCCTTGATCTCCGTCGTAGTGCTGCAGACCCCTGTCACATCTTCACCCTGACAGCTCAACGCAGCCTGCACTCGGTTCTCCGTCAGCGCCGCAGGGTGGAACTGCTGCTGAGAAAACTGTCCCGCTTCTTTAACAGCTCCAGCAGCCGCCACCTATCTGTTGTTTCCATGAGGCCCGGGTCCACTGTGGTGTCCTGGTACAACTACAGCTTGTGCGGGGCAGGACATACTAGAGTTAAACGCTGCCGTGTTGATCAGATTCAGAGCATGTGGCAGGCGATGACAGCTGCAGATGGATCAGTCAGCCCTGCCTTCAGGGAGGTAATGCTGCCAGAGTTCCCCATCACTAAAGTTGGACCGGTGAGCTTCAGACGAGACTGTTTCTCCACTACTTCTACCCCCGCATTTGATGGATCTTCACCTGCTGTCCACACAACCCCAACTCCAAATTTAGGCACCAACACTTCCCTCAGTCCCACCTCCAATACCTGTGTCTCTAAATCTCCAGCCATCACCACCTCCTCGCAACAGATCACCGACTATGAGTGGATGGCCGGCATGTTTACAGCCCTCCTCGTCGTCTGCCTTCTCATCCTGATCGTCCTCCTCATTGCTGTAGTTCTTTATTTCTGCAGAGGTCACAGCAGATCAAGAACTGTCGCTATTTGGCCTGCGAGCAGGGTGCTGTCACTTCACAGCAGCAATCTGAGAGCCATAAGACCGAGACGGCCTCCGCTATTCCAACCTGAACTGCCTCCACCACCGCTGAGACTGTGGATTAGCCTTTCACAAGACGATGAGGGGCAACCCCCATCGACACAAGAGCGAGGAACTAAAACAGCTGACAGGGCCTTACAGCCTCGTCCTCCCTTTTCAAGAATCTAATATCAAAAACATACATCATGTGTTAAGTGAACCTCAAAGTTACAGCCCCACAGAGGGAAAACATGTTCAGGATCATGACTCTTAACCCTTTAAAACACGGTTCAACATCAGTTTTCTTGGGCTGTGTTGAGACGCCTTTCACAAGCTATTTAACCCTGTAAAACGTTAGCAGATTGGTTTGAAGGTAATGGAAAAATTAGACAGAAATAATCCCTTTCAATCATCATTTATGACCCATTAGAAGGGTGGGGTTGTGTATTTTTCCAGAGACTGCCCTCTGCCTCTGTTTTCCTATTTTCTGTATTCTGGATATTGACGGGCGCGTACCCCCACTCTTTTTTAAAAGGCATTGAGCAGCTGCTAGACTGTAGGAAGCACGCATCCAATAAACACAGTTTACAAAAAATGCAAGAATAGTGAGGCGTGACACCAAATCATAGTGACTCTTGGGTTTCACTGGTGTTATAAACAGTAAGTGGCAATCCTGCATAGTATACCTTTAACTTTGAAACCCTTTGTGGTCCAACTGCAAGTTAATCAGACATCAAAATTCATCACTTCCATATACAACCACAAAATTCTCTATTGACAGCTTTTATTTTGTTACACAGCTTATCTACAAAACAATGAGTAAAAAAAACGTATAAATTCCTCCTTTAGAGTTCACTGTCTATTTTATTTGATGTCCTTGGTTTGGCGGGAGGGGGGGGGGGGGGGTTAAGATGACACCCAAGTGAGAAAAAACACTGTGGTCCAAAATCTCAACCTTGGTGAGGGTGAAGCAGTGGTTCCATGGAAACATCATCTGGTGGCCTTGCCATTTTCATGAACATCCATCCTGTCAAAGAGAAAAAGGCCAAATGTTATTAAGACATGGGAAACAATTTGGACACATTCAGTGTGAGAGGAATGTGATGCTCATTCACTGACTGATGACCGATATTTCACACGCACCCATTCTCGTCTTTGAGTTGCTGGTACAGCTCAAACTTGTTGTTGACGGAGCTCATTCTCCCAATAAACTCTTGGTGCTTCCTGGAGTTGGCCACAGAGATGCGATTGCTCCACATGGAGAGGAGGGAGACAGGACCTGCGGCACAGCCATCGTTGTTACAAATTACCTCATCCTCCAGACCTCCTAATATTACTAACATTCAATGACGAGCTGATGAAAGTGTACAAAAGTCTTTTGAACTATTTCATATGCTGTTTGATCCACGACTCAACAGCTGCTGTTTTGTTTTGGCCGTATGAGTAAATGAGTAAAAAGTTTGTTTTTTTTAAGTTTAACTTTTTTACTTTGTTTTTCTTATTTTGTTTCTTATCATTGTGATCCCCTCTCTGAAGTCATAGGAAAATGCAAACATGAAGCAAATCCATCAACCCCAACTTCATGCCTGACGTCACACAATAAGAGCACCCATCAAAGTGCACATTGTAAATGTTAAACCAAAATTAACTAAAAGGCAACGTGAGGTAAATTTGCTTGTATTTTATTACACTGTCTTGGCACACTGTTGCTATTAACAGCCCTGCATGGCTGTGAGGCTGGGAGGGTGGGGCTTACCTGGCATAGAGCCTGTGTTTGGTAGTAGTAATTAAGTGAGATGATTGGGACCAGGTGAGAAGGGCAGTGGATGAGAGACGTTTCTGAGTGCCCTGAGGACAACAGATGGTTGAGTTTCCTCTTTTTACCGACCAAGTTATTGTTTAAAGTTATTGTTCACATGTTTCATGTCAATAGACGGACAAACGCGAAGCAGTGTCTGACCGCGGAGAGTGAGCTGACCGAGTGACGGACGTCTGAGAGTGCTGGGACAGCAAAGAAACAGGTAAGCCCACATCCTTTACCTTTAACCTGGCAGCCCAACTCTTTGGTAATATCAGGGTTCCTGCAGCTAAAGGCAAGATGGATTTAAGACTTTTTAATGCCACTCAGATTTAAGTTTAACCCCAAATTTATAATAACCAAAACTGAAGAAGAAGAAATGTTTATTGTAACATAAAAAATGAGAAAAAGTTAAATTATATATGTCAAATGATAAAGTGGAACACTTGAAGACAATGAATGTGTTCTTTAAAGTATTTCTCTGGTTTACCAACAGAAGTGGGAAACTATTTCTGGCCGGTTTTCTGGGCGATTTTGTGTTTCTCAATCTGCATGCGAGATTCCACTGCTTGTACTCACATCGTGACAACTTTAAGAAAAGGAATTTATTAAATTACTCAACCAAAAAAAATAGATGTTACCAAATATTTTGAGATTTTAAAATGCAATGTCAGAAAAAAACAATTCATAAAAAACTGCTTTCCATGTCTGAGCATTTTGAAGACTTTTGAAATATTAATTTAAGTCCATTTAATACCAATTAAGGCCTTATTTTTAGATTTATGAATTCAATGCCTTTTAAGATTTTTTTAAGGATCCTGAACCTAAACATATATGTATATATATGTTTAGGTTCAGGATCCTTAAAGTATATATATAGTTATCTCCTCTGGGCAAAAGTTATATGGAAAAACATAAAAAATGCCAGTTTTGTTTAGATATGCATGGGGGCAGCATTGCTGAATGTTCTGTGTGCAGTTGGTACCTTTTACTCTCTCTGGAGGCTGAACCTCCTCCGTGCACAGCCGCGGCTTCTTATTGAGCGGCTCTGGAGAGTCCGGGGAATCTTTGATCACCTCCGACTCCGGCTCTTCTTTATCCAGCAGAACCTTCAGTCTTTAGGTTAACAACAAAAAGACATGAAGGAGCATGAAGGGAAAAGGAAGTTTCAGTCTTTGAAACCTGAATTGACGCTCCCTTCACTTTTCTTGTGCTGTGTCAGACGCCTTCACAAGTATTCAAACCTTTGAACCTTGAGCAAATTGGCTTGTTTTCTTTTGAAAACATGGTAAAAAGTTACTGTTTAGTAAGTTGAAGTACATTAGTACATTTCAATTTGTTTTTGTTTTTTAAAGCTAAGGAAAAAAATATGTAAATCTTTATTTATTACAATTATACTTTTATATTTTACATTATTTTACAGAATTAATTGTAAAGTTCTAGGTAATTTTCTTGTATTTTTTTACTAATTGATTGCTAATTTTTTTTGGTTATTTCTTCATGAGTTGCTCATTGTCTTCTTCCCATGTTTTTGAAAGAAATCAAGCCTATTTGTTCAGGTTCCAAAGGGTTTAAGTGACACATCACGTCCAAAAACCATGTTAAACATTCCTGTTTTACGTATAGACATTCGAGCACCACTGACCTCTCCGACTCCTGCCAGCTTTTGTCGTCTGCGTCCTTGCTGCCGTTTTTGTCCCCCCTGTCTTCCCTCTCCTCCCTCTTCCTCCCTCTCTTCTTCCTCTCCTCCTCCTCGGGAGGTTTGCTGCGGCAGGCGATGATGCAGTCCAGTACCGCTTGGTGTCTGTCGGTGGCCCCGGCGTGAGTCTTCACTAATGTCTCCAGCTCGTTCCACATTATACGATACTGTTCATCTCTGGAGAGAACAACAACGTAGAAACATTAGTGACTCTGCTGTTTGTTTACATGAACTGTGATGCAGATTTGTTTTGGACAGAAACCTCTTTGGGCCTTTCCCTCTGGATCCCACGGTGGAAATGGGGAGCGGGTCATTTTTCCTCTCCATGTCTACCAGGTTGTAAACTGTCTTCTGGCAGGTCAGAACGTCCTCCTCAGATAAAGTCTCTTTCACAATCAGGTTAGCTAAAGGAACCACCTGGAGGAGGAAAACAGGAAGACACACACACACACACACACAGAGGAATGAAGGATGACGAGGATGCGGCCAACAACAAAACGGCAGATTATTCTTTCTGTGTAAAGAAGACGAATATTTTGGAGCTTGACGGAAACTTCACTTGTGTGACTGAAGGTTTTGTCAGAAGTAAACTAGTGTCTCTGCCTGCTGCTTACAGCCTGCATGTTGAAGATGGTGGTCTGGGAGATGATCATTGGCCAATATCGAGTGTGGCGTTCCAGCTGAGCTTTGGCTCTCTCAACTGGCAGCTTCCCCGAAGGATCATGGGAAGACTCTGAAACAGGGGTGAGACGATTCTCCCTCATAAATTCACCGAAATCCTGAAACGGACACAAAAAGTAACCGATGAAGCATTACTGATGCATGTCACAACACAGCTGGTGTGAGCTGAACGTACAGTGATGCGGTAGTCGGTGACTCGGCCTCCGCAGCCCTCGCTGATGGAGGGCGGGTCCTCCAGGGTGGAGCGGTTGCTGTTGAGCACGTGCAGGAAGATCTCGCCTCCGTGACTGCTGAGCATGTGGCTGATGACCTTCGACCCCGACTTCCTGGGCTGCTCCAGCAGCACCGATCGACCTGTGGGCCATGAAGAAAAGAAGCAGCCGACCGACAAGCCAAACTGTTAGACTGCAGATCGATTCAGGAGAAGGGAATTTTGGTGATCACTAGTGAAGGCTCAAGTTTTTGGGAGAAATTGTGGTTCATTACAGTCGCTCTGACGCCGAGCATAGACAATTGTAGACAGTGAAAATAAGTATGTAAAAATATTAAGTAGAAATACAATAATAACAAAAACACTAGTATGTGAATATGGAAATTATAAATACGCATAATATGCTGAGTGTGTCAGAATATAAAACTATGTGCCTTATGCTACAATACAATGTATAAAACTATTCTGTAAAGTTAGAAATAGAACATTTGTATCATGCAACAATGTACAACACAATATGTACCTTAGTAGATAGAACAAATAAGAATATATACAATATACTACACAATGTGTAACTATTATTAGATTAAAGTCAAAGACTAGATAAATAAAATATTTTAAAAAATAGGGTTAATGCAGCTTACCATTGAGGAGAAAGTTTGTTAAACATGACGAGGGACGACTGTTAACGTCTGTGGGGGAGATGCGATAGGCTCCCGTACAGTAATGCAGCTCTGTGGTGAAAAAAAACAAAAACCAAACACAAATAAATACAACTAAATCAAGCATCTCATACTAAAGCTGTGTGAGTCCTCATGTCTGAAGGAATATTTTCCAAAAGGCTAATATTGTGCATCTTTTCATAAAGTGAGCTGTGGTAGATCCAGAAAATATCATTAAAGGCAATCAGGAGAAGAGAGATTTTATTTTTTTCAAATATAGTGACGGTTTCCGGTTTCTAAATGGTGTTTAAAACGTACAACCCTTTGATTTAAATAATGACAAATGAGAAGTTTGGCTGATTGTGCCCACCTATGCTGTTGGTGCGAGGAGTGCACCACTTCAGTGTAATTGTCTCTTTGAGTCCATTTTCTCGAGTGCTGGTGCCAGCCATATGCAAGTCTCCTGCACAAAACAAACAAATGAATTGTTAATAATTTCTGGAAATAAATTGATGGATTAAAAAAACATCAATATTAGGCATACATATAAAGAATCTGTAGATTTCCTAATATGGCGCTCATAAAGTAATGCTTTACTGTAGTTAATAGAACAAGGTTTCAGGATTCTGCTGATTTATATTTCTTTTTTTAACCAGAGCACTCACCGCTTTTGAAGAACTCCAGATGAGCGTCTCTGTGATGCAGAAGCTCTACGTCATAATTGGCTGATGTGTTGGCATGCTGCTCCTCCTGTCCGTCCGCAGAGACAACAACAGATACAGGTCAGCATGAAGTCAGCGCTTCAAATGTGCAAACTAACACACACACACGGGCACGCGCACACACACACGGGCACAAACAAACATTAACACTGCTGATTTCATGTTCCAAAGGGAAATGATCATGAACAACGTAAAAGGAAAAAAAGCTCTCTGGGTGACTTATGCATGATTTCTTTATTCCCATCAGGGGCCAGTATTTAACGCAAATGTCCTTAAATTCACAGAGTACTGAGCCTACGCTTGTTTCAAATAAATCATGGATTCCTAATATTACAAAACCAGCACTAGTCCAAAAATGCAGCCTGGCAGCTATTAATTTATCAACAAATATTTTAATCACAAACTCGGAACTTGACAACTTTCTAGCCGTTTTAAGGCAGCTTAAGGTGGTACGTTTAGACATTTACAGGTCAGGATTACAAAACTACTATTGAGACAACACAACGGATCACACCAAGACACTAAAGGAGGAATGAGTGGGAACTGATGGGGAAACAGAGACCAGAGGAGAGTTTGGACAACTTTTAAGGTGTAAACACCTGACAGACACTGATAACTCAGAAGAGGCAACGCTGGTCAAAGATGTTTGGGCATAAAAACAGTTGAATTTACATTTTTGCTAATCTGTCATTGGCAGAAAAGTCAAAACAGCCCCCAAAAATGTTGATTTTGCAAGAATAATTTGAATTCAAAAAAACATTTAAAACAAAAATGAGATAAAATATTTGATTAAATATATATATATAATAATAACAAGTTAATATTTAGCATGCAAGCTTGACACTTTCCCAGCAGACCCCAAACTCTGCATTATCTTGGTGTCCACGTGAGATTAGAGCTGCACTAATTTATCGCTTGACCAAGAAGTTGTCAACTATTAAATTATTCCCCAACTACTCTGATAAATGAGCAATTGCTCTGAATAACATTTTAAGGGAAAAAAAGTCAAAATTCAGCTTTTTAAATGCCAGTATTTTCTGGTGTCTTTACTCCTCTATTACAGTAAACTGAAATTCTTTGTGTTTTACACAAAACAAGAAGTTTGAGAGCGTTCTCTTTGTCTTTGAGGAAAACTGATCGACATTTTCTGACATTTTATAGACCAAACAAAGAATAGATTTATTGAAAGATTAATTAAACAATGACAATAATGGGAAGTTGCAGCTCTACATGAGACCAGAGTTGCCTGTCCTTCACTGGAGCCTCACCAGCAAATCTGTGGACCAGCTGTCACATCAAAACATATGAATGACACTGTAGGCCTGATGCGGCAGTAGTAGCTCCAAACATACACTGTACACTACGTGGTGTAAACTCTGACCCTTCCTCACTTTGATGTGTGTGTGATAAGAGTACTAACCTGTTCGCAAACATTTAATGTGGGCTAGCAAAACAGAAAATACAGCATGAAACCAGCAGCAGAGTCACAGTCAAATCAGCATGCAGATGAGATCAACAAAAAAATATCATGAGTAATTATTGGTGAGTCAGGGCTCATACGTAAAGATTAAGCAAGCAAAACAATAATGTGAAGGCTGTGAGAGAATAGGAAAGTAAAAAAAAAAAAATTAAAATGAGGGAATGGTTCACTGCATTCTGGACATGACAGTTTTTGTACTAGCAAAAAAAAAAAGATATTTATGTGAGTTGTAATTTTGGCGAGGCATGTGCAAGGGCAGACGGAGGGCGAGCAGTCCCTTACCTTCATGGGGATGTTTGTTATGGTGGTGGAGGCCAAGTCAAAGTGCTGCTGGACCAGAATGTTGAGTTTGGTGGCAAGGTGCCGTCCCGCACGAACACTGTGAACCTCGCTGGTGAGGAAAGGGGAGATCTGAGATAACAAGAGAAGAAGATGCAGTGAGATCGTGAACTTCGGATTTGGCATTGTGTTTAAATCCCGGATCAAGTTGCCTGGACAACAGGATTTAGATCGTGGGTGTAGATTTTAGACGGTCTGTTTTCAAAAAACTCTGTCGCTACATGACGTCAAACGACACTGCAGTGGTTGAGTTGACAGAGACTGAATGAGTGAGAGATTTATGAAAAGAACACTAAGTGTAGATGGATACTGGTTTTTCAGAGCCGATGCCAATTATTCATACTTAATGAGACCAAAAAACGATATTTGGAACCAGTGTGCATTTACAATAAAAATGAAAATATTTGTCAAAATTTAGAATTTGTTACTAACAAACTCCAACACAAAACTTTGTTTAAATGCCTTTAGCAAATGTTTAATCAAAACTGAAACACCTGTGACAGCTGTGAATTATTTAAAGAAATACAAACAACCCTGAGCATTTTTTTACCCTGAGCGCAGAATTATGGTTGGTTCAAAACAACCTTTCTTTCGTGCTGCTTCAGAGCGAGAAAGGTGCGGCTATGTAAGACTAGAATTAAGTGTCATGTTTTCGTCTTTCTTTATAACACCCACCTCTTTCTTCGGTCGGTCAGACACCAGCGTGTCCTCACCCTGAGGGTAGATGTGAACCAGAACCAGGTCACATTGCTGGATGGCCATCAACCTAAAACACAAAACAAATAGCTAAAGTAAATCTAAGAGTCATTTATTGTGTTCTCAAAAGTAAAAAACCTGAGATTCTTGGATGGAAGAATTATCAATACCGCATTTCAACCACATTAAAACAAAATCATTTAACAAGTGAGTGACACAGATCTTTGAACATCACCTGGTACTGACCTGTCTGAGCCTGCTGCCAGCTTGTTTTGCTCTAAAATAGTTTCTTGGATGCAGTCTTCCAACATGCGCACATGAGTATCACTGTATGGCAAAAAAACAGAGAAGCGCATTATGATGGGCTTAAATGATAAAACACAGACAAAGAAAAAGTGCATGTAAAGTACAAAGACGGTGATAATACGCAGTTGCTGAGAGTCGCATGAATCTATCGACATCAGCGGCTGCTGATTTTCCATCATATTAATGAGGACGTTTACCTTTTAGCATTGGTTAGGCAGATAATACGACCCCTGTTGGCAACTCTCTCAGCTGTGTCCATCAGAGTGGTGCGCCTCTCGTGCTGCAACTCTGTGATCTTGCATAACGACTCCACCGCGGCGACCAGCCCGTGCAGAATGCTGCAACACTCTGGGTCCTCACGTGGGTTGGGTGGCCCAACAGCTGCCAGAGCTGACATGAGCTGAGTGGAGGAAAAACCGCAAAGTCATATCGCAGATCCAATTCTGACGAAAACTTCTGCAAACATGTGGTAACTTTTGTTTGTTAGAATTACTGCACTTCTCCAAAATGTGGCAAATCGAAGCAGAAAACACAGCCTGAAAATGCAATAATAGTCACTGTAGGACCTAATGCACTGTGTCGGCATTAACGTTCAATCGTTAATGTGGGACTGGGTTTTTGTAGACGGTGGATCACCTCGTGAGTGCTCTGGTCTTCTTGCCTCCAGCTATTCAAGATGTGGAACTCTGAATCACTCACGATGTAATTAATCTGTCAAGCAAAAGGTGGCAGAAAATGTTAACATAATTGATTAAAACTCTCATTTAGTTAGAAAACAGCTGGACTTCGAACATTTTAGCCAAAAAAACAAGACACAAACCAATTTGTGCAGTGGGTAAACATCATAGAGGATCCGACAGTACTCCATGGAGCACTCCACCGCACAGGTCCACAGGGACTTGGACACAGGGGCCAAAGGAATAACTCCCTGAGCTCGACTCTTTGTCAGCACATCGCACTCCACCTGCTGACGACTTGACTCAGCCATGTAGGGACAGTGGTCCACCACGAACACCGTCTTGTGAGACACTGAGAACATCTTCATTTTGAAAATCTGCAGTATGTACTGATCTGAAAGGAAAACAAATCACAAGCTTGAGATTTCAATAAATTCCTCCACACCACCTCAGATAAATGATACATTAAGGCAAAATATAATAATAAAAGAACAACACAAACCCTGCAATATGCAGTACGTTTAAAGTATGAAATCTGTATGACAGCAGTCACATTAAAGTTAAATTAAAAACAAATATTGTACAAATATAAACACAACACACTACGCTTGACATTAATGTCTTCTCATCTGTGTATATGCGTTACATTAACAAATCGTTTTGGACAACTGTCTCTAAACATTGCATATTTTTTCTGTTTTTAATACTGTGAACATTTATACAACCTCAAATATATCTTTGCACATTATTGTAGCTGCTTTTATTATTAAGGTACATTGTACATGCTTGTACTTTTTTTTAAATATTATTGTATTTTTTATGCTTATGTGTCTTGTCTATGCATCAAAACACCAAAGCAAATTTCATGTATGTAAACACCTGCTTGGCAACAAACTGCATTCTGATTGTAACATCTTATTAACAGTGCATACACTACACTGCATGATCAGTGTCTTAAATTACCCATTAAAAAACCCATTTAATATTCCAGTAAACTAACACATAGCAACTATTTAGATTTTTTTATTCATGCAAAAGTAGCAAATGTCTAGAAATACTGTTTTCCAAATAAAACCCCTGCATTCAAAATATAATTTAAGGGAAAATATAAAAGTATGAGCATCAAAATATACTTCGAGTAAGTATGCATGATGGTTCATTTCAAAATATGTTCATCACTTTAATATTGCATCTGATGAAGATGGAGGTCATTTTAAATACTTTATGTACTGCTGAGTAGTTGAATTAATATAATTATACCAACTTCTTAGTCCATACGTGTTTAATGACAGCAGTTGTAAGTATTCAGTTTCTACTCAACAGTAACACTAATGACTGACATCGATTTTTTTTACTATCACAAATCGCGATGGAAAGTAAGTAAGTTTTTGGAAAGTAAATTACACTTTTTATGGTACATTTTTCAGTATCTCAATGATTAAGATGTGTACTTTGAATTTTAAAATGCATAAAAAGGTCCGAGCTAAACCCCGTCTGTCCTCATCGATAAGGACGCCCCTGCTTATTACAGGATTTTTTTCGTCCATTTACAAACCCGTCATTTACTCGTACAGTAAAGGAACTGTTATTTGACGTGGTGGAAAGATCAGTCTGCATTAATACACATTAACTGTTGTGTTCAACACGTTTTAGTATCGTCTGATTGTGT
This sequence comes from Plectropomus leopardus, assembly GCF_008729295.1. Lineage (NCBI taxonomy): Eukaryota > Metazoa > Chordata > Actinopteri > Perciformes > Serranidae > Plectropomus > Plectropomus leopardus. Next base: position 13,922,905 of record NC_056484.1, read on the forward strand.
GTAAATGTCATCTCACCTGGAGAAAATCCTGTCAGCAGAAGGCTCCCCGGTCAGGAAATGATCTGAACCGGTTCAAAACCGTGGTTGATCTCTTTAGATCGAAATTTGACTAATAAACGGATTATCTAACGACCAAACCAAACACCAAATCAGTCTCAGGACATGTCTTCCACCAATAACTCCAAATCGTTAGCAAGCTAACATGACTCCTCGCTACAGGAGCATATCGCTGATTAGCCTGTTAGCTAACACTAGCCGGAATCATTTGTTTGCTGATTCACGTTTATTACAAGCTGCAGAATCATTTACTCAACAAATAATTTGTATAAAACTAAACCGAACGTTTTCTATTAAATTCACTTCTAGATCACAACCTAATTATATCACACACTTGAACTGATTAACACAAACAATACTCTTTAAGCCGAGTCAAGCTAGCAGGTTTGTTATTGGTGGAACTACAGCCTGTGGTGTCCGTCAGCGTTTTCCTTCCCCTGCGTGTTGGGTCGCACTGTTAAAAAATGGTTCCTAAGCCCGTTTGTGACTCCAGCACTAGAAAAAAATAATTTGTTAAACAGCAACAGGCTAAAAGTAGAAATATTGGATTCAGACGCCCCAAGCAAATGTTGTGTGTTTTTGTGAAGGGGTTCCCATGTGAATTTAGGGGGGTGGGGGAAGCTTTGAACCGTTAAATCTCGTGTAAGGTTGATTTTTCCCTTAATTTGCATAATGAAGTAACGTACAGAGTAACGCGGTAAGTAACGGTCGTGGTTCGCCCCCGTGTTGGTTCCCTCTGTTGATGCTACCTGAATGCTAAGGGACTGTTCGTCATTTATGAGAGGTAAGGCGGTGGTGCAAAACTAACAGCCTTTTCTATTTTGGCTTAAAGGTTAGTTAAGCAACTTTAAGGTCAAAATTTCGTTTTTATTTTAAATCCCATCTGAACCTAAAACCCAGAGTTAGCATTTTAGCCAATCCCCAAAGGAGAGTGGCAGGCTTTGAAGCTAATTTTACGTCACGAGATGCCATGGGGCTCAGAAAGACTTTTTCCCATTGACGTCCCAGAGACGTCTGTAAATCATTGGATACATTTTTGTGAGCGTCAAAACTTCTGCGAAATGACTAATTTCAAAATCGAGATTTGATTAAGTTTACCATAAGTCAGCAGTGCGCATGCTCTGTGGGCCGTGTAATGTGAAAGACCCAGATAATTTCATACTAACGAAATAAATTGCTTTTTGCCTCATACGTTACTTAGCAGCTGTCACAGGGATGAACAGGGCCTCACCTCTATGCTGTATCCAGATTTTCTTAATACATCCATGATTTTAGCACCTCTGGTTCCTTGTCTCAAAGAAAATGTTGTTTTTTTTGAGTGGGTTTTTGGTTACAAGCCTTAAATAAGGTCTGTGGTTAACACAAGGTACTAGGACAGAAAATATGTCAGTAAATAGCCCACTTCATAATTCTGAAGCTTTTATGTGTCTTAAAAAAGACGATCGCAGTGGTATCACCTAATGTTAGCTTTCTACTTCTGGCGATTGGATTTAGGTGTCAAAAATCCTGATGGTGTGTTGATTTGTGAAGATTATCTTGCTTAACAAAACATTTGTTTGCCACAGAGTTTACTGTCTGCAGTGATACAAAAACCAACGGAAAAATCCCACAGGCTTTTTAACGGGGAACCAGGGCAAGGTTAGCTTCTGGGTCGGCCTAAAGAAAAACATCATTCCTGGGGTACTCTGTTAAAAAGGTATGTTTTATTCTTCAGTGCTTCAACACTATGTGCACTTTTGGATTCCTCTTAAAAATAATTGAATTCTACATTTTTCATTTAAAAATTTCAAAAATAGCATTAACAAACCCTACTAAATTGCATTCCTGCTTGCATGACATTATTAAAAACCAAGGGTTCAAGTTACTGACTTTGTTGCAAATATTTAAGTGGTGAAAAAACTACACACAACAGTGGCAAACAGTAAACACCAATCCAGTGCACTACTACACTTTAAATCCTACTACCCAATCCCCTCCCTCCACCCTGTATAACCCCAAAATTCATATTTAGCATCTATATATATATATATATATATATATATATATATATATATATATATATTATATATATATATGTGTGTGTGTGTGTGTATATATATATATTAAAGATGGTTATTTGTGGTTTAGGGAGGGTAATGTACTTTCCCTCAGAGTTCAAGGGAACATATTTTTATCTTAAGGGAGAATCAAGAGTTTAAAAAAGAAAAAAAAAAAGTCAACCCCGAGCCAGCTCCCTACTCTGAAAAGTAAAGAACAGTCCCTAAACATTGCAAACGAAAGAGGTAACAGTAGCTTCAAAATATGGGTTTTCCCTAGGAGTATTTTAAGCATTACGTTACACAATATTTAAAACTATTTTTTGACATTCATTTACATGTATTCATTCATGCTGAACAAAAAGTTTAGCGGAATGAAGTGGGCGTAACTTTGTCTGTCATATGCGGCTGTACAACTTGAGCCTCCTCCTCCTCCTTCCTCCTCCTCCTCCTCCTCAGACCCCACCCGTCTGACTTTCATTCTCTCAAGTCACAACTTGAGCAAAAACTTTCTGCGTTGAGTCCATGTTGAGAAATAAAGCAAGAATGCGCGGAGGAAGGGGCTGCGCGTTAAAGCCGCTGTGATACAGCAGGAGTGGGCTGCGTGTCAAGTACATTTTTTCGCTTTAGGTGATGTGGGAGGAGCCCCCCCCCCCCCCCCCCAAACCAGGACTATGAGCGATAACGACATCTTCGAGATGGACTCTGTGTGTGAAACAGACGATTTGGAGGGTGAGACTGAAATGGGCATGATAGACGAGGACGTTGGTAAGTAGACAGCTTTGTTTTTCGCAAGACATTGTTGTGTTGTGTGGATGTTTTCTGGGTTTATGGGCTGTGGCCCCCCCCAGTGTACATGTGAAGTACATTAGGCCATACTCACCTCTGGGAAAACCCACTCATTCATCACTAGTTTGTTCTCAGTCTGAACACTGATGCTTTATTAGGTTAGGTTACTTCTTCCCCCACAAGCTTTAAAAATTCTATATACTTGCACTTCACCTGAGTACATTTAAGATGAAGATACTGTGTTTTTCCCCACACTATACTTACCTGAAATGTGACCTTCTAAAACATGAGAAAATTGGTTTGACTTTTTTCAAAAACATGGGTGAAAATCAGTGAGCAACTTAACAAGACATGGCCCAAAAATGAGCAGAATATTAGTAAACAAACAAAGATAATAAGTAATTAAAAAGAAAATAAGACACACCCTTTAAAAAATATATGTTTTTAAATGAAAGAAAAACAAAATAAAGAATAAATACATATGTGGTTATAATAGTAATATTTTTAGATTTCTGGTAAATTTTCTGTAGAATATTTAAAATTTAAGGCCATTTTCGTGTCACTTTTTACTAATTTCTTGCAATGTGGGACTTTTCTGGCCAAGTTGTTCATTGCTCCTTTTCTCATATTATTGAAAGAAATCAAAGCGATTTGCTCAGGTTTTAAAGGTTTAAATACCTTATGAAAGGCATCTTAACACAGCACAAGAGAGCTGATTTCAGTCCAGTTTTCAAGGGGTTAACCACTGATTTAAACATTGATTTTACATGCAAAACACATGGTCAGTTGGTAGTGCTGCAGCTTTATAAACTACCCATTTGTGTTTAAATTAATTAAAATGAGCTCAGTGGCAACAATGAATGCTTAAACTCAGATTCAGTTTATTGTTAGCATTTTTTACTAATACATTTTGAATGCAATACTTAATGATGGGGTGTGTACACTCATTTGGCACAATAAGAAGTAAATGAACCAAGAGCTATAAGTACAGGAAGCTAATCAATATTCACATCATGCACACTGCATGTGAAGCAGTTTGCTACAACTGTGAGGGTGTGGTGCACACATTTTGCAGAGGGCACTAGCTTACACCAGCTTCTCTGCAACACAAATTAATATAAATACCAGATGTTGCGTAATCACCAGTTTAAAAGAAACCACCCAAAATAGCAAGAGTCCCTGTTTATTCCACAGATGTCTGATGTGGCTCCTTAAAGGCTACAGCTTTAGATGCTAGATTGCATCTCGTCTTTTGTTTTTTACATTTCTTACATTCCAGACTGTCACTACAAACCGAAACAGAGGCCTAACTTTTGAGTTAAGAAAATATCGTGCTGGAAACCTGCACCTACAGCACAGCATGTTGTCTGCACAGCTGTCAGTTCTCACTCTGGTAGTTTTAGGGAACGATTGCTCAATTTGTAACTTCCTTTGGGTCCTATCCATAATGACATACTGTCTCGATATATGCTTTCTTTTTTTTTTTTTTAGTCACAGCTCAGTGAGAGAAAAATGCTCCTTTGGGTTAACTTTAATGGCTGTGAGAACTAATAGCCCTCATCATATGGAAATGACCGCTGCTTTCCTCTGATTCACCAAAGGCAGGCCAAAGTGCACTTTGTTTAATGGAGCCTATATTCAATTGTTATGAATTATTAACGTTCACACTTTGTTGCAACCTAAGGTGCTGTGATAACAGCAGAAATACACCAGCTCAAATAGTGCTTTCATAGTTGGCACAAAATGAGCACTGCAGCGATACAGGAGGTGAGATTTTAGCATGTACCAGCCTCCTTGGCACAGAGAATCTGACGTCTATCTTTGCACAGATCTGACAGGGTCATTTTAGATCAGTAGGGAGAGAGCTCGACTGTTTAAAGCACATTTCAGTGAAAATTGATAATCAGCGGTCTTATTTTGAATGCAAAATGCAAAAGTAAAAATGCATTAGGGCTTATTGTTTTCCTGTGAAAGACACTCAACTTTTACCAAAAGTTATTACGTGCACCAGTGTTTGTTGCAGACAAGAATTTCCTGTCAGGTGGTGAGGAAGACACGTGGCTTTGGCTTGGATTGAACTTGAAATATTAGCGTTTAGGTCATCAAAATGTGTATCATGCGCAAAAAAAAAATAAAATAAATAAATAAATAAATAAAAATCCACTTTGGCACAGCTGTTTCCGTTATAAAACAATCATTGTTCGCTCTGCCTTTAAAGGTTTCTTGTGTTGTCACTGAAGATGCTCTCTAGAGAGGAAGTGAGCTGAGGATGGGTGGGTTGTGGCAAGAAAGCAGTTTTTTCTTTCGGACAGCTTGTGGGCATTAAGTATGCTTTTCAGAAGATTCAGACTAACTGACTCACTGTAGATTTCGTAACAGTGTTTCTGTTGAATTTAGTGACTCAGTAGTTGGTGCACATTGTATTTATTTTAATTGTCGACAGTAGAAAATAAATACCTAGATACTACAGTGCGACCTCCTGTCAGCTGCAAACATCTGAAACACACAAATACAAAGCAATGGGGAATATATTAGGAGTATTAGTCAGATAAAAAAGCCAGGCTGTTGAATTTTAGTGAATTACTCGTTGGTTTAAATAAGAATAGCCCGAGGCACAGTAATTACGGATTAGGAGTTAATTTGTTCTGGGTTCATCGGCATGTCTTATGTCAAAATACTAACATACTTTCTAGTATAACAAGCTTTGTTGGACTGTTAGCTGCATAGAGGTCTTAGTCAAAGGAAGCTCATTCGATCATGTGAACAGTGTTTCCACAGAGGAGTTTCTCAGCGTGTTACTATGGCCAGTGTTTTGAAAACAACATCTGTCTTCATTTAGCTTTGTCATAGCACTTTGCTTAATATGGAAAGACTACACGACTTTCCATATTCGATGTAATGTCATCTGATTTGTGAAAAAAAAACAACACTCATAACATGATTATAAGGCATATAACGATGCATACAATTGCTTATTATATTGGTTTGTTTATAAGTTTTGATGTGGTCACTGGTGTGAAGACAGAGAGCAGTTTTGAATATTTGGGACAACACTGCACTGTAATGGGCAGAGTGTTGACCACGCTGCACTAAGCGGTGACCTATTTCTTCTGTTTTCCCGGGAGTAATGTAACATTGTGGTCTGTGGGCAAGTGTATGCAAGCAGCGATGACAGCAGTTCAGTGAAACAGGCCCATAGCTGGAGGGATCACTGGTTTAAACCCTCAGACTGTTTTGGAAATGAGTAACAGTCTGTGCTGCGTCAGTGAGCAGCCTTGAGATAGAGCATGGATATTGTCCAGGTCTCTGTGTCAGTGTATGTGAGATAGATGTTAAAGGGACAGCTCACTCATATTTTTCCTTTTATCGTAGTGCTATATGTCGATCTGGATTGTTTTGGTGTTGCAGAGTGTTGGTGATATCGGCTGTAGAGATGTCGGCCTTCTCTTTAACATAGTCAACCGAGATGGTGCTCAGCTTATGGTGCTCAAAGCGCCAAAAAAATGCATCTGAAAAACTCAACAGCATTATCTCTTTCCAGAAGTCATATGTGGTTAGTCGAGATAATCCACAGACATTGTTGTGTGCAGGTTCATGTGGGTACTATTTTCTTTCTACCAAACTACACTCGCCAATGGTAACACTGTGCAAAAGGAAGCATAAAAGTACTGCAAGCTCAGCTAGCACCACTGAGCTAATGTTTTCATGATACTGGAATTTATAACTTTGATACAGTACCTTGAAAAATATTGTTTGATACCAATTTAGCTATCTGTGAAAAAAAATTAATTTAATTTCCTATTTATTTCTTTAATCATTGCAATTATACACACTTGAAGTATGATGCACATGTTTGTACATGTAACACGTCCCAATTTTCCTCCCAGGGATAAACAAAGAATTTCTCATTTATAGTTTCTGACTGTAGTAAACATAAACAATAAAAGAGAACGAGAAATCAAAGCTAGTACAAGTGTATTAGTACTGCAGAAAATAAGTATTGAAACCATTTCAAATATTCGAAATGTATATGTATGGATAAATCAGTATTTTTGACTAGATTTGATTAGAGCTCGCTAACATTGAAGCTCAATGAGGAAGGAGGACGCCATTAATGTTTGTGTCTTGCACTGTCACAGGCACAAGTCTCTTGTCTGTGAGTAAATGCACACTTGCTTCTGAGCTGTGATACGGTTGATGGGTGTAGTTCAGTGGAAAGAAAATAGTTCCTACATGAAACTGCTCACAACAAAGTCTGTGTTTTTTTGGCACTCCAAGCACCACAAAGAGTACCACATGTTTCTGTTACACTGGAGAGAAGTCAGACATCTCTACAGCCGATATCTGTAGCACTCGGCCATTCACACCAAAACAATCTACACTGACAAATAGCACTACAGGCAAGATGAAAAATGTGTATTTTGGGTTTTTGGTGGAACTGTTCCTTTAACAATTAACATAACTGTTGTACTTGCTGTTTGTCTAAGCTGTGGTTGATTCCTGGTTCAGTCAAACCCGAACTTTTAAGGCTTTAAAACGTAGCTGGGTGCTAAGTTGGACGTGGTTGCTTTGCTGTAACAAGCATGGCTCAGCTGAGCTGCAGGTAAATGTCAGCTGAACAGGATGTATGATGATGGAAGGCTCACCCCCCCACAGGTGACTCACAGGTGTGCCACACAATAATGCACTTATCACGAAATGGTACTGAGTTTCAGCGTCACCTCTCTGATTATCCTGTGCAGTTGCACAAGGACAGGAAGTTAGAAATACCATACTTTGCTCTTATAATAATAACTTTTTACAATGAATGAATACATTGAAACTACGGTGACATACATCCAGTTATTTTTGACCTATAGCCTTAGAGTAAACAGGTTACAGGTGGCTTAGCCGTCTACAAACACACCTCAACTGACCGCAGTTTGTCAGATAATCAGTAACCCTCTCTCTGGTATTCAAAAATAACTTGGGATTATTTGTTTTTACACATTTAGCCTGAAACGTACTGCTTCCATTACATCATAAAAGGTGAAAATGTTTAACTTTTAGAAATTAATAAATTTTGTAGAAATGTGCAGCTATGTTTATGACAGAGAGGCAGGACTTAATATGTCTCACAGCTGAATAATAAACTTTATTATCACAAATTATAGTAAGAGTAAAACCGCTAAAGCCTTTTGGGAACAAATATTATTTTTTTACTGCAAATATTATGAATGAAACTACAAAACTATATCAAATTAAATATGCACAAATTTGCTGCCGAGTTTTATTTGTTGCTACATTTCCTTTTTCTCATACACCCGTGACCATAGTTATGGGCGTATCTTCCTGTGGTTTTGTGCCTCTCTGTGTCTCTTTGAGTTGGTTTTGTGTCTCCTTTAGTCATGTTGTGTCTCCTTGTGGTTGTTTGTGTTGATTTGTGGTTGATTTTACCGTGTTTGTAGTTATTTTGAGCGCAGTTACTTGGCATGCCTATGTGGTCACTTGGTGTCTCCTTGTGGTTGTTGCGAGTCCCTGAGGTAATTTTGTACCATTTTTTTGGTTATTATTTGTGTCTTTGTAGTCATTTTGTCTCTCCTGATGGTCATTTTGTGTCTTTTTTTCCCCAGTTTTGTAGCTCTTTTGTGTGTCTCCACAGTGCTTCTGTGTCTCTTTGTGGTGTTTTTGTGTTTTCATTTTGGTCATTCTTCCTGGTAGCAACATGTTAATATCAGCCTGCTAATGTATCGGTCGGGCTCAAGTAAATATCCATGTAGTTTTGGGTGTCCTTGTGTATTATCATTTCCGTATTCTAATAAAGTGTTTGATTTTATTTTCACAGTTTACCCCGAGGAGTTTTTACCAACATTTTACAGTATTAAAGAAGGCACGACAGTCGCCAAAGCACATCTGGTGAGTCAACACAATAACGTTGGTGTCAGTCGTCTTCTGACTGATTGATTATTTCAATGAAGTTGTCTTACTGTCCACGTGCCTAGCCTACATGCAGAAAGACATATCACTTTCATGTTATTAGATATTATTTAAATATTATCTGTATTTGTAATGATTATTTATGCATTGTAAGCTTTTCTTTAGTCACAATTATTTAGCCAACTGATGGCAGATATCAAATCACCACACAAAACACACCAGATATAAAAAAGCATTAAATACGAAATCATGCATATAAATACACATGCTTGCAAGAGCTTTACCGATACCTAGTAAGTAGGTATTAGTAATACCAAGTCTGATTGTGCGGAGAGAAAGAGAGAGAGAGAGAGAGAGAGAGAGGGCGGGCATCATATTGTTTGTTGACACTTCCCATTTCTCCTGCATGGCCCTCACTGTGCTTTATATAGACTGGTCAAGGTCAGCATTCAACTCTGCACAGACTCTCCACACACAGACCGTCCTCTCCTCTCTTTGTGCAACATGTACGACATCATGAAGGAAGAGGAGTACGAGTTTCAGGCCGTAGACTTACCTGACGAGCCTTGTTTTTGCCCTCAGGCAGAGTTTAATGACAGACCGGACTCATTGTTCTTCAATGATGGCGTGAGGAGGATCGACTTCATCCTAGTGTACGAGGATGAGGATAAGAAGGACTTTGAAAAGAGGCACACGTTCCAGCGCCGCAAGGTGGGTCTCTCTTCTGTTTTTAAAAAATCTTCAGCGCTTCATATTGGTATTTTAAGCTTTGGAAATGGTGCTGACATTCACTTAACTTCAAAGTAATCTACTCACAAAAAAGCATATATAAAAGGTGATCTGTTAAGTAGTTTTGAGCCACTTTTTTGCCCTTTACTAGATAGCATACAGTAGAGTGATATTAGGAAGTGTAGGGAGAAAAAGGAAGGGAATGACATGCAAAAAAGATCCAATATCCAAACCTGTCGACGTCCCACATCCTTGGATAGAGAGTTTTTAAATTAAGATATCATAGCAAATTATTTGTCTTAACAAATACCATACTATTTCTGTTAATTAAAGTGGTAGCTTTCTCATAAAACTTAAATTTAAAGCCATATTCACTGTTTAAAAATGTATTGTTGAAAATATATTGTCCAGTATGACATGCCTTGTGTGTTTTATTACGCACAAACCCCATTGTTTCTTGCCTATTTGTAAAGGGAGTTTTTATTTGCAGCAGGACAGCAGACGTTAAAGTGCTGGTGACAGAGTTTATTCAGCAAAGTGTGCACAGGAACTTCAGAAACATTTTTAATTATCTTGGAAAGGAACCATGCATTGTTTTGATTACATCTTGCTAGCGCAATTCTCATTCATTCAACACACATTTTCGGTGCGAGTTGTTCAGCACGTGTGCTCGATAGATTCCCTGATGGAAGTTGTTGAAATGAAGAACTTCATTCTTTCACTTTTGCCACCAAAACCCTGCCAAAAAAACTATATTCGGATCAGGCTGGTTATAAGTCTCCTTGTCTGAACTCAGTCTAGCATCATAATCTTGCTCCAGAAATCTTAAACTTCCACAAAACAAACGAGTAAATCAGTAAGCAAACAGTTATTGTGATTTTGTCTTCAGTGTCATAAATATTCAGCTTGCAACCAGTTTTTTACACATCAGAAATCTAGATTTCAGGCATCTGTGCAGGAATACGAAGAGGACAAATTACTGAGACATGATGACATCCACAGGTGTGTTGTTTGTTGTTGCCAGGGTCTTTCACAATACAGTGAGGGATGTGATATATAATGCCTGTAGATCCACAGAGACTGTTACCAATGTTGCTGCAATAAGTTGTTTTGAAAAGGAGTGTGCCCTGGGGAGGCTAGAAGCATGAAATTGGCAGCAAAATATTAGGTCTTTAATGGGTCAAAAAGAGGCACTGATATAATATAATGTTTTTTTCCCTGTAGCAGTGAATTGATGTGGTGGGTGTAGGCAGGAGAATCACCTGTAGAAGCTGATCAGCCAGTTTAAGCCAGTTCCTCGGAAAAGGCCGGCAGGTAGAGCCACAGCAAGTCAGAGCTCATGATCTTCTTCACCACAGATCCACTGGGACTGAGGCAATTCTTCATAATCTTCCACGGCAAAGTAAATCCAATAAGGGATGAGGAGTGCAATACTCTCTACCAGACACTCCCTTCACTTTGTTTTTCCAGAACTAGACCTGGGTCAAACAGAAGTTGCAAAACTTTTCTTTCCTGCTCCGACTCTGACTTGCTGGAAGGGCGTAGCTCAGTGCACATAGTGTTCACTGTATTGTTAGTTTAAAATGATGCTGTGAATATTTTATTATGTTGGCATAAATTTGCATGCCCTTGTATTTCCCGTTTGTCATGGTAACATTCACATGAAGAAAGGGTTGGCTAAAACAAACAGACGGTATTTGACTCGCTTTGTCAACAGTCTCTCAGAAGTATTCCTCAGAGTTTTTATAAAGGTCTCACATCAAAGTTTGTATTTATTCAGGGTTGCTTTAGATGACGATAATCCCAACTACACAAATAACTCATCCAGAGTTTGGAACTCCTCACTGTAACTGAGCAGTTTGATGAGCTACTTTCTATATTATTTCAATATGTTTAATACTTTTTCATGTTAATGCAGTGTTTTTTCTTGTGTTTTTGGTGTTGGGAAAGCTGTGTGTTCAAAGAGTAGGATTCACTTCACTGCAATATTGATGACATACCACCAGCATGAACCTGCTCTGACTTGTTGGCAGCCCCGCAGTTCATTGCCGCTATGTGTAATGTAAATAACGCTTATGTTATGGAAATGGAATATGCCCAAATAAATGAGCTGTTTTATAAACTTGCTTAAAGGAGCAATGTTTGGCATGTAGCAGTGTCTCCAAAACAAACAGAATAAGTGATTTAAACAGGCAAAAACACTGAATAAAGCAATTTGATGTTAAAATTCTCTGTTTCTCCGATGCTGTTTGGTTACAGTGGATATTGCAGAAAAGTAAATGGCCTTATGTCAGATCACAGCTACTGCAGAAATGTGGCTCTCTGTGGATGAGGACCCGCTCGCTATGGAGATATAAAGGGCTCATTCTTAAGTAACAAAAACACAACATTTCTTATTTTCAGGTGATTATACACCAAAGAAAACATACTTAGTCAGTTTCTGGCAATATATCTCCCTAAATCCTACACACTGGACCTAGATCAACATACATAAAAGCTGTCTTTAAACAACAATGCTGACAAATTGGATCGCATTAAGATTATAAAGGTGATAATGTGTTGGCACTTTGTGAAATACCACAGCATAAATAAGTCATGGGCTTCTGTGTACATACAGATGATGGGCCGTCCTTTGACATATGCTCACAGCGTTTACACTGCAGGCTTGGCACAGAAGTCATGCATATAACCTCAGTAACTCCTGTACAGAAATTGAATCGTAATTGGCAGAGAGCAGTAAGTCAGGAAGCTCTTTGAAAGCCTCTCTTGTGTCTTTTGTTGTAGAGGCGGCGAGAGTTTTTTGAGGCCAGCCTGATGAAGATGGGAATGGAGCTGGAGGCGACGAAATCTGTAAGTACATTGCACTTATTGTGAGGTTTCTTTTACTGTATCTCACACTTAAATCACTCCGTCTTTGTGCTCCGCAGGTGATAGACGACAAACTGTTCTTTGTGAAAGTCCACATGCCATGGGACGTGCTGTGCACCTACGCTGAGGTCCTGCACATCAAGCTTCCCATCCAGCCCAACGACCTGTCCTCCCGCTCCTCACCGTGGCGCCATTTCTCCTTCATCACCAAGCACTTCTACCCCAACGAGGACATGATCTCCAAGGAGGCCGAATTCTTCACTGCCCCCTTTGAGAAAGACCGTCTGGAGTACTTCTACGTGCGAGACAAAGATGTCTTCTTCACTTCATCCATGAGGAGCAGGATGGCAAGTTGTCTCATGTTGTTTTTGTCAATTTTTCATATTTCCGTTTTACTTTGAAGGATGAAGTCAAAGGCTTGTAAACATCCAACAGATTAATGAATTTCCAGTGAAAACCATCGTAAGAGCGGCACATGGATCATGTTTTCTAAACTGTATTATAGTATATTAAGTATGCAGATTGGTAGCATAAAAATAAACCCACCTCTTCTTCCAGGCATATTACATCCTGAGTCGTGCCCCCTATGAAATACGAGGGAGCATAAAGAAGTTTGGCATCACCAAACTGCTGGATGGTGGAGTGTACAAAGCTGCCTACCCTCTCCATGATGTAAGTTACAAATTATGGTCATATTTGGTGTGGTTTGTGTCCTGTTTTGGTTTGTAACAGTCATATTTAGTATGTTTCTATACAGTTGGTGACCTCATAATTTACTTGAAAATTCCCTATTGGTTATTTCAGTGCAGGTTCAATGTCAAGTCTAAAGAGGAGGGCTGCCCCAACGAGAGATATCTGCTCTATGAAGAATGGGCTCATCCCAAAAGCTTCTACAAGATGCAACCACTAAGCCTCATTAGGTGAACACAAGCTTTTATGTTCTCGTTGCAAACTTGAAGGGGACCTGTCATGCTTTTCCTAATTTTCTGTCATATATAATTGATGTTACTGTGTTGGATGTTCATATTTAAAGTGGACAAATTTTCAAATAATGAGGTAAATGCATGTAAAAGAAATTCCTAAAAGCAAAACCTAGGGACAAAATCTTTTTTGTCCTTTTTCCTTGCAAATGATTTTTTTGCTTTCATCATTTTTGTCCACAGGAAGTATTACGGGGAGAAGATTGGCATTTACTTTGCCTGGTTGGGTTTCTACACAATAATGCTCGCCGTGGCTGCTGTCGTGGGACTAGGTTGTTTCATATATGGATACAAGACTCAAGACACCAGCACATGGAGGTACATTTCCCTAAAAGCAACTGTGGATAATGAACTTGTAAATAAAAGATGTATATATGATGTATTTCCCTATCTGATAAATCTCTGTTGTGTGTTTTAATGATTGCAGCCAAGAGGTGTGCGACCCTGAAATTGGAGGAAAGATTGTAATGTGTCCACAGTGTGACAGCGAATGCATGTACTGGAAGCTGAACAGCACCTGTGAAGCTTCGAAAGTTAGTTTTATTTTTATTTTAACAGTAAATTTGAATGTGTTTCTACAATGTTTTTAACTTCTGCCCTCCAACTTATGTCGTGCAATATGCTGTAGACAAAAACAGGATGCATATTTAATATATCATTGTGCATGGCTGCTATTTCCCTCTGTGACACAGCTACAGTTATGTTAAGAACTGATTTGCATCCACGCAGGAAAGAGCTGTGACAATTATGACATCCACGTTTCTGCTTTTTTTCTCCATTGTCTTTTAGAAACTTTGCATATTTGATAACTTTGGAACCTTGGTGTTTGCAGTTTTCATGTCAATCTGGGGTAAGTTTTATACAATGTCAAAAAGATGTCAGGTTTCAAGAGATGTAGCGATTAGTCGATTAGTTGTTTGAAAGAAAATTATTTGCCTGTTTTCATTTTTCAAGCAAAAATGTCAAACATTTGCTGGTTCTAGCGTCTTAGATGTGAGAACTTGCTGCTTTTCTTCATCCTTTATGATAGTAAAGAAGAATCTTTATTTCTTTATTTTGGACAAAAGAAGCAATTCGTAATTGATAATTAAGATTTTTCACAATGTTTTTACATTTTACTATTATTTAATTAATCATGAAAGTAATCTGTGGATTAATCCAATGTAACAGTTGTTAGTTGCATTCCTACACTTTTCCCACAGATCAGGCGTGCGAATATCACTAGCGTTGAGGGAAGCTGTGTATGTAACCATCTGAAATGTTTATTTTGTCCTTATCTTTGGCGTCATTAAAAGCAACACAGTTTACAGTCCATAAGTGTTTAGAGGATGACTCAGACAATACTGTACTTTTATCTGTTTCCGTCTTTCTTATTAATACCCTGCTTATTTTTTCCTGCTCCTGTTCATTTCCTGACTGCAGTCACTTTGTTCCTGGAGTTTTGGAAGCGCTACCAGGCGGAGCTGGAGTACATGTGGGACACGGTGGAGTTTCTGGAGCAGGAAGAGCCGCCTCGCCCGGAGTACGAAGCCAAGTGCATCTATGAAAGGAAAAACCCCATCACAGGGGTAAATCACACTCACTCACTCTTTATTCGAATCTTTTTGCAGCAATGTTTCCTACAGTTTGACTATTTTCTGTTTTATGAATTTAAGGTTTTCTCAATTTTGTTCAAAGACCATAAACTACATAGAGGTGCTATGTTGACACAATGAGTTTTAAATCATGCCCAGTATTTCACGGTGTTTCTTTGTGATTTAGGTAAAAGAGAAAGTGCCCTACACAGCCTGCGGACGATGTGTTCGGGTGTCCATAGGAATTAGCACAGTCTTATTCTGGGTAAAAAAAAAATATCATTCTTATTTCAATACATTTTTCTTGTTAACACTGTATTTGGTACTAATTATAGGGAAAATTCTGGATCTTGGAAAAGAAAACTTTGATTTAACCAATATAAATTTTCCATTTTCTCTCTCTCTCTCTCTCTCTCTCTCTCTCTCTCTCTCTATCTATATCCATATGTGTATATATATATATATATATATATATATATATTTAATATTATTTATTTTTGGAAACTTAAGACACCATATATATTGAATTATTTTTGCATGTAGCTAACATGATGTGCAAATGAATGAACCATACAATAATTATTTAGGAAGGAATTATTATTAGTTAATTATTCTAAATTAATTATCATTAATTCATTATTAACTATATAGGATTTTTTTTAAGTATACTAATTGAACATAATATCTATTTTACCTATAATTGCTGTTGATACGGAAATCACTGTTCTTTCCATGAATTTTTTTTTGAAAATAACATGGGTATTACTCAGAAATTAAGGAACCATAGAATATATCCTAACCTATTTTTTTCTATATCAAAATGTAATATTAAACTTTTTAATTGTATTTTTTCCTTTAGATTCTGTTGATCCTGGCATCCATTGTGGCCATCATTGTCTACCGCCTGGCTGCATTTTTTGCCTTCTCAGCTAAACTCAGAGCTCAGGACCTGAAGGAGCTGGAGCCCTTAAAGGACTATGTGACGCCTCAGATGGCCACGTCTGTCACAGCCTCCCTCATCAGCTTTGTTGTGATTATGATCCTCAACATCCTCTATGAGCGGGTCGCCATCTGGATCACCGACTTCGGTGAGTTTGAATTGTCCTGCTTTCTTTGTGACCTGTGTTGACTCTCATGTGGCTTAATCTGAAATCTTGTCTCATCTGACACAACAACAGAGCTTCACGAACCAAGACGGACTACGAGAACAGCTTGACCCTGAAGATGTTCCTCTTTCAGTTTGTCAAACTATTACTCCTCCTGTTTCTACATCGCCTTCGCCAAAGGGAAAGCGGTCGGCTTTCCCGGACAGCCTGTTTATCTCTTGGAAAATACCGGAACGAGGAGGTACAGTTTGTCCGTCTAACAGTTGCTTGTCTAAAACGGGACGTTCACTGTAAGATTTAAGCCAGTTTTAGAAATGTTGTTGTTTAATTCCAACTCCCACTGTGCGAGTGAATAATCTGCAATGTCAATCCAAAGCTCACAATTTAGGTGTGGTCCGACAATAAAGCCACGACCTTAGTGCTCACTCTGTCCGTGTAAAAAAAAAAATGGGGTCAAAAACAGAAATCAGTTGTACTGTACAGCCATCTTAAGTTCTCTCACAGTTTTTTCTTGACTTTTGTTGGTGTGCTGTCGTCCTGCAGTGTGATCCTGGTGGTTGTCTGATTGAGTTGACGACTCAGCTCTCTATCATCATGGGTGGAAAAGCCATCTGGAACAACATTCAAGAGGTCTTGCTACCGTAAGAAGTCAGAATCTATGAACAATTGTCAAATACAAAAAACAGATGCGATGGTAGATATAGATGCAGCCATAGACTGTATATAAAGATGGACAATGTGGTCTCTGCTTCCTCCTGCGGTCCAAAGATGAAGCCAAATAGGATAGAGGCGCTGCCGTGTTGCACGTTTGGAGCCTGTGGAGTTTGTGTGATAGCAATCAGGAAGTGGAGACATGCTATCTAGTCCTCGCTCACACACCTACCGGTCTCACCCACTCGCTGCCCATCATGACGTCACATCCCCTTTCTATAATTAAAAAATTCTAAAACTTTGTATCGCAGTTTTCAAAACAAAGTTAATAATTCTTTACAAAAAAAGACAGACTATTTAAAAACAGTTTAAAAGTTATACAACATGGGGCAAAATTAGCTACATTAAAAAAAATAAAATAAGTACAATAAAGCAAAACACAATAAATAAAATAAAATAAATGTCAAGAGAATACAGCTGTAATTTGGTTTTAAAAAAGTGAGTTACAGATAAAAGTGAGTTTAGGCCACACATTTTATGAAAGCAAATTAATAAGTTTTTTCATAATAATAATAATAGTAATAATAATACATTGTTTTTTTTTAAGGGAATAGGGACAACAATATACAGCACCAGATAAAGGAATTAAAATTAAACATATCAGAAAAACTAAAACTTAAACATACAGAATGAGTGATAAGAAGTCCCTAAAATGACAGAAACCATCTCTGGGAGAAATGTATTTGACATGTACTTTGATTTTTTTAGTTTGGCCCGTGTCCTATACCACAAACATGGAGGGGGTGGGGTTTCTGACCCAGACTGCAGTCAGCCACCAGGTGCAATGAACGGGTTTTGGCTTCACTTTTGAGGAGCTGTCACGCTGTCTATGAAAGAAAGCAGGACAATTCACGCTGTCTAAATACTGTTTACAACAGGCTCCAGGGCCGGTAGTGAATCACACACCAACTCTCCATTGTCATACTGAGTCACTGGTCACTGTACATGATCTCCTCTACCTCTCCGCAGGTGGGTCAAGAATCTGATTTTCCGCTACTGCACTAATGTGCCCTCAGAGAAAGGTGATTCCTCGCTGGGAGCAGGACTATCAGCTCCAGCCCATTTCAAAAACTCGGGACTCTTCCATGAATATCTGGAGATGGGTAAGCTCCTGTCCGTCACATTTGCAGCTGCACACTTGCAGCCTGTAATTATCATGCAGCAGTTTACAGTGTGAACGCTGCTGTACTGCTAGACTGCAAAAACACAGTTGCACCATACCAGCTAGTTCTTGCACACAGTAGTGGTTAGTTGTTACCAAATGAGATAAAACCCCAACTTGTTTTTACATTTCTGTTTGTTTATGGATCAAACAAAGCAAAGTATGAATGCAGTGCTCAGCAAAGGGCTGCTGGTATGAATATATTCATCTAACTCTTAACAAGAGGCCAAAAATCAATTATGTAAATGTGCATTTGTGAAGGTTAACAGATTAGTTATTCCTTTCATTGTTTTTAATATATAAATGAATTAAGTTTATATTGATAGGCCCTTAAGCTGCAAAATTTCGAGATTAAAGTGACAGTTCACCCATATTTTTCTTTTTACCTGAAGTGCCGTTTATCAATCCAGATTTTTTCGGTGTGAATTGCCGAGTGTTGGAGATATCGGCTGTAGAGATTTCTGCTTTCTCTCCAATATAATGGAATTAGACGGCACTCAAAGCACCAAAAAATACATTTTAAAAAAACTCAACAGCAATGTCTCTTACAGAAATCATGACTCGGTTACTCAAGATAATCCACAGACTTTGCTGTGAGCAGTTTTATGTAGGAACTGTTTTCTTTTTACTGAACGACATCCACCAACTGTATCACCATGCAGAAGGAAGCGTGCGTCTACTGCTAGCTCATCACTGAGCACCACTGAGCAGGCTAACGTGACAGCACAGCTGACGAGGACGCCATTAATGTTTACATTTTGCACAGTCACAAGCACAATGCCCATTCACATTTTCTTCTTTACTGTGATGCGGTTTTTGTTGTTATTGTTGATTTACTATTGCATACACATGCTAGTTTTTTAATTTTTGTGAAAAAAATGTTGTAAGTAATCAATATGCAAATACCTGGAACAGCTGAATCCTGGAGAGTCTGGACACTGCCTGTCTTTTTAAATTCACGTATCTTGTCTCTCGCAGTCATCCAGTTTGGCTTTGTGACGCTGTTTGTGGCCTCCTTCCCTCTGGCGCCGATCCTGGCTCTGATCAAAACCTGTTTGAGATTCGGGTTGACGCTTGGAAGATCACCACTCAGTTTCGCCGTATCGTGCCAGAGAAGGCCCAGGATATCGGGGCCTGGCAGCCCATTCTTCAGGGCATTGCCATCTTGGCAGTTGCAACAAATGTAAGTTACTTTTTACACTGTTTTAGTAGATCATTTTGGTGCAGTTGTAGAAATCAAATGCAATTTCACTCAAAAATGCTTTGGTACATTGTTCTTTTGTAAAACATAGTGCACTGTTTGTTGAAATTGGCGTCCTGGTGTCTCAACAGGCTATGATCATTGCTTTTACATCTGACATGATTCCACGGCTGGTCTACTACTGGTTCTTTCTCTGTGTACCCATATGGAGATCACAAGAATAACACCATGCAGGGGGCTACATCAACACTTCGCTGTCTGTATTCGACATCAATGACTTCTCCAACTTCAGCAGGCCCCTGTGGACTCCTTACAACATCACCACCTGCAGGTACAGCCATCGGCCCTGTGTTTGTGTGTGTGGTGTGTGTGTGTGTGCGCAATTCAGTTGTCCTGTGTTAGCTGTTGAAGAGAGCACCCAGTTTTTTTACATTAACCCTCTGAAACCTGGACAGACATCAGTTTTTGTTGTGGCTGCGGCTTAGACGCCTTTAACAAGGCTGTTTAACCTTTGAAAGCCGAGCAAAAGTTGGTGTGATTTCTGTCAAAAAAAAATATTGGAAAAGGCAGTGATATATTTTTCCATCAGTGAGCAACTTAGCAAGAAATGTCCCACAAATTGCAAGAAATTAGTGAAAGAGGTGACAAGACCTGAATTTTTTTTTAATTATTTTACTTAACTCTACTTTATTTTACTTTACTTTTGTTTTTAAGAGGAAAATTGAGAAAAAAATATACTAGAAAAAATCTTCAGAAAAGTCTATTGAAATGTATTATAATTATATATTTAAAGTTTTTCAGAAATTGTATAATTAATTACACATACTTACTTTTGTTACTTACTTAACACACTTTTTTCAATTTGCAGAGCTCTTTTTGGGGTCATGTTATTGTTTGTTTTCTCCTTTTTTTTTTTTATATTTTCAGGTTATTTTCTAGTATTTTTTAAAATAATTTCTTGCTGATTTTTGGGCCATGCCTTATTAAGTTACTCATTGCCTCCCCATGTTTGTGCAAAAAAAAACCAAACTAATTTGTTCAGGTTTCATGGGTTAAACTATTATGAGATTGTTAAGTTATTAGATTCATTAACTGACAGTTTGGCATGTTTGAGGCCTGAAGGAAACCATTTTTAATTTTTCAGGTATCGCGATTTTCGGTTCCCTCCCGGGCACCCCAGGCAGTATGAGTACAATGTCTACTACTGGCATGTAATTGCTGCCAAAATGGCTTTTATAATTGTTGTGGAGGTGCGTATGAGCATAACATGAAATCTCTCTCTTACACTAAAAACTATTATTATAACATTGTGATTATTAAAAATATACTAATGGAGGGGATTTTTTCTCCTCACAGCACATTGTTTACCTAACAAAGTTCATCCTATCCTACGTGATCCCAGTACGTCCCCTACGCCGTCAAAGAACAAATAAAACGAGAGAAGTACTTGACCCAGGTTATCCTCCACGAGACCGAACCTCAAACTGGTGACCAAACGGTTTGAACCAGTTGACGACGGGACTGCTACGAGCACAGCGGCGAAAGCGACACAGGAGGAGCTGGAACTTGATTTCTGTAAGTGAAATCCAAGGAGGAAATATAGGATGTTCATCCCTGATACTGAAAATACATGACTACCCAGATTTTCTGCAGCATTTACACACTTCTCTTTAAATACTGACTTTTGTATGAACCAGTGACAAATTCAAGACCTGAAACAAGCTGTGGACTTTTGTTATGGAAAATGTGTAGCAGACCAGTAAGAAAGAGGACGTGTCTGCTGGGCTGTTGGACAAACCAGAAAGGAGAAAACTGCACTGTTGTATAGTCTTCACTCGCCTCCTGTCCTCACACTCTGGACCCCCGTCAGGCTTGTGAAAGGAAAAAGGACAGTGCATCTGTCCTCTATCACCTCTCTTTGAGTGCCTGTTATATAAGAAAAAAGACTTTCACTTCAGGCTGAACGATGCACGGCACTGAGTGTCCCTGATTAGGATTAAGGGGTTTGATATTAGGTTTGGTTAAATTAGGTTTCATACATGAATAACATTGATAAAAAGGCTGTAGGATGATGGGAAATGGTGTGTTGGACTTCACTGCATTGTCTATTGACCTTTGCAAACCTAATATATTTAATAATAATAACTCCCGCTTTTCATTCCCCATTTATGGACATACTTTTTTTTAGTTTTTTTGTTTGTTTGTTTGTTTTCCTAAAAAGTCTTGAATTTATGTATTTTGTTATTGATTCTGAACACCCAGATGTAGGTATACATGGAAATACATAATACTTAGTGGCTTGATGATCCATCACAGAGAATTTAGCAGAAATTATCAAAACAATTCCCAGGATGCATTGCTGTGTGTCTGGTTGGGTTTTTTGTGTATAAATTTTGTTCTGAAGGTTGTAGGGACTTTAAAATAATTCCTGTTAACTCTTTTATGGAGCCTCTGTAACCCCCAGACTTGTTAACTTTTGCCCAAATGCCTTCTTTTTTTTACAGATAAATGCAAAAAAAAGCAGTTTTTTCACTTAAGGAAGCTTTCTTGGAGGTCGCAGAGACTTGAAACCAAGACAGTTCAGATTCCACTCCTTATTCCACATCCAACGCTGCCAACCAGAAATCGATACGTACTGCAACCACCAGAAGTGGCAGTAATTGATATCTGGAGATGTATGGGTTAGAGTTAGGATTAGAGTTTAATGCTATTTGGTCAAATCTGAATCCAGTGTTGAATTTTAATCTAATTAGATTAAAACAGTTTTAAACAAACGTTATGACTTCAAACTTAAGCACAACAGCTCAGACGGGATGGTGCACATTAAGCTAAATGACTTACTGGTATTTTTTGCATACATTTTTGCAACCTGGTTTGTTACACTAAAGAGAAGATGTCCAAGTAGTGCCTCATGCTTTGAAGCTACACACAAAATTCACCAACCGTTTTTGGTGGATTAAGTGTCAAATACAACAAAGCGAAACAATTCCAGCCCAACAGGCTCTTACAGGTTGTTTTCCAGGGCTTTCAGCTGTATGGCGTGTTTGTTTACGGACTTTTGTTGGCCTAAAAGTAAGCTGCACTGTAGTCAAAAGCTCCAGAAAAAGCTAAGAACTTGAGTTGGGTTCCTTCTTTTGTCGAAACAATTGATGTGTATTTTTACCCAGAGTGTAGTGTAGTTTTATGTTCATATTACATTTCTGCTTGGTTTATAACAGCATTGCGTTGCGTCGCTCCGTCCATTGAGCTTCATTGTGCAGGTTCAGAGCTTTCACACATGTAACTAACAAGTGTCACGGCTGGGTGATTTAGTGTAGTGCTGTCATGATGTATCAGTATTATTAATATTATTATATACGAAAAAAATGCAATGTTGATGATTGATGAAGAGTTTTTTTTTACACTTCCATCTCTGAACTAGCATGTAAGAGCCGATGTGATTTGTTGAGCAGCTCACAAATGTTAAAACAGTGATTCCAGGAGGTAGGATATTCAAGAACTAACGGATATGCTGACTAAATGTTCCTCAAATACCTTTGTAAGGTCCCTCAGAGGTTTTTAAATGCTACATTGTTTGGAGGATTGTGGGCGAAAGTGATGCAGTATAAAAGTTGGATGTCTACAAGTTTACAAACCACAAGAATGATTTGAAACTGACCCTTTCTAATCGTTATGTTTTGCCTTTTTGAATTTAACAGCTTCATCGCAGATCTGTGAAGTGGTTAAGTTGTGAGAATAGTTTCTCTTTCTCTTTTCAGATGCTCTTATCCACTGTACTGTTTTGCACTTTTTACTTCCAGAGTTCGAGTCCTGTGCCATGACACTGCACTGCACAACATTTTGACTGCATGTTTTATCCTGTGATATAAGTAATACAGTAATTGAGACTTTTTTCTGTCATTGCTGAAATCTTTAGATCAATACCTCTGCTGTATTATTGCCTCGCCTTGTGATTTAAACTATGGTACCATAACCGCCATGTATGTTAACAGTATCATATACCAGCAATATCTCATGATGCGTATTTTCTTGTATTTTTGTTTTTATCTTGTCAGTGCCATGAAAATGTTTTATGAAAAAAGTCTACTTTGTGTGTATTAATCCTTTGAAACCTGGATGGACATCACTTTTCTCTTGCTGCATTCAGACGCCTTCACAAGTAACCTTTGAAACGTGAGCAAATTGGTTTGAATTCTTTAGTAAACTTGGGGGGAAAAAGGCAGAGTAATTTGGCAAGAGGTGGCTCACAAATTGAAAGGAATTAGTAGAGTTATTTTTTTAAAGCTTGGAAAATTGTCAAGAAAAAAATATATATAGTTATCATAATTAAATAGTTAAAATTATTTTATTTACTAGGATTTTTAAAAAACTTTCCTGTCCCTTTTTTTTTTTTTTTTTAACTAAATGTCTGAAGTTGCTCATTACCTTCTTCCTGTGTTTTTTAACTAAATCAGGCCAATTTTCCCAGGTTTTAAATGGTTAAGTCTTGCTTTCTTAAAATAAAAAACAACTTAACACTATTGTTTTATTATGTTAAATCTCTACTATTGACCTCTGATGTCAGAAGTTTGCTTTGTATGACCTGTAATAAAACTCAACACTGCCACAGTGTACTGACCAACTGATACACATCTACAACAACTGGGACCACTGGAGGTCAGTGGGAAACAAGATTTCCAGCTGCTGCACACAGATTCTTTATCTGATCATGAATCTGACTGCAGCTTGAAACATGTTTTCTTTTATTTTGTTCTAGGCGCTTTATATTCCATTTCAGGTTGAGCTGATTCAATAGCAGCTACAGCCATAGGCGAGGACTTTTATTTTGACAAAATATTAGGGACATTTACTCCACAAAGTGATGCAGAACAGGCACATATTGATGCATAAAAAAAATCAAAACAGATGGCAGGAAAAAAAGGTGTTTACACTCAAAGTTTTCTGGTGGAGGAGCCTTAAACCCCCCTTTCATGTTTTCCTTGCAGTGTTGAAACAAAACAGTACACTCTTGTCTCCAGCAGCATGACTGTGTTGACACAACACACATTACTGCAGTCCGCACCACTGATTTCTCTCTCATCTCCAAAGTGATGTGTTTCTACTGACAGTGTCAAAGTGGTGTTTTTTTACAATAAAGATGTTACTCCTATTTACATACAAGATGGACAGAACATAAGATAAACCTCCCAAGAACCACATACACCTCTCTGACAGTGTGTAAAAGAACAATAATAAAACTTTTAAAGCTTTAAAAAATGCCAGTAGTTAGTAGCTGTTGGACCACATTACAGTGTAGCTGTACAGGTGAGCTTAACAAAGAGAGGTTTACTCTTAGCTCTCTTGCATGAAACCAAATGATGTCATGCTGTCAGAATCTCCATTCTTTGCCAAATGTGTTTGTGCAAAATGTGCCTCAACGGTGACACATGCCAGAAACTCTAGTGCCATATAGTTAAAAAATATAAAATTACAAGAATAAAATTGTACAATGAAATAATGATAATAATAAGAAGAATATTATTAATAATAAGAATAATAATGATAATATTATTAATAATAATGACAATAATGTGAATAATATAATAATAATGATATGATAATAATAAAATTATGAATAGCTTAATAAATAACACATTGTACCTCATTACTTTCAAAACACACGAAAAATATCTTTATACTGTAAATTTAATTTTTTGTCCACTTTCCTCATCATATAATGTTGAACATCCACCCAAAATTTAAGTGAAAGATTGTTTCCTTAACGGAAACTGTTGAAGTGACTTTAGGAAGGCAAATCTCAGGCATTCTCAAAATAAAGCTGCTTGTAGTTATAACAATGTACTATAACAATGTACTATAACAATGGACACACTACTGAAATTTAGAGAGAAAAAATGTAACTAGTTGGTGTCCTCGACTACATTTTTGATCAGGCAAACTTCAGCGCTCTCTGGACGTCATCTAGATGCGTCACAGGACCCATGTATCTCACGTGTACGCCCACTGTGTGCGTGCCTGAGGTGGACCAGTTTTTTGACAACCGGTTCAAGTTTGTAGATTTTATTGTATTTGATCAATAAACCAACAAAGTTTCTCCAAAATGAGTTCCCAGATTACCTGTGTCGGCTGGGTGGGTAGAGGCGTTGCCAAGGAAACCCCGGACAAAGTAAGTAACAGCTAGCTAGCGTTAGCCGACTCAGGGCTAATTGTCAACATGGCAGGTTCACTAACACTGTTACACTGATTTAAATTACCTGACTTCTAAGGCTTTTTGCTTTAATTTACAATGTTAGGAGGCTTTACTGATCATGTGTCACTTTAATCTGTCATAACAAAAACTGACGTTACGTGTCATGTAACTCATTTTGTAGCAGTAGTAGCATTAGTGTAGCTAGCTAAATATCAGAACAATTGACATTTTAATGTAAAATAAATTATTAGCCGGGGCTATTATTTGCTTAAATCATTGAACTCATCAAGCTTATATTTGGGACAGACGTCGATATGGGACGCTTTTAGCTCCAAAACTGTTAAACTCATATTGGACATATTAGCTTTTTTTCTCCAAAAAAAAACATGGAAAGAAGGTGATGAATAACAAAAGAAGAAATCATCCAGAAGTTAGCTAGAAATCTGTGCATAGTAGAAAAATATTTCTGAAAGTTTGCCAATCTTTTTTAAAAAACAACAAATTATCCAAAATAAAACAAAAAATAAGAGGTGAGAGATGACCTAAAAAGGCTTAAACATTATAATGCAACATCTAAAATAATTTAATATATACAATTATGAATATAGTTTACTGGACACTTTTCCCCTTGCATTTTGAAAAATAGTCTTTTACGTCTACTAATCTTTTTTTGCATCTCTCTTGTTTACTATGCCAGTATTACTGTATGTTTTGGTTCTCGTGGTGTCAGTAAAATTAACACTGAATGATTGACTTAACTGTGGAGCATCTTACAAAACTAACATTGTGAGTAGTAATGTCCATATTGACAAAATTTAAAACATATACATATCATGTGCACGATCAAAGCAGCTAACTAACGTTATCTCCAGCAGGTAGCCAACAACAATTCTTATACATCCAAAGAACTTATAAAAAATGAAGTGCATGGTAATCCTTTGATTGAGACCTTATTTGTCCAAATGTGTAGCTATACTGGGCTAGTAAAACGCACTGGGTGTCTTATGGGATTAGGCTTTTATTTGAAGTTTTACACTTGTCAATATTACAAGTGGTTAAAATTGATACAAGTGGCAAAAGAAATGTTGTAGACGTAGAAGAAATCAAAACATGTAATAAATAACATTGTTACTGTACAACTGATGCTGGTATCTCAGAAATGTGTTTAAAATATACTATTAAACCTGCGAAAAACAAACAAAAACATTTTAGTTTTGATATGAAGATTACTCTTTTATTAACTTGATAGAAAAATGTAGCAAAAAAATGGGAATTTGACAAAAACATGAAGTAATTTTTCTTACTGACAGTATTGCCTTTGACATTTTGATAGACAATGATCATCTTTAATTCCTCAGGAGAAATAGAGCTTATTGTTTACAGTTTGGCCTGCTGAGTGTATATCTGATTGAAGAGGCCCAGGCTAACTTGCTGTATTAATAGATTTACTTAATAGCTAGGAAGCTTTTAGATCTCACTGTAAAGCTTAATTTATAATTTATTAACCCTGGTGCACAGAATTCAGTTAATTTTTAAAAACAGGTAATCGTAACAGGGTAAAAGGCTTTCTAAATAAAAATGAAATGTCAAATTTTTCTTATCTCACCTAATACTCGTAGTTTTTCCATTTTTACTATTACTTTGTATTTAGAGACTTAAAGGAGATTATTTAGTAATAATAATAATCTTTATTTATGTAGCATTTTCAACCTTAAGCACAATGTGCTTTGCACATTGAAATATTTACAGAATAAAAATGAAATATCAGAAATATACATTTGTTTAAGCCCCATTTTTTAATTGCATTTCAGGTTGAGTTGAGCCAAGAGGAGTTGCAGCGCATCATTACTGAAGCAAAAGAGGACCTGGGGTATGTTGAAATAAAACGCACATAACTGCAGAGATTGAGTCTCTGACTGTTAAAATGTATAAATGGAATTAAAACGTTACAGTTCTCCCTCAATCTGCTGAAGCTGCGGTCATGTTTCTTTGTTTCTTTTATCTACTCTGCTGATTCAGGGAGCTAGCAGCCGAGGATGAAGAAGACGATGATGAAGGCATCGCTTGTGAAGAGAATCCCGACACTAATACAGCGGACGTTGCTGGAGCTCCAAAAGCAGAGAATGAAGATGGAAATGAGGAGGAGGATGAGCTTGCAGAGTACGGCCTGGATAAATATGATGAAGAGGATATAGGTGAGCAAAGAGGAGTTGAAGTACAGTTTGTGTGTACAGACGAATTTCTGCTTTTTCTGTCTGAACACAACTTTTTCTGTCTTCATCGTAGCGACGGCGAGTCTCGGAGACAGTCTGGCTGGGCTCACAGTGTTCAGCTCTAATGAGGAGGATCCTTACGTAACTCTCAAAGACACGGTGAGCACCCTCCATCACAAGCATGCAAAAGTTGTATTCTAGTGCAGGAACGTCATTAAACCTGCAAAAAAAGTTATAAATTCAAGCTCTGATGTCAAATTCCTCTTTGCTCTTCTCTCTAGGACCAATATGAGCGAGACGACTTCCAAATCAAGCCCAGTGACAATCTCATCCTGGCAGGCAGAGCAGAGAAGGACTGCTGCAACTTGGAGATCCACGGTAAATATCTTCATATGCGACACGACGAGATAACAACCAGTATTTTAAACACACAGGAAAATACCTTCTTTTGTTGTGACACTGTTGCTACAGCTGAATTAATAAGCTACATTTTAAAGGATAACTTAGATATTTTTTCACAGATATACCTCTTAATAAGAGTAAGATCAAATATTTAACCAGAAACAGCCCAAAAACTACTTTTGTCTCTCACACCAGTCTCCATTCAAATAAACAGTCATTTTAACACATACAGAGCCAACTTATTTTCGTATCTAACTGGCTGAATTAAGGGTTTACTTCAACTAAACCAGAGCTGCGATCGTTGCAACAGAGTATAAGTGAACCAAAAGGGCATTTTCAAGTTTTATTTTGCTTCTTTTGACTTTGAATGAAGTGCGTTATATGATAATTAAATGACTGTATATTTAAATGGAGTCTGGTAGGTGTGGCGATGGCGAATTCAGTGGTTTTTCTGGTAAAACAAAAAGGTTTACTCTTTAACAAAAAGGTTTACTCTCTGTAGGGCTGCTTTCTATAACGTAGTCAGACACTTGGAATAATAATTGGGCCTGTCAGCAACAAAAACGAGGACTTTTATTAGACTACGCTGCAGGAGCAAACATGCCCTTATTGTAACCTGCTGTCTGCAGCTCCCTTGCTCAATACTGAACCAATTTCAAAAACCATTGCTCCCATTACTCTCTTAGACACAGAAATATGGGAAAATAGGCCCCAGGTTGAAAAAACAGAACTTACCCTTTAATGTGATAATTGATAGAGAATTCTCAAACATGTACTCAACACCAGATCTTACTTTACAGTTTATAACTCCGAGGAGGACTCTCTGTATGTCCATCATGATATTCTGCTGCCAGCTTACCCGCTGTGTATAGAGTGGCTGAACTTTGACCCCAGTCCCGGAGAAGGACCCGGTAAGAAAATGAAGTTTTGCTCTGACAAATCTATAAAAAACATTATTTTAATCTTCAAAGCAGACTCAAGTTTGTAGTAACTTTATACTGACATTCACTTTAACAATAATGAATTTCTAACTAATTTCTAATTGTTCTCAGAATTACATTTCACTTTAAGATAACAGAAAACTAAGAGGTATCATAGTATGTGTATGAAATATGCACACGCCCCTGCGCTCCCCCGACCTTGCTCTGCTCTGTGTTCGTTCTGCAGGGAACTACGCCGCTGTGGGCAACATGACTCCTCAGATCGATGTGTGGGACCTGGATGTCGTGGACTGCTTAGAGCCGGCCTTCTCCCTAGGCAGCAAAAAGGCCTCAAAGAAGAAAAAGAAGAGCAAGAAGGTACAAGTTTATTCTCACAAAAACCTCTGCACAGTGGGAGTGGAGTCTGGTAAAATTAGTGAGAGGTGAAACTGAGTCAGGTGAAGAAATAGAGTTTATAGTCTGATAATAGACATGATTAGAAATAGAATGATTTTCATGTTTTTTTGGCATTTTGGCACCATTCTTGCTTCCTTGATGATGCTTCCTTGCATTATTCCCTGCTCTGTTTAACATATGGCTGCCTGTTATCGTTGATGGCAGGGGGCAGCAGCAGCAGAGCCTGTTGAGGGACACACAGACGCAGTACTGGATTTATCCTGGAACAAACTCGTCAGGTCAGTACTTGAAGCTGATCCATCCCTCGTGTTGTCCTCAGGGTCATTCTGACCCCAAATGAAATCTTTTGCCGTCAAAATATGTTTTTTAAACTTATGTAAACAAGGTCTATTGGCCCTTAATTCCAAAACAAAGGGAAAAATGTGTGGTAATGGGTTAGACTGAAGTAAGACCAAAGGTGTAACACAGAATTAATTCTGTAGTAGTTAATATAATTTATACATGCTTTAAATAACAGTCAAAACAGGGCGTGGTCAAAATGACCCCAGAGGACAAAAGGTGTATGGCATTTGGGAGGACATTACGAGGGTAACTGAAAAATGCACCTAATGCTTGTCAAATGTACATAGTTATATAGGTAATGTCTAACTCTTGATGTTTATGTACCTTCACTTCATCCTTTGTCCTTAAAACAAATCCACCTTCTCTTAATTAGAAATGTGTTGGCCAGTGGATCAGCAGATGAAACCGTTATTTTGTGGGATCTGAGTCAAGGCAAACCAGCCACAACTCTGCGCAGGCACACTGACAAGGTATTCAGTGAGAAAAAGTGTTACACTCAAAGTTATTCACACTGTAAATCTGCTCTTACACCCCCAAAATTTGCAGTTTAAGCTTCTGGAAAACAAAATTTCTTGTTTTTCAGGTTCAGACGTTAACGTTCCACCCCTTTGAAGCGCAGACTCTGATATCAGGATCATACGATAAGTAAGTGTCATCTAGTATTTTAATTAGTTCATAGCGTAAAGTGAAAGGGGATTTTTTGGTAAGTTGAGACACAAACTTTTTTTCTTTTCAGGACAGCTGTCCTCTATGACTGCCGTAGTCCAGACAACAGCAATCGGACCTGGAGGTTTAGTGGTCAAGTGGAGCGTCTGACGTGGAACCACTTTTCACCGTGCAACTTCCTGGTAGGTGATATTTTAAAGGAAAGAACACACATTTCTTTAAAAAAAACTAACAATTATAAATATAGCTGGCGTGTTTGTTAGTCATTGTGCAATAAAGCTTGTTTATCCATCTTTTGCTATTTCCTTCACAAGCTCAGTGGCTGATTTCAGTTCGTGGTTTTGTTTCAGGCCAGCACAGAGGACGGATTTATCTACTGTCTGGATGCTCGCTCGGATAAACCTGTTTTCACACTGAGGGCTCACGACGGAGAGGTTTCGGGTAGGTAGATGTTGGCATGTGCAATCACAGAAGAATAGTGGTTAACCTCTTTTCTCCATTTTTGGCTGTATCAGTGCAGCGTGTGTTCGTCATTTAAACAGCACGAATGATTTGGCACTTGTTGTTCGGCACTGTGCAGCGAGACTGTTGGTCATGAGTCACATTGGAAACCAAGCCAGGAATCTTGGTGTAATCATGGATTCTGACCTAAATTTTAACAGCAAAAACAGTCTACTACCACCTTAAAAAAAAACACGAAACAAATTGCTTTTCTAAAAACCCAATTTCATGTTCATGTTTTGATACGATGCGATGTATTTTGATTATACTGCAATTCTGTTTTCATGATACTAAATTGACATAGTTTTTACAGTCCATTTTCAGTAGATTTTAAAAATAGATTTATTATTATTTGGATTGATTTTTTATTTTGTATGCTGTTTGTTTATTTGTTTATTTCCTGAAATTACTTTTATTTCAATTATTTGAATTTAATAGCATTAACCGTTTGTTTTTTTACCATATATTTTATACCATATTTTTATTTGTAACTATTTTTTTTCTTAATTTTTATTTGTTAACTGCAAAAATTTCTTTTATTTCTATAAATTTATTTTATATTACATTGACTCTTGCCCTTTTTACAATGCAAAATACTGGGAATATAAATTAAATAAATTGATGCCATGGGCTGTAGGAACCCTGCAAAAGATTGGATAAAAACATTATTATTTACTGAGGCTTTCCATAAACTAGATACATAACTTATTTTTAATTGAAGTATTTATGCGGTTGCCCTTGCTTCTTGTACGTATTGTTTTTAAGGCTTTTTAAAACCATCTTTAATAACTTG
Organism: Plectropomus leopardus; assembly: GCF_008729295.1. Classification (NCBI taxonomy): domain Eukaryota; kingdom Metazoa; phylum Chordata; class Actinopteri; order Perciformes; family Serranidae; genus Plectropomus; species Plectropomus leopardus. The sequence goes on from NC_056484.1 coordinate 13,954,478, forward strand.
CTTGCTTTATCTCGCCTATTGTTTTTGATTATTTTGATTGGTTTTCATATATTTAATGTCTTTCTTTTGCTCCTGTAAAGCACTTTGAATAGCCATGTGACCGAACAGTGCTGTATAAATAAACTTGGGTCACCTTGGAAGGATGAAATTATGGGTTAGCATTGTTAGGACATGCCAGAGAAACATGGGAAAACTTGTGGCTGCTTTATTTTTAGTTCAGTGAGCAGCACCCAGTCCAGCCAGCAGGGGCCCTTCCTCTTACGTGCTTTCCACCATATAATCTGCATTCAAGTGTATTCTGAGGGAGAAATCTTAAATACACCTGAACCTGTGAAATTTTCTCATGCTTTGCTTCCAGGTTTACTTCATGGTGGAATTAATGAGTTTTAAAGGCACGTGGACTGTACAGTGAAATATGATGTCTAATCTTTGTCAACATTTCTGCAGGTTTGGACCTCAGCAGCCAGATTAAAGGATGCCTGGTGACCTCATCAGCCGACAAACATGTTAAGATTTGGGACATTTTGGGCAACAAGCCCAACCTGGTGCACTCACGGGATATGAAAATGGTAATAACTTGAATATTCAGCATTTACATTTCACATTCATTCACACAAATATTCTGTAGAGGTGTTTGCCATGTTAAAGTCATGTGTTTGTGGCTGTTAATCCTTTGAAATCAGATTTTTATTTGCAGGATTTCTTTCCAAAAGAAACATAGAAAGAAGGTGACGTGAAAAAGTGAAAAAAAACAAAAAAAAACAAGAAAATGACCTCAAGAAAATGTAAAGAACATTTTTCTGAAACCTAATTTTAAATTTATAATGAAGAGAACTATAACTAATTATATGGTCATCCTTTACTTACTTTTTATAGTTATAGGATTTTTTTTTTTTTGCCAAGTTACTCATTGTTTTTTTTTTTCCTGATTCTGAACGAAATCAAACCAACTTTCTCAAGTTTCAGAGCTTGTGAAAAGTGTCTGGATGCAGCAAAAGAAAACTGATTCTTTCCCACTGTGAACAGGGTGTTCTGTTTTGCGCGTCATGTTGCCCGGATCTGCCTTTTGTCTACGCCTTTGGGGGACAGAGGGATGGCTTGCGTGTTTGGGATATAAGTGATGTTGCAGCAGGTATAGTTTCTTTCTTTCTTTTGTCCTTTACATTTCACACTTGACATCACACAAGTTGTGCTGTTCATTTAAAACATATTAAAAGTGAAATAATTTTCAAAACAGCCCACAAATGGCCTTTATTTATAAAATCAGTTGTTAAATTGTTTGACTTTAGTGGCTGAGGTGTTTGGCAGTCGAGAGCGCTTGGTGGCGAACATGGGATCACAGGCATCCAGCGCTGCAGCTACAGCAGAGATGGAAGTCTCCTAGTCACGCTGAGGATGAACAACTTGTAAACATGAATAAACTGAGCATCCCTGGAAAGACATCAAGCCTTGGCACTTGTTGCTGTTTTCCTCGTAGTGCAGTAGTTCATGGGGAAAAGGATTGCAATAATAGAAGCTGCGTTCTTGAAGGATTTCAAATGATGGCCAGGGTGCAAACTGGACCAGAAAACACCTGAAAAACTCGTTCAGCTTGTCTCTGCTCTCTGCAGAGTTAACAATACACTCAAAGATCCACGAGGAAAAGACAAAAAAATGTTTGTAATACTAGTGAATATTTCCATCAATTTATTTTGGATTGTTAGGTGGAAGCAGTGATATTTGAATGACTGTTTTTATATCACTTTGAGATCTCATTCAGTTTGCATTTCTTTGTACATTTACAAATGTAATATGCTTCTAAAACTATTTTCACATGAAAATTTAAAATGGTCATCTTGCAATACCTGGGTTTCCTGGTAATAATGATTTGTAAAAAATGAAATATGAAAAGAAGCCTGTCCATTCACATCTGGCCAAAGTATTGAAAAAAATGCTGCATATGCAATAAATAAATAAATACAGTTTATAAAATGTGTAAATATTATTAATCTTTGGAATCTGCAAACATCATACAGTCTGCGTGGTCAGAGCACATGATGCACAACATACATGAAAACTCTGTCTAAAATAGATTAAACATTAAAATTGATAAACACAATTAAGTAGGGAGAGCTGCAGATATGACACGCTCCTCTTAGATATTTGCACACTTCTGTCTTACTAATTATCAACAGCGATTGAATCATTATAGTAGATTATTAGTATATTAACCAATATTGTTCCTTCTTTCACTAAGAGTACAGGTGGAATCTCACCATTTGCCATTATGTATGCCATTTCAAAAATTACCATGTAAATCTATATAAAGGACTGGTCTTTTGACCATCTCAGTGGACACATGACATTCATTTACTTGTACAACCCTGCAAAAATAAGTGGACAAAACTGTCAAAGCAAATAAAAGATATGAGTATTTGAATTTTAACAGACATGGAATAATTAACGATGAAATTTAAACACCTATGATGTTATGCCATTGAAATATTTTACTTTCAAAACTGTTTCTTAACTGACATTTTCTGAATTACACTTTTTAAAAATGAAATTTCTGATTTGCAGTTTCAAAAGCTGAATCTTATATATAGTTTCACAAATTTAGATCCAAAGATTCAAGTTTTAGGATTTAAAAAAAAAAAAAAAAAAAAAGGATTAAGGTTGCTCAAATTTGAGTGGTCAAACTTCAATCTGTAAATTCAAGTGAAATTTTTGGGAAAAAAAATCATTAGAACATCAATCATATTCATTTGGTAAAATTCAGATACATAACCTAAAGTCGAAACATTTGAAAAAACAATATCCAGGCAATTTAGCTTGAATGCAATTGAACCGGCTTCTGGCCTATTGGAGCACTGTCTGTTGATCATGTGATCCAACACAGCGATCAAAAAAAACCCAAGCCAAAATGACAGTGTTTCAGTGAATCATCCAGTTTATACTTTTTATGTACATTGGATTGTAACTACACATTGTTGAAAAAACACAAGAACACTCCCTGAAAAAGGAGACAGGACATATCTGACTGTTAACTATGTAACAGCATGCCAAAAGCTGATCAACGTTGTTTGTGTGTGTGTGTGTGTGTGTGTGTGTGTGTGTGTGTGTGTGAGTGCAAAACATGCAAAATGTGTCTTTTTCCATTTTCTGCTTTTTTGTTTATTCATTTACTTATTTGTATAAGAAAAACTTGTTTGTTTTTCTACCCTTTTTCATTTTTTATGTATTAATGTAATTTGTATCTCAATTTACATATTTATTTTTAATTATGTGCAAGTGTAAGTGTGTGTGTATATATATATACACACGCGCCAAACAAATGCATAAACACACACGTGTGTGTGTGTTTGTGTGTGTTTTGTTTATCTCCATGGAAACGTTGCATTCTGAAGATTAAAGTGAAATAGAATGGAATGTTATGCTTTATATCAAAGCCAAATAGAATGGAATCCTTTGTGACATAACAGTGACATCATCAAATGGAGGTCTATAAATACCAGACCAGTTCAGGCTGTTAGATCATTTTGTAGCTTCTAGTCGGTGACGCCAGCAGCTAGAGACCTCCTCACCCAATACTTATATAGCTTATAACTTATAACTCTCAGAGAAACCTTCCTTGGCAAACAGAGGCAGACCACTGAAAGAAAAACATCCATTCAGTTAGACAATTTTCTCCTGAAACATCATTACTAAGAGACTAATCTTACCAGCCAAAGAAAATGTCAACAGAACAGGTCTTTAGAAGCAGGAGGAGGATGGCCAGACAGCAGATCATGGATCCGTATAGCTATAGGGAGCTAGAAAGACATCGCCAGGACAGAAAGCAGGAAGAGTATAGCTATACTTACTCGCCTCTTCAAGAATTGGAAGCCATCAAAGCACAGTTGGCTAAGCAGAAGGCCTCAAAAGAAATGTACGTCAACAGGGAAAAGGCCAGAAGAAGAGAGCTAGAGAGGGTTCGTAAGTGTGCTGATCCAAAGACAAATCACACTTACAACATGGCTGTTCAGGTGAGGGACGCTATTCGGGAGAAAAAGAGGAAAGTTCTTCAGAAGGATTATGAACAGCTGCAAGTGGCTCACCTTATCAGCCTTGCGACACATCCAGTTGAGCTGGGGGTGGAGAGGGAGAAGAACAGGCTTCTCCAAGAAGAAATACAGAAGCTCAGACTTGCACACCAATACGCCACTCTGAAGTATGAAAATGAGCTCCATACTGTCAGACAGCAGGCTGAATGTCTTCAGCGTGAGCTTGACAGAGAAGTCAAGTCTCACGCAGACAGGGTGTCAGCTGACCTTACACTGATACATGATCTGAAGGCTGGGCAGGAAGCTCTCCGTAAACAGATGACGGAGAAGATTGCCATTTGCCAACAGAACAGTGTGTCAAGTGAAAGGCAAGCACAAGAGCACCTGATTTCTCAGCTCAACGTCCAGTGCGAATTGAACAATCAAATGAGGTCTCAGGTACAACAGTTGTTGGCAGAGCTCCATGTGGCTCAAAATGCTAGGGCTGAGCAGGATGCCCTCTGCCAAAGAATGGCAGAGGAAATTCAAATCCTTCAGCAAGATGCCATCCTAAAGCAGATCTCTTTTCAGAGAGAGATGGCTCATGTGACATCTCAGTTGAACAGCCAAATTGCATTCAACAACACGCTCCCAACTGAGCTGAAGGCTGAGAGAGAGAGCAATACTTGTGACCCCAGAAAAATCGCCGGATGTAGGAAGGTGCTTCTCCATCCTCAGCATGGACACACTTTTGAGCCCCAGCAGACAGCTGAAGTCTCTGTTGAGGTGTCCATTAGAGTGATTGAACCATCACAACAGGATGATGGGCCATCCACACAGGAGTCTGGCCCAAATGGACCATTTACCGAGCCCCTGAAGACACATGAAGTGTCAGGAGAGGTGCCCAAAATAGATCATGGGCCATCCACACAGGACTGTGACCCAAATGGACCAACTTTGGAACCCCTAGAGACGGTGGCTGTCTCTAAGGAGACAAAAAATCAGAACTCCATTTGGAAAAAGACCCGCCACTATCTTGGGTTAAAAAAACCCAAATGGAAGAGGCCCCACATTTAACTACCCAAACCTCCATACCTCCTATCCCCTTCCCCCCTCCCTCCTTCCCCCACATAGCAAGCCAAAAATGTCTGCTGGAAAAAATGTCTACTCATGAAAGGAGGGGCATGGTGGTGCAGTGGTGAGCACTGTCACCTCACAGAAAGAACCTGCGGGTCCATTTCGGTGTGGAGTTTGGATGTTCTCCCCATGCCCTTTTCTCTCACTTGCCCAAAGACGTGTAGATTAGACAAATTGGCTACTATTTTATTAATATAGAGTTTGGCAACCGACATTATCACACAGCGCATGGTTGGCGTTGTTGAATAGCTGACAGGTAATAGGTAAAAGGTAGCAGTATTGGTCAGTTAATGCTCACTTTTTCACTCAGTGTGCTGAAAAGCAGTTCAAAAGACAGTGGGTTGTACAGGGAAAAATGTTTACTCGATGCAAAAAAAACCCTGTTACACTGAGAAGATTAACTTTATCAGGGGAGTAGATCCCTATAAAGTACCAAAAGAAGACTGGCTTCGTGACCTGGACGCCTTGCCTCCCCCTCAGTGCCTGTGGAGTGGCAGACCGGGGTGGTGGTCCCCATTTTCAAAATGGGGGACCAGAGGGTATGCTCCAATTACTGGGGTATCACACTGCTCAGCCTCCCAGGGAAAGTCCACTACAAGGTGCTGGAAAGGAGGCTCCGTCCAAATGTCAGACCCTCGGATTTAGGAGGAACAATGCAAATTCTGCCTGGGCCGTGGAACAGTGGATCAGCTCTTCACCCTAGCGAGGCTGCTGGAGGGGTCATGGGAGTTTGCTCATCCGGTCTACATGTGCTTTGTGGACTTGGAGAAGGCCTATGACCGCATCCCTCGGGGAGTCCTGTTGGGGGTACTGCGGGAGTACAGGGTACCGGGGTCGCTTCTGCGAGCCATTCGGTCCCTGTATAACCAAAGTAGGAGCTGTGTCCACATACTTGGTGTGAAGTTCCCAGTTTGTTTGGCCTCCACCAGGGTTGTCCCTTGTCTCCAATCCTGTTTGTGATTTTCATGGACAGGATTTCAAGGCGCAGCCTGGGGTCGGAAGGGGTCCGGTTTGGGGTCATCAGAACTGGGTCTCTGCTTTTTGCAGATGACGTGGTTCTGTTGGTGCCATCACACCGTGATCTTAAGCATGCACTGGGTGGTTTGCAGCCGAGTGTGAAGCGGTCTGGATTTGAGTCAGCACCTCCGAATCGGAAGGGGCCAGCTGAGGTGGTTCGGGCATCTGATCAGGATGCCTCCTGGATGCCTCCTGCTGGAGGAACTCACAAAGCCATTTTTCTTTTGGTATTCCATAGGGATTTATTCTTCTGATAAAGTTAATCTTCTCAATGTAACGTTTTTTGCGCTGGGTAAAAGTTTTTCTCTGTTTTACTGTCTTTTGAACTACTGAAAAATGAGCATAAAATAACCAGTACTACTACATGTTACCTATTACCTGTTAGCTATTCATTTGCCGGGTGGCCACACAATATGGCGGTCCCAACCGTTCCAACCCGAACAACACCAGCAATGCACTGCGAGATGACATCATGTTTCCAAGCTCTATACTGGAGGGGCATGGTGGTGCAGTGGTGAGCACTGTCACCTCACAGAAAGAACCTGCTGACCGGCTGGTGCCTTTTTGTGTGGAGTTTGTATGTTCTCCCCATGTCCCTGTGGGTTTACTCCGGGAGCTCCGGTTTCCTCCCACCCGTCCAAAGACATGCAGATTGGATTAATTGGCCACTTTAAATTGCCCATATGTATACATTTTACAAAAAAAATTTGAATAAAATTAGAATATATAAAATTTGCAATTTCTGCATATAAAGTTGGATTTATTAGTTGTTAGTGGATGTACAGTCAAGTTTTTAGAGACTTGAAAGCAGTTCTTAAAGTTGTATTCATGTCGTTACAGAGTAATTCATCATTTTTATGTCTTCAAAATAAGTGTTTCCTGCTTTATTTATCAAAACTATTCTAAGGCTAATAAGCTCTTGATAAAATGAACTAAAACTGAATTAATTGATTAATGCATGGTGTACAAGAAGTTGTGAACTGTGTTTATATACCACACCAAAACATGTTTTCGCAGTTTTTAATAACAGTTTGAAAACAGCATTCAGTGGTCAATACAAAAAATTACAAATGAAAACTAATGACACAGGTATGTAAAAAGCAAAAAAACCCAAAAAAAAAACAAAAACAAAACAAATCCCCAAAACAAAAACAAAAATAACCAATGGAGAAAAATAAAATAAACACAACTAGGAACACACACAGGGATTTATCCAATTATTTAAATAACAAAGTTTTAAAATGTGCAGTTCTGATACTTTGAAAGTGGTATGTATATATATAGTTTCTTTTAAAAAAAAAAAATCTTATAAATGTAAACTTTAGCTAAAATAACAAGGAATTAATTAGATACTATTCATTCTTGGAGACATTTTGATGTTTTAAATATTTGTTATGAGTTGTTGATAAAATGTGCAAATAATTCATTCATTGATTATTACTTTTTTAACAAGAATTTGATAAGTGTTAACATTTTTGGAAACCACGCCAAAATTATATTTTCACATGGACAATTTTGTCGACAAGCATATTTTCCTACGTCATCTGAAGCCACCGGAAGAGTGAGTTATCTGTTCCAGCCGTCCCCGCCCCGGCAGCTAAGTCAGTCAAACCTGAAGAGAAGGCAACTCGACGGCTAAAAATATAATAGCTAACACGAGATGTCTGACTTGCCTCGTAGGATAGTAAAGGTAAAATTTACACCACATATTATAAACGTGTACTAACGTTAACGTGTTGGCTGTTATCGAGTTTATTGGCTGAGAATATGAACGTTGTAGCCTGACGTTAGCATGGCTAACACAATTAGCTCCCATCTAGCTAGTGATCGGTCTCGCTCGCTGGTCCGTGGATGCAAGTGTTTTGTTTGCAACTTCCGTCTACACCTCTCTGCTCTATCTTTTATTTCAATTTTAGTTCGAGTGAATCATTTTAACTTTCATAAATTGTAGTCGTAACATCGGCGGGTTGCTAATATGTAGTATGAATCAATAAATTATGACAGTTTTTCCTGGTCGCCATACGAATGGACTTGCTGTGTTAGCTAAGCTAGCAGCTGTAGCTTTGGTGTTTGGTACACATGTCTGGCGCTGCTGTGAAACGGTGCCCTTGTGGTCTCGAAAAGCTGAAATGCTTCTAAAAATGCAAGCATGGCCGTATTGGTAATTTTGTACAAAACTTTAGGCAGAGTGAGGGCGAAATGAAAGGCCTGTTGCGTTGCGGTCTCCTCCCTCAACCGCACTGCAACCTCTCAGAGCCAGGCCCGGCTGTGGGCGCGATCAGCCTCTTCCGCCCCATCCAGCAGCTTTTTCTCGAGTTTAGCAGGTTTTTAGAGCCAGTAACATCACTTTGACAACGGGAATAGACGACACAAGCTTCCATTTTTGAAACTGGTTATTTTTGCGTATACTTCTAATGCAGAAATGTATAATACAACAAGATTAAACCAGCTATTTTCCTGTTGACTGCAGATGTTCCGGTACACCTGCTTAATCAGATGCACAAATATGACATGTTTCATTTCCTCCTTTTGATTTCCATTGTCGATTTCCCCTTAGTGTGATGAAACTCTGCAAGTTCACTTTTGGTAATAGAAAGTCCATATACATATCAGATAGACTGTAATGGATTACCAGGTTACTTGCAGCTGAAACAGTGTGTCGATCAGTCTTTTAGCAGATTGACAACAGGCAACTGCAACTACATTGCTGTGCAAAAGTGTTAGGCAACCTTAAACTTCATTATTGTAACAGGGTGACAATGATCATACATATTTATTTCTCATTGGTTATTTAACTAAAATATAAACAGAACATACAGGAAATATGCATGAAGTATTAAAAACACATCTTCAGAAGGCTAAAGTTGCAAATATTTAGTGACCTTACTTTAAGCTTAGCATGTCTTGAACTATAGATAGTATTAGATTGACAGTACTGATCTTCTAGTGTTTTTACACCAGGTTACAGTCAAGATATGCCCATGGCTCAATATTGATTGTTTGAGCTACCCTTTTTCATGGTTGTACAATTCCATGCTTCACACTAAATACTGACTTTAGTCTGAAGGAGTCAGTTTGTTCTGACTTTTTTGTGTTTTGATGCATTGTACATGCTCTCTGTTCTTTGTTTGTATCTTAAGAAAGAGTCTGAGAAATAAATTTATATATATCCACAATGCAACTTGCTAAAACAACAACTCTATGGTTGCCTGAGACTTTTGCACAGTACCGTGTTGTGGTAATTAGTCCCCTTTGTTGATCAAATGCAAGAGTTCCTGTGGTTACTGTGTCTAAATGTTTTAGATTTGCTTTTCTGGTTATCTTAATGTGATAGCAGAATGCTCACTTTTTAGACCTTACTTTGGGTTCTTTTCCATTATTTTCTGACATTTTCTATGCCAAATGATTAGTTGATTGAGAATTAAAAATCAATATATAGGGATATTTATCACACTTCTAAGTTATTATATTTTTAAAAAAATAGCATTTTAATGTCATGGCGAGTTTGTGTAATGAGTAACAAAGTACTTCAGTGCAGGAAATGTGTTTGATTAAACTAAGCTGTCTATGCAATAGAAAGATGTAAATGTTAGGTGACTCAAATATGAGGTTTACACTATTAATTCTTCCACTGGTGGGTGATGTAATGCAAGCTTTGCCGTAATTACTCAGGAAACATGATGGGGATCGGCTGGTAACAAACAATTTTGAATTACATTTAGGAAAGCTAAAATATCATTCTGAAAACATTTGAGGCAAGACATAGGCAATGTGGTAACAGAATCTTAGTTTATATTTGATCAGCACTGCCTAGCATTCATTTGACTGGATTATTTCTGCATTTAGAGAGAGGTCTTTCTATAGATCCGCCTCTAAACTTTTTTTGTTCATGGTGATGGCCATGTGAAAACGTAGGTAGAAAATGCAAGTACAATCTGAAATTTGAGCAATAGCCCTAAAGCTGACAAGTAGGAAGATATGGGCGCTGGTAAGATGAAGGGAGGTTTACCACTATTCATTTACACATACTGCATACATTTTTTAGATTAAAAAGCTGGTTGAAAAGTCAGAAATGCCTCAGCCCCAGCTGCTTTTTTTTTTTTTTTTTTTTAACAGTGACCTATAAAATGTGGTTTGGCCTGTCTGTGGGAGTGTTTGGAAATGTGTGTGTGATTAAGCAGGGTAAAAGTGTATGTCCTCATCCATTATATACTTGAAAGATTACACCTACAGCACCGTTTTTGTACTCCGAAATGTCAACAATGCTGTTTTGTGTTTCTCATTCTAACCACACTCAGGAGACACAACGGTTGATGGTAGAGCCTGTTCCTGGGATCATGGCTACACCAGATGAGGAGAATGCACGTTACTTCCATGTGGACATTTCAGGGCCTCAAGACTCTCCATTTGAAGGAGGCACATTTAAACTTGAGCTATTTCTTCCAGAGGAGTATCCCATGGCAGCTCCCAAAGTGCGATTCATAACCAAAATCTACCACCCAAATGTTGACAAACTAGGAAGAATATGTTTAGACATTTTGAAAGGTAAGAAAACATCATCACATCAATTAAATTGCAAGACTTTTTTTCAATAGCCTTTGTTTTTTTCCTGGTTGGCATCAATGTGGAACCTCACTCACAACATATTGCAGGATTGTAAAGAAGCAACTTTTTTTCCTTGCAAGTTGTTCTTTTTACAAACTGTAACATTAGTGAAAATAAGCTGCATTGCACACACTTCAAGTCAAAGATATTTGTGGGGAAGGAAATCTCTCGCCAATGAACAAGTGATTGAGTTATTATTCTTAGGGTGTGAGCAAGCAACTAACGGAGAATCATGGACGTCCCATTGTAGTCTTGATTCTGGTCAAACGACACATAAAAGTCCAAATTTACTGGCATGTGCGTAGAAATGTACTGCCCTGGCAGATAATCGATCTGGTTCCTAGTATCCTTGCGACTTCACAGACAGGCAGGAGAACAGATAAACAGTAGGGAACAGAGCTCTTTGAAAACTTTTGAGTGGTTTCCTCTCCTTAAATATCTCTAACTTTTTCAGTCTCTCTTTCAAACTCGCTGCAGACCAACTTGGAATAATGTTTGTGCGCAGCTTGGGAGGACACTGTTGGTAATTAGTCACGGCGAGTCATTGCATCTCGCCGATTCACCTGTGTGATGCGTTCCCGTCAATGCCAATTGGAGGAGATAAAAACCAGGTCAACTGCAGAGTCATTTTACTCGAGTGTGAGTGCTGCTCGTACACATTCTCATTGCAATTAAAAAGCTAGATGTCTGACTTTTAAACTCTGCTTTTCATCAAGTTGTCTACGTGTCTACTCTAATTTGGGGTTGCTTTGCAGTTGTAGGCATTTCTTGTCAATGCTTGAATAGCAACTTAATCTGCGGGACTCTGCTCAAATGGGCTTGCATGGAAGGGAGATGCACTCACATCTGCATTTGTAAAACAGCACTTAAGAAAGCCCTCTTTCTGAAATGATTTTTAATTGGCCAAAGTCTCCTGACAAAGGCTAGATTTTCTTCAGCTTAAAACAGCCAAAAAGAGGTGCATGAGTCTAGTTTACAATTTTTTAAAGTTTGTTATTGGATTTTTTTGCCCAAGTTAAGCCACGTTTAACACCCTACCCCAGGTTTAAGTATTACTGTTTGATTCTCTAAAAAACTGACATTTTTACATACTGGGTGTTGAGAATATTCAGAAAACAGAGATTCACATTAGTACAAATTACTTACTTTGTGACACAATATAATATAGATTAGAATTTTTATACGCTGTTAGGTAGCTGCAGCTGACCTTTTATCTGACTGAGATGTTTACACATCTCTGACATCCGGAAGCACTAAATTAGTGGCTCAATCATTATTACTCACCAACAGTGTTAGGCACAGAATCACAGGAAGTTTTTACTGTCACAACCAGAATGAGGTTAAAGGAAAAAGGATTTCTTTATTTTATAAAATGTGATGGCTAAAAAGAAGCTTGTAGTATTTGTAGAGGGAAAACATGCGGGTCTAAGTAATTTTTGGAACTGTGAAAATAAGCTTTGAGACAAACATGCTCAAGGTGATGTTTATTTGACAAGAGCAGAACAGACAGCAGCACAGTTTGCTCTAAGGTAATGAAGAAAACATTCAGACAGACTGATCTGCACCTAAAGCTCGTAGCTTGTATATATTTTATTGTTTTGATTTACTTTTTTTTACTAGAGCCATAGTTGTTTTCTATTATCCTTGGGGTAAAGTGTACCTCTAAGCCTGATGGGCTTCAACTCTCCTTCATGATGGTTGCTGCTTGCTCTCTCTGTCACTGCTCTGACCACACACTCTTACTGGAATTCATCCCTCTTCCCTCTCAAAGAGGACATAGGCTCCCTAGAGTAAGAGCAAATAAGTATAAACTTTCCTTTGTTCCATATACAATCACTGTAATTAGCATGCACAATTCTTGTGCATGCTAATTGCATGCTAATTGCATGCTAGTGCACTTTTTTTGTGGCTCTTTAAGACTTCCAGTGATTGGAAATCTGTGATCACTCCTTTTATTGACACTTTTAGAGGGCCTTCATTGGTACTTTAACTTTTACTGTTGATCGGGATTGCTTTTAATCAAGTTTGGTTGTGTGCTTCTATGATATCCTAGGTGCCTGTTCGTTGTATTTTCAAATTGTTGTGTACTGTCAACTGCAGACCAAATTTCCCCTTGAGGGACAGTAAAAGCTCTGAACTGAATGCTGAGCTGAATTGAACTGTCATGTTGTGGCTACTTGGCCATTTTTACTCACTATTACCAATGTCGTATCACAACTTTCCCTTGTTTTTGCCTAATTTGGCTATTGTTCGTCTTTCTGCATCTTCCTTTTTAAATTTCTCCTTCCAGATAAGTGGTCTCCAGCCCTGCAGATCCGCACAGTGTTGCTGTCTATCCAGGCGTTATTAAGTGCTCCCAATCCAGACGATCCCCTGCAAAACGATGTTGCAGAACAGTGGAAGACAAATGAAAGCAGTGCAATTGAGATGGGTGAGGAATATTTTTGTTCAAGAATCATTAACTCTTTTAAAATGGACTTGGTAGGTTCTTGTTTGTTTGATTCTTTTTTTTTTTACAAAGATCTAAAAAATCCTTTGGATTGTGATATGGCCATAAAATAATATCACAATATTTCAGGGTATTTTTGCCACAACAGTATTCTTAATAGAATGACAAAAAAACTGAGAATATTTAATTAATTTCAGGAACATACAATTGCAACTAAATAAGTGTTTTAGTTTTATATCTCAACATAAATATAGTTCAAAATAGTCATTCCTTCAAATATTCATGAAAAAAACGGAACAAAAAAGTGATCTCTCATCTCTTCAGTTTTGTAAACAACAGAAACTCAAACTTTGATTCAGATTCTGTATGGAATATTAATATTACAGCAAAATAAAATCTTTTTTTTTTAACTCTGAACTGGGAAAACTGTGTTCAGCACAATAGTAGTACTTGGAGAGGTACTTTAAAAACTAAGCCATTAGTTAATCGAGAAAACAACTGACCCTTGCAAAGCCCCGACTCTTTATGATGGTCTATCAGACTATAAGTTAGCATGGAGCCCACACTGTCAGTAACTGCAGTGCCTTCAGCTATTGTCAATAAACTTCCAAAACGATAAACTGAAGATTAAAAATGTTGGTGACTCATTTTCTGTTGATTGACTTATTAGTGTCGTTTCATATTTAGAAATACTTGAGCACTTGAATTCCTTGGGGCTGCTTATTGTGCCAGGACTTTTGTTTGATCATCTGTGTACACTCTGCAACACTGTCTCTTATCACCAGTCTTGCGTCACATCTCCTTCATACCCTCCAACATCACCTTATCTTTCTGTCTCTCCCATAGCCCGAGCATGGACCAAGCTCTACGCGAGCCACTCTACAATGTAGAAGGAGAGAGACGAGGCGAATGAATGTGATCCACAAAATGTACTCCTATTCTTTCAACATTTGAATTTAACGGACACAAAAAAGAGAAAAGAAAAAAAAGATTATAACTCCAAATCTATTTGAAAGAAATGACAAGATTTACTGCTGCAGACCTCTGGGTGACTTATTTTCTTCTCTAAGATGCGTTAAGTGTGTTTTTTTTTTTTTTCCTGTGTTGCTATTTAAATGCATGGACAGAGAACGGCACCCTCCCCACTAGTCTTAAAAATAACATGCAATATGTTGTCCTGAACAAGGCATATTACTGGTACGTTTGCAAGATATACAGGCATTAAGCTGTAATTATTTTAACACATGCATAATTTGTCAACACAACTGGATGTATTTTGTGAGAGATGACATAATCTTTTTCAACACATAGCATGTACAGCTGTCTTTTCACCAGTAGCTGGCAGACGGAAAATGATGTGGTTTGTTTTTGGTCTTTTTAGGGAATACGATGAGTTTTTGGAAAGTAGCCCTCACATTCAACGAGAAGGTTAGTTGGATTTACACTCCTGTGCATACCAACACATCACAACACTGAATCTTTACTTTGTGGTGTAGCTGCTGTAGTTCATCATCATCTCTAGCACACGCGGCACTTAATACTGAGCACAGAAACTCTTTACAAAATCGCACAGCAAAGACGATCTTATCTGTAAAATTGTATGTACATTTAAAGGGTTCCCCACAGGTAGTACATCCTCATAAGCCTTCAAAAGAAACATTTTTGTCTACAGACAACTGTGAGAGGTTAATTCCAGTGTTTCCAGACGCAGAATGCTAAACAATTGTACCAGAAGCCTAAAATTTAAGTATTTTAAAGTATGTGATGAACATTATAACCAAGAGAGCAAATCAGGCATGATGTGTAATTTCAGAAAACACTGTACACTGCTGCTACTGCCTGTGCGAAAACACATGCCGTGTTCATGCGTTTGCCATTAGATCCCGTTTTTATGATTTGTTTTCACATATACAACTCAGAAAATAATAATTCTGATTTGCTAATGTAAAATATTAGTGAATGTGACATGTGGATTAAGGATTTACCACGTTATCTGTGGCGGCTCGCCACAGTTAAAATACTGATTAAAATACAGTTTAGTCATTCATTGCACCACACTGTCAGCGTGCCCAGTTTACTCTGGGCAGTGACAGAGCAGCAGAACCCTGGATGTAGTAGTAGTCTGATTGCCTGGGTCCAAAAGTTTGCATTTACTTGCCTATCTGATCAGCTATGATCGGATCAACCAATCAGTCCCCCACCCCGCGTCTCCATCCACAAACTGCTCCTGTGGAATAGAAGAACTTGTGAGAGCTCTGCCTGCGTTGCATTCATGGACCTGCAAAAACCTCAGAATTTAGAGAGGGGGCACAGAATGATACACACATGTACACAGAAAAACAAACAAAATAAAATGTACACAGTGTTAAATTTAGACTTTGCTCTAGACCTCTAGACTCCACTCCAATTTGTTGTCTCTTTTCTCTCTTTGTCAATCTGTGGCCCCAGCAGATGTAATTTTGTCTTTTTTTTACTATTCCCAGTCTTAGATTGATAGAAAAGTCAAGTATTGTGTGATTAGATGATTAAGCCCAGTTAGATGAGGACTAATAATTTAAAAAAATCAAATAATTTGATGTCATGTTTTGTCCAGCAGTGTTCAGCCGTAACATGCTTTTTTTTCTCGTTTCTGTACATGTTTCAGTAAAAGTTTGGACAGTTTGGGGAGGGTGAGCAGATTACTTCCGCATGCTTAAAACAAAAGCCGTTCCCAACACATTCAGAAAAGAATGACACAGATTTGTTTGTTGTTATGTATGATGTTACAGACTACTAGGATGTGTTGAAAATGTCCTTTTTATTTTAAGGGTGTCGGACATTGAGTTCTTATTTTCCTTTTTTTTTTTTTAAACTGTCTGTCCATGCTATCTATGTTCCCTGTTCACTATTTTATTTTCAGTGTTATATCATTAAAAGTCATGTACCATAACCAGACAGATATCAGGACAGTTCAGACTAGTTTTCTTTGGAGTGTTTGTGAGAATCGAAGTGTCAGATTGTCTTGAAAGGGAAAGTTTAGACGTATTTTTTCCTTTTTTTAAAAAAAAATGTTTCACCTGTGTTTGCTCTTTCTATGATACTGATTTGGATGATTATGCAAGTGAAGTGATGTTACAAATAAAAAGTATTTAAGAGCAAAAAGGCTTAACACACTATTACAGATTTTCCAACTGCTAGAAATTGCTCAAAACTGCACGTGAAATCTTGCGTCAAATTTTGGATTGGGAATTTTTTATTGACCTGTAGAAAAGACTCCCATAAACTTTCCTTTTAAAAGATGCTGTATGGATGGCGACTAGAAAGGCTCTGCATCTTAGACCCTCCATTGTCATGCTTCTGTATGGCTCATCTGAGGACGGACTGTAACGTTTTGTTGTCGTAAAAATATTTTTGTTAAGCTTTTTTTTTTTTTTTTTTTCTCGGTTGATCTCTTTTCATGCTCTTTATTGGATTACCAAAGGTGTGGTGTTGCTTAGATCTGTTTGTGTCCCTGTCCTCCTGCTCTCCAGTATTATTAAATAACTAACAGCTACTTAAGTCTGGAACAAGTAGCACGGCTTAAAAACCTGGTTAACTTATTGTTTCCCTGAGCGACTTGACGGTAATCTAAACCAAGTCACTGGATTTTTTTTTAAGCATCTAGATCAAACTATTGAGACATCCAACTGATAAATCAGCTCCCCATGTGGTAAAAAAGAAAAAAAAGAAGAGTTCTATTCTGCAATTTCAGTACAAGCATACATGGCTCCTCAGACACTCTGTAAATAAACTGAGTTCAGTAAGTAATTAGAGGCTTGTCTGCTTTATGTTGTGTGGTTTGTGTTGCCCTGAAAAACACAGGTTACCGCACTGATTTAATTTATAGAGGATGACTGCTTAGCAAATTTCATATGTTTA
Source organism: Plectropomus leopardus (assembly GCF_008729295.1). Classification (NCBI taxonomy): domain Eukaryota; kingdom Metazoa; phylum Chordata; class Actinopteri; order Perciformes; family Serranidae; genus Plectropomus; species Plectropomus leopardus. The sequence continues at coordinate 13,971,584 of NC_056484.1, forward strand.
TATTTCTCATAGAAATCAGCTGACAGGACACAGAATTGATATAGGTGTCTGAGTTTTTCAATAAAACCTAAAATCAGAGCAACTGGTATGAAGTTGTTACGCATCCCCCAGGGTTCCCACGGTCATGGAAAAACCTGCCATTTCACAGTCATGTTTTACAAGCCTACAGAATTCATTTAAATTGGTTAGAATCCATAAAATTTTTGTAAAAGGTATAGAATTAGTTAAAATCATCATTTTTGGATAGGTCATGGAAGTGGTGAATGAATAATGAATGTTGTGTGTGATGTAATTGTTACAGTTGTCTTCTGCAACCTTGTAGCTATTTGCCACTAACACACTGAACCTTTAAATCCCCTTAAATTTACTGCACTGAAACCCTATTATTGGGATTTAAAATTCAATATTTACAGGGCGATACAAAAACTTGCTTTTCCTGATCAAAACAAGCGTGCTATGAAAAGCCCCCATGCCCTTTTTCTCCTGCTGTTCCAAAGACTTTCACAAGATGGTGCTATAAGCAAAGGTTACCTCGATCAGCCAACCTGTGGCTGGTAGCACTGAGGTCCTTCTATGTATGTTTTCAGGCATTTGCGTGGTTTCTTCCGCACATTAATTTCTGTGTCTTTAAATGACGCCCTCTCAGCTGTTTCCTATGTGGTCTCAGGTATTTGCTCAGTCTGTTTTGACACCTAAGCAAACACAATCTGTTGGTCTTCGGCAGTGGTTTTACAGCGGCTGTCTGCCTTCCTGCAGGAGGCACCTGTCCTGGAGGGCCCTGTTTTTCCATGTTTTCTCTCCGGCAGCAATGTTTTATGATCATGACTTAGTTTATATGGCAACAGTGAGTCATTCGAGCTGGTATGCAGCCATTCTTTGATGGGAATTACAGGAAATGATTCCCCTCTCTCTGAAATATCTGACAAAACATTAACTAGTCTCAGAGGCTGTTGTCTCGCTAACACCATCAATCTAAAGAAAATCTCTGGTTGAAGTGACATTTATGGTCAGTTAATATATAACTTTACACATTTGGCTTATATTTAAGTCACTACTGGCACAAAAATATTACTTGTTACAGTTTGTTAGTTATTTATCCAAAATATGGGCTCTGCTTTAAAGAGTCTGACCAAGTATTACGTACACCATATTTGTGGTTTGTTTTTGCAAACATTGCAAGAAAGATGAACTTTTTAACATTTGAACATGAGGCAGAAGCATGAGGCAGTCATTTTAAACTAAATTTTGGAGTAGTTGCCTGAAACCACCACCAAACATATTGAGACAGACGAACTTATCAATACAAAACCCAGCAATACTTGACATTTCTGCTCGGATGAATTCCAAATGCTGAGCTGTAGCCAGGAAATATTCAGATATATTGAGGTGCAACCTCCTAAATGATTTTGAATAATTGGACCTGTTATATTTTATGTTTGGGTGTTTTTTTTTTTTATATATATATAATCTTATTTCCCAACATTTACAAAATATATTTGCTAGTTGTAATGCTAATCTCTTTCCATAGGACAATACAGACTTTAAATCTGGCTGTAAAACCCCACCATCAAATTTTCTATTAATCATTTTTTTAGTTACAGAATAAAAGATTCAAGTTCTTCCAAAAATGGGAAGCAGCCTCAACCATTTTTGATTAAGATATAATGAAAAAAAACGTATTTCTTCCCATCTTTATGTAGAGCATGTCTTTAACTCAAGACCTGTTTTTAAGATGATGCAAAATCAAGACTTAATCATCTCGGCAACACTTAATTGCAACCCCTCTATTTAACATCATAAAGCTGTCTATCACCGAATGGTTTACAGCACATTATCCTGCAGTCATGTTATTTAATGTACTGCTTATTGGCAGGGAGGAGTAACTTCCACGAGGTTCCCCTGGCAGTCGTCCTGTACATAAGCTCTTGTAAATTTTTGGTTTCGATTAAGCAAACTATATATAATGTGTTAACTGCTGAGCTTTCGAGGCGGTAGACAGATTTTGTTACCTTTGGAGAGAGCCAGGCGAGCTGTTTTTTAGTCTTTATAATAAGCTAACCGGCTGCTGGCTGTAGACAGATAAAGTGAGGTTGATCCTCTCCTGTACTTCTCTGCCAGAAAGCAAATAAATCTATTAAATACATGCTTTTTAACTCTACATTTATTGCTAGTTTCTTTGCAGAGTCAGATTTTTAATATAAAATGTAAATTGACTAAATTGTGATATATTCTTAACAATGAAGCTACTCAGCAGTATAAAGTATTTAAAATGAGCTCGACTTTAACCAGCTTCAATCAATCACTTACTCAGTAATATATCTTTTTTCATGAGCCATTTTGAACAATTAGTATTCATTTTTGTATTTTATGTAGATTCAGATTTTTTGTACCTTCACTTATGTTACATTTTTATTGAAATTTGACTTGAGTATTTTTATTCTGTAGTATTGTTACTTTTACTGTGCATGAGATCTGAATACTTCTTCCACCACTGCTCTTTGACCAAAAAAAATGAATAGCAAGCAAACTTGGAGTTGTTGTCACAGTACTGCAGTTTGTTACTTTGATACAATACCTTGAAAAATATTGGGGTTAGATACTGTTTTTGGTACAATGGGGAAAATTGTTGTTTTTTTTTAAAGTTTTTATGAAAAGATCAATTCTGAATCATGACTTTTTTTTAGTTAGTCGCTGAGAAGAGCAGAATGACTGTAGAAAATATGAGCAATAATTAAATCTTTTTTCATAGATGAAAACAATATTTTTATTGCAGTAGTAAACATATTCAGAGGCCTCTATGATTGTCGCATAAGAAATACAATAAACTGCAAGTCAAAACCGAAATAAGTGCTCTAAAATTTAAATGCCACTGGAGCGAGTGATGAAGTGATGAGAAGACAGTACTGTGTGAATGAAAGGAGGCAAGGCTGCGTGTGTGTGTACGTCATCTTGCTGTTCAAGAGTTGATAGAGTGAAAAAGTATTATTGATAGTATCTATACTGCGAAAATGAATACTTTAATTGTTTTAAATATTCTGAGTCAAATTTTTTGTAAACACTAGATCTTACTGTTGTCTAATAGTTGAAGATTAGTAACTGAAACCTTACAGTTTAAGGTCGTAATGCCACATTACTTTTAACCTTTTGACACCTGGATCGATAAAATTTTTCTTGTGCTGCATTCAGATGCCTTTCGCAAGCATTTAAACCTCTGAAACAGCAGAGAATTGGTTTGATTTCTTACTAAACACAGAAAAAAACAATGAGTAACTTGGCAAGAAATTGCAATGCAAACTGTAAAAAAAGAATAGTAATAGTTGACAAGGTAATCATCTGGAAAATAGGAATTAGAAATAGAAAATTACCAGAAAACAAAATGTATAAATCTCTTTATTATATACTTAAATTTATGTTACAAGGGAAAAAATAGCACCTTCTTAAGGTCAATAGAGGTACTTGTGCTTGTCAACTTTTCTTGAAACCTTTTATTTTTGTGCTTGGTAATTTTTTTTTGTTAAGTCCTCTTCCCATGTTTTTGAAAGAAATCAAGCCAGTTTGCTCAGGTTTCAAAGACAGTTGTTGTTAGCACTGCAGCACATGTACTCTTTGACACTGAATACACTCGCACTTAAAAAATAGTTTACAAATAATACACATGGCAGCAGCAGCACCTTTTAAAATGATAAAAGAAAAGTAAATTGACACACATTAAGTTTTTCTGGCCTCCAGTACAATCGTGTAATCGTGCCACAATAGTGACCTGCAGCGTCAGTGATTGCAGCCGCGACGTCTCTCCTAAACATAGCCCTACTCCTCTGACAGATCGTCTCTCGCTGTGATTGCTGAGTGCAGGTGAAAACGTTCTCGTCACACACTGCTGATGTTCGACCGACAGTTGATGACAAACATCCTGTTTTGGTCGTCATGTGTCGTCAGCATCAGCACTTATTTGATACTGGACACCCGCGTCACTCTGGGGTGGGTTTGTCTAAAGGGGAGAGCGGATGGTTGTATGTTCTGCTTCTTCTTCTTCTATCTTCTGTTTCTCATCTTCAATCAATCAATCAGTCAATCAGACTTTAACACTTTTCATACAAACATACTGTAACACAAAGTGCTTCATACAGTAAAACCAAAACTCACAACACAAGCACACAAGCATGTGAATAAACCCCCCCAACCCCAAAAAAATCAAAAACAGTATGCATCAAACCAGGAACTGAGGAAACGCTACCATAAGTGAGGAAACACCATAGGCAAGATAAATCCTAAAAATAGAAAGACAAAAATAAATACATAAGTAAATAAATAAATAAAAATGACAATAGTAATAATAAATAAGTAAAATATTCAAACTGTAAATAAGAGGTAAATGAAAGGATAACAGCACAAAGTAAAATAACATAAATATTAGCTATAAAATATTAAAAATGATAAAATGACATAGGGAGTAGTAAAACTGAAACGGACTAAAATGTCTAAATAAATAGTTTATATATATATATATAATATATATAAACTCAATTTAAAGTCAAATTCAAAAGGTAGGTTTTGAGTCAATCCCCTCTACTACCCTTTCTTCTTCTTCTCTCTCCTCTTCCTCCTTTCTCCTTCTTTCCTTCTCTGTCCTCTTGTCACCCCCTTTCCCTCTTATTGTCTCCTTTTCCTCTCTCTTTCTTCACTCTCCTATTATCCTTTTTTCTCTCTCCTCTCCTCTCCTCTCCTCTCCTCTCCTCTCCTCTCTTGTCCCACTGCAGATGGAGGGGTACTGCAGTCAGCACCCTCTCACCTGTACCATCCTGATGTTATATAACCCTCCTTTTTACTCTGCCATGCATAAAAACAAAAGCCAGCCAGCCAAAAGGGAATCCCTCCTTCGGCCACAGCAGGGACCTGCTGGAACAGCTTCAGTCTCACTCTGCGTCTCTGTGTCTCTTTCAGCAGTTTGATTGAGTAAAGGACGCTCTGTATCGCAGCTGTTACACAAGACAGCCGCAGTGGAGTAATGATGCAGCAGGCAGTGCTTAGTTTGCTGTAAATGTAAATTAGGAATGAGCCATTTTTAGGAGTTAAGACTTACAAATCCTTCTTTTGTGATGTGAACGAGCATTTTTCTTAGTTTGCAGTTTGTACGTTATACACCCCGTTATTTCTAGATGCAGTTGTCCCCAATCTTTGTGAGTCCACTCAGATTTATTCATAAAGGTCATATGAGGTGAAGTGTGCTTTACAGAGGTACAAAGGATATCAGTGCAATGGTTAGAAATACATATTTAGCAGGGATTAGGAACTGTAGTCAGATAAAATACTGTCAGAACTGGTAAGATCATACTTTAGCCTCATTCCCACTGCAGCACAAAAAAAAACAGTGAACACCCTCCAATATCCGCTTTTTAATGCAATGGACAACCAACATTCACACTTCGTCAAATCACTCTGCAGTAGAAACAGGTATTCATTAGAGGTCGACGATATTGTTTTTTTTAGGGCTGATACCGATACCAATCATTAGTACTTAATGGGATGTTAACCTATATTTGGAACCAACGTGCTTTTACAATATCGCTGCATGACATTTGGCCCCAACTTTTTCCATCTACCTGAAGCATTAACCAATGATATGTTTCTTATGGTGATATGTACGTGCATTGGGATGCACACAGAGAGGCAATCGAGTGGCAAAATGTGGTGTTAAAATAGGGCTCGGACACTGATCAAAAGCATACTTTTTTCTTTTTTTTTTTTACCAGATGCAAACTTTAGATGACGTTCAGTAACCAAGCCTGTGACTATATAAATACGTTAACAAGCACTTGAGCAACACTTGAACAGCGACTCTGTGATAATGTAGCTGTTCATGCTGTTGTTTCATCACCTGAGCAGCACTAATCTTGTTTGAACACTAGCCATTAGTATTAGTGATTTTTTTGTCAATGCATTTCATAAGTGAAGTACATTGTTTCCTGTACAATACAATACATCTCCTTGTGTGTGTGTGTGTGTGATGATGATGATAGCTGGGATTCCTCTTCTGCTCCTATGACTTTTTCATCCATAGCGAGAACAGACTGTCCTGGGTCATCCTTCCACTTCCCCGCACTCTCCCTCTATATATAACAGCCACTGCAGAGAAAGATAGCAGGGTGTGTTTGTGAGTGTGTGTGTGTGCGCACCTTTATTTGCTTGCAGAGGCCCCTGAATGTAAGGGAAGGGTGCTTTGGATTTAAGCAGCCACCTTGTCAGTCACATATTGTGAAAAGGATACCTATGCAGTGCTACCTGTGCTTTTTCTTGGTAGTATAGCAGTTTGTAACCGTCTAACTTGTTTTACCTTTAAATGACAGCGTTTACTGTTAAAGTTATTGTACTAAAGTAGCAAACTCTCTCCTCCCTCATTCTTTTCTGCCCCTCAATGCCAACTTAAACACTCAGAAATCAGCCTGGACTCGTTCAAGAACCTCATCGTCTCATCTTTTACTCCTCTCACCTCCCATCATTCATCTCCTGATTGTTATTTAGATGCCACACACTTCACAGGCACATAACAAAGTATGATTTCGGATAGGTATCTACAAGTTGAAAGTTTTGAAAAAAACAACATCCGTCTGTTCCCTCAGGGATTCTAACCAAAGAGACGGCATGTGCAAAATTAATTATTCCTAACAAACAGCTTTCTGTGGTTTGAGTTGAGGGTAATTGGGCAAATAAATTGAACCTGATCAGAAACTGGAAATAATTATGTCTGAGCGCTGATCTCGTCAGATATTGACACACCCATACATACACACATGCACACATTGTACATACCATGGTTAGGGGCTCGGTCATAGTCTCACTTGTGTTAAATGTGAATAATTAACAGTCTTCATTCACTGAATCTCTTTATGAGGCCTGTGCAGGTAAACCACCACCCAGACATGAAAACAAACCCACGACTGTGTGCTAATAGATTAGCGTATCGGAGGGAGTCACACCAGTGTAAGTCATGCCGGTGCTGACAGTGCTGATCAATAACCAGTCAAACACTGTGCTGATAGTGGAGTTTCAGCCACTCAGTTCAATATTTCTCATCGGTTTGTTGTGCTTGCGTGGGTTACCATCAAGATTAGACTAACACAGACTAGAGATTGGCCGATTATTGGGATCTGTAACACTGATTACGTCTGTGTACAACTAAGTGTGAAATTTTGGTCCCTGTTTAGGATGATTTGGTGGTTAAGTGTTTGTCATGCTGATGTGCAGCTGAGGCACTGACCCATGACCTTTGACCTCCTTGAGGTGGAAAAAGAATTTCCTCCAGGGACTAATGAAGGGTTTATTTGCAAATTCCAAACTTGAAATATCACATTATGTATTGATCCAGTTGCCATAGTCACTTGGGCTGCAGATAACCTTTTCATTTTTTAATAATCTGCAAAATGCTTTCTCAAACAATCAATAAAACATTTAGTCTGTGAAATGTTCAAACACTGCATAATATTTCCCAAAGCCCATTCAAGGTAACAAAGTGTGTAGTGTTTGTTTTTCTGAACAACGGTCCAAATTTAAAATTATTCATAGAAAATTAGGAAAACCAGAAAAAAAGCAGGATCAAATGCAGTTATCATTTGACTGAATAAGTTTTGATACTACCTGGCACAGGGTTATTTTAATTGATACCTTAAAAGTATGGAGTACAAAAAGCTAGCTCTAGTAGTTCTTGATAATTAGCAAAGGTTATGCAAAACTAAGATGGCAAATATAGTAAACAACTGATAAATATCAGCAAGTTAGCATTTAGCTCAAACACTTCCATGGCCTTAGACTTTCAATTGACTAATCATGTAATTGTTTAAGTCTTAATAATAATTGTATTTATTGACAAATGTGATTGATCACATTGATCTTGAGATTTTGTCTAGTAGGCTAAATGTTGCATCTGAAGGATGCTTAACCTCTAATTCACAGAAATAGCAGGCGTAACATGGGCCAAACTGAGTGTAGGTAATTATTTGTGTATAAAGAATTTGGAAATAAATGACTCAGCTTTTTGTTAAATATCCCTAAAAGACAAACAGTCTAATTCATAAATATTATATGTTTCACTCAGTAAACAAGCCTATTACCTAATGCTTTTAAAATGACCGTGTTTTCATCTTTTCCCAGACTTATCACCACTTCACTCTTGCCCTCTCTTAGTCTAATCACTCTCAGTCAAGAGGGAAAAATTTGCCGTTGGCAGAGGTGTAAGCTTAAGTGGATTTACTTTTGCAAAACTGCTCACAAAGTTCAAGTGTTGCCCTGTGAGATGGTGGTGAGTAATAGACTTTCACATGCACCTAAACCTCATTTCCTTGGTACACTGTCACATCGGCTGGCACAGATGGGATAACCAGGCAATCGGTGCTGGTTATTATCACGTCATTATAATGAATATACCTTGAACATGTTGATAAACACCAGAAAATCTCCAGCTTTAGCGTGATTACTGGCAAATACGACACATTTTTATAATAGTACCTGATGTGACCTAATTCCCAGCACTTGTTATTTAGCAGCGAACAACCACAACAAAAATGAATCATGTGATTTGGGCTTTTTTTTTTTTTTTTTTTGGACAACACAGTGATGTCACTTGAATTGCAGCCATACAGTACTTTCCTCCCTCCCTCTCTCTGGTCTGTATTCAGGTCACCTTTTCTTGCATAACAGCTCATTCATAAAACAGCACCACGCCTCAGGGAGGGGATGAGAAAAAGACTGTAGACGGCTGCTGAGACTTATAGAAAACGTCTGCACAGGGAGGATTTTGCTGCATAGCGCTGCTGAGGTTATGTCATGCCATGGTGCAATGTACTTACTGTAACTGTCAGATGAAAAACCCTGTATCTCTAGTCAAGTTTTTTTTTGTAGAATCTGCATTTTCTGTAGTGTTTCCAACTCTGTTCTGCTGTAAAAATACTATAATTATGTAAGTTCAGTTGGTCTGTATATTGGGAAATAATCTTTTTAAGCTATATAATGGCTAATGTGGCTTTGTTTTAGGTCGAAAGGTGAAATTTTTTTTTTTAATTAATCAATCAAATTACCAGTTATGCTTCGAAGGTAGGTGTAGATTTTTTAACGTCCCCTTCAATATTTAAAAACGTGCATTAAACAATTTCAATAAAAACATGAAAGCAGCTTTTACTGTGACAAAATTGAATACATTCACACTGTAAAGTGATGCAGAAAAGGTACAAATTGGGCCATAAAAAATAACCAGAAGGGAGGAAATGAAACATTTACACTCCAGATTTTCTGTTAAAGGACCCCCAAAGCCCTCATTTCATATGTGCATGGGTGGATTTTTAGACAATGGGGCCCTTGGGCACGGGCATGCAAAAGACCCCACCATTTCTGCTACACTGCAAGAAACACAGATATGATAGTTATTTGGCCACTCTTTTGCTGTTGTTTTGCATTTCTTTGAAGTTGTTCCATATCTTGTTTCTCTTTGTGGTCATTTTGTGTCACTTTATAGTGGTTGTAGTGCTCTTTGTAGATGTTTTGTGTGTCCCTTTGTAGTCTCTCTGTCTGTTTGTAGCTGTATTGCATCTCTTAGTAGGTATTAGCATCTCTTTATAGTCATTTTGAGTCTCTTTGTAGTTGCTTTGTGTCACTTTGTAATCAGTTTGTTTCCATTTGCAGCCTTTTTTTATAGTCGTGACTCTTTGTGGCCCTTTGCAGTAGCTTTGCATCTCTTTTTAATCATTTTGTGTTTCTTTGTTGTCATTTTGAGGTTTTTTTTTAGGTAGGTGTGTCTTTGAATGGCATTTTGTGTGTAAATCGAGTATTATATTTAAATTGAAAAATAATTAGTGCAGAGTTTAATGCACTTACATTAATTAGCAGAGAAGCTAATTCAAATATCACATGTTCGGTGGACTGGAGGGCTTGGTTTAAGCCATCATTCACTCACTGCATTGATCACCAGGAAGGTTTCTTAGCGCCACCACCGCTGCAAAACAATTCCTTAAGGGAAAAATTAATTTCACAAAATGGAAAAAAGACTCCTTGACTGGACTGAAATACAAGTGATATGCTTTGTATTATCAAGGCCACTGAGGAAACTGGGAGATGAAGGTAAAAACTGATTAACATACATATTATAAAACAAAAAACTCAAAAAGAGACTAAATTATATAATAACATGCTCTAGTGAAAGTGACAAAAATGCTAAAAAAGAAATAAACAAACAGAAAAGCTTTCTGTCAAAAAAGTGCCATTCTGCCACTTTAATACCTAGAGTGGATGAGTCATCGTGGGCAGACAAACAGACATATAATTGGAGAAAAGGGAAACAGACTAAAACAATGTGGATATGACAATACCTTCAGGTACAATATCTCTACTGTGGCTGAGTCTGTTGTCTGTCCACAGATTGATTTGCCGACTAAAACTGAGACTTGCTTTTAGTCGGTAATAAGGTGTTCAGTAACTCAGGTTGTGACACATCTGTATATTTTGCACACATACTGTAGGACCAGATGTAAAGTAGATGTTTAAACTCCATCAATAAATTCAATGAATGATTTTCACGTGGTTCATCCACTGTCACCTGCCATTTGTTATGAGGACGAAACAAAATAAGGCCTGTCAGGACACACTTGGACATAAAACCGACGCAGATGACAGTTCAATATCTTATTATTAATTTATAAGGTGTATAACTGTTTTTTGTTTTCCCTTCTGCTAATCCTCAAAGGTTTAAAACTTAATGCAATGATAGATCTTTATCTATGCCAGCCACAGCAGCAATTAAGCCAGTGAAGTGTTTTTTGTTCCCTCTGTAAGACTCCCCATGGTTAAATTCGTCTCTCAGAGTCTCTTCCTGGAGTCTAAATCTCTCGGACAAACTGGAAAAAGATGTGCTGTTTTTATTTAGTCAAGGCACGTACACCTCAGAGGTTACAGTGCTGTTCAGGGCAGCTCTCAGGTATGTGTGGATGTGTGATTTCCAGTCACTACTGCCGGCCTTTCTTTGTGTTTTGAGCAAGAGATGAAACTGGATGAGATTGTCTTTTTACTTTGGTTACCAAAAAATGGAGCTATGTTTGAAACTCCCAGAGAGAGTTACCAGGAAAAGTGTTTTGTTTTTGTTGTTTTTTTTACAGTAAAATGTAACTGTCAGATGTATTTTCAGCCCATTCTCATTCCAAAGTTGTCAATTATCACCACTTTCGTAGTGATTTTAGCGCAAGATCCCGATACCAAAAACCACCTGCCATGGCAGCATGGCTCCAGTGGATATTTAAATGAATGTGCAACCTGTATATATTTTATAAAACCACTGAACTATACTGTTTTAGTAATTGGCACATTGAAGTTTATAGTATCGCAAATTTGAATTGTTTTTTAATGTAACAAACTCACAGAAAGTGTTATAACTGTACCCGGTCTCCCAAACTTGTTTAGGTGGATGACAGCTTTGTCAGCCTGCGTGTCATCATCACTGTGGGGTTTCTGTCTCAGACAACTTTCCCACATCCTGGCACTCACGCTGTCGCTGTCTGGTTTTGTTTATGCCCCTAAAGCCTAATCTTCACATGATTATAGAGTGTCTGTGTTTTTGTTCTACCTCAAGGAGACAGAGGCATCATTGTGAGAGGAACATTTGTCCGCAGGTAGCCTCAACAGTCTGAGCAGCAGCAGTTTACAATGACATCACATAATAAAGTCTAGTAAAGTCATCAAAAAATAAGTTTGCACATTTATTCTTTTATATGTTATTTATTGTATTCTCTCTATTTATATATTAACCTACTGATAAAAAAGTTATCACCCCACCCTATTTGTCCCTGTCCCTCTGATTGCACGAGGTAATTCATCCCTAAGTGATGTTTACCCATGTAGAGTCTATTTCAGCAATCTTAATAACAGGCTTTAATATGCACCAACAAGCACCCATTGTGTCCTTCAGCCCTCACAACCAACTTATTGTGATTCTTGCATCTACAGCCTTGAGACCTGTAATTTATCCTGTTGTATAAACTATAGAGAGAGATGTTGATGTGAGTTGTTTTCTACAGTGAACTCACAGAGATGTTTTTTTAAATGTTTTGAAACATCACAAGTAAAATTGCATTCACACCTACAAAACCTGGAAAAAAACACCCCAAACTATCAGGATGCAAAGATGTTGCAAGATATATTTGTGAATATAGTTTAGTAGTAGCTTAGTTTGTGTGAACTGACTCTTTAGATTGCCCTGGAGTAGAGCCTGTTTTTAAGCGAGGTAAATTTAATCACTGTGAAGCATTAAGTCCCACAACACAAGAATGACCCAAATAATTCATTCAAAAAAGATAAAAATTAACAACAAAACAACAACAACAAAAATGTATAATACAAAATTACATACGTATATATATAAAATAAATGAAAAGATTTATATGAAAAATATACAAAAATATTACAAATAATTAATTTGGCTTCTATTGACAGTAGCTTGGCTGTAAAAAATGTACCAGCTTTTGCCAATGGAAAAGAAAGAGCGAGCAAAAATATGAACCCTTGTTTTCAAAAAAATAGCCCGGCTAGCTCAGTCGGTAGAGCATGAGACTCTTAATCTCAGGGTCGTGGGTTCGAGCCCCACGTTGGGCGGGAAGGTTTTAAGGTCAAAGTAAGATTGATAGGAAGCAATTTCCATGTAAATACTACAGCAACAATGTCCACTGTCATACAAACTCAGAACATTTGGGATTGTTGTAAGGTGCTGTTGTGTTACCAAGTGTCAACATTACAGTATGGTAAGTTGATTCCTACATAACCTACTGTAAACTCTGTGTGTTATGATCAGAGCTTCTCTGTTCTTTGATGTGGTAGCTGGTCTAGCTGCTAATGCATTAGTGCGTGTGATCCCTTGTAAATACCACCGTCAATGAGTTCTGTCCTGACATGGTAGCTGAATGGTGAAGCTTAATGCCCACCCTCTTGTTTCCCTTCCACATTAACACTGTTGGCTCTGTCAGCACTGTTGCGGTGGTAACAGCACTGTCTGAGGTGTTAGCACTGTTAGCTGCTTGCCACTGACTCAGCCTCTGCCATTCTGAGAGATGTGTTTGCTATCCAGGCACAGACTGAATGACAGATACGCTCTAAATGTGGCATAGACCTCCCGTAGCGCAGCTTCAAAATCTGACCCAATTCATACTGTGCATAGCCCGGCTAGCTCAGTCGGTAGAGCATGAGACTCTTAATCTCAGGGTCGTGGGTTCGAGCCCCACGTTGGGCGGTAAGGTTTTAAGGTCAAAGTAAGATTGATTGGAGGCAATGTAAATACTACAGCAACAGACAATGTCCGCTGTCATACAAACTCAGAACATTTGGGATTGTTGTAAGGTGCTGTTGTGTTACCAAGTGTCAACATTACAGTATGGTAAGTTGATTCCTACATAACCTACTGTAAACTCTGTGTGTTTTATGATCAGAGCTTCTCTGTTCTTTGATGTGGTAGCTGGTCTAGCTGCTAATGCATTAGTGCATGTGATCCCTTGTAAATACCACCGCCAATGAGTTCTGTCCTGACATGATAGCTGAATGGTGAAGCTTAATGCCCACCCTCTTGTTCCCTTCCACATTAACACTGTTGGCTCTGTCAGCACTGTTGCAGTGGTAACAGCACTGTCTGAGGTGTTAGCACCGTTAGCTGCTTGCCACTGACTCAGCCTCTGCCATTCTGAGAGATGTGTATGCTATCCAGGCACAGACTGAATCACAGATATGCTCTAAATGTGGCATAGACCTCCCGTAGCGCAGCTTCGAAATCTGACCCAATTCATACTGTGCATAGCCCGGCTAGCTCAGTCGGTAGAGCATGAGACTCTTAATCTCAGGGTCGTGGGTTCGAGCCCCACGTTGGGCGGTAAGGTTTTAAGGTCAAAGTAAGATTGATAGGAGGCAATTTCCATGTACATACTACAGCAACAGACAATGTCCACTGTCATACAAACTCAGAACATTTGGGATTGTTGTAAGGTGCTGTTGTGTTACCAAGTGTCAACATTACAGTATGGTAAGTTGATTCCTACATAACCTACTGTAAACTCTGTGTGTGTTATGATCAGAGCTTCTCTGTTCTTTGATGTGGTAGCTGGTCTAGCTGCTAATGCATTAGTGCGTGTGATCCCTTGTAAATACCACCGTCAATGAGTTCTGTCCTGACATGATAGCTGAATGGTGAAGCTTAATGCCCACCCTCTTGTTCCCTTCTACATTAACACTGTTGGCTCTGTCAGCACTGTTGCAGTGGTAACAGCACTGTCTGAGGTGTTAGCACCGTTAGCTGCTTGCCACTGACTCAGCCTCTGCCATTCTGAGAGATGTGTATGCTATCCAGGCACAGACTGAATCACAGATACGCTCTAAATGTGGCATAGACCTCCCGTAATGCAGCTTCGAAATCTGACCCAATTTGTACTGTGCATAGCCCGGCTAGCTCAGTCGGTAGAGCATGAGACTCTTAATCTCAGGGTCGTGGGTTCGAGCCCCACGTTGGGCGGTGGTAGTTTTGAGAGAAACAATCTCTGATCTGAGCATAGTAATAGTAAATGTACAATCCTATCCAGTCATGCCAGCAGAGTAATTTCATTACCATACATAACCCTCAAGAAGGCCACTAAGAGACACAAACAACTGAAAAGGTCAGAGAGACACGCACAAAAAAACTACTGAGACATAGGATTATCCAAAAAAAGACACAAAATGACCTTCAAACAGATACAAAAACACACAAAATAACCTTAAAATAGACACAAAATTACTACAAACACACAAAAGGACCTCGGAGAGACACAAAATGGCTACAAAGAGACACTAAATTACTACAAAATTATCTTAGAGACACAAAATGACCCCAAATACACAAAAATGACTACAAAGAGACACAAAATCACTACAAAGGGACATAAATTGATTACACAGAAACAAAATGACCTGAATGAGAGACACAAAATGTCCACCAGGAATCACAAAATGACCCCAAGACACAAAAATGAGTACAAAGAGACACAGAACCTCAAAGATGGATGACTACAAAGAGACACAAAACAACAGCAGAAGAGGCAACCTCACGAGCGGTGGTGTGGTCTTTTGTGTACGTGTACCCAGGGGCCCATTGTCTCATAATCCGCCCAAGGTCATACTGGTGTTTGGAACTGGGCTTCCAATTAGTCAGCTGCTGTTTTTCCGATTTGTTGGCTTATAATGAAAGAGTTAAGTTGAAGCTATTATCTTTTCTCAAAAGTTGAAGTTCTTCACTTACAGTGGGCTCAGGACAAAGCAGAAATGTTGTCTGAGATCCATGAGCCATGGCGTCACAGGCTCTATATCTAACAGTGACAGTGGCTCACATCCATCTTAGCAGCCTTGGCCGGCTGTCAGGAGCTCACTTCATCATTGGATGAGCTCCATCCCATGAGACATTCACCTCACCCCAAGCACCTGCAAACAATTGCCCCATCTTTGTTTGTCATAGTAAATCCACAAAGTAAAGCTGACTTTACTAAAGCTTAATTTGGTGTCTAATAGTGGAGACAATATAGGAAAACAGATGGGCCAGTCTAAAATTAGCCTGATAGCTACTGCATGATCATCCATGCACTAAATTTAGGAGGGAATAAATGATGCCTCATTGTCGTTATCTTGATCGGAACATTTCTATCTTTTGTCTTGGATAGCGTTTCGGCGTTTTTGTGGCTTTAATTTTCCCTGCCTGGCAAGAAGCCGTTCCCTCACATGCCTCATGTCTGAAAGCTCGGAGCTGAGGTCAAAGAGGAGACTTATGGGTGAGCTAATCAGCTCAGGATTTGTAATCAGAGTTGGCTGCAAACACTGAGTGGATCACAAGCCAATGAGGAGGCAGATTAGACTCCATGTGTGGAAGTTTCTGTGTGTATCTGTATGGATGTAACTATAAGTCCACACTTGATCTCTGTGTACATGCTGTGCTGGATATGTGGGGCATATGTATAGTTTGGGTGCAGTTTGAGACCGTCGTGTTGTCAGAAAACAGATGTCGTCTGACGCTCTTGATAAAGTGAGGACAGCGATAGGCAGCCGCTCCGTTCTGGCTCCTTCGTCCCTCCATCTGTCCCAATGCGAGCCAGGAGGAACTGGATCCTTCTCTCCCCCCTCACATCTCGGCTAAAAGAGGAACTCTTTAATTGCCTTCCTTTGCTATGCAGGGAGATGATGATAAACCATGTCAAGTAGCACGATGACAGAGTGATTTATTTTCCTGTGAGGTGACTGATGCCATCGAGATAACATGACTTAGCATCTGTTGGTATATTTGGGAGCGAGATTCTAAATTTGGTCCATTATAAATTACTGACTAATATATATTACATGAAAAGGATACTACAGCTCTATAAATACATACATTTTCTAATACGCCTCCCTAACCCAGATTGCGTTGATACAAACAGTCCTCTAAATTTGTCCGGTAATAATCTTCTAAAATGTTCTGAGTAAATTTAGGGACTGTACTTGGCTAATGTGTGACTTTTTAAATTTTATTTTATTTTTATTATGACCCAGATATTTTTCTTTGAGACTTCCCGAGTGACTTGGGAAAATCCATGAACCTTCCTTCACCATAAATAACCATATTTAAGAGTTTCTGTCTGTGTTAAATGGTTGATTTTGGAGAATTTTCTTGAAAGAAATCACATGAAAACATGTTATGCTGGTATTTAAAATAAATCTAAAACATGACAATTTAATATTGCAGGTCCCTCATCTAAGCCGAATCAAAAAACAGAACTCCCTCCTCAGTGCTTAATAATTATCTAAACTAAACATTTTCTGTTATGTGCTGTTATCTTTTGTGTTCTATATTACATTTTTTAAGTTCCAACATCATGTGGACGTTTTGTTTTTGTGTTTTTTCTTTATAAGAAGTCATTTATTTGATTTGTACTTGATTACTATATTTAAACTCTATTTGTTATGAGCTGCAAATATCATAAAAGTAATCACACACTGTAATCGGATCAGTTTAATTCCAGTATAAAACAAGTTGCTAAAACAAGATGATGATGCTGTGTGACTTCCAGTAACACAGTGACCTTCAGGCTTATTGTATTTCCATCACATTCAGGTGATGACCACTGTTGTTTAAAATGATAACATGACTTGTGCATGTAGTGATTTTTTCTCATCAATGCTTTGGAATTTCTAGGTTATCTGGAGAGCAATTATCTTTAACATTTACTCAAGATATGTGAGCAACTATGTGGAGATATGGGGGAAAAATGGTCATTGGGGTCAAAAGGATGGACGGTTTTTTTCCACTGTTTTGACGTGGTAATGAAACTGGATGGAAAGTTAAGGGACAGCCCAGTCGCTAGAGTAAAAAAATTGTCAGTGTACGTTTCTGATGGATGTTAGTCACTGTTTGTCGAGACACCATAGGCTAGCTGGAACATTAAGTGTAACACTTTTTTGTTCACTTTGTTTATTTTTATTTTAAAATGAGCCAGAAAAAAATTGAAAGTCATTTTACTTTCACATCCTATTATATTTAACTGTAGTGGAGTTTATATATATGTATATATATATATATATACATACATATATAAATACGGGGAATTAGATCAATAATGGGAAAAACAGGTCAAATGGAAATAAAAGCAGGAGAATAAAAAATGGGTGTTAAGTTGCATCTTTAAAGCATCAACAGGCTCAGCTCATCTAATGGCTGTGAGAGTAGGCTATTAAGTCTTTACCCAATAAAATCTCCCTCTTTTCACAGTCTGATGTTAGCAGGTATGAAACGGATGTTTTGATCTCGTTATGTTGTTGTGGAATGAGGTCCCCGATCAATCAGTAAATAAATATCTTTGCTGTTTTCCATGCAGGTATGTGAGGAAAAAGAAAGTTTTATTCACCAATTCAAGGTAACACCTAACACATGACTTTTTGATTTACACATGGTGATTTTGTGGATGACGTATCCTCTTAACCCTTTAATACCTGGATCGACATCACTTATGTTGTGCTGTAATCTTCTGAAACCTGAAAAAATCTGTTTGATGTTGGTTTGCCAGTTTTTTTTTTACCTCTTTCTTGAGGTCAATTTCCCCTGTTTGTTTTTGTTTTTAATTATTCCTTTTTTTTCCTTCTTTAAGGTAATTTTTGCGTAACTTTTTTTTTTCAAATTTCTTGCAGATTATTGGCCATTTCTTGTTAAGTTGCTCATTGCCTTCTTACCAAGTTTTTAAAACTAAATCCAGCCGAATTTACTCAGGTTTTATAAGGGTTAACAATGTGAGTATCTCCCGTCTCCTCAGCTGTGTTGATTGCTATATGATGATCCGTCCACCATGTGGGTGACTTAATGTTTGTGAAACCTTAGAAATTTGGTGCAAAAGAGATAACTGTGTGGATGTTTGGATCTCTTTTTGTGGCAATCCACTGAAGAGCCGATAGTCTGTCAGATAAGACAAAGAATCACCGGCAACATGGCTTGATAATCTGTACAAACAAGTAGATTGTCTCTCACTCTTTGACCCACTTTGATCAGTCTCATTCTTTGGCCGATCTTTGTCTCCAAGAGGTCAAACTGCGGCTCTTGATGTTATCTGCAGAGTTACAACATGTGGCTCATCCTCAGCATGCAGGTTAAAGGTTAAGGTAAGGCAATCATCCACACCTGCACTCTATTGTGTCATTTGATCAGATGTTGTATCCTGTGCCATTTAAAAATGACATAATTGAAAGAGCGATTACCTGTATTCAGTTAATAAGTTACAGCTGCTCATAATGAAATCACAGCTTCTAAAACCCCACCTGTGGGTAGATGGAAGGGATGGTGATGTTTATTCACTTTACATTATGCAAGTTTAACATGAGCCCTGTTACAACACAGGAGCGCCATCAGATATGAGCTGAGAAAAAATTTATTTTATTGTGTTTAGTCAATGGGAGCAGTTAGGAGTGGTGCTTATTCACAGCAACAACTCCCCCTAAAACAGACTGTATTGCAACACTGTGACCTCTGACTTTTTCTGGGCTAACTGGCTTAATTTTCTTCAAAAACATGGGCAGAAGGCAATGAGAAATTAACCAGAAATTAACAAAAACAACAACATACAAACAAAAATCATGGAAAAGTTTCAAAACAACGACGAAAAAAAGCAAGGATATTACCTTAAACAAGTGCATAAAAATTACGATAATTCTGTAAAATAAGTTTACATACTTAATTGTTATGATTCTAAATATAACTCTCGAAATTTAGCTTAGAAGGAAAAAAAAAAAGTTTTATAAATCTAAAAAATACTTGCAAGAAAAGTGATGACAGTCCAAGTTTTAAGGGATTACGTTAAAACATGATGATTGTGGCCGACGCACTCAGTAAATGACCTCAGTTGGGATGTAAATTTCATGACAAATGGGAGTCACTGACTGATTTCCCAATGATTAGATGTAACTCCCCAGTGAATGTACTACGTGATGTTTTGTGCATCTGACCAAAAGACACTCACAGAAGACTCAAGACACACAAAAAAGAAACCAGGAGGTTTTATGAATAACATCCTAAATTTTAACTATTAATATTTTAATTAATATTCCATCTTCACTTTTGCACATTTATTTGCACATTGTGTCCTTTTTTTATTGCTCTTTTTAATCTTTTTGGATTTTTGCTTGTTTGTTCTCTATACATAGTGTACATTGTTATTATTGTTATTTTATTTTTTTTTTTTTAATTCTATGTTAACTGCCTTCCTATATATATATATATATATATATATATATATATATATGCATTATTCTGCCCTTTTTAATGAATATTTCATTCAGTTGCTGCTCTCGTAACAAAACAATTTCCCTTACAGGATTAATAAAGTATTTCTATGCTATTCTATTCAATTTGAAACCTGGAGCAACATGACTTTTCCTGTGCTGCTTTCAGGCGCTGTTCAAAAATATGTAAATATTTGAACCAGAAAGTGAGCAAATTTAATTCAGCATTTTCTCTAAAAAATGTGGGACAAAATTAAAGAACTAAAGAAATTAGAAGATTTAAAAAATACATTTTTAAAACAGCTATACGGAAAAATGTCTAGGGGAAAAAAATATTTATAATTACCACAGTTGCAATTACATTACAGAATTATTATACATTTTAAAGCATTTCCTTGGGGTCATTTCTTATCTCATTGCTCAGTGCCTCCGTCCCATGATTTTGAAGGAAATCAAGCCAATTAGCTCTGGTTTCAAAGGGAAAAGGAACCACGAGACTTAAATTATTAAATGAATAAAAACTTGATGTAACATCATAGCCTTCCTTCAGTAAATAAAAGGAAAGATAATGAATCATTACATGTGTCTGGAACAAGTAGAACTTGTAACAAGAACCTCCTAAAAGAAAACTCCCATAAAAGTGCAATAAAAGTGACACAGCTGACTGAATCTTGACAAATACATGAGGCTGGTTTTATTTGTTAGCCTTGAATGGCATTAATATTGAGCCGAGCCTGAGGCTTAAAAACGTGAGGTGAGATGAGGCCTGGTGATGACTAATATGACTTTCTGAACATGTTTTGGAATTCATACATTATTACCTTTAATATTTGCACCTGTGCTTTTCTGCCTCTTCTTTGATGCAGTGGCATCCACATAACGTTTTTATAGGGGTGGCTGGATGGAGCCACTAAAAATCTTGGGATGGCACTCCAAAATCAAAAGTCATAACTGAATTTCAGAAAATTCATGTTTTATTTATCTGTACAAGTGATTTATTGTTCTTCAAACAGTCTGGTTGTCCTTTTCATTAACCCTTTAACACCTGAGCCAATTGGTTTAATTCCCTTCAACTTAATATATCAAAAATCATGGGAAAGTTATAAAACAAAAGGAACAACAACAACAAAAAGCAGGAAATTACCTGAAAAAAGTGCTTAAAAATTATAACAATTTTGTAAAATAATTTTGAATACTGAATTGTGATGATTCTAAATATAGTTCTCGACATTTTACCGTAGCTTATAATAATAATATAAGAATTTTCAACATGTAAAAAATTTCTTGCAATTTGCGCAACATTTCTTGCCAAGTTGCTCATAGCCTTTTTTCCATGTTTTCTGGAAGAAAACCTAATTTGCCCAGGGTTCAAAGGTTTAAAACCTGTGAAAGCCGTGTAAATGCAGCTCAAGAAAAATGATTAAAATCCAGGTTTCAAAGGGTTAAAAAGACAAATATACAGCTTTAATTTAAAAATAATTTACTGGTAAGACTAACATCAGTCGCTTCCTTGATGATTTTGATTGCAGTGTAGGCTCTCCACTGACTGACAGTGTTTTTCTAGCAATACTAACATTTCTTGCGTGGGGCTAAAGCTGTCTAAAGCTGGTGGGGGGTCAGTTTTACCAGATGGGCCATGGGCACCCCCACTCTCAGGGCACCTCTGCTAGGTCTAGGCTCCAGAGTTACTGACTTTTAGATCATCAAAGAAAGAAAGAAGTGTGTCCCAACCAAAATTGTTTTGAAAATAGCATTTAAACATTTGTGTTGGGGAATAAAATGTAGGGTGAATACTGGTAAAGTGGGACAATATCTGATAATTTACCTTCTGTGTCATTTTTAATTGTGATCTAAATGTCATAGCTCTTCATAGGATGTTATTCTAAACAGCTAAAGAAAAGCCCTACTATACTATACTATATACTATAGTAATTATAATTATACTAATTATACTATAATTATTTTAGACAGCTCTGCTGTATATTTGGTATTGTAGGTCAGATATTGCACCAAGCACATAACAGTGCTAACTTAAAGATAATTCAAAAAATCTTTTTCCTGGACATCTTCAGCAGTGACTGCGCACTCTGACACAGGACCACTTGTCAAACGGTCCTTTGCTCTGCAGCACCAATCTGCACAAATTACGCATTTGTTTATTACCACTGTTTTGACCAGAAGTGTAGCTCCGCCCACTGAGACCAGCCCAACCAATGAGCTGACTCCTGCCTCAGAGGAGTGATCTGTATATCTAAAACTCCGGTCTGCTTGTTCATTGTACTGAGTCAGCGGCCATGCGCAAATGGACCCAGAGGAGGGCTGTGCTGTGTAGGCTGTAGTCTACATAAGACCTCTGCACACGCACTGCCGACTGGAAATCACAAGCCGCAGCTGGAGCATCGACTTGTGTCCACCTTCCACTGATTTCCATGAGGAAAACTTAAATCAAGGATAGCTGACGGGCATCTTGGGATCTCTCCAACGACCCCCTCCTCCTCCTCCTCCTCCTTGACCACCTCGGACCACGGATGCAGAGAGCAGCAGCGATGCGGCGGCTCTGCTGTTAACTCGTTGGACCCTTTCCCCCCCCCCCGTTTTGCCGGTTTTTATCTAAAAGGAGGCAAATTGAACCTACAATGAAGCTCAAACCGAACCAGACCAGGACATACGATGGCGAGGGCTTCAAGAAACGAGCGGCATGTCTGTGCTTCAAGAATGAGCGTGAAGAGGAGGTAAGAGGCTCCGCAGTCACCACATGAACGATATCCAGTGTTTGACTTTGTGGCCTAGTCTGCACCCAGTCATTCAAACACAACAGGGGAGAGTTTGACCAAAAATGACATTATTGTTTAATTTGATATATAGATTTTTGATTTATGGCGTCTCGTTGATGGTGTAGCTGCTTTCACATTTTTCTGTCTCTCACAGGGTTACTGTTTTAGTTTGTGTTTTTGTGCTGCTGTTGCTGCTGCTGTTGATGCGCCTTGGGCCATCCAGTTTAGGCTAGTTTGAGGAGCTCGTAGAGAAAAAGAGAAAAAGCCCGTTGTCAAGGTAACTTCCGTTAATAACAAACGACTACCGGTTATGACTTTCGAAATAAAAGCTAGAAAACTTTTCTTTTTTTAAATAAGTTTTTTAAAGTAAGTTTTTAATGACAGTTTTAAAAGCAGTACATGCTGGGGTCAATACAAAGGTTTACAAATGAAAATACTGAGACTACTAAGTACAAATCAGACCGACACAAAAAAGATATTGCATGAACACACAGGGGTTTGCCAGGTAATAATAATAATAATACTGAACACAAGTGAGGCGCTAATTTAAAACAAGAGTGCTGTCAGTATAAAATAATACAAATAGACCAACAACAATAAAAGCAATAAAACCAGAAATAAAAGGAAAAAATAAATATAAACTTAAAAAATAGATAGTTATAGTAGAGTTATCTAATAGAATATATGTAAAATTTGCATGACAGATTTGGTCAGTTTATTATAACATATTTTAAGTTTGATATCGTTGTAAGATTTGTATCTCCATGACTTTTTCAAAGTGGTATGTGAGGGCAATTTCTTGAAAAATGTGTATCTCGTGAACATAAAATTTAGCTTTTAAAAAAAAGAGCAAATTAATTCTACACACAACATTCATTAATAAATTTGAATTTGTGAATATTAGTAACAGATCAGGTTCTTTGAGTAAAATATTCTTGCCAACTGAAAGTCACTCCAGCAGATGCGTCATACGAACACATTAAGTGTTCGTATGTTTCTACCATATTGGTACCGATTGGTGCATTTCTTATTCATATCAGAATGCATCTATAAATAATAAAATTCACTGGATAGTATGTGTGTAGCCTAATCTCAAAAAGCAGTTCTTTGATTTTGTTAGGGAGCACATTTGTAAGGAAGAGTAAATACAATATTCCGTGTTGCTCTTAAATGCTCTTATTTTGAAGACAATTGCTCAACTTCCTGTTAGCTTCTTGTTAGCTTGAGGTAGCTAACAGAGGGGGGCGAGGCTGCACGTTTCCTTTAATAGCGGGTGTAACATCGGCGTGTGTTGAGTGAGGGGATATGAATATACTCTACAAGTCTATTATTAAATATATCCATCAAATGTGGCGTCACTTCACCACATTTAACACGACGACTGGGTGAACGTCCAGTGGCCATTCATGATTGTGCTGCATCCCGCCGGCCTTCATTGAGCGGGCTGCTGCGTAGCAATGCTGTGGATGAGGATTTAAAGGGGCCCTCACCATGTAAATAATGAATATGGGGTGACAGACTTATATTGTTGATGCGTCTTAAAGACTTTTAAAGGTGATATACAATAAAGTACTTTCATTTTAAAGCGGATTTCCGCACCTTTCAGCGGTATTTTGTAGCCCAGACTTAATTAAAAATTGATCAGATGTGATATTCTTAGTAGATTATGCTCTTAAAAGAATCGACATTGCATGCTGTTGGATTTATTTTTTGACATAATGTGTTTTAGGTTTCTCACTATCTTTTTTTTGTATTTTTTACATACTTTTTTTTAATGCAGCAAAAAGTAACAGTCCTGCATATCAAATACAGATGAGAAAAAGTCAAACAGTACAAAAACCACAGAAAATGAACTAAATGCAAGGGTGTGGGGTCCATTTAAACATTTGGGACACACATGTGAAATGATTTGGGGGTCCTTCACTAGGAAATTTTGACATCAAACACTTCAGTCACTGCATTCTGTTGAAATTTCTGCATCAATTTATAATGTTAATGCCCTTAATTTTGTCAAAATAAAAGTCCTCAGCTACGTTCTTGTTTTTATGTGGGAGGAATGATTGCACGCATTCTAAATATTTAGGGGGACGAGTCCCCAGTGCATTCCTCGAAAATGTACACTTATGACTAAATCAATTAAAACTAAATTTAAAAAGGGGTCAGTCCAAGTGAGTCCAAAGTTTTTATCAAATGGATGTACACAAAAAATCTGTACATTTATAGGATCACTGTCTTCAGAACATGGATGCAAGGAAGGTTGACCATTTAGACTTAAACTTATCCACTGTGTTAGTGAGTAACTAGTTACATATGACTAGTTATATGTAATTAAGTCACAAAATGAATGCAATTGTAATCAGTTATTTACTAAAAAAATACAGTTATGAACGGAAATTTTGGACGACAGCATTCATTCTGTTGCTTTTCATCTTTTTGCTCTGCAGGAATGCCTTTGATATAGCCTAATTTCTGATGTAAAATATTTGCTAGCAGAATAATCAAATGTAATGTGTTGCATTACTTTGATGACGTAATTACACTTTCAGTACTCAACATTACCTTTTTAACAGGGTAACTTGTAATCTGTAACCTATAACTTTTCAAAAAACAAATTTCCCAACACTGATAATCCAGAGGCTTGACTCTATCAATTATGCAGTTTTCAGCAGTACGTTGGACCGGTGTTGGATGGAGCATCACTATCCAAAATACACTAATTTACTTGTGCCCTTTTTGGACTAATAATATACCATGTTACAAGTTAAGTCTTATTTATGTCCAAACATCAGGGCTGTGGTTTGTGGCATTTCTTGCATGTCTAAATTTATCCCTCTCTTTGAGCTTGGCATAAACAAACTGTTACACAATATACAGTCAAAACAGCCCAGTCAGGTGTCCCTGAACTGGCAGAAAGAGCTCTGCCTACCTCCAGTGTTTGGCTGCTCAACACACAAATCTGAAGATTTACACACACACACACACACACACACACACACACACACACACACACACACACACACACACACACACACACACACAGACAGACAGACAGACAGACAAGTATATCCGCTCACGTACACACGTGCAAATCTTATGTCATCGTTATGTCTGGCTTTTAGGTGCACAACTGTGGAGGATTTTTAGATTTTTTTTGTGATATATATTTATTTTTTTTGATGATATAGAATTAGACATTTGTGTCTGCATTTTAAATTTGTTGTCATAAAACTTTGTACTTGCACTACTGTAGTGCTCTTGCCCTCGTCTCCAAATTTGTTTGTGCACTGCGATTCTTTTCTTATGGCTCATAATCACAGTAAAATGACAGTCAGAACGCCGTGACAACAGAAGAGTGTAGGTGTGACACCCCACCCTCAGGATTTTCAGGATTTGACAGACATGTCCACTCATGCAATCACATGGATGCCTTTGCTTCAAGCAAGAGAACCAATCTGGTGTTTTGATTATGATTTTGGATGCCAACAATGGTCATTTTCTGTCTAAGGGAGCTTGAGATATGGGCCTTTGTGTCATCAAAACACATACACTTTACACTTTCTTTAAACACATACAATCAGTTCCTAGACACAGGACACCCATCGGTGGTGAAATAAGAGCCGTACATGCTGCTCGACTGTTTTGTTTTGGAGAGGAAAGGAGAAAGCTGAACCCTCAGGGCGAGCTACTCTATGACAGCAATTAAACTTCCAACAGGGGAAAACAGGAACCTGACAGCGCAGAGGGACGGCAGTGACAGCTGAGCAGGGCACCTGGGTTTAACAGCATGTGGGTTGCTTGGGGCCTGTGTGCCAGGAAAGCTTCCTTAATTATTTTATGTCATCATAGTGCAGTGGTGGGTTGTAGAAACCCACGGTTAAATAAGGAGTCCTTGACTTTTTTTCCCTTGAAAGATTCAGACATCGAGTCAAATTTAAATGAGTAAACTTTGTGACTCTATATGTCTCAGCATGAACAGTTAAAATAATTTGTATTGGATATTGTGAAGTCAAAGCATGTGGGTGCATAGCTGATAAACAGCTCCTGCAAACTTATTTCACCACAACTTTCTCATCTTGTCGCTGTGCAGAAATAATCAGAATGCAGTTAAAAGTAAAGCTTTATGGCTGTAAAGCTGCTGTAAGCAATACTTTTTATATTAACAATAGAATAAATGGCTACAAGTAATGTGAATGGGATCACTCTTGGTGACTAATTAAGAGACGAGAGAATTATCACCCGACTCTGCAGTTCCCCTCAGCTCAGTTTTATAGCGACTCATTGTTTTGGTTTCTGGCCTGCAACTTTCCTGTTTTGGTTCACGCTCACCGCTCTCATCAGTGTTGTTACAGCAGCAGAAAGGTTTTTTTTTTTTTTTAAATCAGAAAAAGCTCACAAAACCAACGACTGGCACAGCACCAATGACAGCAACTTACAGGAAAACCAATTCATTCTCATTCCCCAGGTGGTCAATCATTGTGCATTCCTCAGGGTCTCATAGCGACACACAGGGCACCCTTTTGCATCTATGTGATGTGCGGCTGAAAAACATAATAACAACTGGTTAATGTTGTGAAACAGTGGTGGTTAGGTTTATGCCACAAGACGTCTTGGTTAGAGTCAGAAACAAGATCATGTTTTGGCTTTAAGTGTTTGTTACATAATGTAAATAAATTGAGTGAGTGATGGCGGTGCACGACAACTGTATGTATATGGCGTAATGTTCCATTAAAACAACATTAAGGTTTGGTTTTCACGCTGGACTTCAGTATGTAAGTGACGTAACGTTCAGTTAAACAACATTGACGTTTCACATGCGACACAATCTTAAGTCTTCTGGACGAAATGCTTGTTTTGTTTGACTCACCTGCCTTTTCTTCCTCCCAGTGTGGACTATGTTGCTTTATATACTATTCCAGTTGCTCTGGGCATCATGCTTTTACTGCAGATTGGTTGACATTAGAGTTAATTGAAAGTCTGGTGCGTCTTATGCCAAAGTCTGCCTTAGAGTTGATATTACACGTGGAGAGGCACGTGAAAGTGTTGGTGTTTTACACCCTGGATGAGAAAGGACTGGGTGAACATTGTAGAGTAATAAGCAGCTAAAGAGCCAGATATTCGACCTTTGGGAGTTGGTGGAGACCACAAACAGAGCTAAAAGGAGAGTGAGTATTGTCAAATGGAAACAAAACTCTTAATTTAATGCTAATGTTGCTCTTTATCTGCTGGATATGTAACTAAAACACATAAGACGTTGCTAGCATTTTTACCGTATCAACTTAAAGGGTGATGATCAGGGATGTCTAAATCAAGGTTGTTGTTTTGGCCCCAGATCCCGATCTGAGTAATTTAATATTGAGAATCTGCTCATATTGAGTCCCGATACGATACTTGTATTTACCTGGATAATATAGCAGCACAATGCACACTTCAGGTGCTTAAAAGTTATTAAAATCAATCCACTGTTTATGCTTGACAGTTTAATAGCTCTGCAATGCAAGATAAAATGTCTGCATCCAAACAGTTCCTTAGGGTTTTTATTTTAATTTTATCACAAAATTACAACTAAAAATATTTTTCTAATGCTCTTATCACAATTCCACTTAGTGCAGCATTTGCTTTTCCAACAAAATAAAGTAAGCAAACCAAAATATCTTTAGAAATAGCTCTCAAATCACGCAGTGCAGCATTGAAATAAAAGTACAGGAAACCATAAAGGACTAATATAATCACAATTCCTCATTTTGTAGCTGAACTTTAACATTTCCGGTCACAACAAATAAAAATCGGTAACAATTCCACTTATTACAGCATTATGGTAAAACTAGTGTAGTCTTTATGTGGTGCAGCAGCTTAACAGGAACGTGAAAAAAAGATAAGTACTTATTGGAGTAGCATCATTACAATAAAATCTGATATCTGCCGCAAATCGTGCTATCTGTTTACGGCACCCATGTGACGGCAAATGTAAACAAAGGGTCAGGTACAATTCCAGTATTTGTGTTTGCTTTGTGATTTAGAAGCAATTTAATGTGTTACAAACAATGTCGTCAGTATTTGGCAGTGTTGGGGCTTTATTAAAACAAACTTTATATTATGCCATAAGTTCATGCATTATTTAGAGTGCGAGAAATTATCTGAACGAGGCAGCGCTTCTCGCAGTCCCCACCATGTTGATGAATATATGACCCCAAGGCTACACGTCGAAGGTACTGCAGCAGATTGTAAATAATGTCATACTGGGAATGGGAGGAGGAGGTTATCAGTGTGAGTGGATGCTCCTGCAGTAAGTCAGAGATGTAGGCGTTGAGGCTCTCTGTCTTTGCCTCCCCTGCTGTTTGTCTCTGACAGTCCCTGTTTACGACTCCTCTCTTATTCGTTGATACCTGTATAATGCGCCGACTATATTACTGTCTTTGCACTGTTGATTCTGCAGCTGCACTTGTGTGCCCGAGTGTCTCAGACTTTCCATCATTCTCTCCTCCCGGCACCCGGCCTCGCCTGGCATTTGGAGCCTTCTTTATTTGACAGCTACAAGCGTTCCTCCTCGGGGAGGAGGAGGAGGTGTTAATGTCCTCCAGAATATCCCTGCCTGCTGTCCCTGTTTGAGGCCCTGCCAGAGGACCTACTGTCACAGCTTGTGTTTTACTACCAATGGCTGTTTTAATATCTCAGATTGAGGTATTGAGTTAAGAATGACTGATCGTCTTTTCTAAATGAGTCAAACTTGACTGCACATCATTCAGGAGTCAAAGCTTGTTCTTGTATAACTTTGCATTGTGAGAATTGATTTTTGGATAACAGAAAGTTAACGCCTCTGACATTTATCCATGGAGTCTTTCATTACCCAGAGGAGATTTACTGTATGTCAGCTCAGAATTTGTCCTCCTTACTCAAACGGGGGGCCTCTGGGAAGCGATGTGAGTTGCAAACCAGTAAATGTCACCTGGAAACACAGCAGTGTTCCCTCTAGTGTTTCTCCTTCACCCTGCCCCTCTTTCCAAATATAAGTGGGATTTCTATGCCCAGGGTTCAGCTGTCACCTCACCGTTGACCTATATGTGTCATGACGGTGTGAGTTATTTTGTTTTGGTTTTCCATCACGGTTCAAACCGTCGCATGTGGAGTTTAAGGCAGTGCTGCTCGTGAGTTTGTCAAAAGTTGAGGGAAAGTTCAGAAAGAGTAAAGTTATAGAATATGTATCTTTCTTCTTAGTCAGTGATTCCCAACCAGGAGCACTTGGATGGAAAATACGATTTGATTAAAAAATATATATAATCAACCAAACTCTACATGTGAAGATTGAGAGTGCGTGAAAAGTAGTTCACAAGTTAGCAGATAAGTCTAAGCAGCTACCTAAAATTATAAATGGTTGAAACAGATCGCTGAAAGGAATGAATGACAGTCCAAATACAACCCCAATTCCCCAAAAAGTTTTAACACTGTAAAACGTTAATAAAAACAGAATGCAATAATTTGCAAATCCTCCTTTATTTATATTCTATTGAATACTGTACAAATATTTGATATTGAAGCTTAAAAACTGTTGTTTTTTTGTGTAAATATGTAATCATGTTATATTTGATGCCTTAAAGTTGTGTGTTACGTCATCTTTTCTCAATAAATGTTAGGGAATTAAAAACACTTATTGTCGAAGTTTTGAAAGTAGCCGTGGCTTGGCATTATCTCCTTGAAAATGGCATCGTCTGAATGGCAGCATATGTTGCTCCAAAACCTGTATGTACCTTTCAGCATTCGTGGTGCCTTCACATGTGAGGGAAATCCCTTTCTTGGGCATTAACACACTCCCGTACCATCAAAGTCGCTGGCTTTTCAATTTTTTGCTGGTAACTATCGGGATGGTCCTTGAGACTGTTGAGAACAGTTGAGCCAAAATACAGCACCAGCCAGAGCAAACATTCATTTTTTACAGCTGAACAGGACACTAAAATGTTTCTGAAAATATTTGAGGCTTGAAATAAGCAATGCAGTAACAGATTCTTGATTAATATTTGACCAGCGCTGCCTAGTTTGACAGCTGTTCACAAACAGTGATTGACAGCTGTGTGAGAGAGTCCTCGGCTCTGATTGGGTGTTTTTGTTCCGCCACAGTGGATTCTTGCACTATGAGGGGCCAGAGAAAGATTATCTTTTTCAAGATTTTTTGTCTGCTACTGTCAGGATGTAGTGACAGTTTCATCAGATATGACACAACTTATTTTATTAATAAATGTTACTAGTTACAGTTTTAAACAAGGTTTCTGTGGATCTTTAAAAAGACTTAAGTACATTTATATGTAAGTGTATGTATTATTTAGGTATTCAGTCAATCAGTCTAAAAATAAGGTCTTTTTTGAATGTCCTAAATCAATCTTTCAGAAGTCTAAAAAATGATAAGATATTTGAAATAAGATTTTTCTGAAATGTTTTCTGAGGTTGCCTTGTAAAATCTGAAATGCAAAAAAAAAATAGAATAAAAATAATTTTAAAAAAATACAGAATGCCTTTTGCATAAACATTGCCAAAAAGTAATGTTTTATGCTCCAATAAATGTTTGTGCAAAATTATCCCTGATGTCAGTTCATGTTTTTCCCCTGCAGTTTTTACCATTGCAAAATGGTTAAATTTAATTCTGAGTGGCTTTAAAAATCTTTAAAAGTCTTTAATCCTGCTGTAGAACCCTGTTTAAAGTAGCAGATAACTGGTTGAAATGGTACTTAAATAATGAATTAGCAGTTTATCTAGCTAAAAGCAATGTATGAATGATCAAAATAATTAGCTAAGAGCTTAACTGTATAAAAAAATGTATCAATATCGACTTTAATGTAGTTAAGAGTGTCAAATAAAACATCCTATTTAAATCAATACGAAGAACACATTTGAAATATGATGGCCGGTGTCAAAGGGTTACTTCAGTTCATCTGACCCGGCTGCAGGATACATCAGTGAAAATGGTTATCATGACATGCACGTCGTTGACCTCTTATTGAACTTGAAATACTTGCTTTTCGGTGAATTGATTGGGTTTGACTTGATGCTTTGAGGGATGAAAAGAAGCTTGCAGGCTTGATTTTTGTTGTGATGACAAATGTCTCGTGTCACTGAAATGTCCTTTTGCCAAGCTTAAAGGCAACCCCAAACCCCCGCCGCTCCCTCTTATGAACGTGTAGCTGTATTCATCTCAGAAGCACATGTGAAGAAACAAAATCTTAATTATACACAGTTTGTAATATGTCGATTAGGTGCTCTACATTCCTAAATTCATTAAAACAAAACTAAAAGTAGCCTAGCGCTGTATTCCAAGGATGGACAAATAAAGAGTCCCTCTGCAACAACAAGCAAAGGACAAAAATGGAACAACCAGAGCAGAAATCTGCTTTTGTCCTCGTTGCTCCGGAAGCTCTGTGGCTTTTTGTTTTGTATACATCTCACACTTTCGACTCAGGACACGTTGACACCAGTGATCTCCCTTTAAGCCTCGCTGGCTGCAGCTCAGCACACAGACACACACGATCAGACAGCGAGGGCAGCAGGGTGGAGCGCTCTGAGATCTCAAAACACATCCAAAACACAGAGAATGAATTTTTTATTGAGCCATAGCACAGAAATAGCCCAGTCCACATGGACGTACATGCCACAATAATAGCCCATGTGGAAACATATTTCTAGGAGGTGACATTCATGTTCAAAAGGAGGACAAATTAATGATAATTTCCTATTTTTTCTTCGTTGAATTATGTGCCTGTTGCTCAGAGCGTGACTTTTTAAAGAGCAAAAGTTCAGTTTGTTTTAGCCTGTTCATCAAAGAGCTCACTCAAGAAAGTTACGACGTTCAACCTGCACATTTTTACAGTCTGAGAAGACGTCATGTTCTCTCCCACCACTGTGTATGCTATTAGTGTAAATGCCCCTTCCTCTAACTCACGCCACTTACTGTACACCATATCAGACATACACCTGCTGCATGGTATTAACACCTGTTTTGAGTGTTTGTTTTTAATCCTTTCATCTACAGGAAATGTTTACTGAGCGTGCACACACTTAATCCCCATCATCATGCTTGAGATTCATACTGTATAGCTGCCCCACTGTCAGCCATCCTAACCTATATAGTCTGGGAAAGAAGCAGGTGGCTGAGTGGAGGCGAACGGGCACGTGAGAGAGACGGCAGCCTACAGCGCTCACTGTCAAAGCCCCGAGCATGTGGCGTCCAATCGGTTTGGCCCTCAGCCGCGGCCCTTACAAGGGCCTTAGAAGGCCTCTGGTAGCCACAGCATCCACAATCCCATTAGAGAACGTAAGGAAGACATAGAAAAGCTGAGTTAGGATTAAATGACAGACTGACTCCGCTGGCAGATTACTGGAGATGATCAGATGGGTGGCTGAGGTAAATGTCACCATATGTTGGACAAGCTGCTTAACAACTTTTTCTTACTTAAATGCATGTATATTTGCCTTCACTGACGGCTGGTTATTCTACATTTTTTTTTAAACGATTCATAAAACGCAGTTGAATCAGAAATAAATGAACCACTGACAAGTAGGGATAGGAGTAAAAGTAGTCTCATCATAGTATTGTGATATTTTGCAAAGCGGTATTGAATTGATACATGCATATCAAGTACTGATTTTTGGATGACTTTTATAAGCATTTAAACCTCTGAAACCTGAGGAAATTGGCAACTTGGAACAAAGTGTCCCATAAATTGCAAAAAATAAATAAATTGTAAAAGGTAACAAGGAAATGATCTGACAGTTAGCTGGGGGTAATTACTAGATATTATCAAAAACTGGGGAAAAATGTCCAGAAAACTACATTTATAATTCTTAAATGTATATTTTTTTAAATGTACGGGTAATTTATTTGTAACTTTTTACTTTTTTATTGCAATTTTCTGGGCCATTTCTTAAGTTGCTTGTCACTGTCTTTCCATGTTTGTGAAAGAAATCAAACCAATGTGCTCAGGTTTGAAGCGGTTAATAATATTAACAATTAATATTGCTCAAAACAAAATAAAACTTTTGGTAGACTGCCAGAATAATAAAATCCATTTCTTATTCAGACCACTAGATACATTTTGCTGCAGTAAAAATGACTTAAGTGACATGAAAGGACTGAAAACATGCAGGAGACAAGTTCCCACTCAATTTTTAGAACATGTACATGTACCATTAATGCAGAAAATGCACAGCTGTTGCTTAAGTATTTAATATTTCACACTAAAATTACCAGGCAGGACCCCAGACCCCATAAAGGTAATATATCACAATATAGCATGTTACCACAATACTCATACACTTTAAATCACAGTGATATTGCATTGTGACCTATCCAGTCCTGGGGCCTCTGGTGATTCCCATCTCTACTGACATGAATCCTATTTCATTGGCTTTTCCTGGCTGTTGATATTATTACGATCCGTGTCCATGTCGCAAAATGTTTTAATAATGAGCGAATTGCTCCATGCAAAATGTGATAATGTTTACAGCAGGTGTGCTTGTCTCTGTTGTGGTTGCTATATAGCTACGGCTACAAACTGCAGACCCAGGCACATCTGATCCGTGCATATCGGTGCACACTGCAACTGTAGTGTAATTCAAGCCCTGCCGCTCGCTCAGGGAAGCACTGACAGAATTTGAGTGGCTCATGCTTTGGTTTACATGCATTGTTTGCTGGGGTCATGTTGTGTTGGAAGAGCTTCAACGCCGGCTTTGATTTAGCTTTGCCCTTATTGTTATTGGCAAAGTAGACGGATCCTTGAACAATTGAAATTTGAATGGCATGAAATACCATTTTTAGTGTGGATCATTCTCACATATCAATCAATTTCATGTATTTGTTTGCACTTAAAGGCAGTTTATAGCACGTTAGCGCTCAATCTTTAAAGCTTTGAAAGCTGTGGTGGATTTACCATCCAGCAACAGAGAATAAATAGCAGAGGCAGCACCAATCACCAGCCGTCTGTCCTTGAGACCTGAGTCTGAAGAGTCAAAGGTCAAGTCAAGTCCTCAGTTACTCTGTGTGATTTATGGTTTCTCAGAAACTACAGGGACTTCCCCTGGATGTGTGACATGTTTATTTGTGTCCAAAGGGGTGAATGAAGACATTCATTGTTTTTATGGTAAAACAAAGGATTCGACGTGTTTTTTTTAAATTTTTTTAAAAAATGATGCTTTCTTCTGTAGGTTCTGCTGGTCAGCAGCAGTCGGCACCCGGACCAGTGGATCGTCCCTGGCGGTGGGATGGAGCCAGAGGAGGAGCCATGTGGTGCTGCAGTGCGAGAGGTGTTTGAGGAGGTGAATAAACCTGAGAATTAATTTCTTTCTTGACTCTAAAGTGAGGTCACTTTGTATGATCATAAAATGAGCACATGGTGAGAATGCAATGGGAGTCTTTTATAGAAAGTTGAATGCAGCAGTTGATCTTAAAGGGACAGTTAACCCCAAAATCAAAGGCACATATTTTGTTCTTACCTGTAGTGATATTTATCAGTCTACATTGTTTTGGTGTGAGTTGCTGAGTGTTGTAGATATCAACCGTAGAGATGTCTGTCTTCTCAAATATATATGAAAGTAGTTGGCACTCGGCTTGTGGTGCTCAAATCGCCAAAAAATACATTTGAAAAGCTCTACAGTAATGTCTCTTTCCTGAAATCATGACCCGGTTGGTCAAGTTAATCCACAGACTTTGTTCTGAGCCATTTCATGTTGGAACTATTTTCTTCTAATCAAACTACACCCACCAACCGTATCACCTTCCAGAAGGAAGCGTGCATCTCCTCATGGATGAGAGGCTCGCGCTTATGACACTGCGAGATGAAAACATTAATGTCGTCCTCCTCGGCTGAGCTGTAACATATTGGGGCAAGGTGAGCTAGCAGTAGATGCACGCTTCCTTGGTTAGTTCTGTAGAAAGAAAATAGTTCCTACATGAGACTGTCCACAACTAGGTCTGTGGATTATCTTGAGTAACCGGGTCATGATGTCCGGAAAGCGACATTGTTCATATGTTTTTCAAATTTTTCTGCAGCTCAACTCACACCAAAACATCTAGACTGATAAATAGCACTACAGGTAAAAGAAAAAAATGTATTTTTGATTTTGGGCGGAACTGCCCCTTTAACCTGCATCCAAAGACCACCTGTCTGTTATACAAGAGGTATTCAAAAAGGCATGTAAAGAATTTGCTCTTTGAAATGTCTCAGTGGTACAGCTGCTGTCGTTGAAATCCTACGTCCCTGCAGCTGTCTACCTTCAAACTGCAAGATTTTTTTTTAAAGTGATTGAACATATAGAGGCGATTTCCTCAAAACATCCCATTCTTCTATAGTTTTAACCAAAAACATGACTTTTTAAAGCGTATCTGTGTCAATAAAGCAGGGTTTCTGCAGGTCCTTAAAAAGTCTGAAATAAAATAAATATAGTAATAGACCTTCAGAGGCATTAAATAGTCATTCATCTAAATTTGTGATGTCTTAATTGCCACAAATATCTCATTTCGTTTATCAATCTTCTAATATATTTTTGTCAAAAGGATTCTAGCTCTTCTGTGTGAAGCTATAAATATTTTTTATTTTTAGCCTTATACTTATATATACTTGTTACTTGTTATATGTTATACTTGCACATGGCAAAATAAAGATTAATCTAACTTACTGTCTTAACCGTATTCTTACATAAAACCTCTACCTCTTCATGGCAGCACATATATACTTATGACCTTTAGTCGTGACATGCTTGAATAAGAAAAAGAGTATTTTGTCCAAAAATTTTAAATTTGTTCAAAAATTCTCTTATAAAGGGCTTCAAAAGCATTTAAGTGTCTGATACCTGCAGATACTCTGTAAAGGAAGGTCAATTAAAAATAAGCTGAGTAAAAATATAGTACGAATAAATATTTACAGAGAGTGACTCGGCAAATTCTGGGTGAGTGTTTGCTCAAAGGCTATTTGAGATGACATGGAGTTTACTGAGGACATTACAGGTGTGATGCTTTGGAAAAGGAGGGGTCTTTCCATTCATTTTTTATTTCTATAGTTTTGTAAAAGATTTTTTTTTGGGGGGGGGGATTTCCCTTTATATTTATAGGACAGTTAGAGAGAGACAGGAAAGGTGGGACAGAGAAGGGGGACTCAAACCCTGGGCCGCTGCAGAAGCCTGAGGCATATAGGATGCACGCTCCACCCAGTGAGCTGGAGGTCGCCCCTCCATTCATTATTATCAATTCTGCAAACATGTCTTGAAAAACATTCCTGTGCATCTTTTGGGGTCACGCACCTCTCTCACATCACTTCAGTTGTCCATTTCCAGTAAAAAAAAAAAAACACTGATATGACCAGAAGTGGAGTTGCGTGGCTCAAGCAGTTGGCTGCAGTGTGCACGCTAAGGGCGAGATTTTTGAAGGGCCACGGTGTCAGTCGCTGGGTGACGGAGGAGTCCGCTGGTATTCCAGAGGTCCCTCTGGTTGAGAACCTTGTGTTCTGAGCCACGTCAGCGGTCTAAACTTGGCTCCTCGCTGGATTCCTGTGCATTCACAGACCCTGCAGCCCAGCCCGCTGGACACATCAGGGGGACAGCGTGACACTTGTGAAGTATGCTGAGCAGGGGACCGGAGACGGGAGAGAAGGACAGATGTCATATGTCTTGGCAGTAATTTGATTCCTGTGAATTAATAAAGCAACTGTGAGGTGTTATGAAAGGGACATAATTGCATTTCCTCGATAATAATCTTACAGGATTCATGCCAGAGTTTTTTTTTTTTCAGGCAAAGGGTCATTACTCAGGATTGATAATGATGCCTATTATTAGAATTACTGTAAGTCCTCCTTAAAGACTTTATGTCTTGGCTCCATGTAGAAATCATCCCACTTTTAAGAGAAGCAGCGAATGCAGCCTGGCTGACAGTTTCTACGA
This sequence comes from Plectropomus leopardus, assembly GCF_008729295.1. Taxonomy (NCBI): domain Eukaryota; kingdom Metazoa; phylum Chordata; class Actinopteri; order Perciformes; family Serranidae; genus Plectropomus; species Plectropomus leopardus. The sequence goes on from NC_056484.1 coordinate 14,009,041, forward strand.
AAATTGAAGAAGCTTTGAGGCCACAGAGGACAAAAATGAACTCTAAAAATATCCCAGTCTAGGCACAGGGATTCAGTTTATTTCTGAAGTTTTTTTTTTGTGTGTGTTTGTCAAGTATTTCTACATCAAAACAAAGCCTGAGAGGTTACAGTGGAGTTCAGCTCATGGATTCCTTTAAAACATTGAAATCTGACACACAATAGCCATTGTTTTGTCATAGAAAGTAGTCTTTGCTTTTTCTAATGTTTCCACCCTCTATTCATCTTTGTGACTGAATAGACGGTACTCAAAACTTTAAGAAAAGCACACAAAGAAATGTCCTTTGCTGTCTGTTTTCGCGCATTGCACTAGAGTAAGGGGGGAAAATCTAACGTTTTTTCTTCATCTGTTCCTCAGGCCGGTGTGAAGGGCAAGCTAGGACGTCTGCTCGGTGTATTTGAGGTGAGCTTTCAAGGCTTTATCTCACTCAGGCAGTTTATTATACACAGATCAAAGGGCACATGCAATAAGATGCACAAATTACCATATATTTTTTAACCTTTAGCATGCATTTTTGTGTAATATGATATTTTGTTTAGTGTTTATAGGTGAAATATCTAGGTGATTTTGTATGATCATTAAATATATATTGTTTTCTGTGCCTTTGAAGCAAAACCAGGATCGGAAGCACCGGACGTATGTTTATGTGTTGACTGTCACAGAAACACTGGAGGCCTGGGAGGACTCCGTCAACATCGGTACACTTTCACTTTCCCATGACCGTTAACAGATGCTGTGTCTTTCTCCTCGCTCACCTTTAAGAGCATACTGATTTTATTTATGTGAAGGCCAGTATGCTGCATGGAGACTATATGGGCATTGGGGCATGCAGTGACAACAGGTGCCTATAAATCTCGGCCACCGATCGTAGCCGCAGCGGTTCTGAGCTGCAGTATATTACAGCTGTCAGTCGCCTGGACGACGGTCTCCAGCTTGACTTTGTAATGAGCTCTCTGGAGAGCATCATGTACCTGTCAGGGCCTGCTTCAGTCACTTTTCTTCTATATGTATTAGGACTGGGCAATGCATAGATATTATATGGATATTGGAAATTAGACTCAATATCATCTTAGATTTTGTTAAAAGATTTACAGTAGAGTGATATAATTTCCCAACTTTACCCACTTTGTCATTATATCCACATTAATGATGATTATTTCTCTCATTTTGTAAATATTTTGTAAAAGCAACAATGGTCAACACTACAATATTATAACAAAATAAAATTGCTATTTGTAATATGTGCTAAATTAAAAAAAAAAAAAAAAAAAAAGCTGGCGATTAATTTTCTGTAAATCGACCAATTAATCAACTAATTGTTGAAGCTGCAGTTGTAGAAAGGCTTTGGTCATTTAATATACAACAAAACATCATATTTTATAAACTCGTGTTCTTTTATCCAAAAATCTTAATTTGTAAATTAACTAAAAGTACAATATTCTCTCTGAAATGTACAAGAGTAAAAGAATAGTAAAAATAGTAAAAAATAGTAAAAAACATGTAAAGTCCCTCAAAGTCCTACTTAAATACAATATGTTAGTAAATGCACGTAGTTACATTCAACCACAGGGTTTAGACCAATTAAAATGCTAATTTTACAATAAACATGATCAATATGTGTTGTGAGTGTGAGCTCAGATTCTACCTACAAGCCAAAGCATTTGATTTTATCAATTTGATGCACAAAAGCAGCATTGTTAAGTGTAATAGGTTAATCAAGGTATTTTGTCAAAAGCATTATGAGACCTGATTTTATCTGTATTGCCCAAACCTGTTACGCAGGCACATTTGTAGGTATAGATTTGTTTATTTGTACATGTTTTCATGTACATATGATGATAATAGACTTGCTAATTAGACAAAGCAATGAGCTAAAGATAGCATGTAAATACGCAGAGCCTGTTGTGACAGTTTGAAGCGAAACAATTCAGAGCCGCGTCACATCACGCTTCCCATTTTCATTTATTGCAAAGAATGATTTCTTCCTAGTATAGATTAGACAGATAAAGTGTTGCAACTTACGATTTCTTTGACTTTTATTGCATATTTACCAACAGAAATGGCTTTGATACAATCTAAGATCAACTTAAGCAAGAGTACAAAAGTGTCTTTTGTACAATCACATTAAACTGATAGATTTTATATGTTGTGGCTGTCAGATCCAACTTGACAGCTTTCTTTTAGCTCAAACATTGTGCTCTGTCTCCCTCTGCAGGCCGTAAGCGGGAGTGGTTCACCGTGGACGAGGCCATCAAAGTGCTGCAGAGCCACAAACCCGTCCACGCCGAGTACCTGCGGAGGCTCCAGCTCAGCTGCTCCCCAACCAACGGAAACTCCATCCTCCCGAGCCCACCGCCAAACGACAACTACCCCCACTACAGCGCCACGGCCACCACACCCTCGACGGGCAACGTTCTGGGCTCCTCCTGCAGATAGGACTGCACCCAAACCCTTTCGTCCTGTCCGACTCGGACAGCCCACTGAAAGTCTGTACAGTCTTGCATGAATCTAATGACTTTTTCAGAGTTTTCCTGTATGTATAATTTCTAGTGTTAGCTGCAGGACAGACCAAAGCCATCACCAGAACTGTGTTAAAGACTGACGGAGCGGGAGACGTCTCTGACAGCAAAACTGTGGATATCCTAAGAACTCTTTTTTCTTTTGGCAAACACCAGACTGATGAGCTGGAGCTTTGGAAGAAGAAGCTGCAGACTCGGCTGGCGTGACTGACCCGGTGAAGGAATGCCTTACAGAAACTTTGTATGAATGTTGTATTCGGGTCGTTTTGTTTCACTAACGGTCATTTTTATTTTGTTTTTAGCAGAATGGATATGCTTTCTAGTCAATAAAAAGTAATTGACCCCAAAGCACGTCCATGTGGGGAATGTTTGCAGAATGAATAGTGTCAGACGTCAACTCATGATGATAAGAGCATATATTCAACTATGCGGATCTCATTTTTAAGAAAGACACCTAAGCATTAATATGTCTCAAGGTTCTCCTTTGTTGCTGTCTGCAACTTTAAGTATTTTGGCCTAAAATTATAAAGCTGCCCCTAACATCTTTTAAAAAATGGACGATAAAATAAAAGTAACAAAAGCAAAAGTGTTTTACACCATTTAACTAAACAAATGCAAGAGAACAAAATGAAATGGAAAATGCCATTCCAGAAATGTCTTGTGGTCCTAAATGGCAGGGTCAAAGGTCAAAGACCAGCTGTCAGTGAGTTGATACGTCCGTGTTCTGATATCCTTAAACATGACACTACTGTGTTTAGAGTTAAACTTCAGCCAGTGCCCCCGCAGTTACGACTCCAACACTAACCTTCACTGATCCAACAAACTGGTCTGTTGACTGTTTCAGGTCACATACCTTTGTTTCTGTTTCCCACGCTGTTAAAGTGAAAGTATTCTAGTGATGTAAAGTTCATCTTTGCCTTAGGTTTCTCGTGCTGCTCGGGTCATTTGAAATTCTCTCAACTAATGGATGACTGCTGTTTAAATTAATGTTCAGCAGTTTTAGCATGTCTCATGGTGCTGCAAGGCAATCTGGTAAAAGCAACAACCAGATTGAATTTTCATGAATGATATGATTGTTTTTTCCACCGGCTACTTGTAACGAAAGCCGGAGATATACTTGCTTTTAACTCCGCATTTGCATGATGGCTGCCACCCGTATCCCGCATCCGTTTGAAGCCTTGGTTGTGCATGTTCTCAGAAACTGACGCTACATGTCTGCAAGATGCACTAAGAATGTGAACAGTAAGGGGCAGTATGGTGATGACTTGACAGCTTGCTTGATTCATGATCAGCATTGACCTTGAATAATTAGAGTCAGGACAGCCAGTTGGTCAGGGGATCGGTCCTGAACAAACAGGTTTCCGGTACGGATCGGGGAATCATGGTCCTTATTTACCATCTACGTTGGTGCCGCTTTTGCTTTTTCTGCCGCAATCTCAGAATTAGTAATTTATTAAACTTGAGCATCACTGTGTTTATTGTTTACATCATGCAAATCTGGAAGTTCGATACAGTGATGTGCCCTCTAGTGGATTCCTCCAGTAATGTGAATAAGCAAGAAGTCAACAATACTTTTTACAGCATAGCCAGTTGTCTATGCAAATGCATGGTTAAAAAGCAAGTATATCTCTAATCTAATATTACTTGCACCTAGGGCTGCAATTAACAATAATTTCCATTATGGATTAATCTTTTATTGGTTTGATTTCTAAACTGTCAAAAAAAATTGTAAAACATGCCCATCACAGCTTTTACTTGTTCCAAAAAAGAAAATCCAGTTTTAATATAAATATATCAGTATTTCTTAAAGTTTTTTATTTATTTTTTGGTTATTTGCTAAAAAAAATTTTGTTGCTTCATGGGGTCTGAGACGCATACCATTTAAATGTTCCTTGTTTCCTGTCTGCCTCTCAACCTAACATTGCTAATTGAGAAAAATCAAAAATTAATAAGATATGACAAGAGAAATCCAAACAAAAATGGCCCACATTAGCAGTAAAAATATCACATTTGGGAGAAATATTATTTGCTCACAGAGCCGTTCTCACTGAAGAGTCACCCGCTCACTCCTGTGCTGACAGCTGAATGACGACTCGTAACCATACAGAGATTTGTAAATATAGCTTTGAAAAGAAATGTGTTTTTAACCTGAATGTACCTGTAAAATTTCTCTTAATATTTTATATATTTTTAACAATGTATAAATGGCAGGAAAAAAACAAACAAAGGTGGAGAAAACCCTCTGAGAAAAGTATGTGTATATTTGTATCGATGACGATGTGCCACGGGTTTAGGATGCGAAGGTTGGTTGTTGTGAAGCAGAGATGGTTGACTTAATGCGTTTTAAATCAGGATGTGGTTCGGGGTTGCAGCGGTATATCGGTTTCAAGGTATACCATGGTATGATAAAACACAGTTATCATACCGTATAAATTTGCTTATCTAAGGTAGTGAAAAAAAGCAACTGGAAGGAGAATCTTACCTTTATCTAACTTATATTCAAAAGGAAGAATTTTCACACATACTTTGATAAAAAAGTAATTTCAAGTTTCATTTTTAGCAACAGAATATTTGTTCAACCAAATGAAAAACATCTGTATAACAGTCATTGTAACTGATAGTAACAATAAGCCTGTAATACCATGATACTGTAAAACCGTGATATTTTCTGAGATGGTTAAATTTTTTGGTAAAAATCTGATACCGTTGCAACCCTAGATCTGGCGAAATCAAAGTGTGGACAATTTGGCATTTAACTTTGGATAGGAAAAAAAAGTACTGACTGGATCTTTAAAATTTTAGAGATGTTGGGGTAAACTAAAGGAATTGTTTTGTTTGTTTGTTTTTTACAAAATATATAGCATCTTGAAAATCTTGTGTGTGTAAAATACACAAGTATTACTGAATATAGGCATCAATTCTGAAATTGGGTTTTTATAAAATATATATGTTTTTGGGGGGGGGGGGGGGGGGGGCAGTTTTGGTAAATATAGACAACATTAACGATCAGGGGAATGTTTTTCAGGCTATGGTAAGAAAATTAGAAATAGATTGAATTTGTCGAATTTTTATTGTATTGTTTATTCCAACTGTTTTGGAGGAGTAAAACACTCAACTTAAAAGGTCTGCTATCACCCTCGCCAAGGCCAGTGCTCCATTAAAAAGTCTTATCGGCAATATCATGAACTTTGACACGCAAATTCAGCTATCATAAACTTGCAGCCTTGTTCGATTGGTTAAAAAAGGAACCTAACCACCTCAAACCTCTAAATGTGTGTATGTGTATTGATGAACGTGAATTATGTGCCAAATGGATTCGTTGGTGCTCAGGTGGGAACTTTTTTGATGTCACATTATATTAAACATAATTTTAGGCCAACCACTTTTTGAAAAAAACATAAATTAAATATGGTTTCATAAACTCAATGTAAATTCAGAATATAATCATTTATAATGTGAAAAATGCATTTTTAGAGATTGACTGCATCCTTTATTGTTGAAATTATGACTAATGAATCATAAGCACTTATTCTTTTTTTTTTCTTTACCCCAGACTGTCAATCAAAATAACATCAATTTATCCTAAACCCGTTCATGCTGATGTTTTGCAGCTCAATGTCCCCCTGAAACACTTCCTTCCTCCACGCGTTAAAACTTTTTGCTGCTTTGGTCTATGTTGATCCGTAAATGCTCCTTTTTTTGAGTAAAGCATGACAGTAAGGTTGAGATTCCCACATATGAAATGTATGTTACTTGCAAAACTGTAAGACAAGCCTGGACACACGCGTCCACTATCTGATGGGCGGATTTGTACAGATTGATTGTCTGCTGCTGAACACACTGTAATGTCACATGGATGTATCCAGAGCATTTCACTCAAAGCAAACTAAAGATTTCTCACCATTTTGACATGAATATTATGCACAGAAAATGTGAAGATGTGAACTGGAAAGATTTGGGGGTTTTTTTTGGGAAAAGATTGCATTAAAGGGGTAAAATCTTATTGTAATTGTTGTTGATTTTTTTAAAAACTTATTTTAACCCCTTGAAACTTGAGCAAATACGCTTGAGTTCTTTCAAAGACATGGGAAGACGGCAATGAGCAACTTAACAAGAAATGGCCCCAAAAATAGACAACAAAAACAAAGTAAAAAAACAAAAACAGACAGGAAAATGACATTGAGAAAGTGTGAAAAATAAAATACAATAAAAAACAATTTTTCTGCGATGTAATTTTAAATATATAATTCTAATAATTATCAATAAAGTTTTCCAGACATTTAAAAAAAACTCATAATTTTCTTGTCACTTTTTCTTTTTTTTCTTTTTTTTTAAAAAATAATTTCTGGACATTTCTGGTCAAGTTGTTCAATGCCTTTTCCCATGTTTTAAAAAGAAATCAAACCAATTTCCCAGGTTTCAAAGGTTTAAAAGCTTGTAAAAGGTGTCTGAATGCAGCACAACAATACGGATGCTAATCCATGTTTTAAAGGGTTAATCTACTGTTCGCTATGTCTATGAGGCATAATGTCATGATTTTCACGTACCAATGTTTCTCGAGGTAGCAGAAGAAAAAGAAAAGCCTGTCAGTGAGAGGCTCAGCAGCTGATGAGCCATTGTTGGAATCAAAAGACATTTACAGGTTTAGAGTTTCAAAAATAACTCTAGAGTCATGACTAGATTAACCTGCTGAAGGGCCCAGAGGTAAAAATGTTTGCCTCTTCCCACCCACACCCCCATTTCTCAGCAGGGATCAAAGTCTGTAATGTTACATGTTTATTGGCTGACAGTTTTTGGTGTGACAGTTTGCACAGTATCACATGACAAAGGCTGTAAAACTACAATTTTTGTCCCGGGACCACATTCAATACCAGACACATGGGTCCCTTAGAAAACCTGAATACTTTTATTGATTATTCTTAAAGTCTTAAAGGTCCAATGTCCAAAAAGTCCAAAAACCAACGGATGACGTCACAACAGATCCACCCATTACTATTACAGTCTATGGTTTTTACCAGCTTAAGTCACTGGATCCTTTTGTTTGGGAGAGGAAGAGACCTTGTGGATAATACGGCTCTATTCAGAACAAAGGTGAGCACATGTCAGCTGGTGCTGGGCTAACACTCATTTGCTACGAGAAACTTCTTAATTCAGTGTTTTTACAGGTTTTAATCAGATGGTACGTTTGTTTTGGAGAGAAACAGACCTCTGCGGATCATTCGGCTATCTGCAAAAACATCCTGATCAATGAACCCTGAAGGAATCCTAACAGGTAGAAGTTTCAGCTAGTTGCGATTTGCAATCAGGAGCCACTAAAATCCCTGTATCTCTTACACAGTGTTTCTTTAAATGGTAGATGTTCCCAAGGCAAACCTGCAATTTATCAGCAAGTACCACTAACACGCCGACAGTGAACCCTCACCTATCCAGATTCATTTTGACGTAAAATAATTGAACATTCCTTCCTGACACCACAGCTCCCAGCACTGACAGGCTCACACAGGACGAAGATATATAACTGACTTACTCTGGTCAGGAATCCGACTGTGGCTATAGTCAAAGAGGAAACTGTGGAAGCACAGATGTCGATCATCTCAACATATTGTGAATTTATGCCATATTCAAAACTGTATTCAGTTTCTTTTACTTGATTCTTTTAATAAAAATTAAGGCACCCGGTGATAAGCCTTTAAAAAAAAACATCTAGCCGTGGTGGTTGAACATTTTAACCAGCTGAAACTTCTTCTGAGGTTTTTACTGGGAGCCAAATTATCTGCAGGCGTCTGTTCCTCTGAAACAAAGGGACAATGTGATATAAATGAGTAAAAAAAACCCAGGAAAAGCAGGTTCAGGTTACAAATTCCAACACTTTGCAGCTCTTCGCAGACAGGCCGCTTGCCCATACCTGCTTATGTGTGCTCACCTTTGATGTCTGATAATTTAAGATCCAGACTTTTAGAAGGCTTTTACAGGAAGCCAAATCATCTGCAGAGCTTTATTCCTCTCCAAAACAAATAATCTAGGAGATTTAAACCAGTAAAAACAGTGATTAAAGCAGTTTCATGTAAGAAAAAAAAAAAAAGAAGAAAAAGTGCATTTTTCCGACAGCCACGGGGCCACTAACTACAGCGGCCAACAGAAAACATTAAAACGTCCTATCAAGAGCCAGTGTTTGGTTTGTCCGTTCCAGGCTACTGTAGAGATATGGTGGTACAACGCGATGGACGAGGACCTGCTCCCTATGTAGATATAAAAGGATCACTCTAAGGTACCAAACACACAACTATTCTTATTTTCAGGTGATCATACTTTAAAGAAAACATACTTATTGTATTATATTGCATTTCTGCAAATATATCCCCCTAATATTCTATTTAAATATGCTATTTAAGAAATCAATCGATGAAACATATTATAATATCTTAACAATAGAACAGTATAATATAAAAGTTTTGTTCACATTTGGGAAAAACAACAGACCAAGCAGCTGCCTGCAACATTTGTCAACAGCACAAAGTGCAAATGTAGAGGCCTGTAGCCAAATAGGACTCTATAATAAATGACTGGATGTAATAATTGGGTAAATTCATGGCAATAAAAGTTGCTTCACAACCTCTGTAAAGAGACTGGCACGTTTCTCTGGAAACAAACACCTGGTGGGATCTACCTTTGTGTCTGGCTGCAGTTTCCTCTTACAGCTGAAGCCAAACAGGGCAGTGCTGGGATCCTGTGTGGACTGGAAACTGGTCATGTAAGCAGCTACTGATTCCTGAGAAGTTGTGTATTACTTACTCATCACCGGGTGTAACAACTAATGTGGTTGCATTTACAAACATTTGTAGTAATGGTCACTGAAGTCAATTTTTTGCAAAATCACAATGAAATAATGATACACACAAGTAGTTAAAAGTTTTTTTTATGATAAAGTAATACATCATAATCAGAGGTGAAAGAAATATACGGATCTTGTACTTAAGTAGAAGTATTAATACCATACTATACAGTTGTGCTTTCAAAACTGTAAGTAAAAGTACAAAAGTTCTGTGAAATTAAGGTCACTCTGAGGAAAGTAAAAGTATGTTATGTAGCAGAATGGCCCACTATTATCACTTTAAACAGCATTATAAGGTTGTACACACACACGCACACACACACACACACACACACACACACACACGTATATATATGCGTGTGTGTGTGTGTGTGTGTATGGCTTTTGATATATTTTCTTTGTTTTTTCGAGCCAGACAGGACATTAAGCCCTGCTTCATGTTGAATTTAATATTGATCTAAAACTAAGTTTGTATACAAATAACAAATAAATACTATTTTCAATTAAATGTGTCATGTGTTGTAAAATACTTGTATTTTGTTATGTCTGATTTCTTTAAAAAACAACAACTACATCTTTCCCTTAGGGTTACTACCATTCCCACTTCACTGTACAAACTGTAAATTTCGTTAATAATTAATTTTGTTAAATAGTTTCATAGTTTGTATACTTAGTGACCACAGTCATGTGCACATGACTGGAGGACAGTTAGCACCATGGATGGAAGTGAAATACGAAAAAAACAAGAATATGTTTATTGGCAGCTCACATTTCCTTTAAATGTACAAACAATAAATAACCAACATTTGATATTACGTATTTTGTGTATATTTAATGCTAATGCTAAAACAGACAAAAGCAAGCTAGCATATCATGACATTTGAAAAAAAAGTGATAAAAAAACAGGAATGAAAATTCAAGTGTTGTACGGAAAATATTGTATTTATACTAAAAAAATCCATGCCAAAATGGACCATAGTTTAAAAATTATAGATTCATAATATAGACTAATAGCCAATAAATAATTTTAAAAAAGCTAAATTTAGTCAGAATTAAGTACAGCACTTGAGTAAATATACTTAATTACATCCAACAGTGACTGTAGTGGTGAAAAGTCAACCATAGTTAACCGATACCAGCGACACCTGACACCTCAGGTGTGTCGCCTGTAGCCCCGCCCTCCTCAGTGTCAGCAGTCAGGTAGGCTCGTGCACTAGTCCCTCCTAAACGATCAGAGGGACAACAAAGCAGCACAAACCCAGGAACAACAGCCGTCGAGTTAAATGAAGCGACCGCTTTAGTCTGTTTGGATTACATTTGCGCACGATGCAGGAGGTGTTTTTTAAATCTGCGTTACCTGCGCAGGACTCGTTCTTGCTGGAGGACTCCAGTCTGGCTCTACCTGCCAAAATGACACCGAGATCCTCGACCGGAGGGAGTTCAAACGAGCGGAGTGTGCGCGTTCACCAGCAGGTCCAGCTCACACTGGCACGGAAGGCGAAAAGGGCTGTGTCTAATGGTAATGTGTGTTTGAAGTTTTCTTTTGTGATTATTTATGAATGAAAGGCACCATACAGGAGCCTCTCTGGTATCTTTACACACTCTCCACAACAGTGCGTGACAACTAGAAGTTGTTGAGGTGCATTCACGTGTCTCCCTCCAACTGTTCATAAACACAAGAAACAATAATGACCTTAAATGATCTGATTTTGACCATCAGTTTTTGGAAACGCTGTATTAGAAAATGAAAGCATTCTGATAAACTGTAGTTCCCATCATTTATTGGTTGGTGACGTCCCTAAATGATGTCTGCATGTGACCCATTGTCACTGGTTTAATGTGTTTATGAGTTGTGAGCAGTTTTACTTCTATAAAGCTCTCAGATTTCTTCATTTGATTTAGTATTTTTCGATAGTTAAAGCCTGAGTATGTGAAACCATCGTGTGTTTTAAAAATGAATTGAATGATTTTTTTTTGTGAAATGCAGTGACAACAGAACAAGTGAAAACAAGCTCAGCAACATACAAGAGAGAGAAACAAAGATGCATTCAATGAAACTAAAGACAGCGAAAACGATGCAAAATGAAACAAGGATACAGCACACTATGATGTCTTTAACTAGTATTTAAACCTTTGAACCTTAAGCAAATTGGTGCAATATCTTTTAAAAACTTGGGGAAAAAATGCAATGAGCAATTTGGTGAGAAATCTTCCACAAATTGAAAAACATTAGTTTTTCAAGAAGATTATTTTTTAAAAAAGCTAGAGAAAACACCTAGGGTTTAAAGAAAACAGCTAGGGAAAAACTTTACTTAAAACGATCATAATTCAATATTTAAAATGATGTTACATAGTTATTCTACATTTAAGCACTTTGTCCAAGTCATGTCCTTGTTTTTTTTTCTTTTTGTCCCCCTTTTATCACTAATTTTCTAGTACTTTTACCAATATTATTAATTTACTAAAGAAATCAACCCAATTTGCTCAAGTTTCAAACGGTTAATCATCTCGTGAGCCTCTCAGTGGGTCCTCATTCCTACTCCTATAGACCACCAAACCCTAAAAACAACCTTCTCTATCCGGGGGTCATCCTCAGAGGTCTTCTATCATTTAGACAACACAGGCTTTTTTGTGAGTGGTATTCATGCCGCACGATAGTTTCCTTGTCCAACAGGTTCCCGCAGTTTCATTCATGTGCCTTAAGGGAAGTGGATGTGACAGCTGACAGAGTTTGGCTTTAATATCTCACCCACTGGCCTGTTTTCCACAGGGTTGTGACCTTTTTAATTATAGATTAGAAACCTAAATAAAGATCCCCAAAAGTCCTGCCAACCATCAGCCAAAAATAATACTTTTAGGGCAGCATTTATTTCGTCCCGCAAGAGCTCAGTTTGTCGTTACTTATTGATTTATAGACGTGTTTTTCAGAAGATGATTCACCACGTTGATCTACAAGTTAGAAATTGTTCTCCTCATGAATCATTTGGTTATAAAAAAGATGTCCATTACAATTTATCAAAACCAAAACACCAGCAAATATTTAGGTGCCAAAGTAGGTGTCGGTTAATTTTCTGTAGATTGACTTATTAGGGAATCAGTGAATTAATTAGAAAGTGCAAAGAAAATGTCAGCATGAGAGGAACTTTTACTCTGTAAAACCTTGGGGTGCTATTTGTATATATTCATTTTTAATTAAATTTTCACTTTTTTTCTTTTTATTAAAAAAAAGTTAATCGAAACGCATTGTATATGATTTTGAAAGTTTCAGTTTTGATTAAAGATTTGCTTAAGGCATTTTAAACAAAGTTTTGTGTTGTATTTTGTTATTTTGTTTTTAGTGTAAATGCATATCAGGTCCAAGTATTGGTTATCGGTCTCATTAACTACTAATAATCAGTATTATCTTATCAGTCCCTCGTAATGCAAATAAACACGACATTTGGTTTGCAGTTTACAAACTCTCACAGTACTATCGGTGTGTAGTATTGGCAGTTTTGTAGCTTCAGCTGCCATGCTAGGAGTCATCCCCTCATCTAACAAAACCCTCTCAACTTGTTTCAGGTAGTGTCCATTTACAGAGAAACACTGCAAAGAGCTTTGACGCAACAGATGGACAATTACTAAACATGAAGGTAAAGGACTTGTTTACCTCACTCTCTTTACTCATACATGTCCAACACACACACACACACACACACACACACACACACACACTGATAATTGGCTTCATGTAAAACATAAAGGGTGCAATCGTGATTGTCCCTGTCCTCTTGTTAAAACTAATCATCTCAGCTTTTGGCGTTCCCTAATTCCATGATATTCATCAGTGTAGTCAGTTTGATACTTTGCATGTTCTCTCTTTGAATGTTGTACCTGTCCATTATAAAAGAACTGCACGAACATATTGTACGCCATAATTTGAATGTAGTCAAATGGCCTGCTGCGGTTTTATATTCAGAGCCTCCAGGCCTGTCAGACAAATCACTGGGCGCTATCATTTGAGCTCGACATTATTTTGTGAGGTTTTGAGAGTTTTTGAGAGTTAGCCCAGGGTAGAAGAAGCCCTGAAACTGAAAAAAATAATAAATTAGGTTTTAATTTATTTTGCCAGCTGACTTGGTAAAATAAAGGAGAATTTAATTTCGTCATTGTTAAGTATACAAAAATGAGCAGCCTTTTTTACCAAATGATTTAAGTAGTTAAAGCTACAGTTGCTAACTTTTATGAAAATATCTGCGTCATATTTGCTGAAATTTGCACTATTTTCTGAAAGAAGTATATGTGAAAAAAATATAATGTACCTTCTACTCTTCCTACTGCTTCTAATTAAAATCTGATTGCATTTTTAAAATCCAATCAGAGATGAGAACGAGGAGCAGTTAGTCACGTCCATCACTGCTCATGAACTGCATTCAAATTGATCATGAATCAAGATTCTGTTACTGCATTACTTATTTCTCTCCTCAGATCTTTTCAGAAACATATTTTATATATTTTAGTGTACTGTTTTGCAGTAAAATGAGACAGGTTTTGACCTGTTTACCATGTTGGAAATTGTCGACGGAAGCACCAAGCACCGCCCATCGGATGGAGCAAAATTTTTCATTTTACAGCTAAACAGTACACTAAAGTATGTGTCTAAAAACTTATGAGGTGAGAAATAGGCCATGCAACAGAATCTTGATTCATATTTGATTAGTTCTGAGTAATTTGACTGTTGGAGTGCAGGTAGAAGCTGGCATGATTGACAGCTGTCTGATTGGTTATTTTTTATTTTTGCAAATGTCATAAGGAGTACTATGAGGAAACACGGGAGCATGATTTTCTTTTTTCACAGATTATCTGCCTCATGTACGACTGTCAGGATATAGTGACAGATATTCAAAAAATGGTCATATTTGCTAAAAAATGTACCCACTGCAGCTTTGACTTATCATTGATTTATCAGTTTCAGGACCCCAGTAAATGTGGACAATGTGCTTATTGCGTCGCTGATAAGTGCAATTTTTTTTGTTATAAATGTACAATATTATAATGTAATACACGTTTTATTGTGATGCAGCGTAGTTTAAGATCATACAACATTGCAAACATTTCGATCATGTAATGTAAATGACACCAATTACTCTGTGGAGTTTGTTCTTTATGCGAGTGTTAAGTTATAAATACAACAAGACTGAATGGGCCTCCATAGACTTTAATACAATATGTATCTCAAAATAACTAATCAGATGCACGAGGCATTATAATGGCCTTTTGCACAGCTAGTTAGTGCGCAGGTCTTTGTCATTTTGGATAAAATATGGCCATGTAGAATTTAAGTCCACCCAGAGGAATTTAAAGTTACAGTACCAGAATAAACATACTACAATGTGTTTTCTTATCACAGGTTAATGGATTGAGCCTCACCAACTGTTCTCTATCAAGTAACAATGTGCAGAGGCCATCCAGGAGAGTGGAAGTGTCTCCACCACCGAGCCCTGAGTTACCTCGCAGTCCCTTCAATTATAACACTCTACGTTTCAACACATACACCCATCCAGGACCCAGTCGGTCCCACAGGATGGGCCCTCTGCTGGACCGCTCATTTGCCTCCGATTCATTTCATCGCTATGCCTTCTCAGAGGCACCTCGTGTCAGGCGGCCACTCGCATCCACTTCCGCATACGGGACCTACCGCCAGAGGTCATTCAGACAGACAGCAGTGCCACATCCTGTGGTTGCAAATGCAGCATTTCAGCAAAGTGGTGAATATAGCCCTAGCTGGGGTCAAACTGTTGTCAAACACGATAAACACACTGTTGAGGGACCAAATGGCGATATGATGCTCGGTGCTATACAGCCTGATGACGGCTTATCCTGGTTGGCTCAGGTCAGGAGGGAGGGGCGGAGCCTCAACAGACTGAGTTCATACCCACCTTCGGTCGTGAGTATGGAGGTGGACATGGGGAGGCAGATGGAAGTGGAACTTCCTGTTCAGCAGATACCAACGCAGAACGTCATGACACTGTAAGACTCTTTTTTTTTGTTGTTGTTCATTTAATACTTTCAAATATTCTTGTATTGTCCTGCTGTGTGATTCAGACCATTAACTGTAATTGGACACATTTGGGGATGATGCCTTTTTTTTCTGTTCATGGCTGTCGTTCTCTCACACAGGAAGTCAGAGAGCAAGCCTCCAGAGATGACATTAGAGAGGGCCGTGAACCTGTTGACCCAGGATAATGAGGAAACGCTGATCTGTGCAGCCAGCCACATACAGAATCAATGTTTCAAGAGTGCCGATGCTAAGAAGATGGTATGGATCATTTTACAGTGAATCACAGTAGCAAATCACTCGAGAGATTCAAAAACTCAAACTGGATTTTCACATGAGGGGGAGTGTGTAGTATTTGCATTTTTACGCCTCCTTGTCACCGTTTGTACAGTTAAAACAATGTAGCAAATTTTCACCTAGTTACAGCAGCTATTACATTTCTGAACTGGCCTGGGTTTGACAGATAAATCCAAAAGGGTTAAAACATTAAAATCAAAATTGCTTTGTGAGTGGGACATTGGGATCTTTGAGCATCAGTTACATGACAGTGAAGCTCAAAGTAGTTCTCCATCAGACAACATAATGAGACAAGATGTGGATGTAAGTCTGGACCAGAGTGTTATATTTAAGATGCTGCAACTGATCACCACACCTCATCCCTCCAGATACTGCTTGATCTAACTGTAAAACCAAGCAGTGCTAATTTAGGTCCTAACTATAACTGTATTATGAGATCATTTGTTAACAGTCAGCCGCAATATTGTTTCTTGTGTCAAAACAGATAAGCTTCCATTATGTAACCCACCAGCTGGAGCATCTTTTCGGTCTGCTGCAGTGCAGTGCAGTCTGGTACTTGTAGGTTTTCTACCTCTTTTTTCTGTTTTTTTTCTGGTCATTTAGCTCAAACTTCAAAAGTATTTGCCTATTTGTTCTGCATAGACAGCCTAGCTTTATGAAAAGGCTGTCTTTCCAGCAGTGTCATGCTTTTAAATAGTATAGCCAAACAGGTTTTAAACTCACTGAAAAGAAGCTTTGGTCCAAATCTGATTTAAAAGTCTACAGTTTTAAGCATTTCCGTCTCTTAACTGAACCCAGTAGAATTAGATGTGGTAAAGATCTCTCTCTGAGTCTTTGAAAGGGGGTTTAGTTAGAAAGGGTTAAACAGGAGCAGTAAAATAGCTTATATAATTTGGCCATGAAACTTAGATCAGCCGTTTCATGTTGTTTAATATTGTCTTTGATGCATAACACGGCCAAAGTCAATTATCATCCAATCACACTTTTCGAATGTCATGCTTTACGCAGATTCTGCTGCTGCATCTGTCAATCAATAATCCCCCGCTGTCTCCAGGTGTACTATCTCCGTGGGATTGGAAAGCTCCTGCAGCTCTTGGACAGTGATGATGAGGAGGTGCAGCGTGTCGCCGCTGGGGCTCTACGCAATGTCGTTTACCAGAACAGCGAAAACAAGATGGAGGTGAAGGAAAATGACGGCCTGGCCATCATTTTGCGTGCACTGAAGAGCAGCCATGATGTGGAGACCAGACGACAACTTACTGGTCAGTTTTTGACTTTGCTTGTAGTTACTGTACACAAAGCCAACTGGCTTTAATGTCTTTACTGTATACAGAATAATAATGGCTTTAAGACATCTGTACAAAGGGCCAGTAAGGACACATTCTGAGATACATGTGTGCCTTTAATAAAGTATTTCCATCTTACTCCCAGGTCTTTTGTGGAATTTGTCCTCTCATGACCTTCTGAAGGAGCGTCTCTCTAAAGAGGCCCTGTCTGTCCTCACCCAGTCCGTTCTGGTACCTAGTTCTGGCATATCTGAGGGCGAAAACCCAAAAGATGAGCTCCTGGCTGACGCTGAGTCTTTCCACAATGCCACCGGCTGCCTGAGGTAGGCTCCTTTGTTCGCTTTGAAATTAGAAACTCGGTGAGTTTTTGCAGTGTGGATTAATAGATTAGAGTAAACAGACACCACCGCCGAGGGATAGATATTCAGCTCACACCAAACTAAATACAAAACTTATGGACGAACTGGTGGGGAAAGTTATCATATTATAATCTATCAACAGTGAAAAAGCAGCACAGTAGAACACGCTTGGTCATTGCAGCATTATTTTATGATATCACAAAGGGCAAGAGTTAACAGATGGCAGAGCCACAGTAATATGCAGTGTAAGTCTCTGCCAAGCTGAGTTATCAGTAAACAGTCTGTCAGCATGGTGTAAACTCATATCATCCTTCACCTGAATCCTGCTGTAATAAGAAGCAGGAAACGCCGACAGCTTTTCTGTGGAAAGAGCTATGTTTCTGTTCGATTTATTGTAAATCCTGTTGGCAAAAACCCAGATGAAGCAAACAGCATGGCAGCTACTCAGTGATGGGTGAGAGAAATACCCAGTTTAAGTCACATATTAACAAAGATGAAGAGTTTAAAGCAGGGAACTTAACTTACTTTGCTTAAATGACAGAAGACCAAGGGTCAGTTCCAGCTATACTCAGCTGGATTGACACTAGACGGCGAAAATGAAAGTGATTCACTCTCATTTGGCATTTCGCTTTGCTCTTGTTGTGTTTTTCTGCATTATGTCTCTTGGATGCCTGCTGCTAATGGTGTTGCACCTGGTTGCTGACTTTTATTAAAGCCCTCAACCTCACCTGCCAATGCCCATAAACATCCTGTGCACAGAAAACAAAAAGGAAACACAAAAATACAGACCATATATATACTCTCATTTGGCATTTCGCTTTATATATATATATGGCCACTTTAAATATGATCTCAGAGCTCAAAATACCTGTCAGTGGCTTCTGATTATAGGAAATTTGTCTTTATTAGTCACAAATTATCATTAAAGCAGCTACTAAATACACCTTTAATATAAAGTCTTAATGAAAAATGATGCTGCTTTCTTATCACGCCTAGTCACCAAAATAGATAAGCAATCACCATCCTATTTTTAATAAAAAATCTTTCTACTGTCAGGTGTTAAACCACAACTTATCTGTTGTAAGATTATGTGTCATGCTGTCAGTTCAGCTGTTAAGACGTACATCATCTCTCTCTCTCTGTTTACAAAGCAGGAGATATCAGACGCACTGCTCCCCTGGCAACCGTAGCCAGGTCAAATGAGTGAAAGACTGAATTATTCATCGAGCTCTCTCTCTTCTCTCTGCTCTGCTGAGCTGAAATCACTCGGTCCTCGCCGGCCCAATGTTATCAAGTTCTCCTCATCATGTTCTCAAAGCTTTTGAGCTCCCTGTGGATGAGAAAAAATGACGAGTACCTCCCTGATTTATATTTCAACACGGCACAAAGAACCCATTGTGTGGCGTTAGAATGTGAATTGTTGTATTTTTTGTGGGGAAGTTTGATTACATAAACAAGTTTTTGTTAGTCTGTGAAATAACTGGTTATGATTGCTACTGGCTTTGAAAAGGCCTGAGATTCAAAACAGTGCATCCATTGATTTTTTACAATACTGTAACGCTGGAATTCTGTTAATAACATTGCCGACTTCTCACACAGGTCAGTGGGAATGAAAACTGTGGCTGAAACACACACACAAATGTCACATTACCCGGATTGTTTTTGTTTCCAGAAATCTGAGCTCTGCTGGTCCAGAAGGAAGGAAAGCAATGAGGGAGTGTGAGAATTTAATTGACTGTCTGGTCTACTACATCCGGGGAGCCATCGCTGACTATAAGGATGACAAGGTGAAATAAAAATGATAAGCTTTATAGAGAAAATGTTGATCTCCACAGTCTGTTTCACAACAACCTGCTCAGCGGTTTGATGTACTGTGCAACTTGTTTACTGTGTAGGAAGTATGTTTGTGGTAGCAGTTTATAGTATGTAGGAATTTCTATATACATGTACATGCATTAATGCATACTTGTGCACATGGGAGGATTATGAGACAATGGGCCCCTGGGCACCATATGCAAAGCAAAACACATAGACTTTGTGGTGGATTTACCTCTTTTTTTTATTGTTTTAGGTCTCTTTGTAGACGTTATACATCTTTAGTGGTTTTATGTCTCCTTTTATTTAAATTTTCATGTTGTTTTATTTCTTTTCATGGTCATTTTGTGGCTCTTTTATTTTTTTTTTGTCTTTTTGGTTGTTTTTTTTTTGCTGATGCTCATTTTGTCATTTTGTATATTTGTAGTCATTTTGTGTCTCTGAGGTTTTTTGTGGCTCTTGGAGGTCAGTTTTTGCCTTTCTAAAAGCATTGTGTCTCTTTGATTGTTTTATTGTAGTTTTTTGTAATGAGTCATTTTGTTTTTTAAGATCATTGTGTTTTTTTGGTTGTTTTTGTCTCTTTGCAGTTCCTTCACATGTCTTTATGGTCTTTTTTGTATGTCTGGTTTGTACGAGTTAATTTGAGGGACGTTTTTTAGGTGAAGGCCAGAGAGGCCCCTGACACTTTGGGCCCTTTGGCCTGTTTACTAATCCAGCAAATGAGCAAAACTCACTGAATTGCATTATTCCTGCAGTACCCTATTTAGGTCTCAGTATGCTGTATCTATGTGATTAAACAGTTTACCATACTGTATTTAATTTAATATTTATCTGTCTATATCTGCTCTGAAGTTCACAGAGAACTGCGTCTGTGTCCTGCACAACCTGTCTTATCAGATCGAGGCAGAGCTTCCTCAGAAGTACACCACAAATCTCAGAGAATCTCGACAAAACTTGGCTCCCAAGCAGAAAGCTGTCGGCTGCTTTGCTTATCGCAGTGCCAAGATCACAGAGGTAATCCCTTCGGACAGTAATCCACACTGACAACACAAAAGATGTTCTTGCTGTGTAATATTTGAGAGCAATATTCCTTGAAAACTGCAGCATTTCTGCAGATTTAATCGCCCATAAAACAGCTTCTTAGAAACCATCAGATTTGATCTTTCTCTTATTTTTTACTTGGGGAGAGAAACATCAAAGCAACTGATACATTTTACATTCCTACTTTGTCAGGTGCGTCTGTGCCAACTGCAACAAGACTGCTGTTAAGATCTAGTCTATATTTTTATATTAACATCGTAGCAAATGTCTACATGAAATATGAAAGCAGAGTCAGAAACCAGCAAAGAGTTATCCCCAACTTTGCAGTTCAACTGAGCTCCCTTACTATTGCTTAGTGCGTTGTATGCTGTAGCATTAAAATGTTCCTTAGTTGAATTTAATGGGCCATGAAACTATGAGAAACGGTCCCAGGCCGAAGTGTGTGCACAGGGGTGCCATAGTTTTTGTGAGCCTTTGTGCTCCAAATGTTACTGTAGTTCTGTTTTTTTAAGGTCCCAAATTATAAAAACATTTCCATGTCGTTTTAAAATATGATGCAGGTATTGGGTGCTATATAATTGCTGTGAAAGTCTCAAAATGTTGAATTCACAGAGAAATAAGCAGTCTGTATTCAGCAACTGTCACTTTAAACAAGCTTTTGAGACTTTAGTATTTACTGAATCTCAGTGATGGTTTTGAGTCACTTCTGGGTTGAAAATTCCCTGCATCTACACATAGAGACCATTTCAGACTTGAAACGTAAACATTCAAAATGGTCCGCTTTTGTGTTTCTTGTTTGACATGCAATTAACAGTGAAAAGATCGATAAAGATAAAAACTGCAGAGATGCTGAGCGTGCACAGATGTGGAAGTCCTGAAAACACTGACAAATCAGAGCAGATTGGGCTTTTTTTTGAGGGGGGCTTAAAGAAACAGGGGCTAAAACGAAGCATTTCAGGCAGAAGCTAAATACAGGCTGACAGTATGAGGAAAAAGTGCTTTACAAACATTACAGCATGCAAACTTGTTTTGGAATAAACCCAAAATACAAGTATAAACCTGAAAATTAGTAAAATACAGGACCTTTAAAGATGCTCCAGAGATTTAGTATTCGGACTCACTGGGCACGAATCAAAGAAAAAATGATGCAGCAGAGACTGAAAGATCCTGACTTTAGTCCTTTAAGGTTGATTCCGCACTTCCCATGATGCTGCTTGATAGTGTCTTGTATCTTGTTTTAAACGTCACATACACAACCCCGAGTTCACAAAGTCATTAAAATATTTTTTAATATTTTGCAGAGGGAGAAAGTAAAAGGATTTTGATTTAATGAACAACACCTCACCCCACAATCATCTGCATTGCAGCATTAGACTGTTTGAATTCCTTATAATTATGTAATTTTACAGTATGATGATACAGCAAAATGGCATGGATGCTCAGACAGTCTGCACTGGTCAAGTAAACTTAAGATGCACAATTAGGGCAAGAAAAACAAGACAAGAGAAATAATGTATGTCAGTCACAGTTAACCTGCTGCATAATAGCCTCTTGTTGTCAATATGAACCCAACGAACCTGCTGCTATTAAATCAGTTGCATCTCATAAACTGTCTTTTCCCAGCATCTGGAGCGACAGTGCCCCCTGCTGGAGGAGAAGGCTAACCCCAGTGGCGTGGAGTGGTTGTGGAGCGCCATCACTATCCGGATGTATCTGTCACTGATGGCCCGCAGTGTGCGTCAATACACCCAGGAGGCTGCCATCGGAGCACTGCAGAACATCACCGCTGGGAGCGGAGCGGTAAGACGGGACAGATTTACACTGTGTGTTTCACATCAGTTTCATAGATTCATTCTGTGAAGACAGAAAGAACCACATATATACTGACCACACAGCCTTATTTACACTTTTAATGTTTAAGTTGTGCGTCTGATCAGATTTATACTTTGGGTTATAGTGCATTTCAAATTCAATGAAATCCTGCAGAAGTGAGCATTGAATTGTGGCAGCAAGTGCTTGCTTTCCTAAACACTTTAAACAGTCGTAAATTATGTTTTTTAAATCAATATAATGCTGTTTTATTTTATGGATGTTGCAGGGATTAATACTAAAACAGACACATGTGCATAGTTTGAGATTCTTTTCATACGCTGCAATCAAGAAATGTCAATGAGCTAGTGGGATTGCACCTGTCCTGCCAATTCAGTTATGAATATACTCCTATTTACTTTTGCTTACCTTTTATTTTATTTATTTTGTCTGCATATTACATTTCATAATGAATAAAATTAAGCTGAGGTGGAGAAAAGCAATATATATATATATATATATATATATTTTTTTTTTTTTTTTACAAATTTGTCATTATTGTCTGATTTATTGGTCAATAACTACACAAATCAGTTCAGCACTAGATTATGTAGGAATTTATGTAATGCAGGGAACTTAAGTTTGTGCATGTGGAATAGGAGTGGGTGGGAAATCAATACAGCATGCAATATCTTGCATTGCAATATTGTCTGGATACACTGACACCAAGTATTGATTTTTTTATAAATTAATGACAATAATAATTTTATACAAATTAAACTTTTGGCATCTTACTAGAATGATAAAATCAATGGCCACTAGTACTATTTTGCTGCAATAAAAATGACTAAAGTGAGATGAACAGATTAATAAAATTATCTTAACAGATAAAACATGTTGATAAAGTTTTTTCAGTGGACATAGTTTGCAGTTAAAAAAACAACAAAACAACACTATATATTGCAATATTACTGCAATACGTTTGCATGCCTCTGGTGATTCCCACCCCTAACGTGGATGTAGTTTACTAAAATAACAATTTAATAGTTTAGCGGCTTAAAATAACAATTTAACAGTTTAGCAGCTTAAGTTTCTTTGAATACATGTTTAACTGAAGCAACACATTTGTAGATGGAAAATTATCATCATACACTGTTTAACTTTTGATGCTAAACAAACCTTTAACAGCATCAGAAACCATACTTGTTATTATACATTATATATTACGCTTATTTGATGTATTTTTTCATGGCCCAGCAGGTGACTGAGGCCATCGCCTTCACCATTGTTCAACGGGAAAATGGTCTCCAGCACGTAAAGAAGATGTTTGAGGAGGGAGAGAGTGATGTGAAGAGGATGGCAGTATCTCTAATAAAAAACCTCTCGCGCTACCCAGAACTGCACCCTGAAATTGGTAACTGTTTCCATTCAAATGTGAGATACCTCACAAAAAAAATATGTAAAATGTCCCTACAGCTCCTGAAAGGCACTATATAAATCCAAGCTACTATTATTATTATTATTATTATTTAATACTTTTGAAATATTCATCTATTATTTTTAATTTCTACCACAAAACTGTGCCTTTTCAATTTTGCACATTTCAATGTTTATTTGCTTCCTCCCCCTGAAGTGAAGCAGGTGTTGCAAGAGTTAATTTGGATGTTACCAAACGACGACACCGGCACTGACCTGCCCACAGAGGTGACGGCCTCTCTCTGTCACATCCTCACTAACCTGAGTCAGAGTGACAAAGAGCACGTCAGAGCCATCGTCAACCACGGAGCCCTCCCGAAGATCATCAACATCAGCAGCAAGTACAGCGGGTTCGTCTGCACTCACTTTATCACTCCTCATTAAGTGCCCCTCTCTGTTTTTATAGTATGTTATGCAGATAGTATATAATCATTTTGACTTTGAATTTCCTAGTTATGGACCAACCAGAGCGGGTCAGGCAGCGGGTGTCCTCCTGCACACCATGTGGAAACACACAGATCTCCATGGAGCCTACAGGAAGGTAGGTTTCATCCATGCAACACATTACACGGTGTAACACATTTTCTTGGATTTGTTGCTTATCAGAGTTTCTGGTGTTGCCTGCACAAAATCTTTTTAGACACCACTTTTTTTTTAACATGCTTCCTACTGTCCACATGTTTTCCTGCAGCCTCTTAGATGTTCATCTTTTAGCTCTTTCATAAACAGCGTACATTTTTTTGTGAGTGGCACAGCACAGAAACAGAAACAGAAACCAGTAAAATTTTTGTTTTCAGTTGAGCGATTTTGATTAAACTTCTCCTCTTTAAGGTAATTTATTTAGATGAAGCAATAAGGTGCCATTCCTTTTAGTACAGCATCATTTACATAACATAACATTCACACTGATACATTTACGGTGGCAGTGGTAGGAATTAACTAAGTACATTTACTCAAATAGTACTTGAGTAAAGCGTTGCGGTTGGTTGTTCTTCTACTTTATGCCTAAATAGTTTAGAGGGAAATATTATACTTTTTACAGCACTACATTATTTATAAAGCTTCATTTACTATACAGATTTAGATTATTGATACAAAATTAGAGCTGCAGTGATTAATTGATTAGATGTCCACTATTAAATTAAATGGTTTGAGTAACTGAGTGAAGTTCCAGATTCTTAAAGGTCCGGTATGTAGGTTTTAGGAGGGTTTTTCAGTATGTTTTCATAAGTTTATAGTAATCTGAAATAAGAATTGTTGTGTTGTTGTTACTTTAGAATGAGCTGTTTATATTTACATATGGAGTGGGCCCTCTTCCACGGGGTCCACCATGTTGTTTCTACAGTAGCCCAGAAGGCAGATAGAAGAAGTTTGAGTTCTGAAACCTCACTGTTAGATGCCACTAAGTCCAACACACTAAACGTAAACATGGGAATATTTTCTTGTTTCTTTACTCATCTATGACATTAAACTGAATATCTTTGAGACAAAACAACATTTGAGGACATCATCATGAGTTTTGGGAATCACTGATTGACATTTTTCACCATTTTCTGATATTTGACATACCAAATAACTATTCAATGAATCGAGGAGTTAATCAACACATTAATTGACAATGAAAATAATCTTTATGTATTGCTAACAAATAAATTATGGTGTACTATTGGGGATAAAGACTTTATAAATCCCTTGGTAAAATTCACAAGATACCTAGCAGTACATATAGTTGTATCTCTGACCTCTTAGTGCTGTATGCATTAGTGTGTACTTTTTCGGGAAGAAGTTTTTGGTCTTTTCCAGAGGCCCGGCTGAAAAGTAACTGCAGTCAAGGCCCCGAGGCTCTAGAACAATGTACAGGAGGAAATCAGGTTGGCCAAGTCAGTGATCTCTTTTAAGTTTCTTCCTAAAAAAAGGCTTTTATCGGAGAGCCTTTTCTGATTTTACTTGAGTTCAAAGTCTCTTGATCGGTCATCTGTTATTAAGACCCGCTGTCGTCACAGTGTAATCGCTGATATCATCACTGGGGGACAACAAAGTGTAAAACCGCATATTAGCTTTAAGTGTGTCTCTGTGGTACAACATAAACATAGTGTGCATAATCAACACTGTCTTTGTCAACAGTGTGGCTACAGGAAATCTGATTTCATTAATTCAAGGACAACAAAGGCTGTGAACTCTGGACGAGACTGAGCCGAAGATCTAAAAATGACAAATTCAAACTGCAGCTGTTGACAATAACAGCAGCAATCACGTGATGCACTGTTCCTCCTCAAATGGACCGCTTGTGAACTTTGTCTACATTTCCCTCAAAGGGCCCATGAAATGGCTTTAAAAATGTACATTTATTTTGTTTTGTTAGTGTTGCTGTTAGTGTTAGTCATTAGTTATCTTGATTGCATGACACAGAAAAAGAGCAGGATGTTCGGTTAAAATAATGCATAACTGAACAAGAAGAATATTGCACAACTTTTGTTTCCAGATATGTCTGCCTACTATTTTAGCGTCATTGTCAGAAAAAAAAAAAAATTTTCCTGAAAAATGCAAAATCTGTCTAACAAACTTATGAATGAATTTCAGAGTACTTCTTTATGTTTGTGTAGTTTTTTACTGTAGCGGCAGCTCAACAGTTGAGAATACTGTTCTGTGTGTTTTGTTTATTTTAGCACTTTGGGTGACACAGTAGAAGCACGATTAAAATATTCAAATATTCCCGCTAAAGAAATTGTGAAGGACGAAAATCAAATCAACAGCATTATTTTTGACAAATCAGTGGACTGTTATATATGGTAAATGTATATAAAAATGCCTTTTTTAAACAACAGCAACAAGCTGATTTCTTGCTGTTGAGTTGATTTCTCAAACGAGTAAATTGTGTTGAATGAATTTTGTTGTTCATTGTGTTTTGTGAAATAAATTCCCTGAAAAACAGAATTCAGCAGTTAAAAGAAAGAATTGTTGAGGGTCGGTAAATCAGCACTCAACTTGTGCGAATGGCAAGCAAAAAGCAAAATACTTAGCAAACCCTAAAAGCCCTATAATAGGGACAACTAAGTACATATTTAAGAAGTTCCTCATTCAAAGTGTCATCTTTATTTTTAACTTAACAAAGTGACTAATGAGATTAAAGCCAAAGACAGTGACATGAATTATTTCTAATGTGCACTATTCCTTGTTTGTGTTTGTTTTACTAACTACTCGTCTGCTTTGTATGTTTCTTGTGTTTTGTGAGCTGAAGATAAATTTCCACCCATGTGGGCGATAAAAAAAATATGTTGTTAACTTTTTAATGTGTACGGAGAAAAGGTTGGTCGCTGCGAAGGTGTTAGGCCTACATGATAACAAACGACTGTTTAGTCTAATAATATACAGTAAATATTCCCTCATGCTCGGTACAGTAAATGAGATTTCTGTGTTAGAAATGGTTGACTCATTTATCAAAAAGCAGCTCAGAGCTGGAGAACAAAACATAACTACAAAGATCATTTCTGACCTTTTACTTTAAAAAACTTGATTAACGCCCAACACCATTTCTTATTTTTACCCATAGCCGTCGTTTTCTAGAGCCCCTTTGGATGGAGCAACCCCTTGAAGCCCTGATATGTCATCAGTAATCGTCTATGGCGTTCACGTAATCAGACAGGACTACGGCAAAATTATTATCAAAATGACGTTCGCCATTTATCTTATAAAGATAGAGAAGCATGGACACTTGGGATTTGTTCACAACTTAGTATGTTTCATGCAATCAATTGATCAAATAAGCCATCGAATACAAAAGAATGCGTTTTCATTACCAGGACAATAGCGTTGCTCTCTGTAGGCTAATGTTAGCAACCTGTGCGCGGACTCCGTCAATTTGCACTGATATTACACGAGCTGTAACAAGTGCAGCAACTTTGCTGCTGGACTTTAGTTAAGTTTCTACAGCAATCAAAGGGGGCAAATATGAAATACGTCATAATGTTGGACTGACGTGCACAAATTAGCAATATCTGTGTAGCTAGTTAATTAGCTACTGGCATCAGCATACTAACTTAAGAGCCATAATACGTTGAAATAACGTTAAACTAAAATAATATGATTATTATGTTAATGTTAACGGTTTCTTTCGTTACTTGTGCAGCCATCTTGGAAGATGATTTCTCACAACACAAAATAACAAAATCTCTGTTTGGAGGGACATGTAGCCCTAACAAAATTCTCTTGAACTTTTTCAATCAGTTTGTCCTTTTGCAGGCAGATAGAAATCAACACAGGCCATATGCATAATTAGTTTCATAGTTTTGTCCGTGTCAGAATTGCACCTGAAGTGCTAAGAGGTAGAGGCAAGGCATGTATGGACAAGATAAAAACCAAATTAAACAATCAAGTGAGGGAGACGAGGTCTGTGCCAGTGGATTAGACTAAAACCTCCAATATTTGGTTTGTACGTTTACCCGTTAGGCCTCTCAGTGACTTTGAGGCCCTGAAGCAGCGTTAACCTTGCGGGAACCTGGCAGGATGAGCTGCACTGCGGTACAGCTGGAGGGGGGAGGAGTGGGGAGGCTGGGTGACAATCAACATCACTCTTTCCAAAGGGGAGAAACAGAAAAAAAAATTCAGTGGACTCAAATTGGAAATTGTGTGTAATATACATAAAGCTCATGTGGGAATCTCATCCTGTGACGGTGGTCCTGCTCAGACACGTTTTATTTAAAATCGTCAAATTCCCCCAGAGATCCACTTTGTCTAATGAAGCTGAACCCAACTGGGAAATCTACAAAGGCCTTGCTTGATTTCGGTGGTTGAATTTTCTAAATAAAATTAATGAAGCAGGCAATTACAGCTTTGTATCAGTGATTCTCTGTGAATCTCCCCGAGCTCCAGTCACTACACATAACATAACTGGACATAATGTAACAAGACGTAATGGAAAATTGGAAATCTGAGTGCTGATATGATTTTCTCTCTGTTTTCTAGCTTTGTGTTGAGTGGAAACACCTTTTACATCTAAAAGTGCATTTTATATGATCCAAGTGCATGTATAAAAGCAGAAAATGCAATGTTATTAACAAAGGGCATCAATAATTTAAGTGATCTACTTTTCAGGTGTAATTAAGGTTCCTTTAAAGATTATGATTTTAGGTCAATGAAAAAGGGGAACAGGTTTATTATTGAATATATCCTGCAGAGGGCAGTAGTGTTGCATTAACACAACTGTTCATCAGTCACCTCCATGAAAATCCTTGAAAACATTCAGTTTTGATCTGTAAAATTGTCCCCCAAGTGTTACTTTGTTCTAAACTCTCAATCCCACATGTTTCAAAGTGCTTCAGCCCTCAGATTAAAACCCTAAGCCTTTCTATTTGAGGAACTAAACTCTGCTCTTTCCTTCTTTTTCGCTCATAATCTCTAATTCACCCGCTTTGTGAACTATTTTGGTGACAAAGTCCTCAATTTTCCAGCCTTGGTTTTGGCAAAAGGAGAGAAAAAAAAGAGCCAAATCCTTTTTAACAATAGCCAGCTTGCCTCTGCACAGCTTATGTTGCTCTGAGAACTGGTCAGCTTTCTTATTTCACAAGGCAAGCCTCGTTCTCTTGTAATGGAATTAATTAAGTGACCAGACTGAAAGACAAAAGCATCATGGGATTAATCGATTAAAATTCAGCACATACACTTTCCACTCCAAAGTGCCAAAGTGTAACATGACACCAACATGGAGATAATATATGTCCAAAACATCAAAATAGCTGATGGTAACAGGTGCCAGGAAACATGAGCATGGGTTTGTTTGCTGCTGGAGTTGAGAGCAGTGAAGTGAACTATGCTGGGGTTGTTAAAGAGCGACTGAACATGTTTAGAAGAGTTCATAGTGAGAAAGAAAGAAAGAAAGAAAGGATTCTTTCACAGGAGCAGCAGCAGAAAACAGGCTAAAGAGAAGCCACTTTTTTTTCCCTTTACACTGACGCCATTGTCAGGGGTGTCATCACTCAAATTGCTTTCCACTGACATAATCTCTCAAGAACATTTGAGACCTAAAATGAAGTTTTGTAGAACTCTGTATTTTCCTAATTTCCTGGGACTACGTGTGTTTTAACCTCTCTGATCTTTAGAGAATGTGTGGAATGAAGTACCACCCTGTAACGTCACAGTCAGACACAGTCTGCGGCATGTTTTAAGTCAGAACCAGACGGTTAAAAGTACCTAAAGACACAGTAATGAACTGTGGGAAAAAAGGGGTGTTTCAGATGTAGTCCTTTTCAATTGAACCAAACTCAGTTCTCTTTTAATCCTTTAAAAACTAAATTGGCTTGATTTCTTTCAAAAACGTGGGAAGAAGGAAGTGAGCAGTTTAGGAAGAAATGACCCATAATTTAGCAAGAAATTGATTTTTAAAAAAAAGTATAGGAAAATTATCTAAAAAACAAATATAAAACAAAACAATTTAAAAAAAAAAAAAAAAAAAAGCACTGCAAAGGAAAAAGAAAAGAAAATGTATGTTTCTGTAAAATAAATAAATAAATAAAATAACCTTTTTTTGTTTTTGCATTTCTTTCCAAGTTGCTCATTGGCTTTTCCAGTGTTTTTTGTAAAGAAATCACACCAATTAGCTCAGAGTTCAAAGGTTTGAATACTTGTGAAAGCTGTGTGAATGCAGCACAAAATGACAAATCATCCTGTTACTGCTTGAAAAACATATGGTTAGAGGATAAATACATTTCAGTTTTCAGAGAGGCTCCTTGTTAACGGGCTCAGCTGTGGGAAATCTCCAGCTCGTTAGGAAGCATCGCCTTCAGCTGAGCTCAGTTTTTAAAAAGCCTCAGTCTGCTGGAGCACATGCTCACTTGTTTTGTGGCTAAGGGGGTGTGTTATGTGCTTAGTTTGACTTCTGGCTTTAAAATTTATTTTGGCAGCTTTGGAGTCATCCCAAAGCAAGCGCCTCTTTCCTTTTTGGCCCAACACCTTCTTTTTAAGGAGTCCATGTCCCCCTAAAACCCAGTTATTTTCTTGCTTTTGTTTTTTGTCAGAGTTTGACTAAAATCCCTGTCATGTGGAGCAGCAGAGGGTTTGGTCACAGTTTATTAAAAACACCTAACTTTGCCAGATGGAGGGCATCCTGATATTCAGTCATCAACTGGCAGAAACAAAGCAATCATTGAGTCCAGGGAGGCAGAACAGTAAGATCTTATGAAAGTGGGACAAAGGCATTGCCAGTTGGAGACACTCCTCAGACAAAGCACAATATCTCAAGGTTATAGATAGCAGTCACAAGTTTGCAAATACAGACACCTGAACTGAAGCTCCTTTTTCTCTGATCGCTTATCTTAAAAAAAATGTAGAGCCAAACAATGTTTTTCTGTGTTTTGTATCTGTAAAAGGATGCATGGATGCTAGGGACTGAACCCTGAACACACACGGACACAAAACGAAACTGTGTGGAAACAAGGTGTTATAGAGACTTTCCAAATAAGTTCTTCACATCAACAATAGAGTTAACATCAATAGTGCTTAGTGCATGTTGAGTTCATGCAAGTCACAGGGGTTTGTTCTTTTTTTTAAATTTTCTTTATTGGTAGCAGGGCCTACTCTTGGCATAGGCGATATAGGCGGTCGCCTAGGGCGCCATCTGCTGGAGGGGCGCCGCCACACCGCCAGTCCTCCTTGGCCTCGAGGGAAAATAATAATAAAATAATATTTTTCTATGCCCACTGGCGCCCTCACTTAGTGTTTTCTGTCTAGAAAAAAATGAATATATTAATATTACAAATAAATAAACAGTGACATGTTCCTAAATTATGTGTGAGCACGTGATGTGTCGTTACTGGTTGCGGAGGTGCGGGTTAGGGTTAGGGCGCCTAGGGCACCAAATTGGGTAGAGCCGGCCCTGATTGGTAGGATAGTATGAGATTGACAGGAAAGGTGGGAAGGAGAAGGGGTAATGACATGCAGCAAAGGGCCACAGGCCAGACTTAAACCCGGGCCGCTGCAGAAGCCTCAGCCCCATGGGTTTGTCCTTTTTGAATAGTAATCTAATTTTTGTTTTTTTAAGCAGATATGGCACTTTTGCAAAGGTGCAAAGACTGAACATTCGGTGGCAGATACTGTAAAATTGGTACATGCTTAAATGAACACAAAACTGCAAACCTTCCAGTGCAACTGCAAAATCCTGGTTCTTTATCCAGCTTTGAAAGTCTTTATTAACTTATTGTTATAGAGAAGAAAAGTAAGACTTCCAGAAGTCCTTGAGTCTTTGGGTAGACCATAATTTAATTTGATGTACCAGGTTCCTCTCCCTTTACTGTCAGATGTCTCGTGGGTCTTCAGGGTGATGCAAATGTCAAGTAGTCTACAAGTAAAATCTGTCAGCCTGAGACATAAAACATAGGAGGGAACATCACTTCACTTCTTGGAAAGCAACTGGAGGGAGCCAAGGACTGGACGCACTTGAGAGGGATTCCAGTGGTAAAACCTGATCGATGCAGTCAGCGAGGTAGAAAGACAGCATATGCAGTTAAATTCTCAGATCTCATAGTCTGCATTGGTGCCAAGGAGTAACTGGTGGCTGCTGACTGTGCCAAACGCAGCAGACAAGTCAAGAAGGATGAGGGCCGAGAAAAGGCAGGCAGCAAGTGCAGAGTCCTTTTTGAAATTCGTACGGTAAAAGCGTTTGCTTGACTCGTGACTGATTAGCACCATGAGGTTCTGTTGTGACGGATGCAGAGCGAGCTCGTTTAGGGAAGGCATGTTTAAGAGTTTGAAAAAAGGATCAAAAGAGTTATTGTAGTAGGCTTTGACCATGATAAGGTTGGTCAAAAGCAGACTGCTCGTCTTGATGGACATATGGAAAGGCTGAAGGTCAGTGGGGGGACAATGGTGTGGCTATCAATGGAAGATACTGTGATACTGATACTGTTGATGGTGAAGAGAGACAAGGAGCACAGTTTCATTCACCCTTAATATGTCTTGTGTAATGTTTAATGTCCAAATTTAGACCCGTTAAGTTTGTGTAGAGTTTCACTAAATCCAGTTGCACCATTAAAACAAGAGAAAGATACAAGATACATTCACAAAGCGTTCAGAGAGGTATGGAATAAAAGTATAGCTTTACCTAAAAAAAAAAAAAAAAAAAAATCCGACTGTGAATAAACCCGTTCTCATCCTGTACTCGTCAAATAGCTTCGCTCTGTCAGTGCTTTTGGCATACGAGTGTGATGCCAAAAGCCACCTTTCGTGTCCACATGCAACACACACGGACGCATCAGATGATAACGCAGTCGGTCGTGCGGGAGGTCGTGGATGTGTAGTTTGTTGACACGGCATCCTGGAGCGTAAACAGCTGACGCACAAGAATACCTAAAATGTCATAGGTTGAAGTTCTGACAGAGTGTGTGAGAACGTCTTTGAATAAATCAGTTTGTAAAAAGTTGGTGCGTTTTTTGTACCAAAGTCAAAGTTGACTTTTTAAAATGACAATGCCTCACTAATGACAAATGTGAGGTGTCGTATGTGATGTGTGTCACGTGACATAGGTCATGTTACGTTGGTGACAAAAGGAACCATAATGTTTTCCTAAACCGAACCACGTAATTTTGGAGCGGAAATGTGACCGTCTTGACATTAAGGACATGTTTGAAACTGTGACCGTTAAAACAGTAATGTTGAGTTTGGCAACTTGTTTTTTACTATTTATATTGCCCTTTTTGCTTGCTTATTTTGTACACGCCTTGCTGCTGTAACAATGCAAATTTCACTATTGTGGGACAAATAACTTATCTTGTCTTATGTTTTTTTGGAACTGTGGAAACCTATTCTGTCATTTAGGTATGAGAGAAAAAACACTATTGTGTACTACATACACTACATATGTAAAAAGTATTTTGTGTGGTGTAACCTGTTTGTATTCAGTAATGCATGAATCTTCACTTTATCCTCTTAATGTTACAACTTCAAGTTTAAACTTTGGAAGAGCTGGCACAACTGTACACAGAAGTGTTTTCACTTGCTCTGGCTGATTAGACCTGCTGCTCAGGTTTGATGCTTGGTGGATTTTTGCAATCTGAGGAAGGTCTAATCAGGTAAAAGGACGCCACCTGTGAAGGGACTTTAATGAGTTGGCCTCCAGACTGAAATAGGGTGTTTTGGGCCAAATTTTAAAATCAAATGCTGTATCTACACAACAAAAGCACTTTTTTCAAACATCACGACACTAAGATGGGTGTCCACCAGCATGAATAACAACCAACCTTTGCTTTTAAATTATGACCTCGACAGTATATAAGCAGAAGGCTGACTATAGCATGAAGTTTAAAGATGGGGCTTTAAATCCTGAAAGCATCTGTCAAACGTCGTCACCACCGCCCGCAAGACAACATCAATCACACACGGCTTGATTGTCACTGCAGCTGAACCATATGTTGAGGATTAATTTTAGCTCTAAACTGATATAGAGACCTACAACACCAGAGCGAATGAGTGCTATTAAAATTAAAGCTGGCGTGAAGCGGAACCATATTGTGGGTTTTATCAAATTTATGACTCGTGTAAAGACATTCGCCAACAAAATGTGTTTGAGAGAGACGGCTTAATTGAGCGTCAAAGAACAGATTAAGATTAGGATGCAGCAGCTATTGCGTACAAATGTTGTCAGAGGGAACTGCTACTTTTTCAGTTTGAACAGTTCTGCGTCATATCTGCAGTGAAATTTGCAGTACACCGAAGGGCTGAAGGTCGTGTGTGATTCTGCCTGATCAGCACAACAGGCGGCTGTCATGATTAATGCTGTGAGACATGAAGACATGAGTGTTGCCTGGAATTTAAATAAGGACAAACACACACACACATTTCAGGATTTTCTTCAAGTGAAACACATTTGTCAAATGAAACATGCTGCTGCTCTGATAAAATGATCATAGAATTTGAAGCATATTGATGTATAAGTCTGTGCTGCAAAATGAGCAGCGAGAGTTGAAGCAACAGGACATGAAATATATGTCAGGAAGAGGAATATAAACATTTTACTTGAATTACACATTTATTTGGCATTAAATCAATCTAAATTAAAACTGTTTCATTAATTGAAGAAGTAGTGTGTAGGATTTTGAGCTATATAGGATTGCAAACTTCAACCAGCTGAAACTTTGCCCATGTGCCAAGTGTAAACTTAGTTAGAAATCCCTCAGTGTTGATTGTTCGGGAAAAACACTGAATAAAGCAGTTTCACATTGAAAAGTCAGTGTTTTTCAGCCCCTCTGCAGCCTGGTCTCTCTTCCAACCCCACACATACCAATGCTTTACTCAGCAGCAGACACCCACGCAGAGGCACCCAAAACAGTGAAAAAGTCTGTGTAAGGTGGGCAGCAGGGAAGGTGGATGGGTCAAACCAACTCAGGACTTTCACCTGGAAGCCTGCTGTTTGGGTCTAGTGTGAAACCAAAACTTAACTGAATTATTGAAAAAACATTATAGTATTCTAGTATGTGTAGCTCGCTACACTAATGAGCTATGCCACATTACATTACTTTTACATTATGTTACTTATTTCAAGATAGACCATGATTTGTGTTTTACCTATGGTGTAAGTTTATTTTGAAAATGACTTTAAGCATTTAATCACCACAAACTGCACATTTATTGTAAAAAAAAACCCAGAAGGTTTTTTTGAAAAGACACAATGCATGTAACAAGCATAAATTCCCATGCTGTCACTCAATGTTCAAAACTGCCGCCACTACTATAAATACAGAGCTTGTCCATGTGTTTAACCCCCAGTTCCACATTGTCTTTCCCATGTAACACAGCTCTGTAAGTTATATCCTCCAGGGCCTGTTGGGAAGTAGGAAGTTTTGAAAACCAAAAAGGCTGTATTCAGGGTATACTGTGTGGCTAATAAATTTGTTATTTTGCTTTGGTAACAATGTGACAAACATTCATGCCAGTAAAGCTGATTTGAATTTGAACATGTCAGTTCACAGTGTGAAATACTTGACCTGGCTCTCCATTCAGATATGACTTCTTCCATTCATGTCACATTAACACATGTGACTCTTGAAGGGCACCTGGAGAGCGCAGCCCTCCACCAAAGCCAACCGTCCTCTCTAAAAACAGAAAAGATTTTTCCTCATAAACACTTTTCTCATAATTCTCAGGATGATAATTTTTATTCTTAAAAACAAAACAAAAAATGTGATTTTTGTTGATTATTCTGAGATACTGATCTTGTTAATTCATACCACAGATTTTTCCTCCGTTAAAACTTAATTCTTAACATAAGTCTGAGATAATCTCTTTATTTCATAAAAACAGAACATTTTCCCCCATGGATTTTTTCCCTCATAATTCTGATATAATAATATTGTTAATGCATAAAAAGGAACTTTTTTTCATTATTATTAGTTTTTGAATATCTTATCCTTCTGAGAGAATCTTGTTAATTTAGTACAGTTCATGTTTTTCTCTGTTAAAACTTTTCTTATTATTCTAAAATCTAAAAAATATTCATTCATTCATAAAAACAAAACACGTTTTTCATTAAAATACTTCTCATTTTCTAAGACATTCTCTTTAATTAATTTAAACAGAATTTATTTTCTACCCAAAAAAAACTTTCTGATCATTCTAAAATGATAACCTCGTTTATTCAGAAAAAAACAGAATAGATTTAAAACTTTTCTCATAATTCTGAGTTTATCTCAGTAGCTCATAAAAACGTTTTTTTTTTCCATCAAGTGAATGTGTTATGCTTCCATACTATATTAACATAAACTGTACAAAAACAAACAAAAACACAATACAAAGATGAGTAGAGACAGAACTAGAGAACTACAGATGTGAAAACTCTTTAATTATTGATTTTTCTGAAAACAATGTGACCCTGAAAACACTGCTTTTTATCTCAACACACACACACACACACACACACACACACACACATATATATATAACTGTCCTGATGCATTTCCTCCTTGGATCAAACCCCTCCAGCTCCATCGTGACTGCATCACAGCTGAGTGGATCTCGGGGTCCATTTGCGTCGCCAGTGCGTTGCAGCTTTAACCGGTCCATCATGCCTTGCGGTGTCCCAGTTCAGTTCCGACGCAATTAACAACAAGCTCAGTGGTCTCCCTCAGTGCTGGTGGGGCAGAGCAGCAGCAGCTAACAGGCTCACAGGCAGATGCTCAGAGCCTCATGTCGGATGTCCAGTAACCGGACGGACGCATGTTTACATCCACACGGGTTGCAGAGGCGAGGAGGAGCACACGCCGCGGAATAAACCGGATCTCCCGCATGTAGCCCGCAAAACATGCAAAGGAAAGTACCGGATTTAATCCCGGAGAGAAACACTGAGGCTACAGCACAACAGGAGAGTTTCAAATGCTCAGACACTCACTGATCTGCTGCAGAAAACAGGTATGTTGTTGGGCTGAATGCTGTCAATGTCTCTGCTGTGACTTCAATGCGTCAGTCAAGCCAACATTTAATATCTGCTGCCAGTAAAACAAGCTTGTTGGTTGTTAACCCTTTGAAACCGCAGTAAATTGGCTTGATTTCTTTTAAAAACACACCGGAGGAGGGCGATGAGCAATTTAACAAGAATTTGGCCCGAAATGACAAATATATTAGTAAAAAAGTTACAAGAAAATGGAAATTACGCAACAAAAAGTAAAAACAAACAAACAAGCAAACAAACAAAACAATGACCTAAAGAAAGTGCTAAAACAAGAAATGCTTTAAATGCTTAAATTATTTCTATTTCTGTAACATAGTTTTAATTATATATAGGCCTAATTAAGAGAATTCTACATAAATAAAAAAATGAAAATATGCAACAAAAAAGTTGACAAAAACAATACTAAAAAAGGAAAGTATTAAATGATAAATATTTCTTTTTCTTTAAAAGTTTAATTATATGTGATTAAGAAAATTCTACATAAAGTTTCTGGACATTTTCCCAATTTCTTTGGATAATATCTAATAGGGATGCATGATATTGGACTTTTTTGCAAACTGGCTTGATTTCTCATAAAAAATAATATAATAGGATGACAAGAGCCTTATCAAGAAATGGCCCAAAAACAAAACAAGAAAATGATCTCAAGAAAGTGTTTAAAAAAAGTTTAATGTAATTCTACATTTACTTTCAGGACATTTTCCCTAAATTTTGCCGATATTTGATATGCCGACATAGCCTATAACAACTCATTTGGCTGATAGATGATATCGCGATGATATCCACTTTTTTCCCAACCCCATATAAGAGATCACAAAGTCTCTTCTGTAATGGAATTACAATCATATTACGCAAGCTCTTATCATGATGGCCCACCAGCAGACACAGGCATGAAATACAATGCTTTTCAATGTATGCAATATTCATTAATTGTTTAAAATAAGAAACTAGTTTAAGGTAGGGTTGATGTTTTGTGTATGTTTACTTTGTCAATAAAAAAAAAGAAAAGAAAAATCAGTTTGTCATATCAGCAGAAATCAGTGTGTTGGCTCATTCCGATATTTCATTTTAAATATCTGTTAATACCGATGATGTGCCGATATTATTGTGCATCCCTAAAATCTTTAAATGTTCTCCTGTCAACGCTCGCTATTTTTCTGCAGTTTTCAGGACATTTATTGCCAAGTTGCTCATTATCTATTTCCCCCCGTGTTTCTCAAAGAAATCAAACCATTTTGTTTTTTATTGTTATTCATCCAGAGGACAGGAAAACACACAAGAACTAACACACACTGCTCAGCTGTGGTTGCATAACTTTATTTCGCAAGAGGGTCAGATTTATTTTCTCCGTGTCCTCCCTTTTCAAATGCTTCTCTAATGTGGCAGTCAGTTTTATAACTTACTTTTATTGCACACCACAATGCATCCTTAAATGGAGTTATCCTCTCGGTAACATACCTGATCTATGAGCCAGCAGGAAGTGAGTGAGTGGTCAGTGTGTGAGCGGATCTGCTGAGCCCTGCAATGATGAATGATCTTAATAGAGTTGGGCAATAAGCGCTCACTCAGCAGTGGCTTTAATCAGAGTTCCTTCAACTGAGTCATACGGCGACAGTAGGAGAGATGAAGTCCTTGAGGCACACGTGTGATAGAAGCAAGGACAAAAGTCACTGTTTGTGGTAGGAATACTCAGCAATTCCAAAACAATGACAAAACAGTTATTCATGCCAGCACAAGACAATTACACTAAAGGTATTTTGGTATTTTATTGTTATGTTTCTTGGCCCACATTTGCAAAACAGAAATTATCCTTCTCAAACTGTTTTTCCTCTGACCTACAGTATTCATTTTATTTACATTTTAAAGAAGCATATTTCAACATGTCTTCCTTTTTTATAGATGAGGAATAACTTGAAAGTTGTCACCAATAGCTGTTCAGAAACCTTTTCTTGTCAAATGAAATGACATGAAATGCTTTGACAGTTGAGGGCTAAAATACACACGCTTGCTCAGTGTCCCTCTGCATCAAAATATGACGCACTAGGTACACCTCCTGTGTCAGCTTTGGGCACACAGGGAAAGCTTGTCAGTTCACTCTTGTTACATGCATTGCGTCTTTTCAAAATAAAATAAACTTCAGTTTTCAGAGGGAATGTATAGTTTCTGCCCTTTAATAACATGCCTTTTTTCAAAATGAACTTTGATCGCAGGTAAAACACTTTGCTTTTAGGTTTACTTCTTTATGTTTAGTCAAGAAAAGGACATTGTTAGGTTTAGAAAAAAAATGTTTTGATGTTAAATCACGTGACGCACATCACATACGTCACATGACATAAGTCACCAGCATATTAACACATACTAGCACACTATATTGTTACTAAAATGACTCAATTGACTTTTGGTTTCACACAGGACACAAACAGCAGGCTCGCAGGTGAAAGTCCAGAGTTATGTGGACTTTCTCACTCTTTATACTACAGAAGTTGCTCAATGCATCTGTATCATATGCAATAGGCCACTGACCAAGCATCAGAATTTGACAAGTTGAGATCCAAAGGAGACGTCAATGAGTCAGTTCACTAGTGACAGGCAAAGAATATGAACCAGGTTACTTAAAGCAAGATTTAGGGGGATATTTTGACATTTAGTGATGAGGATTACAAAATGCTTTCAGGTAAAACTTCTCCTGTAGAGAAATGCGTCAGAGTTCATTTTTCAGAAGGGTTTTAAATGGGAGCCGAATCTGCACGTCCTTCCTTTCCAAAACAAAAAGACCTGGTGATTAAAACTGTCGAAAATACTGAATAATGCAGTTAGATATGTAATATCAGTGTTTTCACGGCGCTGTTTGGCTCTTTGCCATCCAGAGCTGGTGTTTGGTATGTCCGTTCTGGGCTACTGTAGAAACATGGTGGTGCAACATGGTGGACTTTGGATGAAGATTTAAATGGCTCATTCTACAACAACAAAAACACAACAATTCTTATTTTCAGGCGATTATACACTAAAGAAAAGATACGTATTACTTTTAAAATCCAAGGTGCTTTCAAACTGCTTGTTTATCCAAAATGATTGAATGATTAATTGAGTTGCCCATTTATTTTTAGTTGTTTTCTAGTTGACAAATTAAGAAAAAACTGCAAAAAGTAACTACATATTGCAGTATTTTCATCTTGAATTGGCCAAAGCAAGTTCTACCTTTTATAAAGTAAATAAATAAGCATGCCAAATTCCAAATGCAGGGACTTCTCTAAGCATCCCGTTCATCTGTGTCCCTTAAGCCCCCCTCCTCAGTCATATTTATAATCCAAATGACAGATTTCACAGTGCATAGCTATCTAACCAGTAAACACGTCTTTCCATGTACTTGATATTTGCCTCAACAGCAGACATGTGCTTGAGGAGCAGAAAACTCTAATTTGACAGACTTTACAGAGTAAATCCAGTGGAGACTCCCCCTCCCACCACCTCCATGTCCGCTAAGCTCAGAGACTTACAGGGTTAAAGGCTTATTGTCTCCTCCAAGCTGATTAGTTTTAACTTTTGAGACTGCAGGTGGCAGTTCTGTCATTTCAGTGTGGCGGTCGTTCCCAGCACGTGTCATAATATAAACAATGTAATGCTGAGATTTTGAACCCCCTTTTTTAATGTTTTTTGGTACACTGTAAAATTAAAAGCTGATTTAAGTTTACTTTAAAAAAAATCAAGAAAACCGATTGTCAATATAACTATAAGTTATTTCTAAGTTTCAGCAACTTCAGTAAACCTAGTTTTCTGTACTACATTACTGTATTTTGCTGGTTGCAAACTAATCATAGTCATATTTATATTTTCTTAACCATGTTCATTAAGTTTAGTCAGACTAATGTGGCTTAATGAAGTTAGAAAGATCAAGGTGATTTCACTTGTCATTTTTAAGTTGCAACAACTTCTTAAAATTACGTAAATCCGGCTAAATTTTGAGTAAACCTAACGATTAGATATGGAGTAAAAATAAATTCGGATTAATAGTTATATGTACTTTATTTTCTCAAGGAAATTGGTTTCCAAGATTATTTCAAGTAACAATAACATTATCAGATTTTAAAGTGCAATTTAAAAACTTATGTCCACAGGGTTGTGGATGTTGTGAACGATACCTGCTCACTTCTAGTTTTGTAGTTTTCAGTAATTTTTTGTGCTGCATCCATGTAAAACTTCACTGCTTGTTTGTTCTCTGAAACATCTTAAATTGCATCTCACAGAATAGCTCAGTGACAGAATGGAAAACTGTTCAGTGTGATTATTCCCTCACCCTATTCCAGCCTTTGTCTAACCCACAGCCACCTCGCTCTCCTCGGCTGACAAAGTTGATGTGGAAGTAATCTCTAAAAGACGTCTCCATTGGGCGGCACACAGCTGCATCTATCAGTGCACTCATGGAGAGATTGAAGCAGAGGTTGAATATTGTAAAAGAAAAAGGTGTTGCTGAAAGGTGACTATTCTGGTCCAGTTTAACATTTGAATCAATTTAATAGTTTTATCAGATTTTTAGGATGGAGTTGCAATAGCAGGCTGTGTAGTGGGAGCAGTGAGGAGACAAAGGAGAGATGCTGCTGTATAATATGTCAGGCTGTGTGCCAACTCAGAATCACAAAGTCATGAGCATATTACTTTGAGGGCCACTGAGCCCCCCGCCACACTCCATCAAGAAGTGTCTGAGGACGCGGGTCAAATCCTAATCTAATTAGCTTTTTATATTTGCCATCCATGGAGCCATGCCACAAAAAAGCTCAAGTCAGCAGGTATTTCAGTGTGGCTCATCCACCACTTTGATCCAGACTGAAGTATCTGAACTACTGGATGGACTGATATTTATGTTCCTCTGTAGATGAGACTGAGATTGAGTTTAGCCTATAAGGTTAAATACTGTCAGAAAAAAATATCTTAAAATAAATACTATTTATAATAAATATATACTTAAAAAATAACAAAATAAATACTTATTTTGTATTATAAGAGCCATTTATAATCATAATCATATTTTTAAATAACCAAATGGTATTTTACATCCTGCTAAAATGTGTGTCACTTTACACTATGCATTATGAATATTGCACTATCCCACAAAGCATGACATTAAATTAAAGTTACAACTTACAAACAAAACTTTAGAAAACGCACCTAATGATTACATTGGAATTTAATTAAGTGTATGCAAATGCATAAAATAATAATTCTGAATATTTAGTGACGACTATTTCTTGTGCCATCGAGTAATGATAGTTTAATCGACAAATCACGCAAATCCCCACAGTATATCTTTTTTTCCTATTCTACAGTAAGGAAAAACTTCTGTAAGAGTTGTATGTAATAAATAAGATGCATGTTTATTCAACTAAAGTAATTGTTCAACCAGTGATTCGTTTTGACTAAACTGTACATAGACTCCAGTGTTAAACTGGAGTTCGTTGTTTCTTTCCACCAGCAGACCAACTCTGAGACGTTCCAGTAACACCCCTCTTTAATCCTGAGTACTAGAAAACTTTGCTGCAGTACACACCTCTACGTTTTCTCGCAGCCCACATTCAGAGGAAACAAAGAGGAAGTGACAGGAAAGCACGGGCTGCTTCTTAATTGTTAGTGATTGTTTGGTCTACTTTCCCATACCGTGCCCTCCAATCAATCCAGTCATCTGTGTAAGGCCTCGGACAAAGCCAGAGCTGGGTCGCCATGGTGAGGGATTGTTTGCATCCAGTCATGCTGCTAGCCATGTGGGCACAGACACACACACACACACACACACACACACACACACTGCAGCATGCTCTTTTGTCTGTGCGCCACTTGTTTCAGTGGACCCCCTCCTGCTGCCTCCACCTCCTTGTTGCTTTAAAAATTGGCCTCTGATTGCATCATCGTTGTTTTTGAACTGCTCAGTACAGCTGCTGCTTCAAAACATCACGTCGTCTCGATGCAAAGTCACTCAAATCTCGTTTTCAGGTGTGTTAGTGAAGTACAAAAAATGATAATTTGTCTCAGAATTTCTATAGTTACACTGCACTGTTTTCAACACATCAGCAGTACATAAAAATGTCTTAAACACACTCAATAACAACCTAAAAGTGTCTTAAAATAACTGAATTAAAAGACTATTTATGTACATTTAAATAAATAGATATCATTAACTTATAAGGTACAGTAAGTACAGTATCCATACAAAAGTACACATGATGATAGTTAAAAATCACCTAACTGTTATTTTTATAATTATATTTTTGCAGTGAAACTTGTGCAATTGAAATATTCAGTGGTGTTTTACATTTGACTTGTGCTGGTGAAATGTCTGTGCAGATTTTGTTGGATTTCTTTTTAAGTTATAATTTTTTGGCAGTCAAATGCAGCATTATTCTGGTTTGTTTGTTTTTGTTGGTGTGCTGCTGAAGCCAAGGTCAGAGGGTTCAAGCTTAATCAATGAGTTTGTTAAAGACTAATTAAGTGATTGAGTGAGAGAGCACTGGGCTGAAACAAGGCAGGAAATGAACTCTTTGGTGGATATTTGCATTTAAACCCACACTTGTACTTATTTTGACTTATTAAAGGTTTAGTGTGTAGGATCTCGGGAAATATATTGGCAGAAAGGGAATGTAGTATAGTTAGTATGTTTTCTTTAGTGTAGAATCACCTGAAAATAAGAATTGCTGTGTTTTTGTTAACTTAGAATGAGCCATTTATATCTACATAATGAGCGGGTCTTTGTCCACAGAGTCCGCCATGTTTCTACAGTAGCCCAGTGTGGACAAACCAAACACTGGCTCTTGATAGGGTTGTTTTTGTGTTGGCCACCGGCTGTAGTTATCAGCCACTCTGCTACAAGCAGAACAGCATTGGAGAAACACTGACTTATAATGTGAAACTGCTTTATTCCGTGTTTTTAACAGTTTAAATCACACACACTGCTCCTTTAAAAGCTTTTCTTTTACATTTTTCAGTCTGGATGTGTTGATCTCTGGGATGTTAAAAGGGCTTTCAGTGGTATGTTTGTGTTGATCCATCTTACGAATTACCATCCATGTTTGGAAAAACAGAAAACTCTGTCTTGCCACATTGCGTCCCCTCCCTGGCTCTGCCTTCCTGTGGCATCCTGAGAATGAAACTTCAGGGGAGGCAGACTGAAGTCACGACTAAGTTTAGCTCAACGGTTCACAGCCCAGACGACACAGTCTTCTTCACGTCTGAAACCACAGGGCTGCAGCAGAAGTCGTCCAAAACCACAAATGTCTAACTCAAAAACATGCACGGCCTCTTAATTCTGAAGCTGTACAAAGATGATTCCACCTGCAGTGACTGTTAGATGGAGGAGGCTGAACTTTACTGTCCTAGATTCTCTGTGAACGGATGACTGAGTGAGGGATTCAGTGTGCGTCTGGAATGTGAAGCATTAAGTCCGTGTGTTTA
Source organism: Plectropomus leopardus (assembly GCF_008729295.1). NCBI lineage: Eukaryota > Metazoa > Chordata > Actinopteri > Perciformes > Serranidae > Plectropomus > Plectropomus leopardus. Next base: position 14,053,417 of record NC_056484.1, read on the forward strand.
TTAAACTGTGACTAATGGAAAAGGAAATTCCAGCAGCTACAGCACCTTTCCCACAGGTTCTGAGGTTACCCACTGTGGAGCCGAGTCTGACATTAAATATGGAAAGTATACATTTACAGGGAAGCTGAACCGAAATAGAACCGCACATGTTGCAGCATACTAATTTGTGTACGCTCGCCATGTAGCTCGTATGATTTATTTATTCACACTCTGGCAGCGGGGGCTTCAAAGTGACTGCAATTCAGATCAAAGACGGAGAGAAAGTATGGAAATAGCATGATGAAAATTCAGAACAATAGCAGCAACGGCTGTCGTCAAAGAACCCACAGGGGCGGCTGAGGTGCCTCTCAGTGATTCACGTGTTGGAAGTTATTAGCAGGGTAAAGAAAATCGAAGCTCGTTTCCACAAGGAAACAGACTGCAGCGGGGATGCTGTTGTGCAGAGAATTCGATTAGTTTGACATTGACATAGCCTGACCTTACAGTCCCAGGTCACAGCTTCTATATCCTGTGTGCCTCAGATCCATGGACAGATTATGAGACAATGGGTCCTGGGCACCGATACCCAAAATGCCCCGCCACCTCTCCTACATAGGAGCAAGATAGATTTGTGGTGGTTTTGCCCCTTTTTTGTTGTTGTTTTGTGTCTTGTTGCAGTCAGTATGCATCTTTTTGTGTGATTTTGTCCTTTTTGATCATATTGTGTCTCTTTGCAGCTGGTTTGCATCTCTTTGTAGTCATATTATGTCTCTTTGTGATTGTTTTGCCTGTTTTCGCAGTTATTTTGTGTCTTATCTAATGTCTTTGCATCTTATTGTGGTCATATTGGGTTTTTTGCCCATTTTTGTAGTTATTTTACACCTTTTTGTAGTTATATTGTGGTTGATTTGATTGTTTTTGTAGTTCCTTTGCATCATGTGTTTGTGGTCATTTTGTGTCTTTTGTGGTTGTTATGCCTGCTTTTGTAGTTATTTTGTTCCCTTTTAAGTTTTTGTATCTCTTTGTAGTTATATTGTGTTTTTTTGTGGTTTCTTTGCATCTATTTGTGGTTGCGTTGTGTGTCTGTGGTTGTTTTATCTACTTTAGTAGATATTTTGTGTGTCTGCACTTCCTTTGCATCTCTTTGTGGTCATATTGTATCTCTTTGTGGTTGAGTTGGCAGTTTTTGTAATTCCTTTGCATGTGTTTGTGATCATTTTGTGTATGTGTTTTTTTGTGGTTATTTTGCTATTTTTTTGTAGTTATATTGTGTCTCTTTGTGGTTGATTTGGCTGTTTTTGTTGTGCCTTTGCATGTGTTTGTGGTCATTTTATATCTTTGTAGTTCCTCTGGAGTTATACTGTGTCTCTTTATGGTAGTGTTGCCTGTTTATGTAGTTCTTTGTGGTCTTTTTGAGTCGTTAATTTGAGTGAGATTTTGCAGTTGAAGCCCAGGGGCCCCTGACATTTTGGGCTGCCTGTGCCCTGTAGTCCTGTTCAGTCATCCATCCATGCTCAACTTGCAAGCACAAAATTTCAACGATCAAAGAATAAAAAGCTATAGGCCCGCTCGCTTCATCTAAACAACATCTGCTTCTGCACATCTGCTTGCTCCTATGGCGCTGTATGCTGCTTCTGATACCTGCTGGCATATGTTGTGGTATTCGCATCTGAGGACCAGTGAGTCAGGGAATGAAATGAACATAACAAAGATGTGTTAGTGAGATCAGTTTTGACCTAATGTTTTTCAAGTTTTGATGCTCATGTTTGATATTTTAGTGGACCAGAGCCTGTCTGAGCTTGTAGCCAAGAAGTGTCTCCAAGGATCTGAATCAATGATCTTTTAATTTAATACAATTGTTACCTTGGTGGAAAAGGTGACTCCTGAAAAGACACTGCAGGTAGTCTTTATGTGGTGCTCTGTCCTGCCAGACTCATGTCATTTTTTTGTACCACTTTTATAGTGCCTAAATTTTTAACCTTCCATGTAGGAGTATTTGCACATTGATGGAATACTTATTTACCTTGTGTTACACTGAATAGTTGAAAGTTTTAGCAAAAAAAGCACGTGTTTTGGATAAATGAGACTTTGATTATACTGCACAAGTTGTGTGCGAGTTTGTAAACAGATTTTCTGAAGTGGTTTTGCATTTCTTAAATGTTTCTTGATTTTTTGATTTTTCATTCCCTGTTGAGACATGCGAGAAAAACAAACTTTTCTTCCCAAATTCACTTCAAAACTGTCAATCAGTGATACAGTGTACAAATGATCAATGGGGGAGTTATCCTTTAAAGTCTCTCATTGTTGATTGATTTGGACTTGTAAGTAACAATTTGAATTTCCTGCAGCTTAGTTTGCTCTCTGTTTTGATGATAGCTTCATGGTGATTGTATCACAAAGGAGTGAATGACTTCAGTACGACTTCTCACATATATGTGCTTATAGCAAGTTTGTGTGTGTGTGTAGTGCACATAAAAAAGTGTGTGTATCCGTGTGTGAGCGAGAGAGGGAGGGAGCAGATTTACAAGCTTGTGTCAACACTGGCTCTTCCTCCTGCTGTGACTTCAATATCACCCGTCATTGAATAAACATTGTATTACGACATTTCAGCAGCAGCTGTGACAGTTTAAAGGCATCATCACATCATCTGTTAGAGTACTGTGTGTTATGTCACAGATCTTTTGTTAAACTGACTGCAAATTTAAAGGTCCAACATGTAAGATTTAGTGGAATATATTGGTTAGAATAAAATATCATATAAACAATATTTTTGATAGTGTTTAATAACCTGAAAATATGAATAGTTGTGTTTTTGTTACCTTAGAATGAGCCATTGATAACTACATAGGGAGTGGGTCCCTATGTATGTGGAAATCACAACTTTGCACCGCCATATGTCCAATACCAATACCAATAAACCAACCAATCGTCGGCCACCGTAGTTAGCAGACCCTTGTTGTGCCAAACAGCATAGAAAAAACAGATTTTTTTAACGTGAAACTGTTTTTTTTTCAGTGTTCTTACTGGTTTCATTTATTTGGTCAGTATGTTTTAGAGAGGAAGAGACCTCTGCAAATAATCTGGCTCCTGGTAAAAACCTCCTTAATGTCTGGATCTTAAATTACCAGAGAAAAAAGGTGAGCACACTTAAGCTGGTGCTGGGCTAGTGTGGCGTCTCTGATATGTCCAATGGGAAAGGGGAAACACTGATTTTTAACATGAAACTACTTTATTCAGTGTTTTTAACAGTTTTAGTCACACGGTCTGTTTGTTTTGGGGTAGGAGAGACCTCTGAGGATAATTACGCTCCTGGTAAAAACATCCTGAACAATGAACACTGCAGAAATTCGAACAGGAAGAAGTTTAACCTGGTTGCAATCTGTAGTCTTCACTGCTAGATGCCACTCATCCCACTTAAACTTACGCACTGCTCCTTTAAACCAACAAGTTTACTTAGAAATAATCTTCAGGTCAAACTTTTCCAATGAATCCGGTTAGAAATTGTTTCATTCCACTGACCTCTTGCTGAGTAGATAATCTTACAGAAGCATGACGTTTCCTTTCCTGACTTTCTGCCTGAACCTCCACCAAAATGAATATTGTTTCATTACTTTTTCATCCCAAAAGTGCTTCTTTGGAAACCCCAAACCTCCATCTTTGCTCTGTTTATTCCTCCATCCCTCTGCTGTTCACCTTCATGCCCCCTTTTTTTTCCTTTAGTTTCTCCCCTTTCTCTCTGCATTTAACTGAGCTGTATTCATGGTCTTGTTTACTGAGCTGTTAGGACATCTGGGTTCAGATCCATCCTGCGGTATCTGTCTGGAGTTACAAATCATCCCATTCCCCACCGAAGGCATGCCTTGCCCTTACCAGATGCCCTCAGTGCAGAGGAGCGTGCACGGTAATGCAGTCTCAGTAGGAAAAGGCCTGAGGAGGACTGGTAGTTAAATTGCAGGAGGGGTGGGAGTCCCATCCCAGCTGTGATGAAGATGGAAGGCGACCTAAATTGTTAAGGGAGGCCTCAAGCGATATGGAAGTCAAGGATCAGAGCTGAACTGATGGCCCAGTCGGAGAAAAAGCAGTGCCGCTGCCCAGTAGGGTTGCAATAGTCTGAGCATTAGGCACCAGCTCCTTCGCTGCTCTGTTGCGCCGGCCTGCTGTTGTGGCCTTGCCAGGTTTGTAATGACTGCCTCGCTGCTGAGGTGCTTGTGTCAGCACTTTGAAAATGGCTCTCGTTCTGCGTGCATGCGACCGCTCTTTCCTGCACCGACACCGGCAAATGAAAAATATATTGGATGAGGCCTGTTAGACGGTCACAATCACTGCACCACAAGTGTGTTCTTGCAGCAATTTATCAGCAACATCACAGGAAACTACCTCAGAGGAACAAGTGTTGTGAATTGTTGCAAGTTGTTCGTTTACAGGAAGCTGGTGTCACTATGTTCAACCCTGTGGTGCTTGGTTGATATTTTTTTATAAAGACTTTAGCTCTTTTCTTCCATATTGTAGCAAGAGTGTTGTGTAGGGTTTGTTAAGTCATTCTTGGAAGTGTTTAGGGCTGTGCCGAACCCAGAGTTATGCCAGTCAAATAGGATTTGCCTGTTTGATGTGAATATTCATCAATTTGTTCCTCTGTTTCTGGACAGAGTCTGAGAGTCTGAATGGGATTCAGGGGGATGTGAATAGTTGCAGATACATTTACATAATATATTACACAAGCCATGGTTATAGGGAAACTCAAGTTTTGGCTAAATGACGTTGTGATGAGATGATCGGGATTATTTTACAAAATTTAGTTGGCCAAATTGATTATTTCTTTTTGTGATTAACTTTTATTGAATTTTTAACAGAGGTCTACAACAGAAAACAAGCAGTAGAAATCAATATATACATGTAACTTTACAAAGAGGGTTACGGCATTTACTAGAGAAAGAAATTTTCATATGCAATTTAATTATTTCAAGTAAACTAAATGAGTTAAAAACCTGCAATATTTTTTTCTGGCCACTTGGGGTCAAACTGTAAACACACCAATGACAAATTGAAGTTGTTATGGATAAATAATGGACATACCTGCCGTGATGTCAAGAATGGTTTGTGGAATCCGTTTTGCAACCTTGAATTTGGCGTTTCGGCCATCGCCATCTTGGTCTTTTTGAGACATAAATGACCATAATTGTATGAGAGGGTTAAGCTGTGGAGGAGCAAGGAGAGAATGCAACTCATAGACTGTAGTGACATGGTTTTTTTTTTTTTTTACCAGTCTGTAAACATGTTTATTTCTGCTGTGAAGTTGGGCATGTTAACATGGGGGTCTATGGGGATGTTTCTGGAGCCAGCCTCAAGTGGGGATTCAAAGAACTGCAATTTTTAGCACTTCTCCGTTAACTTTTCTTAATTTTTCAGGTTGCGCCTTGGGCTAATATTATCAAACATTTCCAGTACATCTTTAAGGTTTTTGTTTTAAGCTTAAAGTGTTAAATGCAACCATGTAACACAGTTCATTGCACTGAATATTGTTTTTTCTCTCTTTTTAAGGATGGACAGTTGAACATTATTTGCACCCTCTTGTGGTGTGGAGGAATGAGGGCCTCTGAATGAAGGCCATGGAGCTGAAAGTGTGGGTGGATGGAGTGCAGCGCATCGTGTGCGGGGTCACAGAGTTCACCACATGCCAGGAAGTGGTCATTGCATTGGCACAAGCCATTGGTAAGCTCATAACAACTTATTACAGTATGAGAGACTGTGCACTCATCTCTGGTGTTTGTAAATTATCAAAAACTATCACAAGAATATGAGCAGAAGATAAGAATTATTATTTGTTATATAAAGAGGGCTTCACAGCCCAATATAAATAATCCCCAAAAAGTCTTGTAAAATCCAAATGGCCAGCTAATAACATGACAATGACTACCACCAAGAGAAGTAGATTCAGCACTATGAGATAAAATCCTCTCAATCTGGCTCACGTGCTAAAAAACTTAAACTAAGGTGCAGTAAATGATATTTAGTGCCTCATAAATCCCTATGGGGATTTTGTGCTGTGTGGGTTGTGTCCAATATTGGCTAGGCAGGTTGTCAGACATACTAGAGATGATAAATTGCAGTAAAATGAAAAGTGACTAGAGGGCACAAAGAGATTTTCATCATAAATGGGCTGCACAAAACGAGATGAGTCATGCTGCAGACTTGGGTTTATTTACCTGCTGTAGAGAAATAACTCTGATTCTGTACTTATTGCGCATGTGAATCTAAGAGCATGAGATATCATTTTGTCAAATTGAAAGTTGTTTGCTTTCCACAGGGATTTCTCAACAACCAATAGTGTTAAAACACGTCTTTCATGGTGACAGTGTAGCAGGAGTTATGGCGTTCACTGTCCTTTGTGTTCTCGGTGCCTTTTGTCCAGCCCGGGGCACTTTGATGTGAATGGCTGAAGTGATGAATGTGCCTCTTTTACAAGGACCCTTACTGTGAGGGTACGATGGGCAGTGTTTTACTCTTATCTATATGTGCACAAACAAGAATGTAGGCGTACACACACACACACACACACACACACACACACACACACACACACACACACACACACACAGAGCCATGAACCATTGAACGTAGCCCTTTTTCCCAACACAATCACTGTTTGTTGAGCTGAATTTTCCCACTGTTAAAGTTCTTTCACCAATCACGCTGGTAAAGTTCTTTGAAACTACTAATGCTGCACAGGCGTGGGAGAGCTGTCAAAGACTTCATTGAATCTGTCCTGTCTTTCCTCTCTTAGCTGCAATGCACTTTGAACCTCATTTTTTAAATGCTTCCAGTAACGTCTTACCACTGGGAGTTTTCACAATATACTAGTAGTACAAAGGCAAACGGTTCCGAGCCAGTAAATGATGCATTTTACTTTACAAGCCATAAATCTGGGTGTAATCAGTATAACAATGAAAGTGGGTTGTGTGTTTGTGACTCATCTGTTCAAGAACACAAGAATAGATCCTTGGGGAACCCCATAGGTCAAAGGGACCTCCCAAGGAGAAAGCAATACCTACAAAGTTTTACTGAACAAGAGTGAGCTGAATCAGTCTAAGGCAGTGTCATGCCATTAATCCAAAAAATGTCCTGTTGGACCAAAATCCGATATCACTGACAGCCCGTTATTCCAAAAAGAAATGCCAGCCGCTCCAAATTGCTGTTTTTACTGACCTGTCGCTGCATTTCCAAGCAGCACTTGAACCACCACACTGGGGTGCTTTTCACCGACCTGCTCCTGCTTTTCCATCAGCTTTTGTGCAACCAAACTTGGGTTGTTTTAAGCCAAAACAGGATCTTTCCTTATCATATACAAGCCGTTTTTGTGCTTAAACCTAAACACGCAGCGTTCACAGCCTTATTGAGATATGTGAAATTTCAGTGTATGTGCAATGAGATAATGTACAAATGTAATGAATCCAGGGTTTAAAGAAAGTAAAATGCAAACATTTTTCTTTTTTATTTCTTTGGGTGTTTGTTTTTGGGTTGATGAGCTCTTGGGACATATTTCAGCAATGGGCCGTCCCCTCTAAAAACACTACGAGCCTAACAGCAACATACTACAAGTAATTTTCAATGAAAGCTAGCGACATCACACACATGTTGCTGTGGATGGCGTGAGACACTACAAATCATATTAGTTTTTTGTTTCTGGCTGGGGTACTGTGCTATGTAGCTTAGCTGTCTTTATGCGCAGAACACAATGGGATAAAATAGGGAGGAGAAATGTGATGTTAAAATGGGGCTCAGACATTATTCAAAAATGTAGATATTTTTGTGGCCAAATACAAACTTGAGATGATGTTCAGTTGAGATGCATGGTTGCAAGTAGCAGACACACACAAGCCTGTGACAACGCAATTATGCGAACGAGCACAACGCTTCAACAGCAACTCACCGATAATGTAGCTGGTTACGCTGTTGCTGGGTTGCTCATATTGTGAACGCAGCATGAGGCATCACCCCTGCTGAAACTGATTTCCTAAGCGATTAATCAAAAGCAAAGCTAAGATAAATTAGATTTAAATTTGAAGAGTCAGGCCAGGTAAAACAAGAAAACAACCCCAGAGCTCTCATCACTTTTGATTCAAATCTTAAAATCTTGATTTGTGTATGAAAGTTTATGGCATGAACTGTTTCCAAATGAGCTCCGTCCCCTTCAAAACAGGGGGAAGAGGACAGAGATAAAAAGGAAATACAAAAAATCTCTTGTTTGACATATTATTTTACGGTCATGTCAAGTCCCCATCACTTGTAGTAAGAGGTGGATTGAGAAAATGTAAATATATATAAATTTAAAGGAAAGTAATGTAATTAAGCACGAACTGTATCAAATTTTTCATTTTGTCCCAGGGCGCACCGGCAGGTACACTTTGATTGAGAAATGGCGTGAGACAGAGCGTCACCTGGCTCCGCATGAGAACCCTGTGGTATCCCTCAACAAGTGGGGTCAGTATGCCAGCGACGTCCAGCTCATCCTCCAACGAACCGGCCCGTCTGTTAGCGAGCGGCCCACCTCTGACGGGCAGGCTCGCGTCCCAGAGCGTGGTTTCTACCGGCAGAGCCTGCCACCTCTGGCCAAGCTCCGCCCGTCAGGGACAGACCGCTCGCTCAAACGAAGGGAACCCAAACGCAAGTCTCTGACCTTCACTGGAGGGGCCAGGGGCCTGAGGGACATATTTGGGAAAAGCAGAGATGCTGAAGGTAGTGTGTTTCTATTTTTGAATATATTCAAGCTATTACTGCTGTCAGTAGTAGTAGTATTATCAGTTGTGTGCATGCTGTTCTCATTCTCTTTCCTTCCCTCCCTCTCTGCTTTTATCTGTCAATAATCCAAACACCATCCTTTCATCTCCCTCCCACCCACCCACTCATCCGTCCATCCAGCCAAACAGGCCCAGCAGCAGGGTGTGAGTCTGAACCTCAGCAGGGTTGGAGGTGTTGGAGTAGCATCTGTACCTGGGAGTCCAGCCAGAGAGCTGAGCCGGCTGGTGCAGCTGCAGAGAGACAAACTCCAGGCCCTGGAGAGCCGTCTGCTGGGCTGCGAGGCCGAGCTGCGAGACTGCGAGGAGGCCGGCAGCGAAGCCAACGAAGTGTGTAAAATCACAGCTGCCAGTGCTGTTACTTATAGGAAAAGATGATGTGTGCAGATCCATAACACATGCACTCTGAAATCTTACAAATCAGTCAAAGCTGTAGTTGGTAACTTTTGATTAAAAATAAGTTTTTGTCATTTAAACTGTCACTATGTCCCGAGAGTAATACATGAGACGGAAAATCTGTGAAAATAATCACGTTCCTTTGCCTCCTTACAGTTTTTTCTGAATGACATTTGCAAGAATCCACTTTGACTGAAGGAAAACAATTAGGGCTGTCAAACATCTAATTTTTAAATAGCAATTAATCAGTGAATTTCAGTAGTAAATTAATGTCAATCACATTTTTTAGCACATGGATACAATTCCATTATTTTGCATTTTAAAACAGTTTTGAAGTCCATACTCACCAGGTGAAGCAATTATTACCAGATTTTCTTGATTAGGAATCAAATGACAGGAGGGCTTTTCAGGAGTTGCAGTTTAGTCCAGTATCGTCGATGCGGTTGCCCGCTGACATCAGTCTGATCAGCTGCTTCTGCATGGTTAGCTCATAGGTGGTAGCAGTTTCAAGACTGTTTAGGGACCACAAAGTACAGAAATATTCAGATACAATTTGCAGAAATAACATATTTAAACTGCATGAAAAAACTGCATGGGACTAGCAGAAAGTGGGCATATCTGTTGAGGGGAGACTCAAAGGTACCCATAGTCTCTCCTTCATTCAGATATCTGGTGAGAGCTCAAGGGACCCCTGTGATGAAGCCATTTTTCCTTGTCAAAATTTAGCCTAAATTTGGAGCATTATTTAGCCCCCTTTTGAAGAAGCTAATACAACTTCGGAAAGACAGTGATTTTGGCCAGGATTGCCAAAATAACACATTATTTATGGCCCTAATCACATTGCGATTAATGCTGACAGCCCTAAAAACAACCAAAACCAGAACCGAGGAGTATCTAACGCTATCAGTTATGTAAATCACTGCCCATTTACGACGATCAAACTTACAGAGTAGCCAGATGTGAATCTAGATTCTGCATTGCGTATTTCTTGCCTCAAATGTTTTCAGAAACATTTAGTTTACTGTTCAGCAGCAATATAGGAACGGTTGGTAGGGTGCTTCATTCTGGGTTGACTGTTTTCAACATGGCAGCAGTTTCACAAACTTTATCATTGTACAGCTAAACTGTACACTAAAATGTTTCTGAAAACATTTGAGGTAAGAAAAAGGCAGATTTTATGTCTCATGTACTACTGTCAGGTTTTAGTGCACAGCATTTTTAGTCTTCTTAGCTGTTAGGGCGGCAGTAGGCTGCAACGAAAGGTCCCATTCATAATTAATTGATGCCTTTCAGTGTCCCATCTTTTGAGCTCATATGTGTGAATGTGCTGTTACCTCCCTGCATCATCTTTTATTCCTTTACTGTGTTTTGTATAATAAGCATTTTATATTCTCTTTGGGGCCCAAGAGTTTTGAAGCTGAATCATTTTTCACTTTCCAGAGAGGAAACTTGGAGGAGGAGCTGCTGCTTTTAGAGCAGCAGGTGAGAAGGAATGATGCAGAGATGGAGGAGGAGGAATTCTGGCAGAACGAGCTGCAGATCGAGCACGAGAGCGAGCGGCAACTCCGGCAACAGCTAGTCGAGCTGCAGGGCCGTGTGCGCGACTGCGAGGCCAAGCTTGCAGAGTACCTGGCACACATACAGGTGAACTCAATGAGCAGCTACCTTGGGAATCATATGAAACTTGGAATTGAAAAGTGGAGCTACTGTGGTTGTCTGTGGAGATTACTTTCCATGTTATTACATATTATACCTGTCATGTTGTGTAGAGCATGGAGGGAGGCCTGGAGCAGGAGCGGCAGCAGCAGGAGGCTGAGCTCAACCAGAGGGTCAATGAGGAGGAGGTACAATCCAGTTTATCTTTGTCTCCAAAAAATACTTAAAAGCATGTAAACAGAGAGGAATGTAGTTTGTTGAACTATTGAAACTTCTTCCATGTACTATACATCAACTCCCAGTTACGATTCTGTCTCTTCCTCTTCAAAATAAATGGATCAGGTGATTAAAACCAGTAAAAACACTGTAGAGTTTCTTGCTCTTGACTAGCCCTTAGCGCAGCACCTGCTAATGTGTGCTCACCTTTTTATGCCTCCCCCCTGCTGTTGCAGATGCATTATGTTACATTATCTGTCTGTCTGTCCATCCCATTCTGTGAATGCAATGTCTCTTGAATGCCTTGAGGGCTTTTTTTTCTTTTAATTCGGCACAAATGTGATGAACTGATAAGATTTTGGTGGTCACAGGTCACTGTCACCTTGCATCAATCTCACTCTTGCATACAATATCTCAAGAAGACCATGACACACTTTTTTCAAATTTGGCACAAGTTCAAGTTAAAGTTTATTTTTCATATACATTAAAAGTACATTGTACATTCAATGCAATGAAATGTTTTATGCCCTGGCTTTCTCTCCATCCTTAAAACCTATGAATAGTACAATGAATAAAATAAAAATACAATAAAAATACTAAACAGAGAATAAAACAATAGCAGCATATAATTTTGGCCAGTTGTCCATTCTGGGCTTCTGTAGAAACATGGCACACTCCATGGATGAGGACCTACTCCGCATGTAAATATAAGCAGCAAATTCTAAGGCAACAAAAACACATTGATTCTTACTGTCAAAAAATAAACATACTCATTATGTTATATTCAGTTTATGCCAATATATCCCCCTAAATCCTACACTAGTGCTTTAAGTTTTTCTCCACATAGAAATATACAACTCATCACACCGCATTGTTTTTTACCTCCAGACAAACTCAGATTCTGAAGGTCTAAACACATTAAGGAATGAAGAAGCCCCCCTACATCTTCGCTATGAGTATTATTTACTTTTGCCCGCCTCTCCTGAAGAACAGTGATGAACACTGGCTTCTCTCTCTTTATTTTCACTCTGGATTGCAGGTGCAAGCGCAGCTGGAGAAAGTGAAGGCAGAGCTTGAAATGCAGAGCCAACACACAGCGCTGCTGGAGAGCAGCTGCAGGGCGCTGGAACGCTCACTTGGCCAGTCCAGCAAGAGATTACAGGTCAGATTCTCCTGTTTAGTGTTTGGATTTTTGAACACCAAAGCTTCAATATTTAGAGTACACTTGGCAGTTGCAAATACGTATGGAGGATGCGTAAGTTTTACTTTAAAATGTGATTCTCATCAGGAAACTTGCAGCGTGTGGAAATTCTCTGCACACAGGTGGAACCGTAGAAATCTAAGCTCATTAAGTTGTGGGCAGTGAAGCGAAGTTTAATCTCTGGCTTGCAGGGATGCGCAGTGGATCCTTGGCTGCGTGCATCCTTGTATGAAGCGAAGTGCTCCATGTACAGGCGAGGTCCAGTAGGGTGTGGGAAGCATGAGGTAATGAGAAGGAGAAGGGAGGGAGGGTATTACAGCATTCTTCGCCTGATTAGAGAGGGGCCTGAATAAGTACACAATCCCGCGCCTGCAGTTGCGTAACCATCTGGGAGCTAACTCCTCTCTTTAGCTGGCTCAACTGGGTTATGACTTCTGGAGATTTTGAGCACAGTGAAATACCATATTGATTTCCAGGTTTTAAATCACGTAAATGACTTTTGAAGACTTATTTTATGCAAGGCATTCCTATAAGTTCTCTATCAATTTCTATTCTTAGTGTACAGTGTACCAACTATTGTTTTTTAATTTTTTTTGTATTTTCCTGTGTGTCTGTTTTATTGTGATTTTATGTGTTAAGCACTTTGTAATGTTGTTTTGATAAGTGCCATAACAATATTTATTTTAAATTAAAATTTTATTGTTTGTTGTTAAAGCTGCGTCCGTTTAATGCAGATATGTAGACAAAAAGCTCCAAATTAGGTACAGCGGCTGAATCAAAGTATTTTATCAGTATTATAAGACCAATTTGTGTATGGATTTCGCAGTTTTTTAAAGATAGTCCTCATTTAAATGCACACTGGCTGTATTAATCAGCCTTGTCATAGACTTAATTTAATTGTCATTGTGTATTTTTTCCCTCGCAGGAGAAGGAGCAGGAGCTGGAGCAGCTGACAAAAGAGCTTCGACAGGTCAACTTGCAGCAGTTCATTCAGCAAACTGGTACCAAGGTCACCGTGCTGCCTGCTCAACCTACAGGAGATACCAACGGCATGTACACACACACACACACACACACATTAATGTGCACACCAACAGAGACTTGCCACGCCACTATCACCTTGTTAAAAAGTTCAATTTCACAGCTAACCACGTTTTGATTGAGGAGCTGTATGTGCAGTGTTGTTTTCACATGTGTATGTACACAGTGCCACCTCCTGGGCATCCTGAGAATGACATGTGAGAGCTGCTGAGGCGTGACTGTTGTGCCATAACAGCTTAAGTCAGTAACCCCATTACATGGACCAAATCACTAGCAGCCCTAAAAAATGCTGCAAGACTTTCGCAGTTAGTCAAAAGGAAAATCCCTATTTTTATTCTTCTCTGACACAAATCCCTCAGAAGGTTTTGGTTTTCAGTTTCATATAATTTCATTTACCACAGTGGCAATTGTTTTGTGTTACTTGCGTCAAGTTACTGAATTATTACAGTAAACTGAGTGGTGGTAAATCCTAGAGCTTTATTGTGCAAGATGGTGAAGTATAGTTTGGTGTAATATGTCAAATTGTTACATTTCTTTAGTTAGTTTTCTTCGTGGTAAATTATACTAAACAAAAGGCACTGGTTTTTGCTCCCATTTTTCACAGGTTTAAATTAAAGACTTTTTTCATGCACTTAGTAGATATGTTTCTCTCAGACTTCTCCTTTGTCTCCAATGTTGTTCCATTAATTTGGCAGTACATCCAAACAGCCTCACAACCAAAGGACCTCCACTTCTGGCATCTTCACCCGAATAGCTAATGCAAAAAGTGATTTGGACAAACGATTTATTTCTGCACAAACCGTCTCAGGGCAGTTTATCTGCACGTTCGTCCTCACCAAAGTCTTGACCTGACAGCAGCTCATCTCAGTCCCTGATTTGTGAGGTCTTCAGGCTGGTTGGATGTCCTGCCAAATTTAGGAAATTACATTGGAAACGAGTTTTGGTAGTAGAAAAAAGCATTCAGTTCATGGGCAACAGCTCTGGTGGGCATTGTGTTTATTCTGCTTTACCTTTATATGCAACTCATTTACTACTAGGTTGAAGTTATACAAAAACAAAAAAAACCCCAAAAAAGTAGAATTAACAAAAAAAGAGAAATCAAAATTTCATTCAAAAGTACAATTTCACCCCCGTTTTATGTTTGTTTACCACATTTCTCAACATATTATAGTTAACTGCAGTTAAAACTCCTTGTCACAATGATTCCACAGGTCAACTGTGTCCCCTCTCCTTGATGGCTGACCACTTGTTTTTTTTTTGTTGCTTGCTACAGAAGTGGACTCTGGCTCTCTGAAACGACTTGGCTCTTCTCGTCTTTTACCCAGCGACCTTCGCACCCTCCAGAGCACCATGTCCTCCAGCCTCAATCCTGAAGGCATCTACGTGTGACCTCAATCTGTGCAGAAGATGTTATTTGAGCTGCAGGGACAGCCTGATGTTACAGGGATTGTACCCGTGACTTCCAGGCCAAAAGGATTGACTCCCTAAACTGCAGAAATGCTCCTGAAACAAAGTCTAGAGGATGGTGGCAAAAACATTTCATGAAGGATGATCACAAAAAAACAATTTTACATCAGTTTTGCATCTTTCCTGCTCTGCCTCCTCTTCTATCTCACCAAGACTTGAACTGATGTCAGTATCCATTTGCTAACTAACATTTCATCTCTGTTTTCTCATAATTAAAGAAAAAGCCAGCAGATGTATTTTTGTTGCCCGAGGAGGCTTCAGCCAAACAGTGCAAATAAACTTTATTTTCATGTTGTCAATCATGAAAATTTGGACACGTAAACACAGTCCATGCACGAGCATGCACAATACTCAGACGCCACACCTGTGCATAGCCATATCTGATTGCCTTACTCTGGTGTTTTAAAACCAGATGTCAATAAACGGAACTCAAGGTAGCTGCTGAACTATGCGCCATATGAATTTGATAAAACACTTGGCACCAATTCAGGTGATACCTAGTCATGGTAACTGATGTCAGTCTAACTTTGGCTCAATGCTTTTCTTTCACATATGTTTGGATTTATTGATTTTAACTGAAAGCTTGCTTCATATTTCCTGTGTTTGACACAAATGTTTGCCTTTCATATAAAGTAAACAACAGAGGAGACAATGGATGGAGGAGCATCATCAACTGTTGGACTTTTTTTGGTGAAATATTTTGGCCCTGTGTTCAGCTTTATGTCAAATTTGGTGCAGAGCCATTAATCTCCTCTTTGTTTCACATAATCACTTTCTCCAAAAGCTCTGAAATGTGAACGCAGCGATGAGTGATGACAGAGGCCTTTGTGCCTGCAGTGCAAATCCAGCTCGGAAACTTTGCCAACAATGACCTCATATCCAGTATGACCACCAGGTGGCGACAAAACATCTATTATTCAGACAGGGGAAAGTTAACTGTGAAAGTTTCTCCTGCTCTGATGTTATCCGTCTTTCTTCATTTTGTCAAACATGACTGTGTATTTTGGGGTTTTTTTTTCTGACAAAGCCTCAGCACTTTAGCTTTCAGTGTGTAATTTATCTGAGGTGCCACTTTAATCATTTGACATGTTTCACTGTGTTCATCCAGCAGGGAAACACACAAACAAAACACTCCCCAAAAAATACCCACAAACTGTTCTCCCATCTGAATTTCAGTGAACTAAAGATGTCTCATATGAACCAAAGCTAGTGTGAAAAACTATAATAGTTAGATGAATGTACTTGTTTTCTATGAATGCAACTTATGCCCGTGAAGTACGTCAACTTGAGTCAAATAATAGTTTTCAGTTTTCATGGTTTGCTGTCGTTCGGTGCCAGATGGTCGAGCTCTGTCTTGTTGAAAGTTGACAAAGAAGAAGTTGACAATGAAACTCAGACAGCTTCTCTTCTCTTCCCGTCTGCAATTCCACAAGTCTGATTGTTACTGCATTTACCAATTTCTGGTTGATAATTTCTCACCACAAAATAAAAGGAGATTGCTCACTGAGTTTCTGGGGTGAAAGTGACACAGATTGTGTGGGAATAAACTGGCTCAAATCTGAGTCAATAAGACTTGGACTTGAAATAATTTCAAAGTCTGTGGTTGTATGTAAACCTGTGAAAAAAGAAAATTGTGACTAAGTGAAGATGATTTGCGGTAATGATACTGTCGAAATAATGTTTGGACAAATGTCAAATTTCAGCTTTAAATTTGTGCCTGCAGTATTTTTAGTTCAATAAATTGCACTGTATTCTGAAATGGGTAATTTTACATAGTACTTTTTCATTGGTACTTTATGAGCATTTGATGCTAATGATTTTGTAACTTTGCAATACTGTGGTAACTTTACTTTAAGAAAAAAATCGCCTAGAAAAGTAGCCTACTTCCCTCACCTATGACAAATTTTGTGCACACATTCTCATAATTTTCTACATCTACAAATCTTTTCTGCCCATTCACAGACTTTAATTTGATATGCACAGTTTACTCGCAGGTTTGCAAAGCGTGATACACAACCACGAGCTCTGAAATCATTTCACAGGCTCAATATCTTATTGACTCGTATTTTTGAGCCGTTAAGAAGAAGCCTGTATTTGTGCTGTGAGCGTACGATACCTCCCTCCGGTGTGAAGGATCTTCGCTGTTTGCTCTGCGGTGCAAAGGTAACTGGAGAAACTTCACATCACAAGTTGGCAAACTATTCTCAGAAATTGTTCAGTGACAAGTTTTTTTCTCTTCCCTCCTCCTCGCTCAGTATGCAGTATTATCGTCATGGCAACAACTTCAGCTGTGACACAGAGACTGTAACCCGCTAATAAAGGAATCACTCTCGCTGACTGAAAGTTTTGAATAATGGCATGCCTTACTGGGAAAAAAACTGTAAATAATGTCTACATATCAAATCAGTCTATGGACTTTTTTTAAAAAGTAGATTGAAATATGCAGAGTGCTAGAGAGGTTAGATTTTAATGCTGCCATTCAATAGGCAGCTCTGTGTGCATGCAAAAATGTGTGATTGGTTTATTTAGACTCCCAATTAGTGGTGACAAACTAAGGATGCAGCAATTCATCTGAGAATCATTACATTTTGTTGTGTCCCTTTTTGCCTTGTTGACATTTACACTGGTGGAGTTTTGAGCTTTGGTAAAGAGCAGACAGCTCAGTGTGTGCTAGCAGAAAAAAATGGCAAAAACCTGCACATTATTTTCTCGCCTTTTCATTTCCCTTCTGGCAAAAACAACATCTCTGGATGTAAAAGAGATCCGTGTTGCATCGAAACATGACAGTATGTTTACAGACATTGCCAATGATTAGTTTCTGTGGTGCCATCAATGGTGCTTTTCAATAACAGAGCATGTGATGAGATGATGGAGCCATTATGGAGACAGCCATCAAGTGGTTTTGAAAGCTGATGTGGAAACGCTGCGGCTCAGGGATATTTCAAGACACAGAATTACCCAGACAAGAATGGGCAGAAAGTAATTATGGATGAATGCTGTTCATGATGTCTCGAGCCATTTGACAAGTTCAATCGTGTATTTGCTCTCGTGGGGACTTGAGCAGCTGTTTGACAGATTTAACAGTGTAGCACTGGCTCCTCGATACAGCACGACAAATGTAGCCAGTACTGAGAGAGATGTAGATTCATTTGAAAAGTAAAGTGTTTGGTTGGCGAACGACTCACGTTAAAGCTAAAGCTCGATGTGAATCATGAATTAGATGAACCGTGCATGGCTAACTTCACTGACTTGCGTTAACTCAACATTAAGACGAATGATTTTGTATTAAATGCTATAATTTTGTATCGTTTACTCACAAATTAACCAACTGTATTTTTTTTAAGCTTTCAGAGTTTAACAGATTTTTTTTCTCGGGTTCATCATTCAGCCGCATATGTATGAAAGACATAGAAATCAAGTTCAAGAATAATGTAAAATATATAAATAAATGAATAAAATATATTTAAAAACATGCCAGAAATGAATAAACTGCTATACAGTACTGAATGTGTGTGGGTTTTGTATCATTTGTGATTGCTTTTCATATTTTTCAGAAAATAAAATAGAAAGAATAGGGTTGGTTGACATGTGGGTTGTCATATGTATTGGATGTTGCTCTCTAGAGGGCGCTGTTAAAAATGTCAGTACTGAAACTCTTAAGAATTGGGGTCAGAGGTCACCTCATTTCAGGAAGAAGACACTTCAGATTGAGGTAAGAGCTCTTCTGTGTCTCTCCTCTCAGCTTGTCCTCTAGTGTGTTTATAAGGAAACAGAGCTATAGGTTTATATTTGGTTTTAGCCAGGCCACAGCATGTGGTTGTTATCTTTGTTGCTAGCAAAACAATCCCAATTGGGGATGCTTGCCACCTTCCCTTTGGGGTTAGTTGACGCATGTAAGGCCTGTTATTCTTTATATTGCAATATGAGGATAAAAAAAATGTAACCGATTTGTGTTTCTTTCTGTCGATGCAGAGGATGTGTGAGGTTGCTGCATTTCAGTGAAAAATTAATGAAAACAAATTTAAAAGAAAAATGAAAACAATTAAAGTAGCATAGTGACAGCCAATCCCATAGTGTGTGATCACCAAAAAGTCAAAATCTTTTGAACAGAATAATCTTAAGGAGAGTAAGGTCACTTTATTCCTACCTCACTCTTAAGGCTTGTATTCACCACTGAAAGGGATTAAGAATAATTAAGAATACTGTTTTTGAGGGATTCAAATGATGACTGAGACACATATGTAGAAATCTGACTGAAATCACATTTCAAACAACCTGTAAACATGGTTTGGATACAATTAGCAAAACTTTATTATTTATTTTTTTTATTTTTCTTTTGCTGCCTTATCTTAGTGACTTATCTGGCCCTCTCTGGATACAATCTGGATACACCAAAAACAACTACAACAAACAGAGCTGGCAGTGTGAGCAATGCCATACTAATACGAATATTACCCAGAGGAAAAATTTTTCTCACAATAGTCTTTCCTTTATCTCAGAGAGATAAATCAGGTTCTTACTGGAGATCTTTTAATTCTAATGTTTCTATTACGAGAAAAAAAGGAGCAAAATAATACATAGCCAGGAGTTTTGTTTGTTTGTTTGTTTGTTTGTTTTGCTGTGCTGATGAGCTGCTGAATTGTAACATGAGTTGTAACATGTTCAAGTTGTCTTTTGAATCTAACTGTTTTCTCAAAAGCTGGTTATTTCAGACAAACAAAGATTACTGCAGTGCGAGAGGAAATAGAGCATTTCAAGATTTTAAATTAGGATCGGGCTGAGACAAGAGGAAGGCTGTATCTCAGGAGCTGAATTTAAGAAGTATGAGAAAATGTATTTCCTCTGGGATAGTCTAAAAATGTGAGGTAAGGCGGCTGTTGTAACTCGTCCTCAGCTACTTCAGGTACATACTTGGATGAGCAAGAGGTTAGATTTTTAATTGCTCTTATACTTTCAGGATACAGACTAACTGTTGTGTTTTTTGAACATAACTATTGGATAATGAGATGGTTGGGTATGCTCAAGTGTAAACTTCCCCAATTCCAGTGGAGCAGGACATAGCTGCAAACATTAGCTACGCTGTAACCGCAAAAATAACGTAGTTATGAAATTTCACTGGCATTTAAAGTAATGTTTGTTTTGTTTATTTATTTCAAACAACACAAAAGAAAGACAGAAAAGAAGAGAAAATCAACAAGATAACTGAAACTACAGCAGAAAAACACATTGTTTAATCCATTCTTTACACCAGTTGCATTTTTGTTTTTTTGAGAAAACTATTTCAGTATCACTCTTAATACAGCCTCATGAGGAGAAATCCACATGCTTCAACTAGACAGAAGAAATAAGGAAAAATGTGTGTAGGCTGACAGTCTTTAATGTATCCCCTAAATCAAAATACTTGTCTCCATTTCAAGCACTCATGATATCATGAAATGTTAGTGACACCCATCCTACAACAAAAACTAGATTCATATTTTGAGGGGGTGTTACTTATGAAAAATTGGCACTTACAGCAGAGAAAAGCTTCTGCTGCTGCAACCTGAACGAGCCGAAGACGTGAGGGTGACTTTTGCAGTTTTCTAAACGAGATGAGATAAAAGCACGGATGACCTTCTCTAAATCTGCAAAGGATAAAAACAACTTAATTTTTAATATGTTTCTGAATTGCAGGAAGCGGAGTCGCGGCAGCCTCTTTACCTGCACTTCAGAAGTCAAGTTAACTGTCAGAATCGCTCTCGGCTCCTCTGGTCAGTCGGCTTTGTGTTTGAAGACAGACAGACAGACACTATACTGCAAAGAAGGACTAGAGTCTAAGTTTTTAGATTCATTTTCAACTTGTGTTACTTGACAGAGTTGGGGAACTTTGGTGATCACACCAGGTGTTTTTGAGGGAAAAGTCATTTGTTTCTCCCCAGTGTATTGCTGCCTTAAAACCTTAAATGGAGCTCAGCAGTTGGGTCAGAGGGGCTCTTATTTCATCTGTGACCCTCTCACACCACACCATACTTGAAGATTTGTGGTCTTAAATGCTGTTAAATTGATCCAACCTGTTTTTTAAAGCCTTTTTTTTTGCCTTTATATTTTTAGCATTGTCTCCTGTTTGTAAGATGCCATCATTAGATTTAATAGTTTGCCCTTTTTTTTTTTTAGCCGGCATGACTTTTGGTGAGATGTTATATAGTATATCTCATTAGGCAATAAAACTCCTAAATAAGTGACAGCAGCTCTCAGCATGCAGGCACCAGCCAAGCCTCCAGCCATTAAACCACTATATTATTCAGTTTAATTTTTTTTTTACATCAGTGCAGTGTTTTTAAATTGAGGCTTATGGATGAAACAGAATTGGATGTTATATAATGCCACAACTGGATTTTTTTTACAATATCAACACTGTTAAGTCCCTCTGTAACACAAAGCTGTTAAACCCTTATACTTCGCTCTCCTTCCCTTGTACTTGCATATTCGTACTACTACACTTCAAATACCTAGTGAGTATTTTATTGATGCCCCATATGTACAAAACAAATATGGTAATTTGTGGGCTCTAATCTAAACAGGGGTGGATTACTGGATAATGGGTCCCTGGGCACAGATATGCAAAAGGCCCCCCACCTCTACATAGGAGCAAGAAATGTGCATTTTATGGTTGCTAAGCCTGTTTTTGTGTTGTAGTTTTGCATCTTGTTGTAGTCATAATTCATCTTTTAGTTGTTGTTTTGTCCCTTTTTTGTTGTCTCATATCAGACAGAATTGTCAACTTGTTACAGCATTACTTTCTCATCCCAACTTGTCAAATACCGGTACTTGTCTGTGGACTTTCATGGCTACATATTACGTGCTAGATATCCTCCAGCATTTGTTGTTGATATTGCAGGACGCGTGTGATTTTATGTGTGTTACATGCATTAATTTTTTTTCAAATACACTTCAGTTTTCACAGGAAAAGCACAGTTTCTGTTTGTATTTATGTGTATTTCCTTGTGCAACACAAGCACGTGGTTAAGTTTACTAAAAACATCATAGTTTTGCTCAACATTTAATCAGAAAGTGAACAGCGGGCTCCCAATTCACCACCGCTCCTGCCTGCCCTAATAGGACTTCCCATGTCCTTGTATTATGTTGTTAGGGGCAGCGTTTCAAACTGATGGCATATGGCAGCATTAAAAACTGAAGCCACCTGGCGGTTCATCGCATTGATGCAAAAGATGCCTGTTTGCGTCTGTGTCTGACGCCAAAATTACTGACCAAGTGGCAATATTTCACAAGTTTGGAATAAGATAGGGCTGGTTACACTCTTTAATTTGACATTGCATCCACTCACTCACTTATTTCTGTGGGAGAGAGGAATTCAACTTTACATAACCAATCACTAAAAACCAACGTATCTGCCTGGATCTAATTTCCAGTCCACACTGATGCGTTGTCATGCCAACATACTGCTTTTACCAGGGATTTAAGAGTGGCGCAGTCGAAGTAAAAACAAAAAGTGATGTCAGATGATATCCAGAAGTCCTGTTGATTTAAAACAGCCTCAATAGCAGCATCTATCTTGTCTATAGCGCTTGTCAGTGTTGTTGTACTCAACATTGGTTTAGGCACACCACTTGTAACGGCGTGACAGTGGCTTTATAGCGGCGTTAGTCCTGCCCATGGTGCTGGTTGGCTAATTGAGTCCCAGAGCTGTGCTCATTTTTAATTTCAACCAAAAAATGCTGTTTTATGTCATGATGCCAGGTGAATCAGTCAGATTTAGAAGAGTGGGTGGATTGAAAGGTCTGGACCCAGGCAAGTTATTTTGTGTCTTTTTGTTGTTCCTTTGCATCTTTTTGTGGTCATTTTGAAGCTTGTGTGTTAATTTGAGGGACATTTTGCAGATGAGGGCCAGGGGTTTCCCCATGCTTGTGCCTGGTCGGCCTGTCCAGTAATCCTTCCATTAATCTAAAGTGCTACCAAATGATGTCAGTCAATAATAGTTTTTTAAATGAAAGAAAACAAAATATGAAATAGAGAAAATGCAGCATCTTACTGCTCCCAGAGTCAGATCCAGCTCTTTATTGGCTGCTTTACTTCTAAACTGTTTGTTAGGTAAGAATCTATCCCTGATTCATACAACAAATCCACTTCCCTCTAAGCTATTATCGGCTTCTTTCTCTATCCTGAGCTCTGCTGATTCAATCACGAAGCCGTCCCAGGGCTTGCAATAACATCAAAGTAGTTTGATTTTATCAGAAGGAAATCTGTACGATGCCGTGGTGGTGTGACAAGACTTTTGTGAGAAACTGCCTGGATGGAGATCAGAGATTTTATGTGAGCTATCTGAAAGTCTTCTAAAAGGCACAGTGTGATGGGGATGAGTAATAGTCTTACACTCATGAAGCCTAATTAGTTAACCTCAATTTGTGAATTATGATGCAAATGTTGCACCTTAGATGGATTAAACAATTGTGTTTAGAATGAATTATAGTTGTGCCAGAAGATTGATTAGACCACAGTTGTGTGTGTGCGCATGGGTGTGTGTGTGTGTGTGTGTGTGTGGATATTTGCACAAGCCATGGCTGATGCTGTCATTAAATAGCCCCTTGGCCCCTCTCCTGAATTTGTTTATACTGCACTGGGCATGGGAGGAGGTGGCAAACAGATGGGCATCCATGAATTATGGAAATTATGGGCTTTGATTAACCACCACACACTCTGCTGGATAAAAGTAACTACGGGGTTGCCAAGTTATGTGGTGCACTGGGCTGTGCCGTCAGTCAGTCAGGCAGCAGCACGATCGGCCTGATGCTTGATTGATGTTGTTTAGTGCTCAATCTTAAAAAGTGTAGAACTAAACTGTTGTGTTTTTCATGTATTTCCTGTCAAGTTTGTTGCAGGTGAAAGAGCAGTTTAACATTTTGGAAAAGTAAATTTATTTGCCTTCTTGCCGAGAGTTATATGAGAAGATTGATACCACACTCACTCTGGTGCGTGAAATATGAAGCTACACCTATTAGCTTAGCATGAAGAATAGGTATAGCTAGCCTGTCAGTCCAAAGTAAAAAAAAAATTAGGGTTAGGGTTAGAAAAAAAACAACACACACAACTGTCAACAGCACCCCTCAAACTCACTAATTAGAAAATGAATGCCAATCTTATGACTTCGATAAATATGGAGCTCTATAAGTCAGCCGCCTGTTAGATTAGTTTAGCATAAAACAATGAATAAATAAAAATAGTTTCCTGAGGTTTTACAGAGTAGAAGTCCCTCCTTTGCTGAGACTTTCTTTGCACTTTTTAATTAATACATTTTATTGGCGATCACTAAAATAAGACGCTGATACAGATAAGCGGCAAAACGCCAAATATCGGCTCCAATGATCGACCAGATAATCTGTCTGTACTGCTTGAGCTGCTGTGACAAGTGAATTTCCTGGTGTGGGATCAATAAAGTTTTATCTTATCTTATCTTATCTTGATCTTTCCTTGTGTTGAACACTGGTGGTATACTCGATATACTAGGCTGTGCAAAAAAAGTGAAATTTCAAAAATGTCAATCTAGAACTTCAGGTGGTCATTCGCACCATTTTAAATTTAATGGTGGATCCTGTCTCACTTTTGATTTATGCTGATTATTACTGGTTCCATATGTTCAGTTTTAGAAGAAGGGATTTGTTTTCTTGTTTCTCATTCGCACAATAATCCACTCTTTAAGGGTGAATGTTTGAAAACTCTGAGCATATTCATTCAGCCGCACACTGCAGCATAATTAATCACGTATATCATAATCATTTAATTCTTCAGTTATTTTCATCAAATTAAGTCAGATTTCTTAATCAAAGCTCTTTTAAAAAAGTATTTGATTTGTTTGAAACAGGCTCCAATTATCTCAGTATTGGCCTTGCAACTCGCCTGCAACCAACACCCCCACTTTAGCACCCCCCCCACCCCTCGCACTCACACTTGCATACACAATCAGCCGTCCCCCCACACACCACTGTCCCCATCTCCTCACTTTCATAAATGAAGAGAGACAGCCTTATCCCGGAACCAACACGGAAAAGCAATTAAAAAGGAATTAAGGGTGTGCAGGGAGAAATTGGATATGATATCCGACGCCTATTGTAAATGTCAACGTTATTACTGTGTTGTTGTTTCCCATTCCTTTGGCCGCCTTGCCCGTTTTCAGGAGTGACAGCCCATAGTCTGCTGGGCTTAATGAAGCCGTCTCAGCAGCCAGGGTCTTGGTATGTAAGGTGAAGAGTGCTGCTTATCCTCCTCTGCATGCAGCTCTCATTAAGATCAGTTTTGGTGGTGAATAGTAACAACCCTCACTTCTCTTCTGTCTCTGTCCTCGAGCAAATGTCTGTTAAACTTATTTAACACTGCTGCCCTAATGCTATATGAATTGTTACTGTACTTTAGGTCCATCTAATTGTGTTTTCAGCTCAGCTCACTCCGAGGAGGAGCGGTGATTGCCTTTGGCATTAAGTAATGGGGTCCTTGATATAACAAAGCAAAACAAACATCTGTAAAACTGGATTCTCACGCTTGAAATTGATATTATATTGGTCTGTGAAAAAAATAAATATCCAGTGGTCATGAGCTCCTGTGTTAAATCCTCTCTGAGAAAAGATGTGGAATATTTACATCACAGAGATGGATTATATACTCCAGATAGAAATGAACACAGTTAAATATTAAAAACTAAACTCTACCAATCAATATCAATTTAATGTCACAGGTGTAAATCAGACCCGCTGACAGCTCAATTGTGGAAGAAAAATGTAAAAACAATTTTGCCCTTTTTAATCTTAATCAGTAATGGTAAATAACATCCAGTAAAAATCTATTGGAACTGAAATGAACTCCTTTTTAATAAGACAGGTCAGTATTGATGTAAAGGTACCTGTCGGGGCTCTGTGGGTACATCAGACAAAAGAGGTTTAATACCACTGTTCTAGTGTAACACACAAAACCAGATCTGTTCGTGACAATCTTGGGTTATTTTAAGATGACAAGGAGTTTTTGTGTATGACGACCAAAGAAGAGTAATGTGGGTCAGATCTGCAACAAAATCTATTTTACTCTGAGATTGAATATCAGATTCTCCATGTTTGGAGGATCATGGGTGGCCCATTCTGTCTTTTCTTTTTCTTTCTTTCTTTCTTTCTTGATGAAAGATGATGTAAATGTGTCCGATTTAGTTGAAAGCTGATTTTCATCTGCAGTCCTCCTATTTGGTTTCTGTTAACTTGTGAAATAAGAAAAAAAGTCCAATAAAATATCCTGTGGACCAGCCCAGCCATAAGAAGAAAATGTTGGGATTGTATGTAACAGGAAAGCAGGAATATGTAACATTTTTTTCACATTTTATACGCATCAATACCATGCATGTTTGAGCTTTGTCATCAGGAGGTGAAGGGGATGGTGGAGGATGAGGATGAGGTGAGGCATTGGTGAGACATTGCTGTGTTTTCAGCTGCTCTTTAGCCACCAAACTTGGGTGTTTTTTAGCAACCCATTGCTTTCTTCCCTTCAGGAATACTGCCACAGAAATGGTTGTTATTTACAAAAATGTTGCTGCATTTGCTGCTGGGATAGCACCATGAAAAGTCTTTTCAATGGAGATATGGCTGCATTTTCTGCACACAAAACTGGATATTTTAAGCAAAAACATTATATTTTCCTTGGGCCACTGCTGGCCATTTAGGTGTCCTAAGTGCAATTGCTTTGTTGTATGCTATTATGGTTTCCCTGTCAGCACTGGTAACATATGCACAGTGCATGGTGCTCGTAGTGGCGGTGCTGTCTTTTCCTAGCTGTGGCCAAGTGGTTGTTGTGCACAGCATAGTTACAAAATAAAATAGAAATGTAATGTATCCATGGTTTGCAGAAAGATAATAGTGTCAGCTGGAGTCTTTGGGAAAAGGTCTATGAATGAATGGATGCTCTTATTTTAGTGTCATGCCATCTAGTGGCCCATCCCTCTAGTGGTCTATGGTATTGATACACACTAGTTTTTGACATGGTAGGTTTAAGGTCAGGTTGAGCCCCAGAATAACATTAAAAGGGAATCAGTGTCTTGGCAAAAGGCACTTCAACAGCGAGGATATTGCTGTTATTGCACTAATTACTTGATGTATTACTGATAATCACCCTTGGTAATTCCATTTTTTTTTTTTTGGTGTAACACTAAATCAATTAATCCTTACAGCTTGTAAAAATCTGGATTTTTTCTGCATCTGACAAGTGAGGCTTCCTCTTGAAATCCAGCCATGGATTATTCTCTCAGAAATGGGAGTTTGGAGACGCTGAAAAGTGATTTCAATTTCCACTCACTGCTGACTGCTGTCCGAGCTGTCACTGAAAACATAAGAAGTGATTCTGATAGGAGCGAGTGAGAGGAATTACACGGGGATCTGGGGTATCCAAGGTGAACACGGCTGGCTGTATTACTGTAATATGTGAATGTCCTGTTTTATCACACTTTAATTTCCCCAAGGGACTTTTACTTTAAACCTTGTAGCCTTAAATGAATTGATATTCCCCTGGGTACCACCTTGATTCAGATTTCCTTTAAAATATATCCCGAGTGGGGATTTGCTGGCTGCCTTTTTTTTAACCTTGTGCTGAAAAAAATTCATGCAGACATTCACTTAGTGCAGCTGCAGTCTGATGCTGTTGGTCACTGAGCAGCTCCACTGGAGCGATTTGGGGTTTAAGTGGCCTCCTCAAGGGCACCACAGTGGTGTTTGTTAAGGGAGCCGAGAGTGTTGCTCAGTCATTTTCCACACCTAGATATCCCTGAGATTATCTGTCCTGAGATCTTACATCGCAAGATCAAGTCGGAAGAATAATTCCTTTCTCAGTTTCTGTGATTATATGAGTCCAACCGGTCCAGTGTGTGTGTGTGTGTGTGTGTGTGCGCGCACATTTCTCTGCTCCCTTTGTTCTCACACTCCCGTCTTACAGTCTGTCTTGTGTGTCCCACTTCATCCTGCTGTATAATGGAAGTGTGTGACAGCCACATCTGAAGTCAAGAGATGAAAGACATCATTTACAAGTCGGTGTCTGCTCTCCCTCTGTGTGTCTTTCTCACACACTCACACACAAGATATGACACAGTGCATATAGCAACGGACAGATCATCACTAACATACCAAAAAACGCTATAAAAATCTCTCTGTTGTTAAAACCTGACTGTTATGTCAATATAACCAATATAATATTTTATAAACCTTTTTGGATTCTAATTAATTTTCAGCCAACAATTGTAAGTAATTTTACATTGCACTAGATTCACACTGAATCACCTGTAAATGCATAAGTCATATTGTAATGTAAATTTGTACACTACCTATGCTATAAATGTATGTCGCTGGTTAATAACTCATGACAGCGCACGCTGAGTTACCTGTTAACACAGCATGGTAGTCTGTGCTGACATGAAATGGGTTGGTACAGATGTGTATTAAACAGAACGGTCTGTTTTTTTTTTTTAAAGCATTGCTAAATTTATATTGCTCTCCTGGGACCTTTGAGGGCAGATTCATAGGTTTGCTTTAAGTTGACATGTCACTTTTTAGCTCACTGAGGATAAAGGTTAGGCTACATAAAGTAGGGAAAAAGTAGGAGATGTAAGAAAATGGTAAAGCTTTGTTTTTAGTGTCACTAATTTCTGAAAAAATTTATGAAAAGAAAAAAAATTCTTCATAAGAAAACTGGTATATAGAATTTGATGCTACTTATAGGGAACATAGAGTCAGTGCTCCATTTTTCTAATATATATAACATTACCAAAGTCTTTCAGCCATTGCACAGTTGAATCCTGCACTGAGACACAGACTCCATCAGACTAAACCCTGCTGGTACTGCCAAATATGTGTCCTTAAACCCAATTCGACACTAGGGCCCATTTGTCCACAGGTAATCTAATTCAATTTGTTTCGGCTATAAGATTCAATCAGGTCTCATCATTTCTCTATCATTTATTTTGCTCTCAATTTACTAAACAACTAGTATGAGGAAAGTCGATAAAGACAAAGTAGGACTACCAATTAAGCCTTTCAATAAAATAAAAGCACAATCAAAAGAAAATATTTTGTTCTTGTAAAATAACCCCTAACTTGAATTAAATTAGCTACACTCTGTTCTTTTATTAATAAATTAAATATGAAAATAATCAAACACGACCCAGACCCCAATACTCGACTCCCAGCAGGTTAGATGAACAAAAATGTGTCTAAAGGCATCCGTACAATTATACTTATATGACAGATGTAGTTTACAAAAATACATGAATAAAGAACGTATATTTAACTAAAGCTTTTCATTTAAGGAGATTCCTATTTTTTTCCAAATCACATCATATTTTTTCAGAAACAAGATGCCATCAGCAAATTATTATAATATAATAAAATATAATATAATTGAAGGTAAAAGTAGATGAGTTGGTGTTCTAGACATGTGTTGACCTGTTTACAGTTGTCATCAAGGATAGGAGAATATCTCAGTGCTGTCTGGAGGAAAGCCGATATTCTAGGTGAGGTCTATTGCTTAAAGTTGATCCGCACCATCACTGACAGTGACACAAAATTGTCATCCACCTCCTGCCTCTTCCTTTGTTTCAAGGTTTCACTCACAAGCCATAGAAAGAGTCTTTTTCTTCCAATTACGAGAGACATAACCTGCCAGGTCTGATTGTGTTTCCGTAATCTCTGCAGTTCCTTGTCTCTGCATCCTACTGTACCCTCTGGCATGCACAAGCGCCATGAGGGGTTAGAGTACAACCTGCACTGGCGTCAACCCTGTGCACCTTGTCTTGATGCCCTTGAGCGGTAATTGGTTGAATCCCTCTAGAATCTGACTTGAGGGCACAGAAATCCACAGCTCCCCAATCAGCCGGCTGTCAATCATTCTGCCAACTAAACTAAAGCCGAGGATAACTAACAGGCTGAGATTGGAATTTAGAGTTAGAGAGACATAAATCTTTCTGACAAGTTTGTGCTCGGCCAGGTAGTACTCTTATAGGCTATCACCAAATTGGATGATAGGGATGTGGCCAACATGGTGGTTACGGGGAAGCCCAACATCCAATTTGGCTATCACAGAGTGACAGGATGTGCAATTTTCTTGTTCCAAATATGTAGTGATGACATTATTCAGACAGCCCTAATAACAATACTGAATAGATCTTTAGCTCTGGTCCATAAACAGACCCAAACATATGGAATTTAGAGTCAAATGTGTGTCTCTTATTACAGTATTTGTACCTAAGGTGGCCGGTGGCACTAAAGGGTGGCCAGGGGAAGCCAAAGCCCTATTATATTCACCCACTATGAAATTTTTTTGGCAGATGCCACTAAAAGAGACACCATGGTCTTCTCAGCTATTTAGCAGAGCACATTTTGATATGTGATGTCTTAAGGCCCAGATATATCTAATCACCATCAAAGAGCTAATGGCAGCGAGGCCTGCTGTTGCATTGCCTCACATTACCAGCATCTTGGCCAAAAAGTCACGCTTGAACACTCGACAATGACTACTGCCTGCTAAATAGCACTTTTGGTCTTTGTGTGTCATTCAAAAAGGAAAACCAGAAAACCAGCAGTATGCATTCAAGACACTAGTTAGCCAGTTAGCACATTAACTTTACAACCTGATGTTTAAATAACAAAGCATATTTTACCATGCGCTAGTGAACAATAATACAAATGAACTGTTTCTGCTTAAGATTTCAACTGTGAAAAAAAGTCATTCGTTTTAATCTCACACCTTT
This sequence comes from Plectropomus leopardus, assembly GCF_008729295.1. Taxonomy (NCBI): domain Eukaryota; kingdom Metazoa; phylum Chordata; class Actinopteri; order Perciformes; family Serranidae; genus Plectropomus; species Plectropomus leopardus. The sequence continues at coordinate 14,083,925 of NC_056484.1, forward strand.
CTGGCTCAAGCCGTTTTGTGCTTTTCTTACTTCTGTTTCTCTTTTTGTTTGCTGAGCTGAACCTACAATCCGACAAGTTCTCATCCCTATTCGTCAAATGGCGCCACTCTGGCACCATGTGTCTATTTATGATATTTTAAGGTGTCCTTCTGCATCAGCTGTTTACACTCTGGGATGCTGTTACTGTGATGTCATCAAAGGCACATGGCAACCAACACAGACGGTCACGATGGTTAGGATTAGGCAGCAAAGTCACGGATAGTCAGGTTCAGGCAAAAGAGGCAAATGGTACCGTGTAGAAAAAAAACCCCTCACGTCCACACTGGAAGTGAATTCTGGACTCTGGCCCTTTTCCAGGTGGACATAGAGGGCGGCTTTTTGAGTCACACTTGTACATCGAATGCACTGACAGAGCGGACGCATGTGACGAGTTCGGGATGAGATCTCTAGGGGCAGTGACACTGCTGACCACTTTGTGCATCTATGTTTAATTATAAGTAGGGAAGACTTCATTACATTTATTTATCTTTTAAAACGTCTTCTGAATATATGTAAGGTGTTTTGTTTCTCCAGTTTACGTGTTGCTCTTGTGCAAAAAATATCCTTTATTTCACTTTTATGTATTTTTTCACTTTATTAGAGGAAATGAATGCAGATTATTGAAAGTGCACTTTTGTTGTTAATGTAAATCTTTGCCTTTGGGTAAATGCTTTATAATTAAAAAAAAAAGAACTGTTGAGAGAGAAATGTATTGCTTTTTGTTTGTGCCCAAAGGGACTAAGAAATGCAAAAATAGATTATTTTTCCTTTTTTTTTCCTAGATGGCACAAAGATATTCTCCAAAGTGGTGGCACAATATTCAGCTCAGCTTCTCAGAGCACTAAAAAAGAGCAATTTATTTTCTCTTGCTGGCTGAGGTGAGAATGTATGTTGTGTTTCCTCGAGCACAACAGCAGCAGAGAAGCCTCCTGGTCAGAGAAACCATTCTGTTAGTCACAAAGTCCCACGTTCGATCCTCATGACCTGCAGCGTCCACCCTGAAGTGTCCTTTTAATCACAACTCTAAATCTGTACCAGGTCGGTGAGTGGCTGACCCCGCCATCTGACCCACCTGGTGGAAGGAGGCACGCAGGTGACAACACAACAACATGGGATCAATAGAGAATTAGTAGAGTTCACAAGCCTTTTTGCTGCCGTTAGTTGATCACACGAGAAGAACAGCGGTCGACAGTAATCCCATTCAATAGTGATCAATGCAGCAAAATAATGATCCGCACCATCACAATCATTCTTATGGGGACCGTGGCTGCTATTTTTTTAGGTAAGCGATGGTAGCATTAGCGCAAATGTAACCTTTATTTGTTGTATAGATTTACTGGCAGTTTTACAAATGCCTCATACTGAGTCACATCCAGGGAAGACCAGCTGTTCTGTTATTAGCATCTTGTAATAGTGCCAAAAGTTTCATATTATTATCATTGTACATTATATTTATAGAGCACTTTTCAGTGCACATAAAAAAGTATTGCACTACTGGAAAGATGGTCTTTTCATCAAAGTGGACTGTATGCAGTAGAAAGTAACAAATGCTTTTAAAATTGGTGCTACTTGACCAGAGAAAAGAGAAAAGGGACTGTGTGGAATCTACTTAAATTCAAAAGGGGAAAAAAAAACTACAACTACCATAATGCACTGCACATTCCAAGCCAACATTAGCTGTTTTAAAACAGGAAACAATATGGCAACGGGCTGGTGAAAAAAGATCTTGAATTACAGTTGGATGGTAAGCCAGAAATTAAAACATGTTTCTAAAAACAAAATAGGCAACACAGTAACAGAATCTTACTTCATATTTGAGCAGCACTGCACGGTTTTATCATTTGATCTCTATTTTCAGCCTCCCTCAAAAGAAAGTAAAATTAAAAATAAGATGTATTTATTGTCCAGCCTATGTCTCATTGACATAACTAATCTCAGTTTAACATAAATATGAAATTGTGACAATTTTATTTCTCATACTTCTTAAATTCAGCTCTTGAGAAAAAGCCTTCCTCTTGTCTCAGACCGATCCTAATTCAAATTAGAATTAAAATTCTCTTTCACTGCAGCAATTTTTTATTTGTCTGAAATAATCAGCCTTTAAGATAACAGTAACAATTTCAAAAATTTGTCTCAGTGATATTTTATCTGTTCTGCTCTCAGTCTTGTCTTACTTTTGAGAAGCCTATGAACACAGCAAAAGGATGTCAGCTGATTTAATTTTTTGCTCCTTATTTCTCATAACAGCTGGAGTTAATCTCATACTGCCTTTTCATTTATTACTCTTACTTTACTATATATATATATATATATATATATATATATATACATAAGATAGGTAGATAGATATGTATAGATATAAATAAAGAGAGAGAAAGAGAGCTCTTAAGATACATAGAGGTATAGATAGATAGGAAAAGATAGATGGACCTGTCAATTCAATACGTATGTGATGAATGAATATATTTAATATTTGTAGAATTATCTTTTGTTTTGTTTTGTTGTGTTGTGTGAGCTGCATTGGCAAAAACATTTTTGTTCATGCTCATAATGAAGATATTTGAATTTCAGAGAAAGAGAGAGAGTTACAGAATAACCAAAGTTATCACAATTCATCCTGTGGAAAACAGGATACTAATTAGTCCCCATCTATCTTGTAGATGTTGAGATATTTCACTTGATTAGTGACAGTTTTGACCAGCAGGTTGCACCAGATGAGAATGAGCAGGATTCATCCTCTGCGGAACATGAATGTTTGCACAATATTTTGCTGCAATACACCATAGAGATATTTCAGTCCGGATCAAAGCAGCGGACTGACAGATCGACTCTCGAGACATACCGCCAGGCTAAAAAACACTATAGCAGAATGGCTTGTTTGGTTTAAATGTGTTACATCATTTTATTCCAACATTCGAGGTGGTTTACCCCGTCTCCGCCTGGCATCATGCAGTAGATTCATGCTGAGCACCACTCACATTAAAATTCAGATTGATCAAGTCTATCCCATAATTCATTTCTGCCCTGATGGGAGCATTGTCACAAAGCACAAGTGGCCATCCAGTTGTTTGATGAGCATGATAATTATTTCAACCATATGCCGAGGCTTTACAAAGCACCTGATGTGAACCCAACACCAGGCAGAGATGGACTCGAGCCGAAGACACTGTTTGCCTCTGACAAACCGTCTTTACTGATTTTCTCTCATTATTTGCTCCTTTATCTTTTGCTGTTTGCCCTTTTTTTCTATCATTCTAATCTTGGTCATTCCTTCAACCCACTCCCAGTTCCCTCTCTCGCCCCCAACCCCCACCCCTATCCCGTTCACTTGATTATGTTGAGCCGGAGTCGGGGAAAGTGTCACTATGGAAACAGGGGCAGAGGCAGTGGAGGGCTCTCTATGGAAGAGAGGGGGAAAGAGACGGAGAGAGAAAAAGACTGAGAACTGGCCAGTGCTGAAGAATCCACGAGTGGTCATCTGACTCAACAAAGCCAGGTAACAAATGAATCATGTCCACCTGTCAGTGGTAGGAGCACCCAGCTGGGTGATATAATTTTATCCAAAGCACCTCACTGAGCCATAAGTGCCTCTCCTCTTTTTTGTCTGCATTCTTTTTTCTTTTCATTGAGACAATGGGAAAGCTCTGAGTAATGCACCAGATGTGGTGAGATGCGATCACTGAAAGTACAAAACATGTGCAACAGCCTCTTGATATTTGGTTTCAGCCCCTTTTGCACACACCATATGAATTATGTGAAATCTTAAAAATAATTCACTAACTCATCTGCTTCTCTTTAGTGGCGTCTCTTCCTCTGATAATTCTAATAAGGAAAATCAATGAATGAATGCGGCATTTGTCTGAATGTATCCCATGTACACGCAACAACTGAGCAACACTGGACCATCATTTGAGCCCAAAATAAAGTTAAAAAGATTAAAACTGCATTCACATGGATTTAGGCAGACTGTAGACCATATCTGGACACAACCTTCATAATGGTCAAAAAAACAAACAGTCTGATGGAATTGCAGGCAGTTAACCCTTGAAACCTATGCAAATTGCTTTAAATTTCTATTTTTATATATATATATATATACATTTTCCGCATTAATCATTTTAAATATGTAATTTTAATCATTTTTAATCGTTTTCTGGACATTTTCCCCTAGTTTTTTTGAGAGTTATCGTCTCACCTTTTATTAATTTCGTGGACCTTTTTTCAGTTTGCTCAGTTTTCACATGGTTAAATAGCTTTTGAAAGGCATCTGGAAACAGCACAAGAGAGAAAAGTTGTGTTGATCCAGATTCAAAGGGTCAAACAAAACGTGCATGATGATATGTTGTGATGGTAATGCTATATTGTTTACAAAAATTGGAATAGAATATATTAAATGTTAATATTTTCCTTTTTTTTCTTCTGTAGTTTTTCTTGAAATGTCCAGTGTGATGCTTCTGTGTCAGGTCATGTTTTTGTTATTACTTGATTTTGTCCATTTCCTGTTAGTTTTATTTTGTTAACCTCCATCCAATATCATTCCAGGTCACGACTACCTGTCAAGTTTCCCTCTTGTGTGATTACCTGCCCTGATGTGCTTTACCTGCGTCTGATTGTCACACCTGTGTCTTGGTAAGGTACCCTCTCCTTGTATATGTAAACTGGGTGTTCCCTTCCTTACGTGCAAGTGCGTCTTTGTCCAGTTATTACTTACCTGATCTGCCTCTGAGTCGTACCTGTGGGTCTATTCCCTGTGATATCGAGTAATTGTCGCCCAGATTTTGGCCTGGTTGTAAATTCCATCATGTAGAAAAGTTCAAATATTTAAACTTTTAATGGCAATGCCGCTTACCATTACCTTCGCTGAGTATTCTTTGCCAGCCTAACCTTACTGCTCGTCCACTAAAATGAAATTTGTCGTCTGCATTATTCTACGTGAATGCAGCATTAGTCGAGTAATCAATCAAGTGAAAAAGTCACACATTCGCTGGTTCTGTTTCAAATACGTGAATTTGCTGCTTTTCTTCATCATGTAAACTGAATATTTTTCGGTTTTGGCCTCACTTCATTTTACTGTTTTGCCCTGGTCCACTAAAACAATATCCAGTTTTCACTCTGTCTGAAACCATGTAAATGCAGCTTTAGTCTATCTGCTGCTGTCAAATCTGAAATATACTGCTTTTGTTTATTACATTTATGACAGTAAACTGAATATCTTTTCATTTTGGCCTCACCTTATGTTACCCTTTACTCTTGTCCATTACAATATCTGTTTTTTTCTGCCTGAGTCCATGTGAATGCAGCATTAGTCGGTTCTTATTCAAATCTGTAAATTGGCTGCTTTTCTTCACTACATATGAGACTGAACTGAATATCTTTGTGTTTTTTGACTGTAGGTTGGATACAACAAGCAATGCAGATGCATCAAGTTGGACCTGGTAATCATAATGATCATGGTCTTTTCCTTTTTTCTGACCTTTAGTAGACAAATAATCAGACAATTGGAAACAATAGCAGCTCTAGCTTACATTGTAGTATTACATATATATATATATATATATATATATATATATATATATAATATATATATATATATATATATATATATATATGATGTCATTGCAGAGACAAGATTTTGGATGTCTGAACCATGGGATACAGAAAACTCACCTTACCAGATGTTTAAACTGTGACTTATTGTTACATTTTAAGGGAAAAAGCGAAGACATTCTGTGGAAAAACTAGTGATAAAAGCCTTGATTTCCTTTGTCACCCCTGAGTTTGAGGAGCAGGGTGGGTGTAGGAGAGACAGGAGACAGGAGGGAGCAGGTTATAGGAAAGGGGAGGAGTAAAAAGTGGAGGGGGAGCAGCATTGGAGGGAGGTATGATAGTGAGAGGGGCTGAGACAGTAGCAGAGCGAGCCAGAGGCGGGGAGGAGGCAGCGAAGGAGCAGCTCTCCTCCTGAGCCTCCATCCCAGAGAAGACAGAAAGGAAGAAGACAGTCCCGCCTCGCCTGGTGCATCCCAGCAGCTCCTGAAGTTAAAAACAAGACGTCTGCTGTGAGGTACGTTATACTGTCTGTCTCCTTTGTGTCTCTCTCCTCCTTTCATCCCTCTCCTCGTCTTTATTAGGACTGTGGACCAGCAGCAGTCAGGCACTGGGGGTGTTCATAAGTAGTGTGTGTGCAAAGATCCTGCTGAGGCTTTTCAGCAGCAGGTTGCTCTCTCTTTCTGTGTGTGTGTGTGTGTGTGTGTGTGGGGGGGGGGGCAAAATAGCGTCTGATTTATCAAAATGTCAGCAGCGATTCTGCTGAGATGTAGTTCTTTTGACATTTGAAGACTGATAACATTCCCTGCAATCAGACTCATTCTCAGCACAGTGTGACCTGATGTTACAAAGGACACTGAAAAGAGCTGATCACCTCGAAAACTTGGCACTGATTTTGTTTCTATTCTTCTCATCCTTTTACTCACAGTTGGTGAGCAGAACAGAGTACATCACTGAGACCTTACCAAAGCTCCTTTTAACTCCCATATGTTGTTGGGTGGGAGATATTACATAGAAAATTAGTTTCCAAATTGTCACAATGACTATTCGCGAACAAATGCACACCTATATTTGCTCAATTTTACACTATTTTTGCTCATTTCCAAATTTTTTTTTGTGAATTTCTGCACAAATGCACACCTATTTCTGATCATTTCAGCACTATTTTAAACATTTTTGCACAAATCGGACTATTTGTGCACAAATGCACACATATTTGTAATCATTTCCTCTTGAACTGAAGAACTTGAGATCTCAATCTATTGTAACAAATTGATTAAATGTCTTGTACCATCCCTTAAGTGTTAAAAAAATAACAAAGAATAGTTTTCAGTGCATATACAGCCATTAAAACACATTTGACCAATAACCCCAAACCCCCGTTTTATGTACTAAACTGGCTCTGCGGCTAACACACTGTCTCTTTGACCTAAGTCTCCCCGAGTATCTGTCAACCACTCTCTTCATTAGTGCCATTAAGGACGCTCTAATGTTATCAGGCACATTGGCGGTATTGATCTGCTAACCTGTTCCCAGGGGGGCAATAGCCCAGACAAGCTCCCAAGTCTTCATTTTTAAACTGTGCTCTCCACACACACAGCAGATACCATTTCAGAACAGAGTGGAGAATTATTGAGTGGACTAGCGCAGGGACCGTCTTTGTGCAGATGTCATGATGTCATACTAACTGGACCCTCTCCTTGTAGGCTGCACAGTAAAAGAATGTGTTAACATTAGAGAGGAAGAGAACTGTCCTGCTTTAACAAATAAGTGCAGTGGTAATTTGTGCTTTTTGCAGATAATTTCAAGTAAAATTTGAGAACAGAGCAGAGCCTGCGTTTGCCAGTGGTATTGTGATAGTTGTTCTTTGGCTGCATAACATATGATGTCATGTCCTTTTGGCTGTTTTCACTGAATATTCAGCTAAATGCTGTCGATGATTCACAAAGAGAAGCTGGTTTATATGATATAACGCAAATAAAAAACAGAATATAGCTGACTATTTGGATTGACCAAAATATTCTTGATTTCAGCAAGTAATTCTGTATAAAACACTAATGGTAGCAAATAAGAGCTTGTTACGGAGCATTTTGCTGCTTTGTTCCAGCTTGCATTGTAATTCAGTATCTTAGAATTCCTGTCTTGCTGAAGTGCCTCATTATTAATTTTCAGTGTGAATCATTTTCTCTGTAGCTCAAAGAAATGTGTTCCATCTATGAAAATTTCAGGCATGGTGTGTTTTGCATAATACCTGTTGATTAGACCATATGGCACAAGATTACTGTGTTCCACGAAAGAGCTTGATTGAGACGACATATAATAATGATATTCAGCCCGTCATTTTACAAATCACAGACTGTATCCTGACACTTATTAACTGTATGATTGAGGATTAACACATAGAGTTTTAATATAGATCACTAGTGCTGCAACTAACAACTAGAATCATTATTGGTCTGCTGATTGTTTTCTTGATTAATCGTGGGGCTGGGCTATATATCGATATTTTAATGACGTAATATGAGACTACATTTGGGCTTAGACTTTGTGGTTAAAAAAAATAGAATTTGGATATAATATTGAAAAAGCTGTTTTTTCTGGTTTTAAAGTCTGAATTACAGTAAAGTGATGTATTTTCCAAATTTACCAGACTATTCTTGCAGATAATTTTTGATGATTATTTATCAAAAATCTCATTTTGGAAATATATTTTGCAAAAGCACCAATAGTCAAGCTTATTTCCCAGCCCTGATCAATATATTCATCTTTTAGTCTATAAAATTTGTGAAAATGGTGAAAAATGTTTCCATAGCTCAAGGTGACAACTGATCAACAATCCCTAAGTCAGTGATGTAAATATATATAATAATATTTTTTTTTTAATGAAAATCTATTTATTTTCTGGCAATCAACTAATTAATTAATCTTGTTCCAGCTCTGTATTTCACATCACATACTCTAAACTGATATAAGCAGGATGCACTTGCAATTATTGCAGTGTTGAGGTCAGACTGTACCAAGTAATCCTACAGTAGATGCATGTATTCATGTGCCTGTGGGCAGCATCTGTGTATGTGTGGACGTGCGTGTGGATGGCAAAGAAAGTATATGGAGATCAATGCAAGCAGCTGTTCTCTCTGCACTTCAAACGCTGCTCTGTTGTTGGCGCATCAACGCTCCGACAGGCCTCGCGCAAGGGGATCAAAGGCTAATGAGACAGCCATCGCACAAACGCACCCGGCAGACCCATGAATATTGATATGGCTCAGGAGAGAGATGGAGGCAGGGTGTCTTCACTCGCTCAACAGCAGCCCGATAAATTAAAAAGGGGAAGGTGGGGGGTACAACTGTACAGTGGAAGGACTTTGGGGTTTAAAATATTGCCTGAATGTGTGGTCACTGCTAAACAGGCTCACACTTTGGCTTTTAAAAGGTTCCTCAAATACCTTGTCTCTATCTGTATTTGACATTAAAGATGCTGTAAGTACTGCAGCCATCACTGTTACTTACATCAGCTTACAGTGAGTGCAACAGTGCAGTATGTTCAAACTCCTACAACAACTCCCACTCTAGAAACAAAGTTCAAAAAGTGATAAGTGTATTTAGTTTTTTAAAAGCCTTGATGGAGAGTTTTAGTGAAACACAGCTGAAACAATTAGTCAATTTATCCATTAGTCGATTGACAAACAATTTATTCATTATTAAAATATATTAATCTATTAATTTTCTATCGTTTTTAAAATTTATGAAAGCCTGGTGTCAAATTTGAAGTATTTTGCTATTCTCTTAAATATTCATGACTAAATACGCAAAAATTTAAGTTTGTTTTTCTTAATTCATAAAAGTTAATCAGGAAAAGTTTAACACTTCAAAATTCATCTTACCGGCGTCATCTGGACTGTGATGGTGCAATTGTAATCAGATTTGATTGACAGCGACCAAACAACCCACCAACTATCACGAAATTAAAATTTAAATGTTGCTAAATGCTGATTGATGCATGGAATTTGTGACATCATCATGAACCACATTAGCCCCGCCCACTTATAAGACAGTAAGAAGAGCGCTGTGAAAGATAAAATTAAAAAATATAATCTGTTTCGTGAAACATTTGCAACTGATCAAACATGACAAATTTAGTTTTTTCGTCGCACCCCACTGCAAAAACCTAACTACCAAAAAATTGGAATTGGGGCCTTGAAATTGTAGTTTATGGCCTTTTTCTGTTTCATGAAACCACAAATATTTTTGTACAGTATATGGATTAATGGGGATTCTTCATCAAATGATTAATTGATTCACCTAAAAAAGAATCTGCGGATTAATCATTGACAAAAAATAAATGTTTGTTGCAGTCCCATAGTCAAATAAGACATGTTATGTCTGAAGAAAATCAAAGACTTACATACAAATGCATCTCTTTTCTGTCTTTGAAATGCAAAAATGTGTCTTTTATACCTGAAAACATGTTAAATTAGAGGACAAAATACACATCTTAATGTTGCACTGGCTCACTTTCAAAAGCAAACATGCATTTTGTAAACTGAAGCGAGCCGATTCTGAACCATCAGAGTGAAGCTGATACAATATTTGTCTTCTGCTCTGCCTAATGTTTGCTACGACAGATACCACTGTGTGTGCGATCGCCTGAAGGTGATATGTCCCCCACAAAGTAATGCATTGTGCTTTTTACCTGAGGGTGGTTGTGTTGTCTCGCAGCACAGTTTACCCCCTGAATGTCACTAGTTTGCTTCTTCCAGTGGTTCGACGGCGACATGACATGTTGAAATTAGCCCTTTCTCTTGCATTATCTATCTTAACGTCAACAAGCATCACCCACCTTCTGGCTTAGTTTGTAAAAAAATAGCTAAAACAAGCTAAAGGTGACATTTAGGATTTCACTATTCAGCAGTCCACTGGAAGGTAAAGAAGAGAATGAAATGTTCTTCTGGGTGGTATGTCATTTCAGCCCATTTCAGCTGTCAACAGGCAGGCAAATAGACACTGGAGGGAGGACAAGTACAGCAGCAGGCAGGCAGGCAGGGAGAGGGAGACTGATGCGGCAGGAAGGCCGTCCACAGTACGTGGGCGACTGTGCCTCTATCTTGACTTGGGCTCGTAAATCAAGCCTCCCCTCCGGGAGCCTATCTTCCATTCTCAGACCTTCACAACAGCTTGTTCTCCAGCCTGTGACGAGAGGGGCTGTTGTCACAGCAGCTATCGATCGTGTGGGATGAGTTTGTCGGACCGGGGGATTTCACCCATCTGAACGTGGTCACTGAAGTGTCCCGTCTTGTCTCTGTGTCTGTCTGTGGACTACATGTTCAGTCTTTTACGCCAAGTCACTGCGAGCGACTGTCAGCTGCATCTCACAGAGTTTCTTTTTCCCAAAATAAGATCTCTGAGATTCACAAACTTGAAAGAAGTATTGGAGTCTGGATGGACATATAACAATTTTATGGACTTGAGCCTTTTAAATTTAATGACTTGTGTCTGTTAGAACTGCTGGCGACACATCCAAGGTGTTTCCCTACCTTTTATCCAAGGCATGCTGGGATTGGTTCCAAACCCAAGTGGCTCCAAACAGAAATAAGTTTGGATTGAAATGTTGAATATTTAAAGGAAGAGTTGGATATTTGGGGAAAATGGGAGATTAGAAGAAGTTTGTACAGTACATGTGAAGCTACTGCCAGCAGCTGGTTAGCTTATCTTAGCATTAAGAAAAGAAACAGAGAGAATTAACACATTATATGTTGTTATTTTAATCCAAAGAAAGCACAACACCAAGTTGTGTTTTTACAAGGAATTATGTGCCGGACTATTTCTTGGCCACGAGTATTTGCCAGGAAACCATTCCAAGACTCCAGGAATTTATTCTTATACTTTACTTTTTGTATGGATTAAACAAATTAAGTGTAACATGTTATTTAGTGAGCTTTAGAGGTGCTGGTAGGCAGCTACGTTAGCATTCCCCCAGTTTCCAGTCTGTCTATACGCATACAGATATTTTTGAAAACTACCAATTTTCCCCCCTTCATTTTAAGAAATAATTCTGTCTACATAACCTTTTACAAAATATCTCTGTGTGCACAAAAATAACTTAGCACGTTTGCCATCTTTAGCTATTTTTTTCCCCTCATCACAAAGTTAGTGAGGTGCACATGCTACCTTTTTTCTCATCCCCATTGATTCGTGATCAATTTAAGGATAAAGTAGCTCATTGAGTGGACAACATAAAAGTGATGCCGTGGACCTGCTGTTTCTGGCCTACTTTAAATAACAAACAATGAGGTGTAACCATAGACTGTATACTGTATAAGAGGTTGGAACAAAAATATTGTTCTGTTCATCCCTAAAGTGGTGCAATGTTTAAGTGTAAAGTAGTCATTAGATAAGGCAGTACCAACACTTTGTTATGCAAAGTGGTAGTCCGCTGTTGTTGTTAAGTGTATACTCATTATACACAGCAACAAAGGCCATGCATGAATCTAGATCACCTCATTGTTTCCCCAGCTCCAGCTTCTCATCCAAATATGGTCACTTCTGGCTCCAAAAATCATGATGGTGACAGCTGAAATGCCAGACTTAAGGCTTCAAAATGGCAGATTACAAACCAGTGGGTGATGTCATGTCAGCTTCGTCCAATTTTTAGTGTAGACGGGGCCTTAATACGAAGCTAAGCTAACCTGCTGCTGGCTGTAACTCTATAGTAATGGAACAGAAATGACATCAATATTCTCATATAAAGCAAATAATCATATTTCCAACTAAAGCTCTTTGTAGTTTAGTTAACATTTTAATTATAGTAATTAATTAAATTAGAGTATTTTTTAAATTATGTTTTATGATTATTTATATGTAATTGTTAATAATGTAAACAAAATTCACACAATACAGCAAGGAATGATAAGAGAACAAACACACCTGTACAGGTAAAAGGCACATTATTCATGTAGCATTGTTCACTTAGAAAACTACTTGTAGTTTAATCTCTCCGGGTCTGTTGTTTATTATGCTACACTACAGTGCATATGCAAATGAATTTCGGATGATGTTCAGATACCAGTGTTTACAGTGTGCTCCAACATGAGTGTGTAAACCCAATGCATAGAGGTGACGCCATGAATAATTCTCATTATATGCAGATTCTTTGATCCATTTGACCTAGAAAGCAAATACACAGAGACGAATATGCTGTAAGAAAACCTTAAATATAGTATATGTGAGTCTTTTTATTTTCTTTGTGTTGCTCCTGTTGCTTCTGGGTTCATGCGTGCCTAGAGGTTTTAAAGATGGGTGAGAAACAAAACTTAAATCAAATGCAAATTATATTTCTTTGAAAAAAAAATCAAAGTTTAACCCTGCGCGGTAATGGATTTCCAATAGTTTTCTCACCAGAGTCAGACTACTTTAAAACCAAGTAGTTAAATTATTCACCAGTGCTCGCTCCACAATTTAAAAGCCAATTAGGTGAACGTTTCATGGAAATCAGGCACAGGATTTGATCTCCTGATGTCATTTTGAATTCAAGAGGGAATAAATTACACAAATGTGACAGTTCCTAAATTAAAGACCCCAATCCATCTGACACTCCTGTCAGGTGAATACTTAACAAGATAAAATCCACAATTATACGATTTCATTTTTTTCATTTATTTTTACCCCCTTATTCCACATGCATTCATACACATACACACACAAATATAATATTCCCTTTGCTTCATTTTCATATTTACAGTGAAATGCAACACATTTTAAATGCTAATGTTTGATTTATGGCACAGAAAGGCGTAGTTAAATTATAAAGGACAATAAATTCAAAGTTTTAAAACCAGCAACAAAAGCAGCCCAATCTCCTTTAATCACAAGGAGTTAGAGAGAAATAATGAAATAATTTAGGACAGAAATGAATTTCATCTCACCAGTCTCAGAAGTGGTATGTAAATGAAAACGTATTGAAAATGATAATAGCGGTAATATTGCGCCACAATGTCACCAGTGCCTCCTCGTTCTTTGTCCTCAGGCAGTTTCAAAACATTTCTTCATCTTGTTTCCTCACCCTGAAAGCCTAGTTTGTGAAACTCCACCAGCGCTGCACACAAGAGCACTCCCACTCAACCTCCCAGCCTGCTGAGAGCACTTGAAAGCAATTTTCTTTTAATCAAGTTCACTATAAAGGCCCCTCTGATGCCAACCTCAGCAACACTACCGTTTTGTTTTTTCAGCCCTGTCGCTCTCTACATTATATTGATTTCTTCATGAGCGCTATGAAATACTGTTTACTGACATAATGAGAATTCTCTTTGAGTTTATTGCTTTTTCGGGACAGATACAAATATAGGTGCACACTTAGGTGGAGACCCCATTTTTCAAATATCTGCATCAGCTTATGGGTGACAAACATTTTTAAAACAGAACTAGTGTTGCTACGCTGCTGATCCATAACCCTAATCTGGACGTGTTTTTTTTTTTTACGTTCATTTTTTAGAGGCTGGACAAAGACTTGAAGTCCCAAGTCTTTGCACTTAAGTACCAAGCCAATTCCCAAGTCAAGACCGACAGATTTCAAGTCATAAAACAATACAAGAAAAAAACAATAATTCTAACTTAACTGAATGTAATACAATGTACTGCATTTAAAATCTTACATTTTTTGGGGTGTCATTGATTAAACTGCAGATTATTTTCTGAACTATGTCATTAATCATTTAGTCTATGAAATAACAAAAAAGAAAACACCCATCAAACATCCACAGCCCAAAGTGACATATCAAAATTGCTTGATTTGATTCAAAGATATTTCCTCAAGTAACATATGACAAAGAAAAGCATCAAATCCTCACATTCTACACTGTAAAACTATTTGATTTAACTTGAAAAACAAGTTAGTGTTTGGGCTTAATTTTTAAGTTGTCAGAATTTGAAAAGGCAAGGTGAATCATTGCAAACTTTTTTTTTGCTTGAAAAATGACTGAAATGATTAATCAATTGTTACAAAAGTTAACAGTTTATTTTCTTTTTAATAAACTAAATGACTAGTTGTTACAGCTCACTCATTATATTATTGTAGCTGATTGAGTTGCAACTCATTTTAACTATTTTACAAAGTTAGATGTAAAAAAAAAAAACAACTAGGTAAAAAACCTTGTTTTAAAATTAAAAAGTTGGTGTGGGCGCTGCCTTAAAATGTTAAATTGACTTGAATAATTATTCAAAACAAATAAACTTTTTAGTCAAATAAGGTCATGTTTATTTGATTTAAAAAAATATTTGTTTTGAACCATTTCTAAGTTTAAATTTAAAATGGCCAGTTTTTTGGGCTGCCTTAAGATTTAAAATTGACTGAACTTGAGTTGTTTCCTTTTACACCGAGTACTTTGCACTTTAAATTCTGACACAAATACATTTACAGTTTTTTTTTTTACCAACATTTAATTACATATCAAGTAGTTTACATGTTTTGACAAAATCTGAGTTTTTCATGTAAACCAGTCCCTTTTCAGAGCATTTCAATGTATTGTTCTGCAAAAAGTTTAACCCATGTGGCTCCAAAGGTCAGGGTCGGACCCCTAAGGGTCATAAGATAAATTTGAAACACAAGAAGGGGCCCCAACTAAGAGTCACAAGCCTAAAATTTTGTAAACCTCCTGTTTCATCTTAATCAATGTATTTTATGAGGTTATCTGTTAAATGTAAATTCCTAATCTGTCTCAGATGAATGGCATTAAGTACACATTTACCTCTGAAATGTAGTGAAGTAGTATGTGAGTAACATGAAAATGAAAATATCAAGTACCTCTAAATTGTAATTGAGTACATAAAATTAGGTGCATTCCACCACTTGTTTAAACCTTGTTCTTTTGAAGACAGGAGGGATTTGTTGAGGTTTTTCTGTAGGCTCAGTATGAGCTCATCTCATGCACTGCCATCTCTCCCCGATGTCCTCAGGCAAAGAAGTTTCTGCTGTATCATATTAGTGACGAACATATTTTATATCCACTTAATAGTCACTGACCTTGAGAGTGATGCTCTGAAGTTGATGTGCATGTTGCCCTGCTGCATTTTTAATTCAGGCAGTGTCTCAACAAGAGCACCTTGTTTTTCGTGACTGCAGATGTGTACGGTAGCTACCCATGCTGCAGTGAGGTGTTAAAAAACGTGAATAATGCTGCTAAAAAGTTTGAGTTGAATTGACAGAATATGAGCCAAGGTTAGTTCAGTGACAGACTGTTCATCATTTTGGTTTAACTTGAAAACACTGAAGCTGTCAGATCAAAAGTGTGGCAGCTGAGGCTCTAGCGCCCTCATCAGGCATATTAGTGTAATTTTCTAAATCCTAAATCTAAAAATATGGCAATTCACTATTTTTTTATAATCAGTGGCTGAATCCAAATGGCCAGAATTCACTTGTGAACTTGTGCACTCTGCAGGTGCATTCCCGGTATGTTTAGGAGGGCTGAGGGCTGTCCAAATCCATAATTGATCCAGCCCACAACAGGTTTCAACATGTAAAAACCAGGAACAAACACAAAAAGACCAGAAAGAGATGCAAGGAATTGCAACGACACACAAAATAACTACAAAAGTCAGCTAAACAACTACAAAGTGACACAAAAATGACTACAAAGAGACACAAAACAACCACAAGGAGACACAAAATTAATAATAAGCAACACAAAGCCACCAAAAAAACCCCACAGGAAATTACCTCAAAGAGTCACAACTAAGCTCACCAACGTTGTTTGACGTTGATATTTGGTTTAAGGGGCACTCAGTAGCTCACGTGGTAAACCAAACAACGTTACAGTAAAACGTTACAAAGTCAACCGCCACACTGCAATATATTCTAACATTGTTTAAATATCTTCATCTCTATTTTCTTTCCAACCAAAATTTAATGTCTGTCCAATATAAGACTCCAGGGTCTTTTTGAGGTCATAATGATGCCTGGTACCAGCTAATAAACAACCTCAGGGAGACAAAATGATCACAGAGACACATTAAACCCAAAAATATGCATTATGACTACAAAGAGACACAACCCCACCACAAAGTTTCTTTCCTAGGAGAGGTGGCGGGGCCCTTTGCATATCTGTGCCCAGGGGCCCATTGTCTCATAATCCGTCCATGAGTCCTTATTTATAAACTAAACATTTCTGTATATGAATGTGTGTGGCCTAATACATGTATAGCCTATCATTTAGTTAAGAGGCAAAAGCAAGCAAGCAAGCAAACAAACAAACAAACAAAAACCGCTCATATGGGATTAATGGGACAGATGAGTAGATTCTTGTAGTCTCCTCCCGAGCAGACTTTACGTGATGACGTCACAGTCTATATCGAAGGACGCGAGGGCAGGCGTCGGACAGCTTCTCTTGGATTTATCAAACTTAAACCAGCAGTAACTCACTTTTTCGGCCACCTTTGGGAAGAAGAGACAAGATATGAATCCTTCAGATTAAGTCGGCAGTTTGCCAGCAGTTGCGTGCTAACATTTCCAGCAGACAAGGAGCGACATTAGCTTCATTTGGCGTCGTGTTTCTCGCCACAAGGTGAACGTAAGTTCGGGATTCACTCTCCTTATGCGTCTGTTTTTGGTCTCCACCGACTTGTGAAAGCATATCTGTAGCTTTAGCAGCTAAATGCTAAAGCCTCAGCTAGTGGCTGTTTGCTACTAGCCAGGTAAAGTAAGGTGTACCCGCTGTTGAGGCTTCCTTCAACTAAATAAAAACACGGAGAGTTGTGTAAGTGAACCCAAACGTTAAACTACAGTACAGTAAAGTACAGTACTGTGCAAACGTTTAAGGCCACCTTCATCTTAAACAGCAGATATGTATACAGTACTAAAATATATCAGAATACTGATGAATAACTTCAACAGGCTAAAGTTGCAAGTATTTAGGATGACATCCTTTTCCACTTAGCATATATTCAATTATCTATGGCAGACATTATGAGATTTACAGTACCAATCTTCTGGAGTATTTAGGGTTAGGGTGCATTCAAGACATATCCAAAGCTCAATATTGATTGTTTGAGCTACCTTTTGTTATTGTTGTACACTTCCATGTTTCACATTAAATATTGACTTCAGTATGGTGAAGCCATTTTGTTCAGAGTTTTTTTTTGTGTTTTAATGCATTTTACATATTCTCTTCATTGTTTGTATCCTAACAAAGAGACTGAGAATTTTAAAGAAAACATCCTCATCGCAACTTTGCTAAAACAACAAATCTGTGGAGCTTATTTTTGCACAGTATTGTAGTTTATAGTATATCCAAACATTTAAGTAATTTAGGGACAAATGCTGGTTCAAATTTTGAAACTCTAACCTTGTAAATATTTTTACCTCTAGGCTGTAAACAGCATGTTGTCCAGTGAATGAGATAAAAATAACCCCACTGAATTTCTTACTGTTTTTCTCTTATACATTTGTCCTTAGGTCAAGAGGACATGATGTGCTGTGAAGGCTGTTATCTGCAACTGAACCTCAGAAGACTGAGCACAGAGGTGAGCCTCACTACTCTTACTATCTCCTATCAAAGATTAATAACAAAGATCCTTGAAATGATGGATGGTAGCCCAAAGTTTAGATCAGCCATTATGAAGTGTGAGCAGTATTCAGTGTGTTAAAAATGACAAGACAAGTGAGTCCTGAGTGTATTTATGGTGTTTTATAACAGTCTTGTTCTGGTCATGGCTTCAAGGTTTCAATTCAGAGCTCATTTAAACATGATCTACTGCAGAAAAAAAACAGAATGAGATGTTAAATCCTAAAAGATTTCAGTCCTAGTCGATTTAGCGACAGCAAGTTTGATTTAACACAACACTAGACAGTCAGAAATACAAGAGGAGAGCAGCTGGTGTACCTGCTAAACAAACTCCTGTTGTTTTTATAAAGAGATCAGTCAATAAAATCCTCAACTACAGCTCAACTGATTTCGCGCTCCAAACAGGGGATGTAGTTTTCATCAGGACACAGTAAACTTGGTTACCATGCTGAAAAGTTGGAGGTTAACTGTGGCTTGTTTCATTACTCCCTGAAATTTGTAAAACTGACCTTCTAACCAAAAAGAAATGCAGAAAATGTCTTGTTTTATAGACACAATTTTTGATTGCTGTTGTCGGTTAGTACAATGCGCATGACTGCTTCACAATAAAAGATCATGTTGAGTCAGTTGGATAATTTAAGTGTGAGGTGGCAGCAGCAGCAAATATTTAGTTTCTGTTGGCAGTGACATCTCTGATACTCAGTTTGGAGAGCGAACAATAAATAGTCAGGCTGTATCATAACCCCAATTTGCTTGGGAACATTATTGGTATAGAGTACATAGCATTTATAGCATTTTAATCAAATATACTGGCATCATCCCTTGGATATGATTAGGCGTGGGAATCACCAGAGGCCCCATAATACTTTATTACCATAATACTTAGGTCACAGTGCAACATTTTTGCAATTTTTAAATGTTTTGTGATGTGCTGAGTATTAAGATAACATATATTGTGATTTATTATCTGTAAATTGTGTCACCAAAGAAAAAAAATGTCAGCATCTGTTTTATCTAAACAGGTAACGGTTTAAAGATGATGTTTCTCACTTCAGTAGTTTTTATTGCAGCAAAATGTATCTAGTGGACTGAAAAGGGAATGGATTTTGTTATTCTAGTGGGCTACCAAAAGTTTAATTTGTATTTGCAGTATTAATAATTTATATAATAAGAAAAAGCAATATGTGACATCTGTGTATGGATACAATACTGCAACTCAAAATGCCACAATACTATGCTGTATCGATTTTTACCCAATAGGTATGACGCTCAAGGCATTTACATAATAACATTCATCATAACATGGGGTTTTGATTTCATGATTTCACCTCCCAGTTTCTTAATCGTACCCCCCAGTGTTGAAATGAAACCCATGCCCTTGTTAATGCATGTTATTTATTGACTTTATCCGTATATTGGAAATCCTACAGTGTATGGATGATTGGTTAAAAATACATCAGCCAAGTGAAAAAAAGGTCAGAAACTTTCGAGAATGACGATCGATACTGCAAAACTGTAATCCTCACCCTGGACTTAGCCGGACTGTTCTTTCTATGAATTTTAAAGTGGCTACACATGTAACCATCAGAGAAGCTGCACTTTTCACTTCCTTCTTTCACTCTCCTGCTGCTGCATTGATCCCCAAGAGGAAACCCTGTAGTGCCCGTACAGGATTGAAGCCATGTAGTCCGATTTCTACGCTGAGAGCTTTCAGCAAAGTAGAGGCAAAGTGACTTCTGCCTGCCGAGACTCAGACTGCTGCAATAATGACTTTTTTCCTTTAGTACATAGCCTTTACAGACAAAGTAGACACTTTCAGTGAAAGCAGGTTGTTGACTCAGAGTCAACTAAACAATAATGTGGCTTTTAGACTAAAAATGTAAACAGCTATAGAAGGGAAATGTTCACTTTATTAAATGTGCAAAAACAAATTAAAGTTAATTGAAACACTCCATAATGACCTCACATACCGTTTTAAAAATGGAAAAGATTTTATAGAAAACGGCTGAAACTGTTAAGCAACATATAATTTACTAATCAAGAGGTAATAGTTTAAGCAGCACTGTCACATAGATCAAGTATGGAAATTACATTGCAGCTGCCTAATGTGCTTTAATGAAATCTCAAAAAGAACCACTTTAAACTGGCGGCACAAAAAGTACTTTAACCAATAAAACTGAGAAATGAATAAAGCCCTGAAACATCTTTATATTAGATATTAAAATGCATTCCTTGTGCAGCAGAAGTTTGTGAAAATGTAAATCTAAGTGAAAACAAAATAAAAAGCTTAGATGTTAATAAGTACATTTCCTTGGCTTTTCCTATTTTCAGCCCCAATCTTCTGTTTCAATTTCCTATTTTCTGTGTCCCAGTTTATATTCAAGGGGAAAACTGCAGTGCTGCAAAAAATGCCAAGGTGATTATTCTCACTATCTGTTCGGATCTACCTGTTGTAATGATGATGATATCCTGAGCTCAAGTTGTGCAACAATAATGCAGTGTTGTGCAGAGTTCACACTCCAATCTGTGTTAATGAAAAGCCTATAAATGCAATCATGGTGTGCATTCAGGCAGCATATATGTATCTGCAGCTCTGAGGCGCAGTATAGAGGTGTAGTAAGTGTCCAGCAGTGCACCGGGCCAACCACCTTGAGGTAGTTATACAGGAAAAGATGATGTGCCTGGAATGAAATATTTGCATTTCAGGACCTGATCTTAAATCCTGCGTTTTGTCACAGTTTTAATGATGGTACCCTCGCTGAGCTCAGGTTGCATCGTATCAGTAGTGACCCTCGTGGGCTGAATTCTGGTGACACCTTCCAATCTGTGTTAATGAGCCGACTCCACTCTGTCTACGGGTCACGGTGATATTTACAGAAACCGTTGTAGCGGCAGATATCCACGCCTCCCCGTGGCGCTCCCTCGCCTCATTTGCATAGCTTTCAGACTTCCCTTTCTCACTCTCCCTCTTTCACCGCTCTCGCTGTGCTCCTCCATGATCGACAGGCTCCTTCGCACTTCTCTTCAGTTTGTGTCGCACATGTTAATTAAAGCCTCTAATTAGCTTTCCCCACTAAAAGGCCGCATTAAATCAGAGTTGGAATGGCAAATGATTCCTGGCATTAGCATAATTGTGTTTTTGAAGTGTAAAGATTTGGGCATTAGGGATGCTAGCACGCGTTTTTGTTTCAGTGATTTGTTGTGTTTGGGGCTCGGGGCCCATGGGGCCACTGGAGGTTGGCTGTGTGGGTTTAGGGGCCCCAGGACCCTACAGGGGCCACACACTAATGAGGCCTGCTCCTCTCTGATGGAGCAGATACAGGAAAAACAAACCTGTGATGTGGTACCCTCAGGTGGTCCTGAGAGCCTGGCAGAGCGGAACAGGACGCTGGTGGTGTGTGTGTGTGTGTGTGTGTGTGCATGTGTGATTGTATGTGTGTGAGTAAGAGAGAGAGAGACAGACAGATAGATTTAGGGAGGAGACAAAAGGCAAATAAAGTTATACTATTTTTTTTAATATTACCAGAGATTGGCATGTACCCTGCCTTTTGCCCAGTGTGTGCTGGGATTGGTAGAAGGCTCTAGTGACTTTAAACAGGCAAATATGGAGGAAAAAAAACTAATGAAAAGATCGAGTAAATGTAATGATCACTGTGCATATTTTCACATGGGACCACGCGAAAATGATGTAATGAAAAAAGCTATTTATTTGGCTTTAAAACTGAATATAATAGGTGATATGAGACTGTATTTTAAAAAGAAAACATTAAAGTGGTATAAGGCTTTATCCGAGTAAATATTAATAGCTGTTTTTCAGTTTGTTGTTGACACCTACAGGACATGATAAAGCTTTTAGCTTCACATAAGACACTTTGTAATTTACAGTTTTTATATGTGGTGGTCAGGATGACACAGTAGTCCAAAATTATAGTTTTACACAGGAAATTATTATTTTTATTTTATTTGGTTTTTTTTAAACCCGGTTATTAGGAGTGCAGACTGCAGTTACAAACTCAGGGATAGCGTGTTCATTTACGCTTGTTACAAACATTGAGTCCTTTTAAAAAGTTTCTGTTTTTTAAATGCAAACAGTCTTTTTTCGTTTTTTTTTTTTTTTTAAACTTTGAACATAGATGGCAAACCACCACCACTGACAAAGTGCTGGTATTTTATGTCTTAGGAGAGAGAACAGGCTGGTGGGGAAGGGGGGAATAGTGTGGACCACACTGTCGTTCTTAATTAGAGTTGCAGCGATATACCTGTTTCAAGGTATACCGTGACATCAAAGTTGACAGTTATCATACCATATACATTTTCTTATCTCTGGTATTGGAGAAAAAAATCAATCAGATGGAGAATCTCTCCTTCATATGCGCATCTCCTTTTCTGGACTGGCTTTTTAAACATACTTCCATTAAAACAGTAGTGTAATGTTTCAATTATAATTTTTTTTTTCAACAAAAAAAACCAAACTTCTGTTTCCATTCTTTTATGGCCAATAGTATCTGATAATAATAACATTAATTGTGTAATAATGTATACCGTGATATTTTCTGAGATGATTATTGTATAGTGAAAATACTGTTGCAGCTCAATTTTTAAATTATTCAACTTTCAAATTCAACCCACAGGCGCTTCAAATTTCAGTTAATAAAACACTAACAAACGATTCTACACAGTACAAGTATGATACACTGCTGAAATTTATGGAGGTGTGAGTGTTACCTACAGATAGCCGTCTCTGCGTAGACCCGCAGAAATGTTGATGTGTGAACTATAATTATCGCCCCCGATAGCCTTATATGTGCCGATCAGCTGTAGTGTGACATTTCCATCCAGGTGAAATGGTTATGACTGTAGTATTATTGTGCTGACCTCCTTGTTAGTGTTGGTGAACACAGAGCCTCTCACACTGCAGGTCATGTCCTCTATTACAGTATGATACACCTAAATTTACTATTGATTAGTGCTGTCCACATCCTCAGCTCTCAGACACGACTGAAGCTGTCACCGTGCCATGAATCGTGCCTCAGGGTAGACATGATGTACTTTTCAGGAACTTCCTCTGGGCAAACGCGCTCACTGACTACTGTGGCTAAATTATTCAGGGTGAACTTGTCTACCCAAAGGCACAGTGGTGGAACAGTGACAGTTTGGGGGTTGTGTGATAGCTGAGAGTGTTGTCATATGAGTTATTATTGAACCAGCCAGATATATACCACAATGCAGCATATTCCTGCTCCAGCCTTGAATCTGCTCCGGGCATGAAAACCCATTAAGATGCATTGGAGGAAGCAGAGCTGAAGAAATGATGTAAGGAGGAAGAGGCTGCAGACTGAATTATCACCACTTATGCACAAGGCTACTTTTAATTTGATTAATTCTAATTAAATGATTTCTTTTGTGTCAGCAGTCAAATCACTTCTGTTTCTTAAAAAGATTACAGTTGATTACATAAGGACAAGCTACTATGTTCCTGAAGTGACGCATGAAATTATGCAGAATGATTTTTTTAATGGCATATAAGAATAGCAATATGTGTTTTTTACATGTGAGAGGAGGAGCAAGAGGCAGAAAAACAGCAAGAAAAGAAAAAATAGAGAAAGCAAGAGAGAAGGTGGAGGAGGAAGGAGAGAAACAAACAACAAGACAGAAAGTGTGAGAAATATGGAGACTGCAAGCGGCGCCAGACTCTGTTTGGAAGTCTAACATTCATTATGTCTGTTTCACTGATGCTGGTCGTCAAAACGCAGTAGGAGATCTCAGCCAGTCAGCACAGAAACCAAGGGCACTGCCAGAGGCTTGATTTACACAACAAAAACACATTTCACCCTATGTGACCAGGACAGGACTTTTTGTTTTTTGTTTGTCAAAGTTTTGCCAAGTATTGTAGGTGATGCTGCCAAAAAGGAAACATTCTTGTAGTACGAGCTGTGATTGTTGGCCGTTGTTCTCTCTCTACATCTGCGCTCGTTGCATCGGTGCTGATTGGAGATCCAACTAATGATGTCAGCAGGTGTAAAGTTATGAGTTTAAAGGGACAATGCCAAAAATTCCTGTTCTCCCATTACTTGTGCTGTTTCTCAAACTAGATGTTTTTGGTGTGAGTTGGTGAGTGTTGGAGATAGCGGTGGTATCTGAAAACCTCAAAAGCCATGTCATATTTCCTAAATCATGACGTGGTTAGTCAGGATAAGACCTTGTTGTGAGCAGTTTCATATGGGAACTATTTTCTTACTATGGAACTACACTTGCCAACTGTATAACCGTGCAGAAAGAATAGATGAGAGGCTCATGCTTGTGACAGAGCGAGATGAAAACATTAATGGCGTCCTCCATGGCTGAGCTGTAAAGTTAGTCAGTTCAGTAATAAGGTGAGCTAGCAGTAGATGCACACTTCCTTCTGCATAGTGATACAGTTGGCAGGTGTACTTGGTTAGAAAGGAAATAGTTTCTACATGAAACTGCTAACAACAATGTCTGTGGATTATCTTGAGTAACCAGGTCATGATTTCTGGAAAGTGTCATTGCTGTTAAGTTTATTAAATGTATTATTTTTTTTATTCTTGCCAATTTGAGCACCACAAGCAGAGTACCAAGTAGTTTTATAATATTAGAGAAAAGGCAGAAATCTCTAAAGCTGATATCTCCAACACTCTGCAGCTTACAGTAAAACAATCTAGACTGATAAATTGTACTACAGGTAAAAGGAAGAATACGTATTTTTAAATTTGAGGTGAATTCTCTCTTTAATCAAGTTGCTATGAGATGCTGAGGTTATTTCTAGAAAAGAAGAAGTGTTGCTTAGCATTGCACAAAGCAGAAAATCACTGCAAGTTGAACTGAATAATTGCTTTTATAAACAGTAATGTACCACTTTGTTATGAAAAACAGAACAGCAGCATGCAGCTGGAAAAGCACATGCCATGTAATTAGAATATTTCTTGTTTGAATGTGCTCCTCTCTTATTCTGCTTCTCAATTCAAATTCAAATTAGCTTTTCTGGCCTCAACAGTTATGTTAATACAGTGCTGCCAAAGCAGGTTGTACAAAGTTTAAAATGTAAATATAAGGAGGAGACAACAACCGCAATTTAGGCTTTTCAACCAATTTACACAACAATTATGGGAAGACATTAGACACATTCTCATTTTCGATTTTCATTTTGATGAATTAGTTGCACAACAGCCAGTCTTTGAGTTTACAACCAGGAAAACAACAACTCTTAAGTAAAAGCTTTCCTATCAGTAGACCTGATCTGATGTCCTTGATGAATTTAACCAACCATGATATTATCTTTGTGAGGCTGTACTTATAGTAGAAACAGCAGTGCTTTGAGCTGAATGCTAACACCAGTATGCTAACATCCAAAGGTGATGAGTCCCCGCTACAAGTTAAGCAAAACAAGTCAAGTCATTGCTCAGTTCAGGCAAGTAACAAGTCACGTCATGCTAAATTCTGATAATCTAGGAAGCTAATGTTTGAGCAGCCAATAAGCTAACAAGTTATCTTAAAAAAAAGACATTCAAATAACTTTTTTCGTGGGTTGTGTTGTGATGATTGAAGGTGGATGTTGTGGTGGTTGTGTCTTATAAACGCGATAGCCCTCTCCATGATCTCTGCCTCACGCATTGGCCTTTTCTGGTCTGCTGAGACCTAATAGGCTGCCGCAACAACTCACTAGAAATTACTCCACCAAATATACATTTATTTCATTGAAAAAATCCTTTCTTGTCATGTGTCTCAAGTCATAAGTCAAGCCTCAAGTCAGTCAAAGTCAATTAATCAGTTTTAGTCAAGCAAGTCACAAATATCAAGTTTCTCGAGTCATTTGTTAATATGTGCATAGAAAAGTGTTGTACCAAAATGTCATGGCAATCCATTCTGTTGGCAAGGCATTTTACGTGAAACCAAAAATGTCAAAAGTCACCAAAGTCAGATTTTTTGCAGGGTAACATGAATGTCTGTACAAAGTTAAGACCAAAGTGATGGACCAACCAACTGATTGATGTTGCCATCTGTAAAGCCACGGCATTGACATGGCTAAAAATAATGTTGATTTATGCCTCCAGTAATGAATTGTTAACATTTAATTAATGCACAATTTGCTATATGAACACTTGCATATTCTGCTGTACATTTCTGACAGACAGGTAGTGGTTAAAGCATGAGGTTTACACTGTCACAGGTCTGTGTTTCATTACACTTTAAATGAACCATGGAGTGCTTACAGGTGTGCGTTCATTAGCTGTTATACAGCAGCTTGGAAAGTGACTCTGCAAACCTGAACTGAGGACAGAAGCAATCTGTTCAGTAACCAGAGTAAAAAAAACTTCATCACAAGTCAGAGATCTATTTTTGTGCTTTATGCGAGAAACTTAACCTATACGACAAACGAAAAAACTCATTACCCAAAGTTCAGTGTATAGGTCATTTCTGATTATAAATTATCATTTTATCAATCAAGCACCACTGGCCTTTAAAGGTGCTCTCATTTATTTTGTGTTACTAATTCTATATTGAGCGAATGAGGCATATTTTTTTAGTTTAACAGAAATGCTGATTATAAAGTCCCAGAAGATGGGGAAAATAAGCAGATATTTGAGAGTAAAGTGTGTGTGTGTGCACTTTTGAGAGAGTGACAGACAAGCTCGACACAAACAAGCCGATGACAAGATGACAGGAGCAAGAACAAACTGATATTTTCATTAAAAAAAAATCCCGGGGCCTCATTTAAGATAGGGAGGGGGCGGAGGGGGCTCCAAATATCACGACACAAATATGACAGGTAAACACACGCTCACACACACACAGGAACACACACACACGCACACCCTCGGCAGCCCTGATTGAGTGTAAGTGTCTGCGTCGGCGGTCAAGGTCAGCTGATAATGGGAGAGATTGAGGACAGGGTGAGGCGGCGGGGGGGTCGGCAGCAGTCTCAGGTAATGAGATTTACGACCCTGAGCTCTCACTGCAACCCCCCCACTACACCACTACACCCCCCACCCCCCACCCCTCGCCTAACATGATTTATAGATCTAATAGACGTCAGCGCTCCCGCCTCAGATAGAGGCTTCACATTATCACTGAGGGAAAGTCATCCGTTCAACAGGGCAAGAATACAGAGACAACTCTACCAAGATGTCCCCGTCCGTCTGTGTGTGTGTGTGTGTTTGTGTGTGTGGGGGGGGGGCACGTGCATAATCAACGTGTATATGCACGTGCTGGCATCATTCACATTCTTTACAATATTTTGTCATAGAGTTGAGGAAAGTTACTTTTGTAAGTAATATACAAACGAGGATCTATTGTGCTCATTTCCAGGTTCATTCTTGTGTTTTGGTTTTCTACCAGAACATGTTGACATGCTTTATGCTGTCTTTGCTGGAACACCTGTAATCTCCCTCTGTCTGAAACACTCCATTTTTTAGCGCGTCTCTTTTAGTTCCCTTACTGAAAAGGCCAATCTGCTCTGATTATTTTAGTATTTCTGGGTCTTCTGTATTTCGGCGTCTCTACATCCTCATAGTATAAATGCCACTGGCTTTATATAGTACAGTGGCACTTTCAGTCTGATCTCACTCCCAACTCATCAAATACTGGGGTGTGGTCATTTGCCTCTGTGTCAGATACCGACATACTACACTCAATTAAATGACTGTGAAGGCGTTGTAATGACTGACTCACAAAAAATTATCGCTGTTCCCCCTTAGCACTACAGAACTTTTGAGCGTGTTGTTTTGGTGCGCTCTCACCGCTCTTATCATTGTCATTTCCAGCAAAAAGCTCTAATAACGAGACTCTACACAACGTGCCCAGCCCAGAACTTTTAAAAGACAAAGTTAGCAACTAGCTGGTGAACATAGCAAAGCGTTTAGTAGCTAAAGAATCGCATATTCCCCTCAGGATTCGGTGGAGACCAAAACAACAATAAGGAAAGGGAATATCGGAGATGGTCAGAAACACAGATCGAAATAAATGCTGAAATTGTTCCCTGTTGGCAATTGTGTTAGAAGCAAGTGCAGTTTAACAACAAAACTACACAAAATAACCATCACTAGTGCCACTTTGAAAGCAACAAATGCAAAATGTATCAACATAACAAGTTGTTCTGGTCTTGTGTTGACCCCTATGCTGGATGGTAATGGACGGTCAAAATTTTAGAAAAATTGACATCAAGTTTGCCCAAAAACAACCCTTGTAAGAAGAACCACCAACTAAATTCAGTATAAAAAAATCAAAATTTTACATTTGACTAGTAATAATTTAATATGTTTCTTTCAATGTTATCTCTTTAGATTGTGGTCTGATTCCAACCATGCAACCCTGGTGGAAAATCCGAAATTCCACTTTAGTTTTACAATGAAAAAGTCAAAATTAGATGAGAAAAAATATTAAACCTGAACCTTAACCTCATTAGAAACTATAAAATTGATATTACAGATGGCATGACTCCTCAGTTGTAGCCATAGCCCTGCCAATACGTATGTGTTCTTATTGGTTAGAAGTCCAAAGCAGGATGACTGGGTGCGTATTTCCATTTAAATGATGATTTTTACGTAGTCACGTGTTTGCAGGACATTCCTTTGTTTCAGTCCTACTAGCAAACGTCTTCACATGTCGAGATGTTTTTATCTTTACGAAACACTTAACAGTCTCTCTTAAAAGAAACATTTGTTTGCTTAATGTAACAAATGTGAGTAAAACTGCAGCAAGTACAGTCCAGCATGAAAATGAAATTCCAAAGCAGATTGCAGGAATTAAAAAAGGGAACATAGAGGGCGATTAGCTGCCACACAGGAGTAATGGGATTACTGTACTCTAACATGCCACCCTGCATGCTGTTCTGCTCATTGTCCTAACACTCTAAACAAAATGACATTCAACTGAAACAACACGCGAATGATGCCATTGTTCCAGTACGCTGCACAAGCCAGCGGAGGCACAGCGGCAGTAAGGATGGAAGCCATTGAACTCTCTGCTCATTACCAGTACAACCTCTCCTAGAGTAGCAAAACAGCATTCAGTGTCTGTTCAGCTCTGTTTACTGATGCTTCTGCTAAAAGAAAAACAAAAAAAAAATAGACCCAACAATATGGTGACAGCCAGATTGCCTCCCAATAGATGTAGTGCTAATATTTGCTCTATGCCTGCTGTACGTGTTGAAAAAGATGGGAGAATGGATTCGGAGCACAAGCTTACACACAAAAACACATACGAACACCCCCTTCAGTTGTTTGTTCTTATGCAGTCTCCCTTCTCGGTGTATTCTGAGAATTAAACCAATAAGCCCCCCTGCTAAGCCCAGCCCAGTAGTTATTGATGTGCTGCCTTTTTATTGTCTGGAAGCTTATTCTGTTCATATTCACTGTGTCTGCCTCTGTGCCAAGAAGCAGTTACTTTAAACAGACGGACACTGAGGGGCTCGGAGACACGAGAGCAGCTGTGGAATCTGAGGCGAAAAATATGTTGTAGATATCACATTAATGCTCTGATATCTGTTTAGGGCTTGGGCATTTTCTTGGATTCTTCAATTGCTTTAAAAGTGTGCACATAAATATTTCACAAGGACAAAAAATTGAAGGATAAACCTTCTGAAGACATATTGCAACCGGCCGACAAGAGTTTAAAGCTAAAACTGACTGAAACCAGTCTGAGGGGCATTTATACAACCATATGTAAGCTTTATCCAACACCGACACACACCTTACCTCTTTTACACCTAATATTGTTTAACTGTAAGCATTTGACAAACAGTTTTATTGACATCGTCTTGACAAATTCATATGTTTTCAGTCAGTGTATGGAGGAATATTCGCAGCTCATTTGAATAAAAATTGCAATATTCTGGCACGGGAAATTAAGTTTAAAACTCAGCCTCTATGCCTTCATTTTAGTATCTCATTTTAAAATAATTTACTCTATATTACTTTGTCTAAATATGAGTCACACTATTGAAATAGCAGGCCAGAAAATCATTATTCCTCTTCTTAAACACCTCCTTATATAGTACAGTTTTATTTGGCAATTTCTTACGTCAAAAACAGTTAAGCACAGACTGTAAGACTATCTTGTTTGACAATTAATACTCATTTAGACTGAGGATACTTTATCGATTCCTGGGGGGAAATTGGGAGGAAAAAACTATATATATATATATATATATATATATATATATATATATATATATATATAGATATATATATATAAAGGAAAATATATATACATAATATAAATATCAGAAAAATATCAAGCAGATGTGTTGGATAAGAAATGAAAATAAATGACATATGTACAAATGTTTACATAAGAAATATGAGAAATATGTTTAGATAATTACTATAATTACTAAATTTGATAAGTAATTAGCAATTAGCAATAACATTGTGCTATTACTGTCTTACCAAACATGCAGACATTCAGACTGCATTACATTGCAAACTGCAGTTAAAATTAACAGCTGTTGACTTCCACTGAATTTAAAACTAATCTAAAATGTATCGCAGTAGAGTGGGTGAAAATGAAAAGGCAAAGCCATCTATGGTGCAGTACAAAAACAAGAAGAACTCAACTCCCATGTTGGATAGCTAAGTTGTTAATTTGTGTTGATTTCTCATAAGTCTTCTTGTTGTTATTAATTAATACAATAAATCCAAAAGACAATAATAAGAATCATAATGGGTGTTTTTAAGGGGCGGGGGGATTGTTACCAGGGGATACTTGCCTCGGTTCGGCACTGCACAATTGTTCACTTAAAGAAAATTAATTTTTTTTTAACTGTATTTTCCATAAACACTCTTGTTTTACACACATTTTACTGTGGATCCTGT
This sequence comes from Plectropomus leopardus, assembly GCF_008729295.1. Lineage (NCBI taxonomy): Eukaryota > Metazoa > Chordata > Actinopteri > Perciformes > Serranidae > Plectropomus > Plectropomus leopardus. The sequence continues at coordinate 14,114,892 of NC_056484.1, forward strand.
TACATATGTAGATTTTGTACTTTTCACATTTTGGTTAATTATTCAAATATCAATTCCTACCTGCAGAGATACAGAGTAATTAGAGAGGGGTCAGAACATAAGGCATACTACATTTTCAAAAATATTCCCCGGAGAAGGCATAAATCTCCCATACACCAGGAAACTGCCCTTGTACAGATTATTTTGACAGTATTTGTGTTTGATTATATATATGAGAGAGGAGACAGGAGTAACAACGAGAAGTTCTGCTCTTAAGACTTTGCATTTACATATTAGCTAGACGCCTCAGTGAGCTGAGTCACCTGCTGCTGCTTCCTCCCGCATGCCTCTGAAATCATATTGTCTCATCTCTCCCAACTCATTTTATCTCATCACACCCACTGTCTCTGTGTGGGTGTGTGTCGGTGCTCAGGCCCAAAGGGAAGTTTGTCACTTTGATAACAGGTGGGATAAGAAGTGCAGTCGGGCAAAGACACAAAGCAGCTACTAAACCACAAAGTTTTAAAGTAAATTAAGCAGAGCTCTCCGTATTTTCTTCCGAGATTTCAGTAACAGTGTTATTTAAGGCAGTCACACACAGGAACAGTTTGGATGTTCTTATTAATTTTGTTTATTTGTCTGCCACTCAGCTCTTTTCACCTGAAGTTACATTCTCGCCTGGAAGGACAATAAATAGTGCTGTTCAAGTGCCTCCACAATTTTCAGCTCAATAGAGGAAATGCACTGTTGATTTCTCTGCGGTGTCTCGGCTGCTTTATTAGCAAAGAAAGGAAAAAGGGGCTTTTTCCCTTCTGTTTGTACCTCTGTTGGTGAAAAACAGTCTCCTGAGCTTCACGCAGTGTATGAATATCTGGAGGTTACAGAAGTAATCAACATGCAGTCCGGAAGGGAGGAAAATAATAAAACTTAAAGGTGATGCCGAGGACAGCTTTCAATTCTGGTTTGACAATACGGTGTAATACTCTTGGCATTTTCGGATCATGTTCTCTCCTGCATACGGCAATCTCTAAATATGCATTTCTACAAGGCTGGATCTTTTGTAAATTTCACACTGATTTTTCCCCCGTCTCGTACCAGGACTTCACTTTGGATGTGCAGGCTAAAATCAACCAGATTAATGGACACACTCTCACTAAAAACCACAGCCAGCCACTTTCAACACATTCAAACAAGTACAGTAGCAGCACTTCAGTGCTAAAACATTACAGCTTTGTTTCAACACAGAGGAGGGCGAGTGTTGCCAGAGAGAGCTTAAAATGGCTGCTGAAAGTCAGAATACTGGAGCTGAACCAAGCCCAGCAGACGGTGGACAGGCTTGCCGTTGGATGGCTGGGTTCGAAGGCAGCAGCTTGTTAGGGTGGAAATGGATTAGCGAGAGGCACAATGGGAGTCTTAGGCGTGTCTGCGGTGTTGTGTTAAAGCCCTGCCTACGTTGCCCGGGCTGCTAGACTCATTTATGCCCAGCGGTGCATGCAGCAGCCAACTCTCACACACAGGGCTTTTCTAATTGCCATGGTTTCTTCTGTGCTTGCAGCGACAGCCTTGATTCGGCATCCATCAAAGCCGTGAATTAACCTGCGGCGCTGCACAATTGTTCTGTTTGTCACATGCAGCTGGTAGAGGAATTATTTCACTAACACTGTTGTGTTACATTGTGGGAGACACTGTAGTGAGTTTTACAGTGGAACCCAGAATTTGTGAGGTTTCCCCTCATCTGCAGATAAAAACAGCCCCTTATGTGATCCCTTTTAAAATAGTTTCTGTATTTTTGGCCATGGTATTTAGGGCATGACTACTGCTGGTCCCCCCCAACGCCATCGCCTGAATAAATGTTGGAATTGTATAATGCTTTTTTTTGTGACATTTGTTCATTATTATCCAGCAGATATTTTGAAACATTACATTTCAACAGTGCTGTGGTTAACGTGTAATTATATTTAGGCACAAAAAACTACTTGATCATAGAAAGAAAATATCATGTTTTGGCTTGGAAAAATGGTTTTGCTGCCACAATCAAGGCTGAAAAAGCTTGCCAAAAACACCACGTTTTGTTGTTTGTTGGTCCCGAACACTGGTTTGCAGTGGTCTGTAGCTTGGCAGCTGTCCTGCTTAGGTCTCATGTCATCTGGCATTCCCTCCACCTCACAATGACAAACTCAGCATGTAAACATATAATCAGAACGAGTAATCATACAGGAATAATTAACGATTATTCAAACAAATAATCAGCCTTTAGAAAAAGTGTGAAATGTGCAAATGAAATGTACATGGTTTGCAGAAATGTATAATGTGAATATTTTTGTCTGACAACTGCGCTGGTAGATGTAAAGCAGGGTTTACGCTTGCTTGGGTGTGCAAGCCAAAAATTATGTCATTGCATAATTTGAGTGAAGCATGACGGTTCCGCAAGTTGTTGCACAGCTTGATTGTGCACTTCTGAATTTTTGTAACTAGCTGCCTGCTGCATGTGCGGGCATTTTAGACAGGACTGCAACAAATGCTGACAAAAGCAAATAAATAAGTAAAATGAAACGTTGTCACAGGATTTTAGAAAGAGCCAAAATGTTTTAAATACTTCACAACATGAGATTAAAAAAAAAACAACTTCATTGGAGTAGTAATATTTTGCCTACTGAATCAAATTGTTTACAGGATATTCAAACTTTCAACCCTTGTTTTCATTTTAATACATTCGTTTTTTGACTCCTTTCGTTTCAAGGATTGTAAGGTTGAAAAAAAAAGTATATCCAGTAATCTTTGATATGATTTTATGGTGAATCACAGTTCCTCCAAGGGTTGCATGTTTGATTGATGCTGATGGACACTTGTTGACCTCTTGCTTCTTCACAGAAGTTTCATTTGTATGCGCCCTAGCATTTTAGAGAATACTGCAACGAACAGCGCGTTGAGCAAAAACTGCTTTGTGCACGTTCCTGCCACATGTGCCATGTGTGTCTGAAATCTGAGTTTATTGCTCACTGTAAAATACACTACTGTACACTTCACTAATCATCCTGACTTAAAGCTATTTACTAAAGCAATCAATAATCGATAACACTTTACAATTAGGGACACAAAATTTTAAGTAGTCACCAGGAAACAAATGAGGAATGAATGAAGGAATAACAGCCAGTGAACTATCAGGTAACTCCTCATCAAATTTTACAGAGTAGCAAATGTTTAGTTAATGATTAATTAATTGAGAAACAAGTGAGGTCCTAATCGAAAACCTGGAAACACCTTGATAATTGATGAACCATTAATTCATTATTTTATCAGATTATTAATTCATCATTAAGTGCAATCCTAATAAATACGGACTATGGAACAATAAAGTAGACAATGATGATTTACTAAAGTAATGATTGGTTCATGCATTTGTGAATGGACACAAAAATATTAACTTCAAAATGATGAATGGATTTAAAAATGTTTTTTTGTGCACGCTGAGAGTCTATGATGACAGCTGTTTACAAACAGTCCATTATTCATATGTTTGCTCCTCAGAAATAACAGACTGTAGAGTGCCGTAATTGACCAATCAAAATTGAGTATTCAACAAATAATTAGTAGGGAATAATGTAAGAGTCGGTATTTAATGGCTTTTTTAAAAAGCAGATGGTGGAAAGATGACAGTTAAGCGCTTGTGGTTAGCACAGGAAATGTGTCTGAAATGAAAAAAAAAAACCAAACAAAAAACAGCGCCACCCACAGAAACTCATCAACAAATCATGTCTATCAATTATTTATACCTTATACTTATTAGTCTGTGAAGAGACACGTCGGCCACACATATAGACAAGCAACCATTTATCCCAGACGGAAAATACATGCTGATTTGCCAGCGGAAGGTGTAAATATTAATTAATGATGGCTGGATTCAGTTTAGCTTGGAATAGAGCAGAGTGATCATTAATGTTATTGTAAAGCCTGTGCTTTACTTACCATGACAAGTCAAAATGTCTGCTGTGAGAACGACCTATTTACACTCACATTCAGACCTGCAAGCAGTGAACTGAATCTGCATGTCTTTGGACTGTGGGAGAAACCCAGGAGGAACTTAGCAGGCAAACTCCACACAGAAAGCTCATCAAAGGAGAATCCACAGAGAAAGACAGCGCAATAGTGGAGGCACCATGTGACTGACAGGTGAACTCTGAGAACTGCAGTGAAAAGATACCACAACAAAGATATTGCTACAAAGAAAAATGCTGGATATTGCTAAGCCTAATGGTCCCGAAAAATACACACCAGTGCCTGTCTAATGCCAGCAAATGTATTCAGTACTTGTATGTTAAGGGATGCATTTAAATATGTCATAAAAACAGCAAAACCAACAGTGAATTCATCTTCCAAACAAGTATTTTCCCTGCATCCAAATGTTGATAAAAATATGTTTTATTCTCGTGTGCCACAAACTTCCAGTGTCATCCAAATACTTTTAAACTAACATCAGCGAACCACACTGTTGCACTTGGTAACATGTCCCTTCATTGCAATGAACATGGGAACTGCAGTTTAAGTCCAACACTTGGTCCCGATGCTGTAAATACTCTCTAGTGCACTAAATGTGTATTAATCCACAGCTGAAAATAGACAAGAAATGCACTATTTTTTCTAGTTTTAGGAATATTAACTTAAAACCTCTGTGCCTCTAGACTTTTTTTTAAAGATAGAATTATACATTTGTCATCCTTTATTTGAAATTAACATCCTTAGTAGGAACAACCCAGTGTCACTCCAAACCATAGACTGAATATAAAGATGGACAATGTGCCTTTACTTTATCCTGCTGTACAAAAGTGAAACAAGAATATCCCGCATACAGCTGCTGCCATCTTGTGCTGGTGACATCATTCAGAGCCAGAGTTTGCGTATATATAGCAGTTTCCGCAGTGTCAAGTTCCCAGCCAGACACCCGTACGCCCAATCGCAATCAGCACCGGTGTGATAGAGATTGCACCAGTTGGCACACACAGCTATCAATCATGTAAAATCCCCTTTTTATAATATCAAACTTTATGACAAAAACAAACCCTTAAACATACATCGCATCCTAAGAACTACCTAAAATGACAGAAGCCATCTTTGGGGAAAAAATGTATTTGATGTGTGGTGTGAGTTTTAGTTTGCCTCATGTTCCATTTACTAACTTGCAGGTGGCAGGCTTTATGACCTATACTGCAGCCAGCCACCAGGGGGAGATTGAGATGTTTTGGCATAACTTTTGGGGAGCTGTCACGTCGTCCATCTTTTTTATACAGTCTGTGCTCCCAGCTCTCCCAACTGCATCAAGTGGCAGTATTTTTTAAGTTCAGAGCAACTGCCATAATAAAAGTCGTGAGAAAGTCTGCACAGGTTGGGTGGGAGGGGAAGTGGATGAGTCACGCTGCTGTTTGTGTCCCATGTGAAACCAGAAGTGTGATAGAGATGAATTCACTAGGATGCTAGTTTGATAGTTTGATAGTTGCTCTAAGGATGCTCTAAGCACACACACAACAGGCATCCATCCACTCGTTACCCCTGGAAAAACACGTAGACTAACAATAGATCTTGCCGTCAGGAAGTATGACATCAACTACGTCAAGTGTGCGAGGACCAGAAAATTCAGAAAAACTCAAAATTGCACAAGGTTGGGGCGCCCATTTGCTCTCCTGGTAGAGCGTGTCAGCTCCATGTACAGAGGCTGCGTCCTCGCCATAGTGGCCGCGGGCCGACTTCAGCCTGCGGCCCTTTGCTGCATGTCATCCCTTCTCTTTAACCCCTTTCACGCTTTGTCTTATCGCAAGAAAGGCAAAAAGCCAAGACAAAAATCTTTTTTAAAAAATGTACAAGGTCTTGACAAAAGTTATAAAAGTGGGAACTGAAATCAACAGACTTTCCTCTAAAAAGTCATTAAGTTGTTTTGACATCAGTGTAGTGTGGTAGTTTGTGTAACATACTATGCTGGTGACTAGCATACTTTAGATTGGTAACAAGTGTACTTATTTTAAGCCAAACCATGATGTTTTTTTCTAAACCTAACCACATTTATTTGCCTAAAGCTAAAGTTTTTACCTCTGTTTTGAGTTTATTAGACTATAGATTTAGTGAGCAGAAACTAATGAGTGTGAATTGACTTGCCATCCCTGAGCATCAAAAACTGATGCTGGAGGGGAACCTTGAGTGTCATTTTTGCTGTGTAGAGGGTTAAAGAAATGTCAAACTGGCGTATTTATAAGTGTTTCTTTGTGTGTTACTCTGCTAAAATCAGTCAACGCCAAACGTGTGTGGTCATGGCTTTAGTTTTGCGCAAGTGCAGCCTGTATAAATGAGGATTGACAGGCCCCTAATGCCCTCTGCAGCGAATAAATGGATAATCGAGAATCCTGTTGTGACGCCCCCCGTCCTGTGTCTGAGATGAGACACATAGCCATCTGAGCACTCGATGACACAGCCAGAGATTGATTTTGTGCGTGTGTGTTTGTGTGTGTATGTGTGAGAGGATGACAGAAAAGATGAATTTATTCTCTGACTTTCATAGTATCAGTCACACTATTTACATATTCATTTCTCATATCATAATGCAGTGACAGTGATGTTATTCTGTTGCTGCCTCCATGGTGTCAGTTTTGCATTTGTGCTTTTTGCATATACGGTGGACCTCGAAAGAGCAGGCTGTGATACATTTTGTGAGATTTGAATTGAACTTAAAACCCTCACATTGTGGCATCACTGCTCGTGTACCCACTCAAAAATAGATTTATGTTTAGCAAGACGAACTGAAAGAGCTGCAACTAATTATTTTCATCAACGAATAATCTGTTTTAGTTATAAGTGCTTCTACAATTTCATGAAAACTGGCCATCTCCGTCTGCTGAGCTACTAAATATACCCTGTGGGGCAATTGTTTTGTCAACTTCTTAAAAAATGAATAACCTGTTTGAAAAAAAAAACTGTTAAAAAAGCGTTGTCCAGGCAAAAGTCCAAAACCTTGACATATTCAATTTATAATTATACAATACAGACAAATGCAGTGGATATTCGCATTTTTTTCTTTGAGTAACAGGTAGGGAAGAAGAAAATTAACAAATATAACATGCTAATTTTCAAAAGAAGTGAAGAAAAACATCACTAATAGAAATAAAGATATTGAAGAAAAAGGAAAGGAAGAAGCAGTTTGTCATCCATGCATTACATCATTGTCTCCTATAAGTTCCGTTTACATACACATAATTTGAAACTGCAAATACATTTTGACGGAAACATAATACAGAACAAATCATGTTTTCTGACATAATGACAAAATGTTGCTGGTTAACTTATCTGGCAAATCGTTAATACATTGACACTGAATGTATCTGCAAAATGTTCACTAACAAACTATTTCAGTTGTTTTCCTCCAAAATATCAATCAGACTGCTGATGCATGGGGCCCAGAATTTGGTGCTATGTCCCTGACCCTATCTAAAGCGTTTTTGTTGCCCAAACATAAGACAGGGGTTTGGACGCAAATCCGAAGTTCTGGTGTCAAGGTTTTGAACTTTGCTCATCCTCCATCCTCCCCAACTGTCTCCTTCTTAAGCCTCTTACAGTACATGAATGTAGTGTTTGTTTCCTGAAAGAAACGTTCTTTATGAACATAATCCAGGCAGCAGTTGTTTTGCGGAAACAATGAAATTAAGAAATACTTAAGAAAACAGTTAAGTAACATACAAACATCATTTCTAGGAGACAGGGTTGGTGGATTAAATAACAGTCAAAGTAATAGTACAGTGCATTACAGTGGTTTCTACAGATCCAAGCTAGATCCCACAGCTTGGCTGTCAGGCTTAAGGTCATCTCAGTGACCATGTAGATTCCCAAATTTGATGAAATAAGAAGGTTTTGTTTTTCAGAGATGTGTAAAAAGTCTCAAACAGAATAAACGTGTTGGCATTTGCAGCCATTGATTCAAAGAACTTGCTTTACGTGTATTCCAAAGGCGAAATATAGATTTTTGGGTGCGATGCAGTAGAATATGCAATGAATGAAAAAAACACCAATGCAAAAATAGCAGTGGTATTTCATCATGATTACCCTGCACACACATTAAAGCAACTGCACTCACCTTTAAAGTTTGATGCAATTCTCTACTTGCAGGAAACAGCCGAAAAAAATAAAATTCTTTTCAAGGCAATACGCAGACAATACTGATGAGGGTCAAAGCAACAACACAGAGGAAACAGTTTAAACAATTTGCAATCGTTGGATGAAAAACAGACATTTTTGAAATCAAGAAAAGGATGTTAACTCTCTTTGCCTGTGATGGAGAACGATAGAGAAGTGTAATGAAATAAAAGCCAGGCAGAGGAGATAGACTACTGGGCCAGTCACGTCTGTCCGCAATGCACTTATCAGGTGGGGATTTTCTGGAAGTGTCAGTCGGTATAGGAAGCCTTCAAGGCTCTCGGGGAAAGGGGATGCTGCGGTAGTGACAGGGCTATCTGCCTCTGACAGCCCAAAGACCTAAAACCGGATGGCTGGGAGAGATAAGGCTCTGTCGGCACTGGACACACACAAACAGACAGGACACACACACACACACACACAAACACTCACACACACACACACACACACTCACTCACTGGATGCTGGTCCCACAAACACACAGCCAAACACTGGCATTCACTTTGCATTAACAAATTCCCCATTGCCTGACCACTCGCTCATTCATTCACTCATGTGCACTGACACACGCTCATGCATACATACGCACACACATCCCGGCTCCCGGTCTGCCAGCCAGCGCGGCTTCCCATTAGCTGTGGTGCAGTGTGCTGGGTGAGGAGCGCTGGGGCGAGAGACATCAATTTGCTTCCTCTAATGCGCTCGCTGCCCCCACAAGACATATTGATTATTTCTTCCCCGCAAAGCGACAAATAGCAATTTCGGGGGCATAATGGAGATAGATGGTTGGTTTATAAGAAGCCCCCAAAGAAAAGTTGTAAGGGGGTGGAGGGCTGGGAGGGGGGAGGGGGTGAGGAGGAGACAGGGGGATGGGGAATGCTCTTCCTCCTCCCACTCCTACTTCCCACCTTCCGTCTCTATCTCTTGAGTTGTAACTTTCTACCACCTCCGCCTTATTCCATGTCGCTTTCAAGAAAAATGCAGTTAAAGGAATAAAAGTTGAACAAATAAAGAGGGCGTAGTTGAAAAAAAAAGAAAGAAATGTAGTGAAAGATGGGTGCATCTCGGAGAAGGTGAAGGTATGGCGAGGCTTTGGGGTGCGCAGATGTTGAGGCGCGCCACCAATGCACATTCATTACGAGCCTCCTCCTAGGAGCGTCGCCTCCTCCCGTCTTAATGGTTGTACTGCAGAGAGCAGCTGCTGCCGCAGTGTTTGCTCTGCCTCGCCCTCCGTCTGTTACATCTACTTCATATCCCCCTTGTTAGCATCAGTGTGACTGATCCGTGGGTTGCTCTTATGGTGAGATCATGAATATTTGATTCTCAGTACGCTGCAGGTTGACTCATGACATTTTTGAAGTTCACTTTAACAGGGTTCCCACAGAACATTAAAATGTCTTAAAATGCATTAAATCAATTCATCCAAAAAATAAGGCCTTTATTGGTATTAAAATGTATTAAATCATATTTCAAAAGTCTTAAAATGCTAAGACAGAGAGAAAAATGCTATGAATCTTTTTTGACATTACATAGTGAAATCTCAGCATTAATATTAATAGGCCTATTTCTTTATATTTTTTAAAGATAATTTGCTGAATTTAACACCACTTGTATACATTTACTGTATCCAGTCAAATAAAAAAGAACAAGCTTTTAAAAAAACACATGATAAAAAAACAAAAAATGTTTTATCTTGCGTAAATATCTTTTAGCCAAAAAAAAAAAAAAAATTCCCAAGTAAGTAAGTTGGTTTTTTTTTAGTATTGGTTATCGTGAAATTGGTCTTAAATTTGACCTCAAGTTAGAGAAATAGAAAAGTCTTAAAGTCTTAAATCTAACTCGACCTAAGTTGTAGGAATCGTGTTGTAAGTTGTCATATGAGTTCAAGGACTGATATTTAGACTGTTATAGTTAAAAGGGTTGTTGTGTTATCTTTACAAGCCTCTTTTACTACATCATAGGTCCAGATGAATTCTCTGAATTAAGTGTCACGCTGTTTTTCATGTTTATTCGCTGCAGTCTTGACAAGAAGGCGGCTGCTTTTAAATCTCAGGACAGCTGAGACCTATAGATTTTGAAACAGTGGACATCAGTATCATCACGTTGTCTGTTTGCTTTGAAAAATGGGCTTTAGAGCCAACAAGAGATTCCATAAAGAAATTGTAAAGTCAAACTTTTTAACATTAGTGTTGAGTGATTTTGTACATTTAATCCAGATTTGATTTGTGCATCCGTATCTGCCTTCATTCATTCCCGGAAATGTTCCTCTTACTTTATCCACCTGCTATTTTTGACAGACTTCCACTATAAACTTGTCTTCTCCTCCAGACAGCTTGCAGTGTTCACACTGTTATATAACGCTCTGGCTGATTTGAGGTAGCTGATAGCTGCCAGCTGTAGAAGTCAGTGTTGCTGCAGACACCAGGCGGTAAATGAGGTAATACGTGTCTGCGGCTCATCACATGATGGACTGATGGGAAGTGTTGCACAATTGTTCAGCTGTACACACTTTTTCTCTCAAAAGATGATGTCTGCTTGTGATAACTCCATGATTTAGTGAGTTGTAGAAAATTAATGGACTTTTTGAGATTGGGAGAAACCATTCTCACCTACAGTAGCTGGGACAGACATGCTGGTGCATAGCTTCTAGAAGCACAGAGAGACCCAAAGTGTGATAGCATGAGCTGCGTGTTATGTGAACAGATGGTTTAAATTCAGGCGCACACACCCTGAGGGAGTTAGTAAGTAAATATTTGACTGTTGGTACTTAAGATGAAAATTTCAATTTATGTAGACTCTGCTCTGGCACAAACTGTATGTGGGTATATTACTGTTAAATCAAGTGTTACATTAGTTCTAATAAAATGTTAATCTGCCAATCAATCAATACCATATGGTTTGCAGGGAGGTCCAATTTTACAAGAAAACAAGCCATGTTAGCGGCTCTGTCAAGCTGCACTCAGCATTTCAGCAGCTAACAAACTCAATCTGACAATGTCAGCCAAATGTTAATGTATTGATGTTTATGCCACATTCATACAGTATAATGAAGACAATAATTATTAGCTGCAGAGTTGGAAAAATTGTCCACATCAGCCTCTTACAGTCACAATATCTCCCAATTGGTGAAAAACCTACAAAAATATCTACAAAATCACTCCAAGCCACCATTTAAGGCATCTTTGTCGTAACAGTAACACGATTGATAAAGCAAACGTAAAAGAATTAAAAGTGGCCAAAATCTTTATTTTTCATGGGAACATTATATCACCACAATGAGAAAGATGTTGCATCTGAATCTGCAGCATCCCTGTGAGCTCTCTAGTGAGTTTCAGCTCATTGTTTATCTGTTTTGCCTGCGACTTTTGGTTGACTCTTACTGCTGTGATAATGCCATTTTTGGCCACACAGGTAATGTTCAGCCTTTTAGTGAAAAAGCTGTACATTACCAACCTGCTCAGCAGCAAACAACAGAAATACACAGTTTGCAACTAGCTGGTGAACATAGTTGAGCATTTAGCAGTCATACCAGATATTTCCATCAGAAGTTGGTGGAGACCAAAAACAGAGCTATAAAATAGTTGCTTCAGGCTATATCTACACTTTTTATACATTATTATTTTTATTATTGTTATTACTGTTATTGCTTTGTTGATATTATTATTTTCATTATCATTATTATTATATTTTAGCTAAGTGTCCACACTATTCCAGCTTTTGGAACCCCAAAAATGGAGATATTAAAAAGGCTGCTGACACTGTGTTAGTTTGAAAACTCCAGGGTTGCGTTTTAGTCTGGACAAGCAACATCGAAGATTCGGAAATAATGACACAGATACCCATGTTCTCATTGGGTCTCATCACTCATGATGTGTCAAGTCAAAACATTAAAGCTGGGTCTTACTTACATTACTTTTGTGATTTTATCCTTCTTGTTTGGGTACTCTTTCCATCGCCATGGGCCTTTTCTGCTCTAATATGTCGCCATATTGCTTTCCAACACCCAATCTGTTTTTGGCCACTTTGATCGCCTTATACTCAGGTGTTGCTCTCATCAACAGTTCCATCTCATTGACGGTTCAAGCATAAAAATCTCTGGTCTTACTTTTTCACCAATACTGCTCTTCCTTCATAGATTTTCTATAACTAAGCAAACAACCATAAAGTGCTGAAACGCTTGCATGTACGGAGATCGTTTTTGTTTTACAACTAAAACATAATAGTGTGGGTGTGGCCTCGGTTTCAGAGTCTTGGTATTGTGCATGTGGACTCACTGTACCACACTTGCATGACTAATTGAGACACTTAAATAGAACAGAGACATTGTTAATGTTATTATTAAGACTTGCGCTTTTCCTACTATGTCTGGTCAACATGTCTGATGTAAAGATACCTATTGTGCATCAAACAGACACACTGTAGAGTTTTAATATCCAGTTGAAAGAGCGTTTATCCACAACCATCATTTGTTCATGATCTATTTTACAACCACAGAATTATTACTAAGCAAAACTTATAATAACTAATGTGAAATTTACTTTCAGGTTTCCAGGCATTTGCTAACATGTCAAAGTTTTCATGTGGGAGATCTCTCTATCCTCAATTGTGCGTGTTGTGCAGTTCACCAACACCAATTTCTGCAAACGTATTATACCTGGTGAGCAGTGATTTTGATTCAGGCCACAGGAATGTTTTGCACCCTTAATGTGTGAAATATTGCAGGGGAGGTTCAGGGTCTTTGATGTCAGATTTTTATCCGAGAGCTGTCGTACTCCTTTTTGCTCGAGTCTCACTTCATCACAGTTCCCTTGAATATTTCATGCATCATCTTTTTTTCCCCCCACTTTCAAACCACTGTCATTGTTTAGTCACCAGAAAATCTAGCAAATCACAAATCAAGTCCTTGTTTAAAGCTTAATTCTAAATTATTCAGTGTTTTTGAGGACCTGGTTTGGCTGACAGAGAAAAGTGAAGTTGTCGCTTGCCTGTTGTGAATGATGTAGACATGGAGTAAGAGCACTCATATTTTGTAATAATTTATAGTGTAAATATAATACTGCTGTCATATTAAAAACCACCTTTTGTGGTTTTGAAGCCTAAAATTACCTTGAAGGTGTTGCACTTGCACATTTAAACATGCTTCAGAATTACGAAACACGCATTGAAAATAGAAAATAAATAACAAAAACAAAAGACCAAATATAAAAGCCGTTAATTTCCTCCTTTTTGCAGATTATTGCCCAACATCAATGATTAAGGGTCCTCAGTTCAAATATTTCTGGACCTCATGAATGTGAACAAAGCAAGCATGACAGGCCATTTTGTTGTTTTTAGTCGCAATAGATCACAGCTTTAATTGTATGCAATATCCCTGCAGTGGGCCATTAACCACAATAAATCATTTCCAAGGCTAGTTTGAAGAATTGTAAAAACTTTGACCGTTCCAGCGACTTTTATAGCCCTCTGTTGGAAGGCAGTATCAATTTAGTTTGTTAAACGAATGTAATGTAGCCATTACAAAGTGTAACAGCAGCGACTTCTCGGCTTGCATGTAAACGGACACCCTTAACGAAATGGAATTCTTAAACACCCGGGCCGAATCCTCAGCAGACTAATAACGCCTCCTTCCCCAGAGACACAGCAAAACCTAAATTATAGGAAGCAACCCAGACAGACGGAAATGACACGGAACCGCATGCAAAATGAACTTATTATCCCTGTTACTGTCAATGCAGCACGGCCATCTGTCAGTGATCACAACAGACATGTTATATACGACAGTGGTATTACGGGAGCCGCGCCCGATAAGAGGAATGATCTACAGCCGGGATGAAAACAGACAGGTGAGATAGGTGGAGGGAGAAGAGGGCGGCTGTTCGCGAGAGGATGGCGGGGTGATGTGAGGATATGGGGTTGGATGGAGGGATTGGATAGAAAAGGAGAGATGGAAGAACGTGCGGATGTAGAAACAGCGAGACGAATGGATGAGTTGTGGTATGAACGGGGGTGGATGGATGGGAGGATAGTGGGTGGAGGAGGGAGAGACGGAGTGATGGAGGGGTGAGGGCGCTGGCTATTATCCTGCATCGATTTACTCCAGTCAGGGATGGCTGGACGTGTAATGAAGTGTGGGATCTAGGGGTTGCCGCGTGTGCTTGTCTGCGTCTTATAGCTTTTTGGATGTATTGTGGGATGATGTGTCACCTGCGTGTGTGTATGTGTGTGTTACATGCAGATGGTAAGGTCAACTTTGCTGTGGTTAAACACAAAATTAGGTCTGTGTCTCCAGAATGCTTTGCTTGAGTGCATAATTGATTAACTAAAAGAAAGACTTTGAAAGAAGAAAACAACCTACCGACAGATGGATTACAGTATTTACACACCACACAACCTTGGAATTATATGTTAAAGATATTTATGATAGTTTTGAAACCTTGTTTTGTATCGAAAACTTTAAATGATTCACATTAAAAAAAAAAAAAGAAAAGTCCTATTTTAAATTCAGATTGAACACTCTAACACCAAATCTTTCCAATTTAAATTTAAAGTATCAGGTTGCATATCAGCCAAAGACAACCTCATTTGGTAGTCAGGTTCAACATTAAAAGGAATTAATTTGTAATCATTATCTATCTGCCCACAACTGAATTAATTCAGATTTTAGGCATTAGTCAGTAAAAGAGTTGAATAAGCTCAAGTTTCATGAATTTGCAGCATTAGATTAGTGTAACAGGTAGTAAATATTATGAGAGCTGAAATGCTAAATCGATTAGTAGATCGACAGAAGCAATTTTGATGATCGATTTATCACTTTAGTAATTTAAAAAAATTCACTGGCTGCACCTTATGTTCTTGTTTCAAATGTAAATTTTAGCTGCTGTTATTTTTATTTTAATTTAATAAGTAAATTTTTTGGGGGGAGGACAGGGGACCTTTGGGGGGAGATAGAAGGTCAACACTATATACCATATAGAAGGGGTATATCTAATTTGAAAGCTGGGAACCTGAAAATTAATTTGACATGCAGCTAAGCACTGTTTGTCAAGTCTTTTATAGTCATAAATATTTAATTAACATGTTTGGGTTTTTTTTTGAGTGTATGAGGGCTTATAAATTATGATGGAAGTATATGATGGCCATTCTCAGGCTCAATTATGTCTCGTGTTGTTGCAGAAACATTTGAAATGATACGATAATTTACGTTTTAGTGCTACTCTTATGCAACTTTGACCACTTGAGAATTACTATAAATGGTCAAAATCCCTCCAAAATACTTTAGATGGGAATCACAAGAGGCCCCCAGATACAATATTTTCACGATACTTTGATCAAAATACAATATTTTTCAACAATAGTTGTCCAATATAATGTGTAGTGCGATAACATATTGCTGTATCACGCAAGTTATTGCCTGTTTTTCAACCGCAAATTAAGAGAAAACTGTCAACATGTATTTTTTTATCCCACCATAAAACACATTTTCTGTGTTCACTCACTTCATTTGATTATTCAAGTAACCAACCAAAACTTTAATTTGTTGTTTCAACATTAGTAATTATAATATTAAATATTGATATTTGGTGTTTTTGTATCGATGAAATATTGCCAGACAAAATATTGCAATATACTATATCCATTTTCCCGCACCCCTACAAAATATCACATTTATATACAGAAAATAATCTGCAGGTGAATCAATAATTAGAATAATAATAACTTGCAACTCGAAATGTAAAAAAGTGTGGCTTGTAAGCGCCTTAAGAAAATTATAGAATAATAATCTTGTTTCTGCAGAATATTTAGTTAAAATGAGCAAAAAAATAAGACCCATGCAGACATTTTAGGAGACAGAAGGTAGAGGACAAAGGAGGGAATAATCCAAATTATGCTTTACAAAAGGAAAAAGAAAAGTTTCTCATTTAACTAGAATACATGCCCTGTACTTGTGTCAGTCTTTCAGACCTCCTTTTATAGGACAGTACGTCTTCTTCCTTGCACAGTGTCAGCCATCCTCTTGAGAAGCCTTAATCAAAGCAAGCAGCGTCCACTGAATTGAAAGAAAAATACCACTTTTCCTCATGGGGTTTTGTATGTAAAACATAAATGTTTCGAAAAAAGACAACAAAGGAGGATTTGTAAATGCAAAACAGGAGTTTCATCAGGTACAAGTAGCAGAGGGGGAAATCAACATTGTAGCCGTGACAGAAGAAAGAAGTTGTTCCTCTGTCTCCCTCTGTACATCCCTCATGTTCCCTCTCCTCCTGCATCCCCCTTTTTCCTTGATTTCCTCCCCTGAAGCCCTGCACTTCCTCTCCCAGTCTAATCCGCGACTCGACATGCTCCCTCTTTGTTCTGTGACCCTGACATGTCGTCTCGTTCCCCTGCTCCGAGGACAGCCCCGGTGTGCTGGGGATAATGGAATGAATGCTGGAATGATAAACCCCCGAGGATGCAGGGAGAAAACACAGGAGTGTGTCAACCAGGGTGATAACACTCTATTCTCCCGTGCATCTGTCGGAGGAGCAGGGATTATGGTTTTACCGGCAGGCTTTGCCGATTTGCAGCCCCTTTCTGTGGGCTGAGATGTTTACAGTGGAAGGTATCGAGAGTGTCAGGGGGCACCGGAGGAATATGCTCACATCTGTCTCGCACAAAGGTCTTCATTAGTTTTGAGCGTTGCTTCTTGTTGTGCAATTAAATCTGGGTGGACAGGTAATTTAAAGTCACCCTATCAAAGTTTACTGCACTCCAAGGATTCCTGAAGAAATGCCACTGCATTCAAGGCTGTAGTCATAATTCGTTATGTCCAGTAACTCAGAGGTGTTGCACAACTACTTCGCAGCTAGAATTAGAAACACCATAATTGGCAAATGTCAACAAATCCCATGAAAAACAAGACAAACAATGAATTTGTCCAACTAACAAGTCTTTGTGTCTTTGTGCTATAGAGCTCTATTATTGTCCAGAAACACATCAGTGAGCCACAGTGTAGCACTGGCTGACATTTTCCTTTGTTACAATAAACATTGGGACTGTAGTTTATTTTGATAACAATGTCAAATACACTGCCTTGATGCTGTAAATACTCCCAAGCTTCTAATGTGTATCAATCTGCAGCTGATCGTAGTCCCCGACAAATTCACTATTTACTCCTGTTTGAAAATGTGTGCCGAAAACTACAGTACCCAGCTGTTTTAGGAAAGCATTTAGACATAAAAAAGTAAGTATATATATTTATGAATACTTTTGAAATATTTACACCTCCAATAGAAACAAAGGGGCAAGTCTCAAAGTATTTTAGCATTGCTGGTTTTGGCCTTTTATATGGGGATTTCTTGACAAGAAAAAATATAAAGAATATCACCAACATTATACGTTTAGCATCTTTCAAAGTGCAAACTCAGACAGACCACATATACAATGAAACCTAACTTTATTGTCAGACAGGAATTTTGATATCAAACAGTTATAAATAAGATAAAATAAAATAATGTTTTTATCCAATACCAACTACAGTAAATTTCTCTTTTTACAATACTGATGCACATGGCAACTATGTCATGATTAAAGTTATAAAAACATGTAATAGCAAGAAGTCTAGCTAGTATATGGTGGAGATATAGTTTAGGTTAGGCAACTTAAATACTTGTTTATATGATTTTGTACAAGATTTGGGAAAGGTCAAAATTACGCTTGATTAAGGTGAACATTAAGGTTTGTCTGTACAACATGTTCTCATTCCCAACTCGTCAAATAGCAACCCTTGGTCAGTGGCCCTACATGTCAAACTATGACGCTCCAGGTATCCCTCCAGCATCAGTTTGTGGCGCTCAGGGACAGCTTGTCAATTTAAGCTTGTTACATACATTGCGTCTTTTCAAAATAAACTCCCTTTTTTCACAGGAAATGTACAGTTTCTGCTCATTAAGTGAATGGTCTTCTTAAAAAAAAAATTACAACATAGGTAAAATGTTTTTTACCTATGTTTAATTTTTTTTACTTCCTTAACTATAGGCCACAAAAGAATAAATTAGTACGATTGTCACCAACATAATGCAACATCACGTGACTTGACACATTGCGTTGTCCTTAAAAAACTCTTTTGGTTGAGTTTTAGGACACTTACAGAGTTCTCCCAAGTGAAAGTCCATAGTTTGTTTGACCCATCCACCTCCTCTGCAGACTTTTGTGCTTTTCATAATATTTTGGTTGCTTGGTGCTTAAAAAAAATGCCACTGCCTGCCGCTGTGTCTCAAACCACAGCTAAAGGGTGCCTCGATTCGGTGGTATCTTATGGTGATTGCCAGTGACCAAGCGTTGGTATTTGACGAGTTGGGAGTGAGACTGGCCGGTTGGTCTGTGATGGAACAAGAACTTTGATTTCTTGTATGAAAGTATGCAGTCGAACCGTGAATTCAGTAGGAAACATGAAATCACTGAAGTGCAAATACTAAAGGTGACTGAACTTCACAGGACTTTGGAGTTAGAGCAGCGATTTATTTATTTATTTTTTTACCATTGCTGGCTCAGGTCGACTTCAAGCCCAGTGAAGACTTTCAGCCTCTCAGTTGTGGTTTCACACTTTATAATATAACATTTTCATGCCTGAGATCAGGGCACTTTTGCTGCCCTCTGGGAAACTCCTTGCCTTTGTCTTGATCACTCTGGCAGTAATTGTCAGTGAAGAGTACAGGAGTTTAAACACTCATTCTCTGTGCTACAGATTCGGATTGGAGTGAAGTATATTTTATATGTTTTACCCCAGCCACTGCAGAGAGAATATTGAAACTATTTTCTGAAGCTGTGCTCAGGTCGTCCTGGTCATTATCAGACATGAAATAGGATTCAGAAGATGTCCAGGCTTTGACTCAGGCTTTTTAGTACAGCGAGACAGTGAGACGTGGAATCAATAAAAACTGATTTGTAACCCTGTTTTGTTGCTACAAAACAATTATCAGAGTCTGAGGCTCTTGGTAAAAGTTCAAGAGATGAAACTTAGCCATTTCTAGCAAACATTCTGTCTATTAAACTGCAGTCCAACTACTCTTGACCCCAATCTCCCAGATATCCACACAGCCAAGGAAGGTGGACATGTTCCCTCTCCTCGATCTAAACCGCCACATACCCCTTTGACTCAGCCCTCAGCCCATTTAACAATCGAACTATTCTTTAAACTGACCTTGACCACAGGAAAAAAAATCGAAGACGTGGGGGAGAGAGCCTCATAAGAAAACCTCCCACCCTAAAAATAGAAAAAGGTGGCAATTAAGTGCCAATCTAATCATCCCTCTGGTAAACGAGCCCTGAAGATTCCGCCCTCATATCCCCAAGGCTTTTTTTTTTTTTTCACACCACTTCCTCATCATCGCCGGCTATCGGCTTAATTACGCCCCCGCCATCCCAAGATAAGAGAGTGATAGCCTTATCACCATGGCTCATTTCCAAATCCATGAAATTAATAAAGTCTACCTCCCGTCTCAGTTCTGGGGCCAAACTTATATTAGCTGTCACGTACGAGAACTCAGTGAAGTAATACTTTGCCTGTTCTTACAGTTGGCAAAGAAAAGCTTGAGGAAATCATCCTCCAGGAGATTAAAGACAAGGAGTGGAAAGCTTTTTTTTTAGTTTTAGGCAAATGATACCATGGTTGTAGTTTTTCTCCCTGATGAGGGTTATGTCTGTGTTAGTTTTATGATTCTTTTGGCTTCATTTATCATTCGCACAGTAGCTGGATTGTCCATTTGGTTCGGTTGACTACTTAATTTTATTTAATCTCCACCTTGGGAAAACTGCTAAATTGCACAGTTTTGTTTCTCTCTGCAGTGGACTTTGCACACTTTGCATGTGTGAAATATCAATTAGTAGGAATGTGTTGGAATAAAAGCCCTACCCACAGCCAGCCCATAAACTCCCAGCTTGCTGTAAGAGATAGTTTCTTTATCTTTAGATCATCAATAAACCTCTAATCAAATAAAGTGGAGCTTCAGCCGCTTTCCGGTCGGATCCACCTCGAGTCTATGAGCTCTCCAGTTCTCTATGTTGGCTGCTGTAATCAGTGGGGAGACAGCTGGTTTCACCACGCTGTTCCACCTGCCCGCTCCCCTGAGTAAAGGGCTGTGCTTCACCGACCAAATCCACTCCAAGTCTCTCTCCGAGGCACACTCCAGCATGACTGGCAGGGGTCTCACACATCGATTTCAGGGAAAAGGGAAGGTTGGGCGGACCCGTCACCGCACCGGCGCTGGCAGTGGAATGAGACGGGCTCCCACTAGGTTTGGGCCTGTCATTTATTTCTAAACGACGGCAGATGGTGGGCTTGGCGCTTGCACCATCCTCTCAATCTCCCAAGGTGCACTTCTGTGATGGATGTGGCGAATGGGAACGCTGTGGAGAAGGCTGAGGCACATCTGCGCGGGCCGATAACGGGGGGCAAAGTATGTCTGGGCTTTCTAGCCGTCGACTCGCTTTCACATATTACTCATTCCCTCACAGACCTCTTGAGGACTCACATCTTTCGGGGTTTATTTGCCTCTCACTTTCTTAGCTTTGCTTTTTGCTGCTCTTATCAACAGGGCACCTTTCAGTTTACCGTGCAGGTGCACTTTTAAGTTTGACATTGCTACCTGGCTGTAAAAATCTATACAAACTTCCCTTTCGGCATGAGATTTATCCCGTTGGGAAAACTGCTGGACTGAGAGTTAATCATCACAGAATTATATTAACTGTAGTCATCATGTAACTGGCCAAACACTTTTTTACAAAGTGTCCTTAGAAATGCAACTTAACTGGCTCTAATGTCTACATAATTAATGCCAACGTCATCTTGGTGTCGTATAACAGCATTCAGTTTTGCAGAAACCCAATTTCTGCAAAACATCATATTGTTAATGTCTACACACATGAAATTCTAACATGGATAGACATTTGAAATTTTGTCAGCCAGGGTTTTATATTTTAACCAAAATTCAATGTGTGTCTGACAAAAGAGTCCAGCGTCTTTCTTATGTCATATTGACATGCAGTGACAGCTCGGTTGGGTCCCTCACAAAGCTCTATATCTTAAGATATTATCATTATATTGGTCTGATTGAGCTTTTTATAGGCTACTTGTAAAAAAATATACAAGCTGTTTTTACAAAAATAGCTTTCTACTAAAGTGGAGGCTTTAACTCTTTTTGTGAAGTGGGCTTTCAGTCATGGACTGTATAAAATAATAGACACGGCTACAGTGGCATCTTCCCATTGGTTTGTGGACTTCTGTTTTTAAGTCTTGAGTGCGACAATTCGGCGTCGGCGTCTTGTTTTTCTGACATTGCAGTTTTTGGCACTTCCGCATTGGTTTTGATTTTAAGCCTGCTGTATGTATAATATTTTTTTGTTCAAAAAGATTTTGTGTTCCTGCAACAAATGATTTTTTTTTATCCCGATTACTTATGTAGTCTAGGTAACATCAGAAAACAGTTAAAGAAAAAGAAAAAAAGAATATTCCACAGCCCAAAGTGACATATTAAGATTGTTTGTTTTGCCCAACTAAAAGTACAAACCCCCCAAAATATTTTGAACACTGTAATATAAGACAAAGAAAAGCAGTAAATCTTCTCATCAAAGAAGCATGCACCAGAGTGTTCTGCATTTTACTTTCTAAAAATTACTACAGCAATTAATAAATCACCACAGTTGTTGCTGAGCTCTTTTTTTTTTTGTCTTTTAGTTAAGTGGGAGATTTTTTTGTACAATTTCCACCTCTGGCTTTTTTTGAGCTAGATCCAATGAATCCAGCTATTACTGAGAGGCAATTTACAAACACAACGCCCACGTCACATCATCTGACACCGTGGATCCAAAGACACATTAAAGTGAGCAATCACTGCCTAACAACACCCTTGCAAAGGTCACGTCAGCTTCATCACCCTAATCATCGAACACCATCGCTTTCCATGATTTAGGGTTGCAGTAAAAGCATCATAACCCGGCCAGCCACATCCCTACCCATAGACGTATCCATGGCAACAGAGACGTCGGGCTGCCCTCTGCCGATGCATCTTTGGGATTCTCTGTGCGTCGCTGCAGGGTGACAAGTCAGGCGTAAAGAGTCGATTTAGCTGCGGCATTGGGGAGGTTCGCACATTAGCAGAGAGGAAATAGGAGCCAGCAAATACTTAGTGGGTGATTGGCTCCGCAATAACAGAACACCCCCTTTGGCAGCTCGTCAAGCGGTGCTATACGGATGCCATTACAAACAGGGGGCCATTAGCAAGCACCGAGGCTTTGTGAGGCATGTCGCTGCTTCACGTCTTTAACCCCCAGGGCTGTTTTAAGATGTGTATGATCAGCTGTACACTGCTCATCCCGTGTGAGTGTCTTTTTTTTTTTTACCATGTAGACAGACAGACAACAAACAGAGAAGTGTTGGCATTTAGGAAAGATTTTTATCCAACCACAACAAAATCACTTAAAGAAAATTCCATGTAACAAGGTAAAACATCTAGCACAGATCCCTCCAAAGGCCTAGTTACATCAATCCCCTTTGCAAAAAAGAAGCAATTTGGGTCAAAACATGGCACAGTGTGTGTACACAACGCCTCAGAGGAACAGACCCAGATCTGACACAGAAACAAAACCTTTCTGTTTGCCTTTGTGAAGAGAGACTGCTCTTTCTGTTTCATATAGAGGTAATGTTGTTCATATTATGGCTTTAATGGCACCTAATAGCAGCTATTTGGTGCATTTTTGCATTGAGATTAAGTTTTTAAACAGATACACACGCATCCTAAAAGCTTCTTTTTTTGCCGTAGGCAGCACTAGAGACTAGAGTTGCATTATAATGACTTCCTCACTGTAGGAAAATGTGCTTTGTGATTTTTATGCCTCATGCTGTGGTAAGGAACAGTACACACTGTATGTAAGCAGCTAGATCTGCACAGAGGCACTATTAATATGCAGTAATAAGATAACCAGTGCTGGGATTAATATTTTATCACCGTAGGGCGCATGGATGTTTCTTCCATTTTTTTTTTTTTTTTTGTGGGGTGAAAATGCTGTCAAATGCCATCTAGATGTTAATTTATTTATTTTTTTTAACTCTGCACTTAAACCAGTTGTCAGAGAAGCCTGTTGATGCTGTGGGTTTATCAAAACATAATTCTGTTCTTATAGTTTTACTTATCACCTCTTTGACAGTTGTATTTATAGGTGTAGCTATCCGGTGGGACACAGAGGACACCCCCTCAGTATTTAGAACATTTGTCCACCCCAATAAAAACATGTAGCAGAGGACTTTTATTTTGACAACACATTTACACCATAAAATGATGCAGAACACACAAAGTGGTGTGTGAAAGTTCAGCAAAAGCCAAGAAAATAAGTGTTTGATGCTCATAATTTTATGGAGGACATCCAAACTTCCCATATTATGTTGTAATTTCAAAGGGATAATTCATCCCTAAATTAAAAATACAGATGTTTTATCTTACCCGTTGTGCTATTTATTTTTCTAGATTGTTTTTGATATGTGTCAAACTACAGGATTCCTTCTGCATAGTTACCACAGTTGGCAGATCCGGTAGGAAAAAAAATTAAATGGGTCATGTTTTCTGGAAAGAAACATTGCTGATGAGTTTTTCAAATTTATTGTTTTGGTACTTTGAGGGAGGATGCCATCATCTTCCATTTCACAGAAGAGAAGGGAGACATCTCTACAGGTGATATCTCCAACACTCAGCAACTTGCATCAAAACAATCTAGATTGATAAATAGTAAGGCTGCTCAATTATGGCAAAAATAATAATCACGATTACTTTGATTGATTAGTTTGTTCACAATCACGTAATAATAAAACTCATCCCAATTAATATAATGTGACAATACATAACAGTAACTGTATCAGTAACAGCTAAATGAATTTGAGTAAGGATCAATGATTGTTTTACTAACTCAGGAGAGACTCAGCAGACAGACTTTTCTCCATTATCTGTATAGAAGCAGCTGGGAGTATCGTTACAATGAGAAAAGCTGGTCCACCGTAACAGTCCATCTAAAGGGCTAAATTAGCTTGCTGACTTTGGGGCTAACTTCTGTCACTTTAGTCAGCAACTGGTGAGCTAGACATGGGAACGTGTTTCGGGTCTTTAAGAGTTATAGCATTCATTCTCTGACAAACAGCCTCAACTGTTGACTCATCACACAGCTGTGTATGACGTCATACTCTCTGCTCCTCTCGCTGAAGCACCACCGTCACCATCACCAGCACGCACATATCTGCTCTCCCCGCTCGCACTTGTTGTCACTCATGCTTTCTCTCTCGCTGCGCACACTGTCTGGATCCAAAATGAGACACTGAAGTTTCAAATATGCAGAGCACTTCTGTTTGGACTTTGGTGGGATGGGCAAAGCACTAGGAAAGGGTGCGCTCCATTTACAAAATAAAAGACAAAACAAGAGCAATGCTCTTAAACTCATCGTGCTGCACAAATGGTTTTATCTCGATTATCTTATTTTCAAAATCGAGGGGAGCCAAAATCGTAATCAAAATTGAAATTTGATTAATTGCACAGCTCTAATAAATAGTACTACAGGTAAGACGAAAGATATTTATTAGATTAGATCAGATTAGATTGGATAAGGTTAGATTAGATCTTTATTTGTCCAAAGTCTGGAAAATTGTCTTTGGCTTCACAAAAACCCAATGACATGGATTACAAACGAAACCACATTTAAAAACAATGTCCGTATGCCTGATTTGGGGGTGAACCGCCCCTATAAGGACTGTCTGCTAACATATGATTGTTACATGTCTTTTATCTTTTGCTGTAATGCAATGGGAATTCAAAGTAGGGAAAAACCTTTTGCTTTTGTAACTCCATTGGCTATTTTCTGTGTCTACAGCTGTTGAATCCACAACCACTTTGACCACTCGGTGTGTCTCTGTATCGGTGATGTCCCGTAAAGCTCAAAGCAAAGCAAGGGTTGGGGCTACAATGCCGCTGGGGCTACCGGTGCTAAAAGCACATGCATTCATGGTAGAGCACCATGATTTGGATGAAAGCATAAGTGCCAAATAGTGTGTTATGTAAAATTAGTTGCTTGCCCTGCCCGGGCCGGCTGTATGCACTTCAATAGTCTCCTCTACCACCCATGAGGTGGTGCATAAACACCCTGGGAGGTTTTTTTTTTTTTCTCCCCCCGCTTTTCACAGTCCCGCAGGCACCCTCACTGACTGGCATCTCATTAGGAGAGCAGGGCGCCGTGCTCGTGCGTTCGCCGCCAGACAGGCCACGCCACAGGCTGCATGCTAATTGCGGAGGCGTAGCCAGCATGAGACGACCTTTTATGGTAAAAAGAGGAAGGAGGCAGAGAAGTGGTTTAGTTTAGCATCTGGTGGGCAGGGGGCTCTCCTCCACAAACCACTTTCGTCCCGACCTTGGGCGGCAAAGTCAGCCAAGTCTGACCACTCGCTGGCGGAAGATCATAAAAATGAAACTCTCATTATAAAAACAAAAAGCAACGCAGTGTGTAATATAGGTATTAAGCTCTTTACTTATCACACTGTGTTATATAACAGCATGTAATGAGTGACATTATTCTGACATTAATTTGCTGCTTATCATAACTTTCGTACAGTTTCAAAGCCTTGTTGTTCTTTTGCTTGACAACTCATTAGGTTCAAAGCTTCAAGTGAAAGTCACATTCAAAAACACAGTCTGACAGCAATTTAGCACATCTTGGCAGCAATATATATACTTTCACCTTTTGTGACATTAATTTACAACATGTCTCAGCTGTATTACAGTTTTGAGGTTTGGGTCATCCTCACAAAGGGCGTGTAATTTGCATTGAACATGAAAAACTACTTAATAAACCCTGAATATCAATGCAGATCACAGAGAAGGATTGTGTTGGATGTTTTTCTTTGGCAAGTTGATGTGGACTTGTGTATTTCAAACGCTGAACCCTGTCTTTCTCTATCTTTAATTTCATCATAACCTCTCCAGTCCAATAAGACGACCTTTTGGCAGCGTACTTCATCTCAGCGCTCACATCTGACAGGTTTTCTTGAGCAGCTAAACTGTAAAGTCCTCAGATTAAATTCCAATCAATGACAAAACACGTAAACACTTTGGGGGAGAGGGGGATGGAGAAAAGACGGACGGAGAGTGTGTAACTGTCCAAGAAAGGTCAAGTACAGTATCCTCAGTTACAGTGACAACGTTTTTGTGTATTTCTTCTACTTGAATTTTGGCAAACTTTAATTCCTGCAAATAAAGAATATAAAGTGCTGTGAGAGAGAGACATTGGCACATGCTGAGAGAGAGAGAGAGAGAGACTATAGCCGCCTGTCTGTTTTACTGCCATTAGTTCCTCCCTGCCACTCATTGATAAAGAGACGCTGCCATCAGCCAAACCAGCCATCTCCTTCAGTCCTCATTAAAATGTCGTCATATTAAAAAATAATTTCAGGCCTCTACTGATGAGCGTTTTATTGCCTTCATGAAAATGTTCTCACTTTGGAGTCAACGGGAGAGAGAAAACCTTCAGTGAGTAATGAAAGCGGGAGAGAAAGAGAAAGGACGCAGCAGATAAGGGTGATTTGTTGCATACTTGGGAGGGTGGTTTTGATTTTTAGATCATTAATAATTTCTTCATTTTGCCGCCCTACATAAACATCCTATCTTTACATTAAAGGACACACAGTGGCGAGAAGAAAGTAAGCCTTTATTTTGCTCAGTGAGCTGAACATGAACCAAAGAATACCTTATAATCTACATCGTATGGGGTCTTTTTCAAACAGCATTAACAGACTACATCAGTTTAATCATATCAGACACTAATTTGAGGTTGCTACCAGGTTAGATAACACACTGTATACCTTAGGTTCCACAGAAAGCCATATTTTTAATGTATGCTGTATCATTACTATGTTCTCATGACATTTTATCAAATATTTCAATTCGTTCTATTTATTTTAGATAGGAATCACCGATAAATATTACTTCCACTTCAGATGTGACACTGTTAGCCAAAAGGCTCATTTTGAGCGGTTCCCCCATGGCTAGATGTTAATCTGACCATTAAAACAACAATTAAAACCAAAAAGCAATATTACAACAGGAAAAAGCAGCTGAAATATTAAGCATATTAAGAGAATATAAAGGTATTTAAATTACAAAAAAAAAACCAGCCAATAAGCTGAGTAGGAAATGTGCAATAACTGGCAGACAATCGGTTACAGTTACTATATCAGAAAAAACATTGGCAAAACCATCAGACAGTAATATAGAAAGGACAGTAGCATTCTTACCCTTTTTATCCTGGCTTTATTTGCTTGAGTAAGTTCTGTGAGGTTTGATGTTTTGTATTACTGTTCAAGGAGACACTTCACTTCAAATGAAAAAATATATGTGATTCCTCCTCCATGTAGTCTTGTTTATCAGTCTAGATTGTTTTAGTGTAAGTTGGCGAGTGTTGGAGATATCAGTCATAGAGATATCTGCCTTCTCTTGAATATAAGGGAAGTAGATGCACACTTCTTTTTTTGCACAGTGATACAGTTTTTAGTTGGATAGAAAGAAAATAGTTCCTACATGAAAGTGCTTACAGCAAGGTCTGTGGATTATCAAATAACCAGGTCATGATTTCTGGAAAGGAACATTGCTGTTGAGTTTTAAAATTGTATTTTTTGGTGCCTTGAGCACCACAAGCTGAGTGCCATCTAGTTCTATTAAATTCATGAAAAGGCAGACATCTCATTTGGTAATGCCCACCCGGTCTCACTCCCAATTTGTCAGATACAGACACAAAAATGGACCCTTTAGCAGCATTATCAGACACACTGGGCTGCCGTACTATAAACAACAAGAAAATCTGCAAAGGGTGGACGGGGAAGTGGATGGGTCAAACATATTCCAGACTTTCACCCTAAGGGATCACTGTTTGTGTGAAACCAGGTGTCAACTAAGTTATTAGCGACACAAGTGCCATATGTCGATGTTACTTTATGCTAGTGACAAACACACAAATTTTAAGCCAAACCGCAATTTTTTTCTCAACCTAATCAGGTGCTTTTTTTGGCAAAACCAATGTTCTAAGTTTATTTTGTTTAACAAGCAGAATTTGAACATTTCCTGTAAAGACAATGCATGTAACTAGTGTAAATTTATGCGCTGTCCCTGGGTTTCCAATTGTCCACAGATGTTGAAAGGTTACCTAGAGCATCATCGTTTGACGTGTAACATCACTGACTATGCGTCAAGTTGCCAAAAAAGCTAGATTGATAAAAAGTAGTAAAGGTCATAGGAAAAATATGTTATTTTGATTATAGGGTGTACTGTTTCTTTAAGGCCTTTCGTGAAATGCGTTTTAACACTTAACTAGTGTTAATTACATTAATGCAACAATATGCAGTTATCTAATAGCAGTAATAACTCAATCCAATTTGCTGTCAGCGCCCGTGCTACACCTACGTTTTCTAAATAAAGGACATCTCACAAAGTGGTGCAGCACATTAACGACACCTTTCACCTTTGCAGGTCAGTCAGATGTTGCACTCGAACAGGGAGTCGGGAGTTAATCTTCAACTCGGTTGCAAAATGCTTCCACAAGCACTTTTTTTTAGCGTAGAGACACGTGAAATGGAAAAAGCAATTTTCTAATACCCCTGCAGTGGATAAAAAACAGCAGCAGCAGAAACTTAGAGGCTATCAGTGGGAGTATAAAGGTTACCGGAGAGGGAATATCACACATGCACACTCTAACAATAACCTAATGAAGATGCCGGTGTCCTAATGACACAAGAACCTGTAGTTGATGTGTGTTGTACATATAAAGGCTGATATTGCTGTTGTAGAAGTGGGCTGTCTAATGAAAGTCCTTGAAAAGCACAATGAAGGATTAGGT
This sequence comes from Plectropomus leopardus, assembly GCF_008729295.1. Lineage (NCBI taxonomy): Eukaryota > Metazoa > Chordata > Actinopteri > Perciformes > Serranidae > Plectropomus > Plectropomus leopardus. The sequence goes on from NC_056484.1 coordinate 14,143,932, forward strand.
TTGAATGGACACAGTCATACACCTTTTCATCTTCCTGGACTTATTATCCGGGCTAGCACTTCTGCTCCTATTGTTTGGACTTATTATTCCTATTATTCTCAGCTTTTCAGCATTTCCATTTTGCTGATTTGTCGCTTAGATAATGAAAAGCCACGCAACAGCAGCCTGCATACGTACATATCCTGTAAAGGCTGCAGAGAAAGCTGATGTTGATGTGCAGACGCTCCTGCTGCACATCACTCCATGATGTAAATTTAATGCCACCATATGCTGATGTTTTCAGCCATCAGTGTTGATTAAATGAGTTGCTTGCATCTGATGAAGAAGTAAAAAGTTTTGCACCATTTGTTCCGTTGCTTTCTCTCTCTTCCTGGTAATTTCTTCCCAAAGTGGAGCAAAAACAACAACTTTAGCAGAGTGCAGATACTGTATTCTGGCCCTGAGCTGTGTGTTTTGTTTATGAGATATTTTAATTGTAAATAGAAACACAAGCGCACCAGAATCAATCTATTAATGTGGGAAACCATGAATTATGAGAGGAAATTAAACTACTCTCACACACACAAACAAGGAGGCACAAACACCCGGTTCGTAGGAGTACATTAATGTCCCAGCAGAATATACACATAACTACTTGATTGGCCTCAAGGGATGTAATATCTATGCTTTAATTTCAGATAGCAAGTAAGCATATCCTGTTACAAGCCATTACAAGAGTTTAATGCCAGGCGCTGTGTTTGTTATGCTCTCATTTTATATCCTCACTTCTTAGGATTTAGCTCTGTTTGAGATGAGATGAAAAGATTTCTCCTATTTGGGTTACAGCTAGAGTTTCTTGTCTTGCAAAATTTACTCTCATAATTGAAAAATATTCCTTTAGAAATGACTCTGCTGCCTCTTTCTTTTCTGTTAAGGGTGATTCAGAAGTAAGAAAGTTATAAAGGCATAAAGTAGATGTAACTAATTGCTTTTCCCCTTTGGGTTTGATTCGTAATACACTTTATTTTGGATGGGATTTGTTTCAGTGTGTATACACTCCATCGTGGCTGCCGGACACAAGCATTTGTTTCCTGCCCTGGCTCTGGGCTTGTGTTCATACTCTCGCCAGTCAGTCAGATAGTTGCTCCTGGCTTCGTTTTTTTGTCGGGGGGGGGGGGGGGGGGTTGTAATTCAGACAGAAGATGCCAAAGCAATGCCGGGTGATTACTCATTCCACAACCTACTGAGAGCTGGGCAGAAATAGAGAGCGTGCCAGTCAAGAGAAGCCAGAGGTGGAGAAGTACTCAGACCTTCTACTCAAGAAAAAGTACCTGCACCAAAATGTAAAAATGTTCAATTACTAAAGTGCAGAAGTGTTACATCCTAAATGCACTAAAATTTAAGTAAAAAACTCCTGTTTTGCAGAAAAAATGGCCCCTGTGTAGGATGTTCTCATTCACTGTTTGTTCATACAGCTACAAAAAGTAATGCACTATAATTTCTTGTATAGCCCTATAGTTTCATGAGGATGGAGACTGTGATCACGTGATCTATGTGTTGCAAGCTGTTGTTCCTCATGTGACGGGAGGAAAGGAGAAAATCAGGCAACGTAGAATAAAGAGTGTAATAAGTCCACATAGGGGAAAAGGACAGGGCGGTGGATGTGTCAAACAAACGCAGGACTTTGACGTAGGAGATCAGGGCTCAGGTCAGGAAGTTATTTTGAGTTTCTGAAATACGTATCATCATGTCACCATGCCATGTTGTATTGCATAATGAATGTAATCACACGACGCCCAACCACGAGTCTTTTCCTTAAACCTAATGTAACTGGGAGTGGTAATTCCAAAAATATCATATAAACAATATTAATGAGGATATGCTGCCCCCTGACTAAAAACTGTATTGTTGTAGCTGGTCAAGGTGGAGCTAGTTTTACTAGATAATTTCCCTCCAAAGGGTCCCAAAATAAATCTGAGGGATTGTGAAGTGACTCAGACAGGCAGTCTGTGGTCTTGTCAGCACACATTGCTTTTTTGTAAAATGTAACAAGCTTACAAAGTTTGGCACCACTGACCACCTGGCAACAGACGTCAATGTGACATCAGATAGATGCTGGACTCTTTTGTCAGACAGACATTAAATTTTAAATGTCTAACAATGTCAGAAGTTCATCTTGTGTGAACATTAGGATTATGACATTTTGCTGCTTTTGATACCTCATGACTAAATTGAGTTTTCTTACGTCGAGATGCCATTGGTAAGAGATGATTTTGGTTACTTCACAACTTAAAACCAATAAAATGTCATTGTCATCTGTCATCAGTACTCTATCTTAAATTGAATTTGACGCACATTGAATTTTGGTCATTCTACGTCACAAAGTTTATACAGCCAAATATAAACGTCCAACGACACTGATGGCCTACTTGGTTGTTTAATACTATGTTTTTATTACATTTACATTTTTCAGAATGGTTTTTTAATACTAATATTTTCAGTTCTAAAATGCTAATTAATTACATTGGTCAAATAAATTTCGTGGAGTAAAAAGGACATCTTCTCCCGCTGAATCAAGTAGTGCTAAGTAGTAGTACAGTATAAAGTAGCATAAAATGGAGATTATAACTGTCATATTGCACTTAAATGGAGTAAATGTACTTAGTTTCTTTCCAACACAGCGAGCAGCACTATTTCAGTGAAATGTTACTGAAGCCGCTGGAAGAATGTAGAATAAGTACAAATAGCCCGTAGCTCGCTCAAAACGTGTTTTGGGGTGTAATATAGGCTGATAAATACTGCGTTCTGGGGGGATGATGTTCATTTGTGACATCCTCATTTCATATTCTCGCCAGTTGGGCATGCCTCAGTTTTGAGGTGTAATATAGGCCTGCCAAATCAGCGGTAGCCCCATTACTCATCCCCCTCTGTGCTGTCTCCTGGCTTGTGCTCCGCCGCTAATGCAGATTACAGGGATATATGAGGGCTATTTTGTTCGCTGCAGGGTGGAAACGATCACAGGCAACCCCATCCCTCTCTCATGCACGATTCTACATCTGTTCCCCCCACGAAAGCCTATCTGGAGATCCATCAGAGCCAAGCCCTTATCAGATCTGAGGTTGCTACATCTATTGCACATCAATTATAGATGCTATGGGTAAAAAATTGGGTCACTATATCAACATGTGCGCTCAATCCTCAGAGACATTGTTTGGTTAAGTGATTAGTGGCTTGACTTTAGATACAGTTTGTGCAAGTTATAAGAGTTAAATGGTCCGTTTATGATACATGGGTATATAGACTCAGAGGCCTCCAGTGAAGGAGAATAATGCGTACTAATAATGGTTTTGCCGTAGTGTTAATGTGGCTCAATCTTTCTTTGTGTAGAAAGAAATGAATTCAATTTATAGTGAATTAATCACAAATATCTGTACTTTTCGTGATATTCGAGGACTCTTTAGGGCTTTTGTTTGTCTGATGTGTGCAGGTGGAAATCCACAAAGGTATGAAGAATAATATCATGATCAATAAACCCATTTTTTTTCCCTGCTGCCACACAGTCCGCTGTGATAAATGAGCCAAGGCGCATTACGCGCAGGCAAAAATCACCCGCAACTTAAATTCATTTCCAACTTGCACTCTGACAGAGAACACAGACATATTATTCAAATTTCTATCTATTCTGTGACCAGAACACGTCCAAAAGCACACGTTTAATCTTATGCAAGTCTCTCCTCATCTGTTAGGTAAATAGACCATTCATCATATTATTGGGCTTTTACAGCTTGGCTGTTTGAGCGATCTGTCTCTCAAACAGCCTCTCTCCCTGGCAGCCCAATCAATCATTTTTCAATGAAGATGTCACAGCTCATTGTGTGGAGTGTTATCCCAAACAATTTCCACTGCCTTTTAGATGATAAATTAAAAGCAAAACTTTTTTTTGTGTATATGATCGGTTCCTCTTTGCTAAATGTGTAGGTTCAGTATTTAATCCTTTGAAACCTTTGAAATTGCTTGTCTTGTGCTTTCGGATGCCTTTGATTAGTATTTAAACCTTTGACCCCCCCAGAGCAAATTGGTGTGATTTCTTTCAAAAACATGGGAAAAGGCAATAAGCAATTTCCTAAGAAATCGTAAGAAATAAGTTGATTAAGAAAAATATGTTTAAATAGCTTGAAAAAATGTCTAGGGAAAAAAAAAGAAAAAAGCTAGGGAAAAATTCAATGTATAATATTTAAAATTACATTATAAAAATGTTATTTTTTTAAGCACCTTTTTAATGGTCATTTTGTGTTTTTTTTTTTTTTTTTTCAAAAATAATTTTCAGGAATTTTTCTTTTATTTGTACTAATTTCTTAATAATATTTGGGTCATTTCTTCTTTCGTTACTCATTGCCTTCTTCCCATGTTTCGCAAAGAAATAAAGCCAATTTGCTCAGATTTCAAAGGGTTAACGGGGAGAATATGGAGGATTTTACTCAAATGCTTTGTGGTTTTAATCCTGAATTCACCCACTCTCAACAATTTTCACCTCAGCTGAGACGTTGGCAGGTGCAGGAATGTGCTCACTATTAACTTTTCATTAGGCATTGTAAACCGCAGTAGTCATCAAGAAGTAGTTGCTGCTCAACAAGGGACGTAATTGGTTTGTGGTTAATGGCTGCTTGAAGCCCTAAGTTGTGGGTGTGTCTGTGAAATCACAGTATGAGCTCTTTGCGACTCCACACTTTCTCAGGAAAAAGGAAAAAGTTTTAAGATTGACAGCTGAAACTCTGCACAGCTCTCAGACATGTCTTTCTTGATGTTTGAGGTACTCAGCAAGCAAAGGATAATGCGGTGATAGAGCCAGAAGACTGACTCATTAAGTAACCAAAGAGCCGCAGTGGTGTAATAAGCTTTTCACTCTCATTCAGGTGGAATATTTATTCTTCTGTGAACACACCTCACCTCTCCTCTCTTCTGTTTCTGTCACAGGATCCTCTAGGAGTTGATGCAGAGACCTGTGACGCTGGGAGTCTGCTGTCCATGTTCACCCGACACGAGGATGTGTTCCAGATAACACAGAGATCAGATAAAACACACACCTGAACCCTATCTCTTCTTACTTCCTGCTTTTTAACAAAATGAAATCTTTTTCATCAGTATTCTCTGACTGCTTAGCACTGAGATGTAGTATCATAAGGTAAAGTAAAGAATATTTACATATCAGTCTAATCATTTGCCTGTTAGATTACTAATTAAACACGTAATATGTGAAGAAATGAAGTCGTTCAGGAAGTATTCAGGCGAGGCCAGGTGTATCTTGGTTCCAGCACATCTTCTTTCAGACTGGTGAAAAGAAAGCGGAAAATATAAATTTCTGTGTTTATTTTAGATTTGATTTCTGTTCTAGAAATTAATACAAAAAGTGCAAATTCAAGTAGATAATGCTTCATTTTCATTTTTAAACAGAATATTGTGGAAAACTTAAAATGCCAGAAATGATTGTCTTAATGTAATAATCAACTGGGGAAGTTTCATGTTGATATCTTGTAAATAGTTTACTTAATTTAGCTGTAGTGTCTCCCTTTCAGTTTCAAGAAAAAGTGGCAAAGAACTCCATTAAAAGAGATCAATCCCAAACAAAATTTTACTGAAATAAAAATATATAAGTATCATCAGCAAATGTATTCAAGTAAAAGTACAGTTTATCTCAACATATATACATATCTATACATATCCATGTCACATGACATTGACTCAGAATCGCGTCCGAATTTTTATGACTTTAGACACGACAAAATCAAGAAGACTTGCAACTTGACTGAAACACCAATAATTCATGACTTTACTTAGACTTCAGCCCTTTGACTTAAAAAAAACTTGAAATCTTTCCCAAAGCCGAAAGCCGAAAAGTGTGACAAGAACTTCCCTTCATTTCTTGTATCAACCAGCATTAACACTATTTATTCTCAGCAAGTCGACACTTAATTCCTTAGATCGACTTAGTTTGGACCAATTCGACAGCATCCAGTCAAGTTTCAGGAGAGAGCCATGACGAGCTAACGTTACGTTAGAGCAACAGTTGGGGAAAAAAGGATACCAAAGATTATTTTCTTTACGTACAAAACTACACAGTGGTCGGCACTGATGGCAGTTTGCAAAATGCTAAACATTATAGGACAAACTTGTTTAAAAAAAAAAAAGCATTCATGGATTTTGTAGATTTGACATATAATTACTCTAATGTTAAAATAGCATCACATTTGGGGAAGAGCACATTTTGACTTGCTTAGGATTCGAAACTCAAAGGACCTGAGACTTGACTTGTGATTTGAGGCTTACGTGCGATTTGCAAAACAACGACTTAGTCCCGCCTTTAGCATTCGAATATTGTGTTTAAGAAAAAGTAGCAATACTGCAATATAAAAGTTGAGCCTTAGAAATTCAGTCAAAGTACAGAGGATATCTAAACTATCAAAAGTAGAAGTACTCATGAGATTTATAATCAGTCTGTAAAAATGCATCATCATTTATAACATGACTGGTGGAGATAGTTTTCAGGTCCTTCACTTCAGTTGTAATACCACATGCCCTCCATTTTTTTCATGTTATCAGGATTAGTCTAAAAGAGTACATCATACTGTAAGTATAGCACTTGTTTTCATACAATGAAATGTCTTATTTTCTCAAAATTAACTGCAACCTTTACAATCATAAATCCGAATGTATGGAAATCCAACCTTTTTGCCGTCCAATTAGTACGCTTAAATGTAATCTGTTACCTCACTGCTCACGCCTCTTCCCACGAGGCCTTGCGGAGGATTTGCGAGGATCTGCGAGTCCTTTTCTTCGGTGCGTCAGCCCACCAACACCACCACTTCCTCCTCCACCTCCTCGCCCTCAGTGCACCGCAGTTGCATTATTAAACTTGTATAAGATCATTAGCATACAAAGCAGGAAGCCTACCGCGGCGGAGTCATACATATTTATCTGGACTTGCCTGACTTGTGCGTGCATACACTCATACTGTAACCCCTTTACACACAGGCGTGACTGTCTTTCTGCCGCAGGAGCAAACTGAGACTATGAAGTGGATGTTACTAGAAGCACGTCCACTTTTAAGAGATATTTATGCATTCGTGCAACATCTGAAGAAAGACGAGCTGCCGTAAACTACTAAAACATGTGCGGCTGCCTGTAAGACTGGAAAAAAGTGTGTGTATTTGGAAAGAGAGCAGATGGAGTTTGGTTAGGTTCATCAGAGCAGTTTGCTTCGAGCATATCAAATACAGTTTACACACAGAGGAATTTCAGTCTGCTTGCAATGCATATTCATCCACTGCACTCAGAAGCACATAATCAAATGGAGAGAAAGACAAACAGAGGACTTGAACTTGTTAATACATGTATCACCCGTGTGTTACCTCTGACTTTTGAATGACTGCTCCTTCTCTCTCTCCTTCCCTTGTTCCCTTCCTCTTCAAATCCACTTTTTCCTCAACCATGCTGTCCCTCTTTGGAGATCACTTTCCTGATGAGAGCACAACCCTTCCTTCCTTCTTTTTCCTCCCTCCTGTGAGATTGCTGTTGTGTCTTATGGCTTTTTATTCCTACGTGATGATAGATGGGTTCATGTAGGAGTAGAAGCCACTAAACACGCGGCGAGTGCTCAACGCGCTGGCCAACACACACAGCGAGCTTCCTGTGGATATGACAGCTGCCATGTTCACATCAATGTTCCTGCCCATTATCAAGAATATGCACTAGGTAAAAATAGTTAATCACAGCAGGGAGTGGCTACTGCTTCAGGTAATCGTCTCAGAGCAGATTTGTAATGTGAAAAACCTTTTAAATGACTTAATTAAATGGTTATTAGACTTAATTGAACAATTGGTTTAAAGAGAAAAGAGCAGAATGGTGCTGTAAGTGAGTGCTGACAAATCAATCTGAGAAAATCTGAAGTTGTGAATAGACCTACTTTTCCCCACAAAGACTTCCCACCTGCATGCCGGCTGCACGTGCCCTGAATTTTAAACTCATTCCTGCATTGCTCTGCCCCGAGGTCGCTGAGCAAAACTGGAGCTGGATGGTTCTCAAAATAGAGATCAGGAGGAACGGATGCCACAATTAAAATATAACAACTTGCAGAGGTAGGTCATCAGTGTTGTTTAATAATGCAGAGAATCTATTATGGAGCGAAGGTGAGAACATACAGGATACTGTCATGACCTTCTGAAGTGTGAAATAAGTCTTCACTTAGAAAGAAAAGCACATGTGTTACATTCAAAACACGTGTCACATAAATCTTTTTTTTTAAGTCAGGTGTTGGGCATATTCTGAAATATTCAGGATTCCTGCGTTCATGGAAAACCTGGAAAAGTCATGGAATTTCAAAATCAAAATTTCCGGGCCTATAAAAGTCATGGAATTGGTAGAAATCATATTAAGTTTTGGAAAAGTCATGGATTTATCTGTGTTTAGTAGAATTATACAATAGTTTTCTGTGGATAACCTTTTAGGTAATGTAGCATAACTGCAAATTTGATTTGCACTGCCAGCTAGCTGAAATTATGTTTAGAACAGAATAGAATAGAATAGTCTTTATTGTCATTGTACTGGTACAATGACAATAAAGACTACAACAACATAAGTGAGGTTTACTAAAAGCTATACATATATATATATATATATATATATATATATATATATATATATATATACATATATATATATATGAGTGTAAACAGGGTATACATATGAGTATAAACAGGCAATGTATGTACAGGTAGTGCAGTATAAGCTAGAATTAAAAAAAAAGATAAAAGAAAAAGATAAAAAAAGAAAAGAGAAACGTTTTCATGGGTTATTTTTATATAGAACTTTTGAAATTTTGCCAATGAAAATGCATGGGAACCCTGAATATTGCTCAAATTTCACAACTTTTCCTGAGCTAAAAAAAGGTGTCCTGTTTAGAAGCTTTGTCGAAATGTATTTTTCAGAAAAATCCAGCTAAGTGTCAGTCTCATAGATTTCAGTCCTGGTTGTTTTGGCGACACCTGTAGTTACTTGTTGTCACTTCTTAAAGCAAATGTGGTTTGCTACAACAGGTCACAGGCTTCTCAGGGCAGCAGAACAAATTTTTGTCATTTTGATAGAAAAGTCAGACAAAAATTGGCCTTTTTCCATCATTTTTTGAGCCGCTGTAATCTGATTTTACGCCGCTCATTGTAAAAGGAGTTGGCTACCTCGTCTGTCGCCTGCAGCTCTGCATGTAACACACTTCCAGACCGAGCACATTTGGCATCCGAGCAAGCGTTCCCTGGCTGCACCCCTCAAAAAAATTTAAAAAATATCAGCAGAAATATAGAACTTAGCTAACAAACGATTAAAATAAATAAATAAATAAACAGTTAAAGAATAAGGCAAAACATTTTGTTTTCTTCTTTTTTACTTTTATTGATTTATTTACTGTACTGCACCCTGGATGGCTTTTGCCTTTTCAGTTTCTCATTTTTTATGGCTTCATCGTTTATTTCAGAAGAGTGTTTAATAATCAGCAATCACAGTAGGTTACATACAAACATATTAATGCACTAGGTATCATCATAACACACGAAAAACAAAACAGGAAAAAAAATCTACAAGGCAACTGTCCATGATGGGAAGATCTGCCCCCGATCTAACAGCTCGCTGTGGCTGCTCTCTCTTGTTCCATTATTCCCTGCAAACTTTCAACCTGATCCGCTGTCAACAAATTCCTGAGAAATTCCTGAGAAAAACATTTTGTCGAGGCTTTATTGATGAAATTTGACACTAAGTGCTAAGCGTACTGAAAAAAAAACACATAGCATTTCCTGTGACTGCTTCACAATAAAAGTCAACTCAACACTAAATGCTTTCAGTGTAAAGCTGCAGCGGTAGCAAAGACTTAATGCAGCTGTTTGCCGCGATTGTCGCCCCTTGACACCCATTTACTGCAAATATATAAATATTGCAATACTTTAATCATTGAGCCACAGGCTTAATCACCATTGTGTTACATCATTCAGCCATAGATAGTGACAGATTTCTTTTCTTTTTAATAAACACTTCAAGATTATTACTTTTAACCCCTGTTAAGACGTTTTTAGCCACTAGGAGGCAGCACACATCGCTGTGCTTATGTGACAAAGATGGGACATAATGAAAATAAGTAAGAGGAAATGAAAAGGCAGAAAAAAATGCACTTACTGTATTATCTTAGTGATTTTTATTTATTATCACTACATGTTAATGAGATGTTTATTTGCGTTGACTTCTCATCAGTTCTCAATCATGTTAATAATAAGTAAAGTAAGTACAGTAAATGGAAATGATAATAGTGATATAAGGCTTTTTTTTCTGAGTTGGGGGCGTGCCAGGAAAAGCTTGCTGAGGGTACTGAATGTGCTTGGCGTGGGACTGATAATATAACCTTAAAAAGTTCATATGGCCAAATTCCATTGTTTAGTTTGTTGCCTAAATTCCAAATTCTTCACCTTTGAAAAACTCATGGTTTTCACTGGACAGTGACTAGATTTAATCAGACCAACATTTTTCCTTACAAGCTTTTAGCACCAGCCTGAAAACTGTTGCTCAGCTCAGTGCAAACCCCTTAATTCCTGTCCGCTCACAAATGAGGTCCAAGACATTTTGGCCGGCTCAAAATGGCTAACAATGGTATTTATCAGCAGTAACTTTCCGGCTGAACTGAACTCGGTGTCAGCCAATTAAGCAAGATATTCAAATGCTCCTGCTCCTGTTGGGTCCAGTTGGGTGCTGTGGGGTTTGGGTTTAAATGTCAACCTTCTGTTTGTATTTGCTGTAAAATAAGCCCATCGCTCTCTCCTCCTGAGCCGAATCTGAATAAAGCCTAAATGGGTTGTTGTCAGAAACCAGGAACTGAATTATTAATCCCTGAATATTACAAGAATTTGACACATGCTTGCAATTGTGTGACATTACTTTTGCGCCGATATGAGGCGGATAATTATTCAAGATGAAATTGCGATAGATATGGGTCTGCTGAGGTTTAATGATTTATTCACGGCTGTAAGTTGTTATGATCTAATATTCAGTGGGGTGGGATGGGACGTTTCTTTTGCTTGCATTATCAGTTTAATTTATTTTTCAGGTTCTCACTCCTACATAGAGTTCTTTATGGAGGTCTGAGAGAATAGCAGAGCAGGAAAGACTCTTAAGAGGAGGCTGAGAGGGGATTCGATCCTGGACCAGCAGGGGTCCATGGGAATCAAAAGGTGGGAATCAACCATCATGGCACCTATGGGAAAGAGGCTGCATTATTTAAAACAGCGCTGGCATATGAAGGGGAAGTGGTGTTTGAATAGTTTGTTTCCATCCTCTGTTTCGCCCGAGGGTGTGTACGCCTTTTCCCTGCCTTCCCCCGTTTATGATCTGACTTTGCTGTACACCTCATACTTCCAAAATGTCAAAATGTTTGGTAAAATACGACAGCCTTATTTTCACTTTGGACAGCTGTGCAGTTTTTTTTAATTATGCAATGGAGTCCTCAGGTTATAAAAGCTAGACAAGGTCATATAATCCTCAAGGTCAGGTAAAAACATGAAAATCATCAGAATTGGAGTTATTGGATTTTTCATCTGACAGCTGCAATAATGTGGCGTGTTTGTGTACAGTAGGCTTAATGTATGAGTGTTGTGCTACTGTATCCGACCCCCCTCAGGCTATACTTTCTTTCTGTAATAAATAATGCTCTTTTGTGTTCTCTGCTTCATTTGTTCCCTGTTGTAACGTCAACGCTGCTTAATAAATTATGAATAGTGCCTGCTCAACCTGCCACATATCTTGTGTCTCATTTGTCTGTCAAACTCTTTTTTTGTTGTTTTAAATGCCACATGCAGGCAACTCCTAAATGTACACATTAATACACACAAGAGGTCTCCAGTTTTACAAGAGGCCTTTTCTTGTAAGCGTGGATGGATATTTTGTTGGATTTAAGTTGTGAGAAGTAACCAAAATCTGACGTCTTCCAAATGTCATCTTGACGTAGACTAACTTAATTTCAGGTCTAGGGTTTGGAGAGCACAACATCTGCAAAAGGTCATAATGTTAACTTTCATACAGCTTGAAATTCTTATGTTGTTAAAATACCAGTAACCCATTTTTAATCAAACCCAAATTTTGTCTGCTCTACGTCATATTGACAACCGATGCCAGCTTGGTATCAATCAAATTAACTGACTAGAAAGAGACTCAAATGAACCACATAGAGATGCAAAGAAACTACAAAGAGACACAAAACAAGCACAAAATAAAGGTGAAACAACCACAAAGATGCATAATGACCACAAAAAGACCAAAAAAAGCCCACAAAAAAAGACAAAACTGCCCCAAAGTGTCTTGCTACTATGTGGGAGAGGTGGTGGGGCCTTTCACCTATCTGTACCCATTGTCTCATAATCCGCTCATGCTATAACATGGGCTGTTAAACTCTCACTGGATTTGATAAAAACTCAGGGCAGACAGGTTTATAAGCACATCATGTAGCTAAGTATGAAGTACAAACAGTGAGAGAGCAGCAGGAATACGGCAGTAAAATGTGTTAAATTATTAGCAGCAGTACATTTTAACCGTAAATAAGCTTAAGAAATGGTTTATAAATAAGTCAATAATAGCAAAAGGCATTGAAACACCTAATAAGTGCAATTCCAACTGTCTATCATTGATATAATTGCGCATGTTATTCACTGAATGTTTAATCTGCTGTAAAAACCATGAAATTGCCACACATAACAACACAGCCGCACACTGATTAGCAGAAAAATAAAGACGCCATTCTGGCTGCACCATGTTATCCCACAAAGTTGTCTAACAGCGGGCAAGCTGAAGGATTGTTTAGGGGATGAACTGCAGAGGCACAGCGTGATTCTTTCACTTTCTTTTCTCAGAGATTTGGGCAGCAAGGCTCGCCTACACACACCAGCTGGCTGTTGTCTGGGGGAATCGCCTCAGCCATCTTTTTTCTGATGAAATCAGAGGAAATCCACAAGCAGCCCAAGGCAGACCACATATCCTTTTTTTTTTTTTTTTTTACTCCTTCTCTATTCAATAATTCTCAGTGATAGGCCTCTCCTTTGAGCACTGGCACCACTCCTCATTCCAATTAGTGAAAGGCAAAGAGGCCCCCTTGTTTGTCGGCACGCAAGCGGTAATTGGATAATCCCTGAAATTTGGGCGAGTGCACAAAAGGGAATCTGTAATTAAACCAGAAAGTCTGTCAAATATTGACACAGATGAGTCCTGCAAAGTACAGATACAGAGGATGAGTCAACATTATTGTGCAGGTTTTTAAAATCTACAAAGTTTTATGCACAAGGGCAGATTGTGACGTTTTTGTCATGAAGTTTAGTCTTAGCGAAAATTCAAATACATCCTTATATTAATGTGAATGCTCTTTTGCATTGCATAATCCCTTTTTTTAATTAGACTTAAATCCACCTTAAACTTGTCTGCTCGTGTTGGTTTATGTCTCCCTTTATGAACACAGTGGATTTAGCAGGTGAACTTAGTAAGGGAAGCTTCACTTTCAGACAGATTCACCAGGTTGTTGAGTTTCATGACAAGTGTGAGTGTTGCTGTATGTTACTCTCTGACATATATGCGGATGACCAGTTTGATAACAAAAAAAAGTTCTGGAATTGACAAAAATGTCCACTACTCCTTGGAAACAAATCTTGCCCCAGTAGAAAATAATCTGACAAGACAGCGACTCTAAAGCAATGATAGCAACTCTGTGAGGCTTAGACACAGAGGTGTTCAAAGCTAAATGCTAACATCAGCATGTTACAGTGATGTTGATGGTCCGCAGATAAACACTTGACCATATTCCCCATGTTAGTTGATGTCATGCCATTGTTGCGACAGCCCAAAATTCCAAAGCCCCATCATTAATCCATCCCATTATCCAAAAACAAATGCCCATTACTCCAAAGTCCATTGTTTTTCAGAGAGTTCTCACTCCTTGCAGTAAATCTAAGTTTTCCAGAGTTGCTGTAGCCACCAATCTTGGGTGTTTTTAACAGACCCTTCTCTGCATTTCCCAGGAGCATGTGAGCCACTGACTCAGGGAGTTTTTACCGACTCCCTGGGGCTTTTCCTAGCTTCGTTTGAGTCCCCAGCCTCTGGTGATTTTTTTACCGACTCTTCACAGTGTTCCCTAGCTGAAATTGAGCCATTGAACCTGGGTGTTTTTAACCAACCCATCTTTTTTTATCCAGCAACTTTTGTGCGACAAACTTGATCTCTTTGGAACCTTTCCAAGTGTTTTTTGTACCTTTCCAAGTGTTTTTTTTTGTAAAACTAAAACACACATTCACCACAGCTTTGTTTACAGAATCGCACAATGCAAACATTTTTTTGGATATAGGCTTGTCTAACCGAATGATTGTGTCTGCACCAAATTTCTGCAATCCATCCATTAGCTATTGAGACATTTCACACGAAATTTAAAATGTCAACCTCATGGTGGCAGTAGAGACAAAGCCATTATTGTCTCAGCAGCATTGACTTGGAACACGTTCTCATCCCAAATTGTCACATACCACTTTACAGTGGACTGCCGTATCTACGTATTTCGCTCTAGGTATCCTTCTACGTCTGCTGTTGACATTCTGAGATGTCGCTGAGCTATGCTAGCCAACGTTGAGACGTCAGCAAACACACATGCTGGCACATACGTTTAGGATTAGGGGAAGGAGGCACTTGGCAAGGGGTCGCAAAAAAACATCATATTCAGATGGGAAGTGAACGCTGAACTCTCGCATGAAAGTCTAGGGTTTGTCGGATCCATCAACCACCATTGCTGCCAACCCTATAGGAACTTTTGTGCTTATTTTATTATGCCGTTACCTGCGGCGTTTTAACATGGCGTTGTCCAGCAGCATATCATGCGGACAGGACAGGTTCTGTTTAGCCTCATTCTCAAGTGACGCTGACTGTCTGCGTATCATGCTGATGCTGCAAGTGCCGTCCGCTGGCATATAATGACACAGCAAACAGTTCTGTCCAGCCGTGCTTTCAGCTGACGACATCCAGCGGTGTATCATGTGGACACAAAAGGTGGCTTTTGGCATAGGGATCCTTTGCCGAAAGCACTGCAAAAGCAGCAGTATTTGACCGTTTTAGAATGAAAATGGGCTTGCTATCTGCCAAATTTCAAGACATCCATAAACAGGTTGTGTAGGCATATCAGAAAAAACTTTTACCCTGCAGGTGGTCCTACATGAAAAGTCAGTGGCTCACCAAAGTCAGCAGGGTACCTCGTCGTGGACCATACATTTCTGTACAATTGCAATTAATTCTATAGTTGTTGAGATATTTTAATCTGGACCAAAGTGTTTTACTAATGGACAGGCCGCCATCACCATCTACGGGGCCATGCCTGCGAGCTTTGCAGGCAAACCTGTTAAGGTAGCGAGCAACTGGACTCCTTGTATTTGCAGCCTCTAAATGATGAAAGTTCAGATACCTCATTACAAACCTGCATGGCATTTTTGGAAGCGATCTCTGCTCACAGTGTGACCTGTGGACGTCCCATTGTGACAACAGTGTGCTGAGTTACAGATTTTCTCAACATCTCACTAAAAGCCATCACAACGAGACGTCTCCTCTCTCAGAGTCCACTTAATGAGAGTGTAGCGTCAGCTTTCTGGCTGCAATTACAGTGCTTAGGACTCTTTAATGATATGTTAATGGCTTGGCTGTATTACCTCTCAGCTGCCCAAACAACATTAAATACCCTGCGGCTGATTAATCCGGCATCCACAAAAACACCCAATTAGAGGGAAAATGTTTGAATCGAGTTCTGCCAACAACTTTAGAGCAGAATAGGAGAGCACTAAAAGAAATGCTACAGGATATTTCCTGCACAGTACAGTAAATGGACATGAGAGCTGAAGCTTGAGATCCTGATTTTACATGACTCTTTGTTATATCTTAGAGATTCAGACGGAGCTCCAGTGCAACATGACTTCAGATAACTTAGGGTTACTTTGCTCAAGGGCACAGTGCCAAAACACACAGCTGTTGCTGAACACTGGGAGTCATGAGGGTCAAACCTGTGACCTCTCAGTTACATAACGCTCTGTCTAACCAGCAGGCCGCCCTTTCTATTCACTGCTGTTGTGTCTGCATCAAAGTCAGAAATAGAGAAGCTGTTAAAATATCTAACATGACTTGCACTAATTAAGTGCATCTCTTTTTTTTGTTCTACTTTAATGTATGAAAAGGAGCTTAACAGAATCTTGACTTGTTGTCAAATTAGCAAGAATATCAAGACTCATGACAGGAAAATTTAAAGAAAATATCAAAGCATCCTCTACAGTTTTTAAAAAATAATGATCTGAATTTTAAATTTTTTAAAAAACAAAACCATTCCTTGCCATCATCATTGTGTCAAACACGATTAATCCGTGACACGTTTCCAGCAACTCCCAACTCAACTTCACTCTCATTGGCGCGTGATTGCTGTCGACGCAGAACTAGCAGGGCAATTGCGATTATTAATGTGCAACATCTGAAGTTAAGCTCATGAGAGGGGGCAATTAATTTTCCAGGAGTTTCTTTCATGGCATAGACTGAGTGGTGACAAAGCACCGTTGAGTCTGCAGAGGAGATCCCATCCCATCTAGAAAAAACACAGCAAAGTCAAGTACAAGCGGAGGAGGAGAAACAACAGCCAGGTGCTGATGAGCACATTCTGTCTTGTACTGTGCTTAATCAAAGTTCTGAGTTGCTGACACTTGGGTATACTGCTTCCACTCTAGTATGTACAGAGAAGTGATAAATTAAAGAAAAACAGACATAAAGTGTCTCTACAACAGTTTCAGTGCTTCTTGGTATAGATTCTACAACTCTCTCAATCTTAACCAGAGGAATAAGTAATAATTCTTCTAAAAAATATTCCCTCATTTGGTGTTTTGGATTGCAGTGTCTGTTCAGTGTTTGTCGTTATGGAGTAGGTTTTCCTGCATAACTGACTCACCAGAAGTTTGACCTACATCAGTATTTAACCAGGAGTGGATTATGAGACAATGGGCCCCTGAGCATAAACACACAAAGGCCCTGTCACCTTTCTATAGGAATAAAACACTCAGACATTGTGGTGGTTTTCGCTGTTTTTTGTTGTTTTGCATCTCTTTGTGATCATTTTGTGTCACCTTATGGTTGTTTTGAGTCTTTTAATGGTCACTTGGTTCTCTGGTGTTGGTTTGGTGCTTCTTGGCATGAAGGGCGACACCTCATGGCCTGTGGTTAGGGGCGCTGTCATCTTGAATTAAATTTTTTTTTTTAATGTGTGTAGAGAACATACTTTGGCCTTTGGGTAACATACGAGCAACATGTTCTCATCCCAAATCGTCACATTTTGCTACTTTGCAGTGGACATCTGCGTCTACATATTTTGTGCTGTGCATTCTTCTGTATCTGCTATTAATGTTCCACTGTGCCACTACCGTGATTTTAGGCAGCAACAGCGCATGGCAACCAACACTGGGACGCCATAAAAATGCACATGCTGGCACTGATGGTTAGGATTAGACAACAAGGTCAAGTTTAGGCAAAGAAGGGACATGGTTAGGTGCAGGGGGAAAAAAAGACATTTAGATGGGAAGTGAACACCTACTCCTGCATGAAAGTTCGGGGTTTGTTGGATCCACCTGTCCTACAGGAACTCCGTGCTCCATTTCATTACAGGCAGCATATCAGCCTTATGCCGTCCAGCGACACATTGTGTGGGCGTGACAGGTTCCATCCGACTGCGTTCTCAACTGATGCCTACTCTCCTTATATCATGCTGCCATGGCAGGTGCCGTCCAGCTGTCTGCCGGTGTAAAATGACACCATGGTTCTGTCTGGATGCATTTCTGAGCTGACGCCGTTAGGTGGCATATCATGTGGGCGCAAAAGGTGGCTTTTTGCATCGGGATCTTTGACAACTTCAGAATGAGAATGGGCTGTAAAAATGTAAAATGCCCTCTTTAGGGCTTGTGTTTGTTCTCGCTCATTCTAAAGAAACAAAAACATGGTTTTTAGTTTCAGGTGATTAAATACACTAATGAAAACATAATTTTGAATATTTTACTCCAATTCTGCCGATAGATCCCTCAAATTCTACACATTGAACCTTAAAGTAAAGGTAGTAGTAGTATATTATTGGTAGTGGTAGCAGAGGTACCATTGGTAATAGTACTACTGCTGATAAAAGTGACAATTTAAATGCAATCATGTCTTGGACTAATAATATTACAACCCATAAGACTCATACTGCTTGTAATAGTGCTAACAATCATCATTTTCTCTGCCATGAAAGCCTCTTTCAGAGAGTCAGGCAGGTCTGTGCTTTTAGCTCCATCTCGTCTGTCTCTTATCACCTCTCATCAGCAGGGGTGGAGAAAGAGGTTAGAGGGGGGGGCTGCTCATCCGAGGCGAAGAGGAGAGCCAAAAGAAGGCAGCATCCTTATCAAAGGCCCGGGTGCTGAGCCTCAGTTAAAAATAGAAACGGAGGGAGATTGGCATCGATTTCTGCAGGCGTTGACGGCCCGATTGACAGCAGCACCGCAGCGTCGGGCTGTTGAGCCATCGAGGGAATCCGCCAGACTGCCTATGATGAGATGAGATGGGAAGATAACTTCTGACAAGCCCTCCACCCGCTACCCATCTCTAATCACCCTGTCTGCACACACACACACACACACACACACATGCACACACACAGAGAAAAAGTAATTACCACATGCATGCACGCACGCACACACTCAGGGACACACACACTCGCTGCCCCCTGAGCAAGTAATGGGACTTTGGCTGGCTGAGCATCCACCTGTCCGGTGTCTCCTGCCAAGCCAAAGCTCATGTGCTTGCACACATACAAAATACCTCTGGATGTCCCTCCACAGCCACAAGCCTCCGTCCTTAAGGGTTATCTCACTAAATTATCCTCCATCAGTAAATAGTGCCTAATATCCATGAGACACTCTGAATGGGGATGTCAGTGACCTTTGTTTTACTGCTGTAAATGAACTCTACTAAGTGATTATTGTTATTACACTGCCTGCTTTACTGCATTTGGATGTTGTTCATCTCCCCAAAGTATTAGCAGTAATTCAGTTGAGCAAGTGTGCCTGGCATGCTAATATCAGTATTTCTGGGGTGTTGGTATGAAAATTTCAGGGCTTTACATCATCAGAGGTTATCACCATCCTGGTATCTTTGAAGGAATACTTCGGCAATTTGGGAAATATGCTTATTTGCTTTCTGGCTGAGAGTTGGATGACAAGATTGCTACCACTCTTGTATTTGTCCATGAAATATGAAGCTGAAACCAGAAGCCAGTTACCTTAGCGTAGCACAAAAACCTACCAAAAAAACCCCCAAAAACCTACCTTTAGCTCTAAAGCTCCCTATAAACGCATTACATTTCCTTTGTTTAAAGCTGTACTGCGAATGCATGGGTGGTTACTGTTTGCAAATGGTATCACCAGACTGAAGATTTACTCTCGTTTTGTGACGAGCTTTGTCCACATGCCTTTTTGCCTCGCTATGTTTGTGTCAGGGATTTTTGTTGCTTCTGCTGTAGTAGCGTGCTCCTCAGATGGTCCATTTTCCCGGGTTGGGAAGTCATTCTTCCAACATTGGCATGTTTATAGACTTGAAGTTGTAGTGTGGAAACAACACAAACGCTACAAAGAATATGTGTTGTATTTAAACAACATGTTGATACATTTTGTAGCTTTATATTACAAAGTGATTTTTGTTCCAGACTTGTTGCTGGACCAGTTAATCCCCTAAAACAGAGGTTCCCAACTGGTATGTGGGTCACAGGTCCATTCTGAATGGACCGCAAGTGACTTCTGAGCGTGTCATGTTTGTAAAAAACAAAACAAAACAAAATCAAGTGGTGTTCATTTCTGACACCTAGCTTTTATTTTGAAGGACTTTTTCTGTTTCCTCTTGCAATGTGTTTAATTTCTTTGTGTTCGAAGCCAAGATGTTGTGGACATTTTGTATAATAAAACTGAATATGTGGTAATTTATAAAATGTCACTAAAGAGAAATCTAGACTTCCCTGCCCTGAAACTACTAAAATATGCTTTACCTGACTCATGCTAAATAACTTTTCTGACTAATCTACATGGATGGCAACTATTGGTTATAACCTAATAACATATTAAAAATTACATGTGAGCAAAAAATTGACATGCAATAGGCTATGTGAATTAATAATTAACCCACCAAACAATTGTTTACTTTTGCCACGTTTCCACATTTATGATGGCAACTCAGCAACTCGTGTACCAAGATTTTTGCCCACATTCTGAGCTATTGTTCCAACTTCAGGGGGCGTTCACCTGTTTTTCCCAGTCAGGAACTCATTTTTCCAATTATATCAACACTACATATATGCAGATTTCTCTTGGAAGCAAACATCAATTTGTCATTTTTACTTTCTCAAATTTGGCTAACTGTTTACAAAATGTTTCCAGCTTTTATGCCAGGCTAAGCTAATTGGTTCCTTGCTCCACTCCAAATGGATCACAAATAGAGCGGTATCACTCTTATCATCTAACTCAGAAAGGAATCATAATCCCCAAACTGTCAAGCTTCTATTATTATTTGAGGTGCATGGTCAAATGTTAAAGAATTTACAGTCTGAGCCAGAGCAAAATTAAAGTCACCCCCATATGTCCTCCCGTTCCCCAAGTTTTATTAATTAGTAGACTGCATAGTTCTAATTTCTTTTTAGGATTTTTTGGGGAGATTGCAGGCCTGAAGGATAATTAATATCTGGTGTAGGAATACTGAATCCTTAATTCATTTATTTTGGTGGCCTAAAAGTGATCACATTTTAGTATACTAATTTTAAACAGTTTCAAACTATAGGCTCCAAATGATGATAAAAAAAAAAAAAAAAAAGAATGAAAAATTTGCACGTTTTGCACTGGTTCATTTTGGACATACATTATTTGCTATACAAACACATTCATTCCACTGATTGCATGTTTAATGTCATATATTTAAAAATATTCAGTTTTGCTGCAACATTTGAACCAACATTATGTACAGTAGTTCAGTTTATCACGAGCATCACAAAAGGCCCGGAAATCAGTAACTACAAATACAGTCTTTAAAATTCAAGGAGAAAGATAAAGTACAGATGAAAATGTCAGATTCACACAGGGACATTTGTCACACACTCTCCCCCTCCCTTTCTTTCTGTCGATTGTAAAATGATTCGATAAAGCCAAAATAATCATCATTAAAAGCTGAAAGTTTGACTTCTACTTATAATTAGGTGATTTGCAGCAATCTGCCACAAGGACTCTGTCAATCTGTCAGCATGATCCTCCTCCTGTTAGAATCGCCTCAGAGACAATTACTGTGGGCTCCTACTAATTAGAAACTCATTGAAATTTATGAGTGCCTGTTATGAATTATTGAGTTCTGTTTCCTGGGAGGGTCGCCATCAGGGAAGGCTAAGCAAGTGAAATTCTTACAGGCCCCTTCATCGGTGTGTTCGTCCAGGTTTGGTTGGAATATAACAAGGTGTGTGTCTCCCTCTCGTGGTGCAAGTGAGAAATGTGACATTTGAAGTGGTGACTGTAGAAGATGCAGTTAAAGGTGACACCTCCCAGACAAAAGATAAATAAATAAATGAGAGAAGCTGTTTACATATAGGAGTTTATACTGAAATTAAATGCCTAGTGTGGCACAGTGGCTCCATTTCCATATTTCTGGACATTCAATTTTAATATATTACATACATTTTGTTTGGATTTTCAGAAAACAGTGTGTGACAATAGAGACACTGGTGAGGTTTCTTTCCACTGAAGGTGGGTGCTCTAGTTTGGCTCTAAATGGGACAGAGATGTCACTTCAGCACTTGGTCAACCTCTGAGCTGTTAAGCTTTCTGGGAAGCTTCACCTGCAGTTTAAAGTGGCTCTCACTGCCGTGGCGTGGATTCACTTGCTGGTCAGGGAATGCTAATGTGACACAAAATGCCTTTTATTTAGTTACATAAGCAAATTTTGTGAAAGGGCATTCATCGCTTAATGTAGATCCATATAATTCTTCCTTGTTGTCAGAGCTTCCTGATAGAAACTAGGGGCTAGGATTCAACACCTCCACTGCTGTGGCTGTGGTTCGATTCCCAGTCAGGCCATGCTGAAGTGACATGAAGTGACATGTCAACCCTTTGAAACTTGTATCAACATCACTTTTCTTGTGCTGCTCTCAGACGCCTTTTACAAGTATTTAAACATTTGAACTCTGAGCAAATGGCAATGACCAACTTGGTAAGAAATGTTCCACAAATTGCAAATCGCTTACTTTAAGCTCACATCATTCTTCCTCCTTGGCTCCCCAATTGTCTAGTGGCAAGGATTCAGCTTTGGTTCGATTCTTGAATAGGAGGCTCTTTCCTTGATTTAACTCTGTGATTTTATCAAAATAGACCTTGAATATTCAGCCTAACGCTGATTTGGCTTCACACTAATTGACACTGTTTAGTAAGTTAGTGTTTTTGTGCGTGTTTGTGGGGACGTTAACGTCACGTTAATTGTTAACCAATGGCTGAGTCAGGTCTGATTGAAGGCAGGTGTCTGAGAGTGCCTCCTCACTCTGTGGTTTATTTGAGCATGTGCAGTAAACACTGCTGGCTCTTATTCTTGTTGTGTGTCTCTGTTTGTGCAGGTATGGAGTGTATGAGAGATCTAAGTGAATACTGTATATGAATATCAAAATGATCTCTTTTTTCTCTTGTGTTTGTCTCTGTGCAGGCCAGGGTCCAGAGTTTGTGCTCCCTGAAGTCTGAAGTTTTGCCAGGCTTTTTTTGTGATGTTGGCTCAAAGAGGCCTGCCACGAAGTATGTAAAATTGTCAAAGTAGAACTTTGTTTAAAGTGGATATCCAATTAGTGTTGATGGAAAATGTTAGTGTAAAATAAATTCCTAAGTGTGTGCCCTATTGAGAGTGAAGGTTAAGTGTTTCAGAGTTTTTCTTTTTGCACAGCCGTTATTGCAGTGTCTACTGCAGAGAAAGCTGTTACTTTCATGGAGTCAGCTGACCACATGGGAGACTTCAGGAGACCGCGGAGCTGCTGGGGATGATCTGTCAATCACTCTGTCGCTCGACAGCGCCATCAACTCAACCTCCAGGAACACCTGCAAGGATGGGAAGTTCAAGCTGCTGGTCTGCCTTGGATCCAGGTACGCTGCTGTCAGTTTAATATTCTGTAATGTATGTATATACTATTCACAACAAACACGGGTTTTATGATGATATTTAGAAAATGTATTTCCAAATGATAAGTAGCTCTTTTAGATTTTTGGGAGGCTTCAGCAACTCTAATATGACAAATTTACACAAACAACAGAGTGACAATGACAACTTTTGTTAGACTTATGGTCATTAATTAAGAATATTTACCCATTTAATGACCAAAGAGGTGATTAATTATCAAATATGGGATGTGAAAGATAACCGAGTCCCATCAGGACACAGTGGATGCTGGTTACAAAGATATCATTTCCCCTTTTGGTGAATTGCACTCCATCTGTCAGAAATACTTTCTTGTACAAAGAATCTCAAGGAACTAATCAATGGTTTCACCCCCAAAGTTGCCAACAGCCTTTGTTGACCTTTCCTTGCCTTTTACACTTTTTACTCAACTACACCTTAAGCGGCTTTTGTAGAAAAAAATCAAAATATTGCATACTCAGCAGCAGCAGTCCTCTTTATCTACCCTGTTCCTCAGATAATAGTCAAAGAACCATTTTTCAAAGTAGATCAAATGAAACCTCAGATCTGCATTTGGTCTGCTAAATTTGGGAATGCAGACTGGAAATGAAAACTGCCTAAAATCAGTGATCAGTAACCTCCCACTTAAAATGCTCTGATTTTAGACCGACTAAAGTATAAATTCTAACCATTAGATGATGCTAATGTGATTTGGGCAGAACACACTATTAACATGAACAATCACAAAGACAGATGCTCCCAGCGCTCTTTGCTACAGTATGTACATATGTCAATGAGGAGACGAGACATTGACACTTCTCTAGGTTTGCCATTGAGTTCATAATTCATTGTTATTGGGAAGCAAATCAATCCAGACTGTACTGGTTGTTTTTGATTGTTCTAAAAACTCCCTAAAACGTCTATATGAAACCCAGCCACCTTTAATTAGTGTGGCTCTAGCTAAAAGGCCTTAGGCTTCAACTCATACTTTGTCGAAGGCTTCCCTGTAGCTCCCACTGGAGCAGCAAAAGGTGTTAGAGAACTTGTAGCACCCAATAAAGCCATTTACTGAAAAATATGAAATAACTTGATCAAAAATGTAATAAAACCCATTAATTTAGTTACTATTACTAAAGTATTCAAATGTTGTCACTGATATTGTAATATTATATATACACTTACAAAAAACTGTACCTTCAACTAAAGTGAATTCACATATCTTACCTAAAACCAATTTTAAAACTGTAGGTATTGGTGTAATGACGCTATAAACAAGCTACAAACCTCCTGATTCACTTTGCGCATGCTCAGTTTAGTCCTTTTTCTGCATGTGAGGAATTAGCACCCTGTGGCACTCACATCCAAATTTTATAGGAAAAGAAAGACATGACTTTTTTTAAAAATTAGTTTATTTTTGTTATAGAATTGCTTGTATTGAAGTTAAGTTTTCAAACTAAAATCACACTTATTACTTGTCTATCTTTATTTATTTCTTATGCATGCTAATGGCAATGTTTTAGCTATAAGCTAGTTTGTGGCTGCAAGAGTCTGGGTAAGTTTTCACAACACGTGAAAAAACAACCTACCTCAAGCAAAATCTTAACATATTTATACATACACACACACACACACACACACACAAATATTCAGTCATTGAAGTTGGCAGACTTTGATGTGCAAAACTGGTGGAGCTCCCCTTTTAAAATCTAATAGGTGATAAGTATAAATTTGTTACATTTTGGGAATAAAAAAATTTTGTGTCCCTCTTTTACAATTTTTGATCTGGACTGATGGAGTGGTGAGAGATGAGTCTGTCAGCTTCTCTCCATCCAGTGAGAAAAGCTCCGTGCACAGTGCCATAGCAGCTGGGATGAGTAGCCTCTCCAGCAAACAACACCTGCAGAGGCTGAAACACACCCAAGTGTTGTGAGTTAGCGGTTAGGGAATTGTATCCGTGTAAGAGAGTGAATGAAACATGTTTTTGTACCTGTGACTGTGCCCCCTTCGTAGGTAAGGGCTCCATAATGTTGTGAAAGTCCTGCACTGACCAACCATCTTCTGTGTGGCTGTATGATCCGCATGTCCAGGGGTCATGAAACCACTGGGAGCGCAGGACCCTCCTCGGGGTGATGGTCGAGTTTCCTACATACACACAGTTAGTCTGCGAGTGCTGACAGATCTAAAAAGGCTCAGAAACACTTTTAGAAAATATAAGGATCCTGCTGAGGAAGTGATGCTTGTGTCTTCTTTAGACTCACCTGTAAATCTGCGGAGGAGTTGTGTGATGGTGTGTGTGACCTCCTGGTCAGACAGTGTCTCCATATACGCTGACTCAGGCCCAGCCATCCAGCCACACAGAACATGGCCGCACCTTGAACTAAAAACAGGGCTGCATTCCTAATCAATGTATTTACCAGTTATTTTTCCGTAAATACATCATAAACAAGCCAGGCAAGCCACAGCATGTGTGGTTGTTTACCTCTCAGTGGGTTTGACTACAGTGAAGGCCACCAACTTCCTCATCCAGGACCTCTGCATATCTGGCACTTGGTCCATCATGAGATCCTGAATCATGACAAAAGAGGGAAAAGATCGGCTCAAATGATCGTACATGTTTGATTCTTTACTAACTAGTGGCAACTTTTTTGGGAAACACATGGGTGGAGAGTTCGACAGAATTGTATGGTCCGGGTCTCTGTTGTGGTGGTTGAGAATAATCTTTGACAGCTGATTCAACACTGGGGTTTAACTCTAGATGTGTGAGTTCCACTGGTCAAAGAAGCGCTCATCCTTGTACGGCTGCAAACTTCTGGTCAGTTGGTTGACTGGTTGGTCATTTTGCTCTTACCCGACCAAATTCGAATAGGTTTTTACGTTAATAAGGCCATGTGTCCACCAAAGCGTTCCTTCTCCCAGCTGGAAACAGCAGGTGTTGTTTTTCAGCGCTTGTACATATCCTATGTGAAGTTCGGTCTTCGTTGTATTTGTTAAGGCTGCCCCTTGAAAGTCGGACATTTGAATCATTAGCCAGAGACCCCTCAGTCGACTGAGGAGTTGGTTTTTTCTATGCAGTGTACTTCTGGGGATGATTTGGTCCCCAGATTTTGCTGCGGAGTGAGTGCTCTTGATTTTTTCGCTACTCTTTGGTAAAAGGAGTTGCAGACATGCAGGCAGAGCCACAGAGGAGGAGAGTTATACATACAGTAAATATGCACCTTTATTCAATGACTGCAAGTCTCACCTCATCTTCCCACACCATGTAGATGGCCTCACATTCAGCATCCCACCATGGTGCATCAAATTCCATAAATATTTTATTTTTTGTTCCAAAACCTATATTTTGGATGGCATGCGACTTGTTTGGAGGGAGAGGAGGGCAGAACAGGGTTGACTGGTGCTTCTTTAGGTGTCCTGAACAAATGGAGCAAACCAGAATAAAGGTTACAATCAGGAGTACAAGTATCTAAGTTATGTATTTAGAATACAAAATATGAATCACTGCTTTCTGTTACAGTTTAAATTGCTTGTATTTTAAATACAGTTGCTGTCTTTAAAAAAAGCTTACTTGAAGGCATTACTTTATTTGTTTTTTGTGTGCTCTAACACATGTTGATATGAGGACTTATCTATATGATACTTCCACATTTAACTGCAAAAATCCAAATAAGGTGGCGGCTGGCTGGAGGGAGATTGCCAGGCAGCTTAAAGTTTCTGCTAAATCACCATAGCGACCAACAGCCTATTTGCTGTTGGCTATATTGTATGTTATTTCCACTTAATATAACAATATAAAACTTGTGTTTTCTATTTTAGAGGTACAAACGCATTGAGATAGAAAGTACCCGCCCATCTTTTAACCCTTTGATATCTGGATCGACATCAGTTTTCTTATGCTGCATTTAGATGCTTTACACAAGCTGTTTAACCCTTTGAAATAAATACTTTTTTTCCCGGCACTTTTTTTATTTTCGTTTTTTTACTAGTCTTACTAGCAAACTGTGAATGTTTGTGTCTGATCTACCTAGAGGTACTGTGACAATGACGTGATCAGTGGCGAGCCTCTCCCCATCATCACACTCGATCATCACAGGGTTTTCTCTCTGTTCTGTGTTGTTCCAGTGGACACAGCGAACAGGTTTATTGTAGGTCACTAGACCACTGGGGAGCTCCGACATCAAGTTTTTGATTAGACCTTCATAGCCTCTGCATGAAAAAAGAAAATTATGTTTTTAGTCAATCACTTACCCACGTTCTGAAACAGTCATTTAATTAACAGACTGAGTAATGTACTGCATGTAAATGTAGTAAATAATGACTTAATGAAATTAATTATAGAAGTGATAGTTAGTTGCTCCACTAAATATAAGCAATGTTAGAGTGCAAACCCTGGAAATGTACAGTCCAGTCCAGGAAAAGTCTTGTAAATGGCAAAAAAGCTCCTAAGGTCCACCTCATCAATGCTTTGATCCAAATTAATACCATCCCCCTTTAAAATGTTACTGATCAAAGACAGTCGCAGAGATCTGCTGGTTGCATCAATGTCTTTCCACTTCTCTGCAGCTTGTTGTTTAGCCTGTGCAAGAAAGCAGGCAACAAAATAAACTCTTTATTACTGCAAGATGTAAATTATTATCAGCAACATCTGAGATACTCCAGCACAATCCAGAATTATAATGTTTAGTCATTGAGAGAAACGTACCTTTGAACGTATGTAATCTCCCACACGGGCCCAGGGATCTCCTCTTTCAATCATAAGTTCTCCACTTTCATACAACAACTCGGTAAACATTTCCGTAGCAGGATCAATGTCCTCAGTATTTAGCTTTCGACCTGCACAAGACACACAGAGTGCTGATAAAATACCATCAGATCACACTAATCAATGGCACTAGATACGTGTCATTAAATACAATAATGCAAAATAGTGGTTTCATATGTTGTATGTATGTTGTACGTATGTATGTTTAAGGCGAGACAACCCTGGTGAAAATAGTTTTTCATGCACTGCTCAATTTTGAGATTTTGGGCTATTTTGCGTCTTTTAGACCAGTGTACAGAAAACATCCAGAATACACTTTTAGCTATATTACTTGAGAGTTCTGTTCTGAGATGTTTGCAAAAACACATATTTTGTTGGAAGAAGAACCTAAAAAAGGGTTGAAAACTGTTGTCTTTAAGAAAACACTAATCATTATTTTTTTATAGAGATAAAATAATCTGCTCCATGAATACCAAATTTTAGCAACCAAAACAGAGAATAACACAACCTTTGTATATTAAGGAAAGACCAAACTACAGCCTGATCTAAAATATAATGCAAACTAAAATAATGCATCATGTCAGGCCACGATGATTTTAAAACGACTGCTCACCTGAACTGGTAAAGCCGTTGTAAACAAAGGGGGGACATTCTCTGATGACCATGGCCTGGTTCTCTGGGTTGAGGGCCTCTGGATCCAGCAGCCCGTATTTTCGGGCCAGACAAAACACAGGATTCTGCTCGGATGGTCCATGGAGCCATTTTGCCCCTAACTCAAGGATTTTATCACCTGCAAAATATTGTGTGGTTGCAGAAAAGACATGCATTGTTATTAAAATGGAATGTGATAGTTTGGGGTTTTTTTTTTTTTTTTTAGCTTTTTTATCCTTTTTATGGGGATTTGCAGGATATTTACCTAATTAGAATTAACGGACATGAACTTTTAACAAGTGAAATTATCATCATAAGAACACAGTTGTTAACTTTTGGGATTAATAACATGTTGTGAATCATACTTAGATTTTTCTTAGGACCTTTCTTATAAACAACTTTAAGAAGAAACTTCGGAAGATATTGGTGCCTGAGGCCTACACATTAAAATCTGAAGTTGATTTTACCTTAAAAAAATCAAACTGATTGCCTTGAAAAATGTAAGTAAATATAACTACTAATCTTAATTATGTTTACTTTATATCTAACTGTTAAGTTTACCTA
The DNA here is from genome assembly GCF_008729295.1 of Plectropomus leopardus. Taxonomy (NCBI): domain Eukaryota; kingdom Metazoa; phylum Chordata; class Actinopteri; order Perciformes; family Serranidae; genus Plectropomus; species Plectropomus leopardus. The sequence continues at coordinate 14,173,159 of NC_056484.1, forward strand.
AAGTTTAGTTGTGTTTACTTAATTTTGTAAAGTTGTTGCAACTTAAAAATGACAAGTTTAACTAAATTAAGTCTCCAAGTTTTAGCAACTTTAGTAAACCAAGTTTACTGTGCTATGATTTTGTATTCTGAAAGATCCATACTAGTTAATCATATTTGTATACTTTTCAACATCGGACGAAAAACAGAACTTGCATCATTGACAAAGTCCTCTCCATCATGATCAAGTTAAGTCAGACTTTCACTGAAGCTGCCAACACTTAGAAAGATCAACTTCACTTGTCTTTTTTAAGTTTCAACAACTTCACAAAATGAAGTAAATACAGCTAAATTTTAAGTTGCCTAAATGTAGGCACTTACACATAATGTAAACATAAATAAAAAGATTTCTAGTAACTTTTACTCTTCCTTTTCAAGGCAATCGGTTTCCAAGATTATTTTAAGTCAGATCAACTTCATATTTTACAGTAAATTGTTGCTCACCCATTCTGCAGGTTTTTATTCTTCCTCCGCTTCTTGCAGTAGCTTCAAGTATCCGCACGCGACGAAATCCAGCGTTAACGAGCCGTTGTGCCGCTGCTATACCTGATATTCCGCATCCTATGATAACCACTCTAGCGTTCACACTCATAGACATAGCTGTATTAGTACTAATGCATACAATTGACTCTGCAGACAGCTGACAATACTGTAGTGAGAGGGAGTGTGTGTCGGTGAGTGACTGCACCTGAGATGATGAAAGCATGTCGGTTTCTGAGGTTATGAGGGAGTGCAGAACTGCCCTCGAGGTTATAGGAGGGTTTGTTAAACACACACAGTTAGTCTACTCCAAGTCTTGTTTGCCTTGTTTTTGCCTTGTTTTTTTTTTTTAAACTAATTTTCAGGCAATTTTCTTGTACTTATTTCTTGCTATTTTGGGGGTATTTTTTCTTTTTTTTCTCACTGCCTTCTTCCCAAGTTTTTTAAGAAAACAAGCCAAACTGCTCAAGCATCAAAGGGTTAAAGAAAGCATGCCTTCCAAACCCACAGGTTTAAAATCAAATTTCAGGTGATCCTTGGACACATCATGTGCGATGACTGTGTCTGTCAGAAAGAAAAACAAAAACAAACAAGCAAATCTGAGTTTAGAATAATAATATTTCACCCAAATAAATTTATACCACGTATTCTAGTGTTTTAATTTTTGTTAGTTGTAACAAATTGAATTTTTTTTCCTCCTCCTGACAGTAATGGGCTTCTAAAGTTTTACCCAACAGCTGGACAAATATTTGCACAGTGGAGTGTCCTAAACCATTAGGCTACAGGACGCCTTGGAGGGAGTTTCAGACAAGTTTGTTAGGTTATGTGGCGCTGACCCCCAGAAGCTGCAACGCTGTATATCTGGTATAGTTAAATTAGTAAGTTGTACAGATGTCTGTCATCTGGACTTACCTGCTGAAGTATTGTGGTAATGTCTGACCGACCTTGGACCACCACTACAGAAATGAGCGCTAACAACCTTCAGCGAAGCTTGAGAGTCTGGTTGGTTAACCAGGCGTTCCCAAAAATTGAGAATAAATACCCTTGCTCGACACTTCTGATCTCCCTTTTTTCAGCTTGACTTTTGGGCATTTTCTGCAATGCAAACAAATAAAATATGCCCCCGGAGTTTATTTTCTGAACTAGTCCAGAATCCAATGGAAAAATCCCACAGACATTTTGATGAGGGAGCCATGGTTGGTGCCAGCTTCTTTGTTGGCTTAAAAAAAACATCATCCCTGGAGCGCTCTATAATGTAGCAATTTAAGCTTTGTAACTGTGACCATTCTGTAACCTTACAGTACTGCAAATACTCCTTTGTATGCTTATGCGTATGTATACTTAATGTATAATAATAATAGTATACTTAATAACTTGATTGAAAAGCATTTCACTTGCTTCAAAAACAGTGTTCTCCTCAATCTTACACACTGGACATTTGAAAAATTATTCAGTTTTTGTTAGGCTTGGTTTGTTTCTGTCCAAAATCTTGTACTAAGAAAATCCACTAGAGGGCAGGAAAGTGTACATGTTAAAGTTTATTTATTGCGGCTTGGTTAAGCCTTTGACACCTGGATTGGCATCTGTTTTCTTGTGCTGTTTTTAGATGACTCTCATAAGCTATATAACCCTTTCAAACCAGAACAAATTTGTTTGATTTCTTAAACACACACACAGGAGAAAAGGCAATGAGCAACTGTCCCACATATTGTAACAAAATAGTAAATTGTGACAATGAAATGCCCAGAAGCTGGTTTTGACAAGTTGTTTTTGATTTATATATATATATATATATATATATATATATATATATATATATATATATATATATATTATTATATTATTATTATTATTATATTTTAAAATTATGTTACAGAAAAAAATGTTACAGAAAAAAATGTATACATGATTTTTTTGTTTTCAATTTGTGGGTAATTTTAACTTTTCCATTTAAAAAGTAAGATCCGTAGGCTATTTAAATTTATGATAAAGTTAAATTAAGAAGCTGATTTAAAGTCTACTTAGAAAATATATTTAAAAATATATATATATATTTTTTTTTTTTTTTTTTAAAAGGGAAGAAATTTTATGCACTTGACCAAATGTTATGTATTTCTATAGTTTATTTGATAGGGACTTTCACTTGTTACAAACAAGCTGTAGTAACTGATTTTTCACATATAGAGATTGTGGCTATTGCTAGTTTACAACTCCTGTCCCTAGTTAGGCTTTCAGTAACGAAAAAGAAGAAAAAAAGAGAAAATATCGATACCTGTTCTCAATCAGCTGTAACGTGATGACGCATAAACTGCCGTGGCAGCTGATTGGTCAATGTCTATTTAAAAAAAGACCCGAAATAAAACTAATCAGTGATATTAAAACTGTCACTGCAATGCATCTTCATGGAAAGTTTACGATACCTGTTCTCAATCAGCTGTAACGTGATGACGCATAAACTGCCGTGGCAGCTGATTGGTCAATGTCTCCGGTGGGCTTGTCCGGGCGCGCGGGCATTTAAATCAGAGGCGGGGCTTATCAAACAGCTGGAGAGAGCTGGTGGCAGTGATTGAGCACGTGAAGTAGCAAACGGGTGCAGTCTACCGCCTTTTTGGGGAAACAGCGCGCTGAACTTTGAACTGAGGCTATTTTGTAACAATGTTTGACTTGAAAAAGAGAAATAGTTTGACTCTGAACTGCAGTCGCGAGACGGAGGAGTTCAGACGGGTGGCAGTCAGACGGAAGGTCAAAGGTGCTGCTGTGGACTGCGTCGCCTCACACACAGGTGATGTACCTTTCATATAAGTGTAGCTTTCTCACTATGGCATCAATTCTAATCAAAATAATGGCACAAAACCAGAATAATAATCAAGTAATTGCCCTGTTTTGGCTCCAAAAGAGCCAGCATTCAATGAAGGCTGCATAGCAAATGAAAAACTGCAATTGTTTACTTGCTAAAATGGATAAAAAGTGACCAGTCAAGTAGCAGCTACTCCCACTTACCCCTGTTAGTATTGTCTCACCGTAGACAAACTATTGAGTTTTAGTGGAGTTTGTTGCAAAAATGAATGGTGGTTATTGTTTTGAAACACTATTCAAATGTTATATGAATATTTACCAATATGTCAGACATTTGTCCATGTTCACTGCAACCAGATTATCCAGATTGTCAAGGTTTTTAACTGCCCTGTAAGAGGGTGACCAGGGCAGCTGGTAAAGACATTAACCATTTGGAACCTGAGCAAACTTGATTGGTTTCTTCCTAAAACATTGGAAGAATGCACTGAGCACTTTAAAAAGAAATGACCCAAAAGTTAGCAAAAATATTGTAAAAAGTGCAAGAAAATTACCTGAACTTTAGCATCAAAAAGAAAAAAAAACTAAACAAATACAAACAAGGAAATGACCTGAAAAAGTGCTTAAATATAGTAACAATTCTGTGAAATCATTTGAAAAAAATAATTAAGATAGTTATAAATATAGTTTTTTTTTTAACATTTCCCCTAGCTTTTTAATGGAATAATTTTCCAAATTCACTACTTTTGCAAAACACTTATTGACAAGCTGCCCATTGACTTTTTCTGTGTTTTCAAAAGAAAGTAAACCTATTTGCTCTGGGTTTGAAGGTTTAAATGCACAGAAAATGTGAAGTCACTCCAGGTTTCAAAGGGTTAACACTCAATTTTATGCCTAGTTTACATCAGTAAATATTTCCGTCAGCTTGTGAATATAATGCCTCTTGGTGTTTATGCACGTTTTTGAATGTCATTATAGGCAGTTAGCCTGTTAGCCTCTTAGTTTGTCGGATTACTACAGTGAAATCTCTTTCCCCTGATTCAGCCTGGACTTTGCTTTCTTGTCTTGAGACCAGCATTTGTCAATCCCTCTCTGTCTCTCACACACACACAAAGCCATTGATGCAGAGCTATCTGTTTAGATTAGAAAAGTATGTTTGCTCCAATGGTACAGTCAGATGCAGGGTTTAACAATGCCGTCCATCTCTCTGACCTATAATGCAAAGTATTCTTTGGCTTTGTGTGAGGCTTGTTAAAACAAGAGTCTTTGCAAAATATGGCCATTTATTACATATTAAGATGAAAATCGCTTTCTTTATTTTTGCAAGAGGGATGTTAAAACTGGGAAAAGTGCCCCTTTTCTCTGTTTTCTCTGGTCATGTAGCACCAATTTCAAGTTTTATTTGAGCAAAAATCCACAAAATTGGCTATAATCAATATTTTTGTATTGGCAATGGATCGCATGACCAAATTTAATGTGTAAAGAGTCATTCGTTGTGATGAATCCTCTTTTCTTTTTTTGCTGTTTTTGTTTTACAGACACTGTTATGCTTTTTCAGTTCAATCTCACCACCTCCATGTATGATATATGTGTTTGTGTGGGAAACCCTGGGATTTTTACCCAATAACACCAAAATTAAATTGCCTACATAAGCTTCAGTGTTGCGGTTTTATGGGGGAGTTATGTGCCAAAACTATTTCTTGACCTGGAGTTGTGAATTACAACCAGCGGAGCAGAAAAACAAAAGGTGTGTTGTGAAACTGTTCCTGTTTACAGTTATAATTTTTCAATCATCTGGGTACCTAAGTTTAATGTCAGTGGACACAACTTCAGAATATTTTTGTGTTTTATTTTTCAATATTTCTTCAGGCTGACTCAGTTCTTTGAAAAAAACCTCAAGTGTTATGGGCTTTTGAATATTTGAAAATGCAGTCACCTATAGCTGTAACCTTCAATATGCATCTTTCTCTGTTGTTCTCCCTTAAGGTTTGATGCTCCACATTGATGTCAGTGCAATCTAACAACTACAAGATACTCTGTGGGAGTAATAGTACTCTATTTATCTCAGAGATCCTGAAATAACTTGTAAAACTGATAGTGGTTGGACTCTTTTGAGAAAAGAGAGAAGTGAGAAAGCGGAAGTATTAGTGTTGAGAAAGAAAGTAGGCTTTTAGCCCTCTACACATGACCAACAAATCTGTTTTTCGGCAGAGCTGGGGGCAAACAGCAAAGCTTTACTTTGTTATATAAGTTACGGATAATCTTGCATAAATTTGGAAACAACCTGCAGGTAAGAAAACAAACAGTGACACAATGTGTAAGTTGTTGTGATGTAAGGTTGTCAGATAGTCAGATTTCAAAGAGTAAAACAGGAGTGGATACTTTCATGTGTTTAACGTGTACAGTTTATTGTCTCGGATCTTAATTAGATCAAATAGAAAACCAAGAAATACATTAGTTTGGTCTGTGGGAAGTCCTGATAGAACCTAAACCTCACCTGGAACATTCTGTACTTTAGACCACATCTAGTTTAGTCTTTGGTTAAAGATCAAATACGCATGATTTTGTTATAAAACGGTTTGTGTGTAAATGCATGACCAGGGAGTGGGGAGCATATTTTGTTTAAATGTGATATTTTTCTGACAAGGCAAAATTTTGCAAAACAATTGGTTCTGGTGTTTAGTAGCCCAAAGGGAAATAGATTTGCAGCGTGAGCACAAAAAGGAACATGCACAATAAAAACAACTCACAGACACATGACAGACTCAATACCAGTAACCACAACATCATAACAGAAACATACAAGTAGAAAAAAATCACGTTACAGGAATAGAAAGGGCATTGGGGGGGATTTGATACAGCAAAGAATCATAATGTTTTGTATGGCAATATTGTATTGATACATAAAAGCCAAGTATCATTTTTTAAAATATAAATTATTAATATTGCAAATACAAACTAAACTTTTAGTAGACCACTAGAACAACTAAATCAGTTGATTTGTCAGTTCATTAGATACATTTCACTGCAAAAATATTACTAAAGTGAGATGAACAGACTAAAAACTTATATAATCTTATTTATTTTTAAAAATAATCTTATTAGACAAAACACAAAAGTTTTTCTTTGGGCACACAATTTGCATTTTAACAAAGGTAATAAAGTAAATATATAAATAAATATATAAATATATGTTATCCCAATACTCAGCATTTTGCAAATAATATTGTAGTAAGACTTAAGTATTGACAAGATCATATTGTTGGGCCTTGAGGATTCCCACCCCTGCAGGGCACAACTTGCAGTGCCAATAAAAAAAATACATGCAACAGAATAATGTTTGAATAACCGTAGAGGAAACACTTGAGCCATAACAGTCTCAACATGAGCAATACTATGTTAAGGTCAGTTTTTCCATTTGCATGTCATATTTGTCAGCAGTTGTAGGCTCAAGAGGAACAGGACCTCTGAATCATACCCACGCCAAACGTAGGAGAGTTTGTATGTTGTTTCCATGGATTAAACAAAACAGGTCTTCAAAGTTCAAAATGTGTGCATTTTATATCAGATGTAGTCAAGATCCCAAAGATGGCAACTTGTGTACGATGAATTTGTAAGACATCTTGATTTTTCTTGTAATGATGCAACCAAACGAATTTATATTTTGTGTTTAATTATTTCACCTGCCTGATTTAAGTTGTATACAGAAAATTAGTGTAAAGACATGGATATAAATGGTTTGAATAGTAATAGTGTATGTTTCCTTTAGTTGTGGGCGGCGGCGTGTGTGGCTCATACAGCTGTGGGGGTGCTTGTGACAGAGTCTTTGGATCGGAGGAAAAGTCTGATCCTGGTGCAGAGGAAGACAACGAAAGAAGCCCAGCTAAAGGATCACCTCTCAAACCACAAGGTATGTTGAAATCCAGTAGCCTACATACATAACTTGAAAAGAAATGCTATATTCTGTAAAAAGATGCAAATACATTTGAAATTGGTGCTACATGACCAGAGAAAACAGAAAAAAGACTGTGGCATCAGGGGTGTGCCATATCATATCATTCCTGATAATACGGGTATAATTTTTGATATGATAAGAAAAATTCATTTCGTGGTAATGGCAGTATATTGACTTGTTGACATAATAACGTCATACCGTTACTCATAGCGACAACAACCATGGCTAAAGGTGAATTTGCCACCAGCTTTGTGGTGCAGACGTTGAGGTCTGAGTGACTTCAGTAGTGTGAAATCAGTGGTGTTCTTAGGTCTGGGCGTCTGGAGTGTTTTACGAACAGCGCCTCACTTTCTTTAGGCAACTTACCACTGAGAGTAAACTCAGTCAGCGGCTCTTCTGGCTGCAGCACAGCATGTCTCTCTCCCTTTTCTCTTTCTCCATGTGCACACACACACACAAATCTGGATTGTCCTGTAAATATTATCTCATAAAATAAAAAAAAATATATCTCTTTGCAGTGCCTCCTAAACCAGCTCACCTCCAGAGTCCTCTGAGGGCAGGACAAGCTCAAGCCCACAGTCCCACTGCAGGGAAGTTATTACCTCAACAAAATAACAGCACAGAGCAGAGTCCCGGTAGAGGTTGTGGAGTTTCTGTTTTTTGTGTGAGCCCAGCAAAGAATTGTCGAGGCTCCCCGACTCTCGTCAAAGGAGGAGGGAGCAGTTTTTTGAATGGAGTGTGTAAAGCGCACAGCCCTGCCAGAAACACTCAGGGCATTCCACATCGTACAAGCAGTCCACTTTTAGGATCTCCAAGTCCAGGCAAGAGAGGCATTCAGAGCTGCAGCCCACTGAGGGAAGGAGGTCACAGCCCTGCTAAGTTGTCCCCAAGGAGACACAGCCCTCTCTCAGGATTTCTGCGGACCCCCAGCCCCGTGCAGGGCAAGATGGGGAGCTACAGCCCCGCCAAGAACTCTAAATCCTGGCTCGGACTGAACAGAATCCCGAGCGGCAAGACGGAAGAAGAGAGGAGAGTGGGAAAATCTTTAAGCGTGCCAGATTTGATTGTTTACCTGGATGAGAGCAGGTTTGATTTTTAATTTGGTCCATTTCTGCACCTCAATCACCTCATATAGCACTATATAGAATTCAATCATTTCTTATTGAGCTTATGACGTGATGTGCAATTTTGATGTCAAAAGCCCTTTGTGAAGTAAAATTAAGGACGTTTATAGAAAATCAAATTTATTGTTTCTATTTATCTCTGTCCATCAATTGATAAAACATATTGAGGATGATGCAAAGTTAAAGAATTATAAGACATAGTTACAAGATGTCATACCGTATAACTGTCCGCACCTCATGGTGAAATGCAAAAAAGCTACAAAAAGTATTAAAATATCAAATATTACCCTGAATCTCTGTGTTGCCAACAATACACTTAAATACTACAAAAAAAGTGACATCTAGTTTATTGTTATGCATTGGAGCATTTTGTTCAAAAATCGTCAATTGCCCAATGTCATCTGAGATAACAAGCAATCTGGGCAATTTTATGGAGCTTTTTAAAAAATTGTTATGAGACAGTATGATACACAATAAGGAAGGCCCTGAAAGACCCCCGCACAATGGTGAAAGATTAAAAAGTTCCCTTTAAAGAGTATTAAATTTACCCTTTTTGGTCACTGGTACACTGTGGGGGATACAATCTTTTGTCATTTGGGATAATGCTGAAAATATGGGTAAGGAACTTGAACAATTAGGGTTACGTCTAAAGCAATATTAGATAAGCTGAGCTCTTGAATTAGCTGCTGTCTCATTTTATATACTTACTAAGTATACTTGATTTGACAAGAAAAATTAATTGACGTTAAGTGGTATGACATTTTTGCGGATGTCGTCATATAATTTTCAATTAAAATGCTCAAAATACGTAATAGAAAATAATATAGATTCAATAATATAGATTTTTTTTAAGTAAATAAATGATATCCTCATAAAGGCAAAAACCCTTTTCATGTACTGTTTTAACCTATTTTATGTTTTTTGGTCAACTTGAAAAAGCCTTGTTTGTCACTGGGCCAAATGTTGATGGATTCACTTTATTTCTGCAGGATTCCCACCGAAAAAGCTGAACGCTCTCCACTGCAACTGCTGCATTCTCCCAACTGTGATGGGCCAGTCATAACAGTCAAAGCACCAGTCAACCATAAACTCAATCATGCCTCAAGTGAAGCCAATCTGTCAAGCAGTAGGAAGGAGCACTCTCCAGGACAAATGAACGGCATAATACTGGGGAAAGCTTTCACTGTAGTGAATGGGAAGGTAATGCGTGACAAAATGGAAGAGGGCAAGATGTCTGTAGGATACGGCTCCAGGTCTTCCTGCAAGTGGAATCAAGCAACTACAGAGGATGGCAGGATTCACAAGGAGTCTCAAGGTGAACTAAGTGATGAGGAGATGAGGAAGGAGAGAGAAGGAGGCGAGCCAAAAGAGGAAGAGAGCACAGAGCAGAAATTGTACAACATAGCCAACGAGCTGCTGCAGACAGAGAGGGCCTACGTGGCTCGTCTCCACCTGCTAGACCAGGTCAGTGTGGTAATCCATGTGTGGCTTCCTCAATGAGAATGCAAAAAAAAGTCTGTAAGAAAATGAAATGGAGCCGATTATGTAGAGTAATTTCATTGTTAGATACACTATGCTCATTGATGCCAAAGCTTGGGTAGACAGTTTTCTTCAATAGTCCTAAATCTGATGGAAAACCCTGCAGCACTCTATAGCAAAACCCCCTTTCTGAAATGATCTGTAATTCGTCTGCTGTCACTGGATAGATATTCTAAAGCCGGAAAACAGAGCCAAGAGGAGGTGTAAAGGTCTATTTTTTCGAAGTCCACTCAAATTATAATATGCTGAAAAGTTATAGAATTTTTACCTTATTATGAAAAAACAACTCCCCATGCTTTAACATAGATCCTGTTAATTTTTGAGCCATGGCAGGGATACTCTTTATCACCACATTCTCATCAAACTTGTTTCTTATTTTCATTTCTTGTGTTGGTTTATGTGCAAAACTAATTTAGTATGTCATGACTCTCTAACCCCCACTTCAGGTGTTCTGCTTACGTCTAACAGAGGAGGCAGGTCGAGGCTCGTTTCCTCCTGATGTGATACGAAATATATTCTCCAACATTTCCTCTATCTACTCCTTCCACAACCAGTTCCTGCTTCCTGACCTGGAAAACTGCATCAGCCGCTGGTGAGTGTTGTTTTGCGAAAATCAACTTGCTATGTGACAACTCAAATTGCTAAGTACATTTTTACGAACCACTTTAAGACTTTCAGCAACTCTTCCAAGGCGTACTGCTTCATTGTTTAAACATAGTGGAAGTGAGGGGTTTTTTTTGCAAAAAAACACTGTTTTTTACCGGTTAAATCAGTCACCTGTTCTCAAGTGAGGCCGTTACAATTGCTTAAAAACAAGTAAGTCTGCAGTGCAGCTCTGGCAGAGCATCACCACGGGAGATGCTCAGTGTTTGTCTTAATGTAGTAAACATCAAGACTTACTACCAAAACATTAAATATGATGGCTTACTTTTCTCAAATTATTTTGAGTATAAAAAAATGTGTAAATTATACATAAAGTCAGCCTTTTAACCTGTCCTTGCTTGTATGTTTTTAACAAGGACATTACACCAAAACAGAAGTCTTAACTCATAATCAGGACACATGTTCACTGTCCCCTCTTTTTAAAACAGAGGGCACAGAAAACATCCATTCAGTACACCTTCAACATGAGACATTTCCTGGACACACAAAAATACTCCAGTAAAGACAAAGGGAGAAAAAAATGTCCTCATGATACCAATTATATCAGAATCTATCAATTTGTTATTACAGGTGCCAGTATCAGACATTTTTGTCATTACCTCTATTAGGGCCTGAAGGGCCCCAAACCTAATTAAAAATATCTTCTCTTCCCATTATTCTGTATGTAACACGTTCAAATGTAGCCATTTTTGTCATCAGTTCAATCCATTCCTTAAAACAGCAAATGCTGGATAATTTCCAGTGTCTCAGTATCATTCTACATCCTGCTGTTGTAGCCAGATGGACCCATAACCTCTTCAGTTCAGACCCAAAATACACGAGCTGGAGATTTAATCAACTGTAACTGAAACAATTTATTCAAGAGGGTAATAACATCATCCCACAGGCGCACTTTTTTTTTCACAGAAAAATAAAGTGTTCTTGAGTACCAACTTCTTTCTCACTTCTCCAGCATCCTTGCTTAATTTTTTTATTTAAAAATGCAGTGAACACTTCCACTTCCACCAAAACTAGGTGTGAGAGTCCAGGCCTGGGTACTGTTTTGGTGAAGCACGCACCCTTCCTGAGGATGTATGCCGACTACGTCAGAAACTTTGACCAGGCCATGGAGCTGGTGAGGACCTGGACTGAACGCTCCTCTGTCTTCAGAAACATCATTCAGGACATACAGGTAAGACATACTCAGGAGGACAGGGGTGAAGCGGAGGGAGGGAGGGAGGAGTTGATGGCTTCTGGGGCTCCAGGCCCAAATGTTTTCTAAAAGTCATGTTGTTATTTTGCAAAAGTGTCCCCCAGCAGAGCAAGTTGACTATCCCTGCACTACAAGATTTTTTTCATTGCCAACTATCATGTTTTTCTTCAAATGATGTACAGATTTTTAGGAAATCTCTCTCAAAAGGCTTGAAAAAAGCACATAAAGCTGCTGTAAATGCTAAAAAACAAAAGTCAATGAATGCATCAATGCTTATTTCTATGCATATAACAGTCCAGACAACTGAGGGAGATATCTTACTTATGTTGTCTTTTTTTAGAGTCAGGAGGTGTGTGGCAGTTTGACCCTGCAGCACCACATGTTGGAACCAGTCCAGAGGGTCCCACGGTATGAGATGCTGCTCAGGGATTACCTGAGGAAACTGCCCAAGGATAACCCAGATTATGATCTTGCTCACAGTATGTATACTGTACCATTATTACAACCATCATTGCTATTATCTTAACTTCACAACCTACCAATATCCTTTTTATGGTACCTCTTTTTCCTCATAAAGTGTCCGTTTGTCTCTAATGGGTCATTATATTTGCAATAAGCAGAATGAACGCATTTCTTTTTCTCCTCCCACAGAATCCTTGCAAACAATTTCCATGGCAGCCACCCACTCAAACAGCGCCATCCATAAAGCTGTACGTTGTCATTACACACCACATCATTTACCATTGTGCTAAGTAAGCTTTTCACCACTACTGCATAACACATAAACTGTATTATATTGTCAAAAATGATCCTAATATTGTGGTTTCATCTGTCTACTTGTTTTTTTTTTTTATAGCTGTACAGTTGCTCCTCATACTTTAATTTGTTTTATTACATTTGGTGATGTTGGCATCAAAGAAAGAGAAAGTGTTTCTCTTTCTTTACCTGCAGGAGAGCCTGAAGCGTCTGCTGGAGATCTACGAGATGGTTGGCGAGGAGGAGGTGGTCAACCCGACCAACGAGTTCCTCAGGGAAGGTCGTCTGCTCAAGCTTGCTGCCAGGAACACATCAGCCATGGAGAGGCACTTATTCCTGGTTAGAAAAAAAAACGTAGACACACTATTTCTCTGGACATTTTTGTACAAACATGGATCCATAATCTTGCAAGAAGCTTTTAAATGTGCCGTTTTATTATAGAATAAGTTAAAGAATTATTTTAAACAGCAACTTCTCTAACTTGCTTTAGCTGAGAGTGCCTTAAAATGTAAACTAATTATGTTCATAAAAAGATAATTTGTAAATTTGTCTTGTAACTTTTCTCCACAGTTCAACAACTTTCTGCTGTGCTGCACTCCAAAGTTCAGCCTGGTTGGGCAGCGCTTTACCGTCCGCTGCAGGATCGGAGTGGATGGCATGCAGGTGCAGCAGACCAACAATGAAGACCACCCATACACCTTTCAGGTCTCTGGAAAGGAGCGGACCCTTGAGCTGCAGGCCAGGTGTGTGTGTGTGTGTGTGTGTGTGTGCGTGCGTGCGTGCGTGCGTGCGTGCGTGCGTGCGTGCGTGCGTGCGTGCGTGCGTGCGGTAATAGCAGGGTGTATCATATCAGTCGAGCTGCTTTTTGTTATTTTTTTGTTTGTTCGTTGACAGTTAACTGGTGTTGTCAGACTGACATATTGCAGACTGTGAACATCATCTAAGTGCATTTATTGTCTAAGTTTGCTAACTGTGTTTTGTTTTTTTGTTGTTTCTTTTCAAGTTCTGAACAAGACAGAGATGAGTGGATAAAGGTATTTTTATTTAGCTTGATGTGCAAAACACAGTAATTGTGACATGGATTACAAAAATTGTTGTTTTCTAAAACCTGTTTTATTTCTAGGTTATCCAGGAAGCCATTGACGTGTTTCAGAAGAAAAATGAAACCTTCAAATTGGCTTCCAAGGAGATAAATGTAGAAGAACCAGTAAGTTTGATACCATTCTAGATGAATGTTGTACTGTGTGTTTTTTTTTTTTTCATGTGTTCAGAAAATTCTGTAAAACATCCCAGCTAAAGTGCACGTGTTTCACAGACTGAGGAACTCGGACGACGCGCCCCCCGCTGGATCAGAGACAACGAGGTGACCGTGTGTATGAAATGCCAGGAACCTTTCAACGCACTCACCAGGAGGAGACATCACTGCAGAGCCTGTGGCTGCGTGAGTGGCGACATGTGACAGCTTTGCATTGAACACAAAATACAGACAAAAGCTGTTTTTAGGACTAGATAGCATTCTCTGCTCCCCAGGTGGTGTGCTGGAAGTGCTCAGACAATAAAGTGGCTTTGGAGTATGACGGTAACAAGCTGAACAAAGTGTGTAAAGCCTGCTACTCCATCCTGACCAGTCAGAGAGGGGAGAGGGTGGAGGGGAAGAAGAGAAAGATACTGGAGGTGAGCTTTGTTCATTTTCTAAAGGTTAAAGAAAGTGTCCTTTTCAGGAGCATAAAATACAACATAACATGTAAGTCTTTAACAACATTTTATTTCCTTGTATGTGTTTCTCCAGTCCGAGGTATCGCCGCGGTCCAGTGACTGTATAATAAGTGGCTTCCTGCTGTATGGTGACAACCCCAAGACCTGGCAACAGGTGTGGTCTGTTATCACCCAAACTGAGCCGCTGCTCCTCCGTCTATATTCTGCTCCACAGGTAGGAATCTCTGTGATAGAGAATAATGTTAATCTATCAATGTGATGTATTGGTTTGTTGAGTTTATTATGTAGGAGACATTTATTTTTAAACTTTGATCAATGATGCCTCATACTAGTTTCTGTTTGTATGTGAGTGTTATTTGGGTGGGAGTGTCTCTGTAGCATATGGATGTGATGTTGTCATACACACAGTCACTCCTCCTGAGTGGTAAACACACAACACAACAGTCACCATCAGGAATAATGCACCCACATGGAAAAAAGAGGAAACACTGCTGAAACAGTGAAGAGATGTTTTGCAGTCAACTGCAGAGTCTGATTTGCCATGCACAGTTTCTACTTTTACATCCACCACCTGCTTTTCTGTCTCTTTCATCCCCACTCCTCTATATCTCCAGGATGTGAAGCCCCTATCCAGTATACCACTCCTGGGCTGCAGTTTCGAGGATTCCCCTCAGGAGCTCCAGGGTCAGCCTTGTTTCAGTTTAAGCCAAAACAAAACCACCCACACGTTCACTTGTGACGGCGTGGACCTTAAACAGAGCTGGCTGACTGCTCTCAAAGTTGCTGTAACTGGTGGCTATGACATCACCACCAGTGGCTCCAGATGTGGTGTCAATGGTAGTGTGGAAGATGGTGAGGAATTTATCATCATCGGTGATGAGGAAAACCACTCCTGAATGTTTGAGATCAGGTACTATGAAAAGTACTCATACAAGCATGTACACAAACATACAACAAACAACAGACAATATCCCATTGATGTTGAAAACCGAACATTTAATAGAATGAATGAAATCTAGAGGTAAAATTCAGGAATGTAAAGGTTGTTAATATCAATATTCAGACTGAGAACTGTGTTTTCCTTACAAGTGGCAATGTACTTTATTTCTGAAATGGTTTACAGTGAAATAAATAAAGTAAAGGTGTTTTAACATAAGTCAGACTACCCCTTTAACTACAAACATGGTTGCTTCAGCTCTGTACATGTGGTCTAAAAGGTGCCATGCGATGTGCACCAGGTTGCTTTCTTACAGCGGACAGCTGAACACGTAATTGCATGAGGGTACCAGTGATACACAGAGGCTCTGTGGGATCATAATTGCCTTATAAAACACATTCAACTGATCCCATTTCTTCACAGATACAGCAATTGAATATTTACACTCAAAACAAGTAACAGCTAAACAAACTCTAATAAACATAATTAATGAAAAGAAATAATGGATAAAAATGACAAAAATGACTTAAATTGTTGCAGGAGTACCTACATCATATCTTGTATGTGCCAGGCATGAAGCCCATGGAGTAAAAAAAGCACCATGTTAGCTTGTGTTTGGTATGTTTCAATCAGAAAGAAGAAACATCCTTTTCAGTAGCAAATAAACAATACGATGGACTTTAAGTGATGTTAATTTAGTTAGTTATTTCAATCTTTCTCAGAGTGTGTTTCTATGTAGCAGTAATGTAGTGATGGTTCCTAAAGGAGATTACCCGAAAACATTGACCTTGCACACAAACTGCTTAAGTAAACCTGATCTATGGAGGTATGCTGCCTGAAATCCTAAACGTTTCATCAAAGGGAATATTGTTTAAAGCTGCATTAATCAGTCTTTTTTAAATCTGTTTTTTTACAGACTCAAACTTGCAGATAATTATTGCTAATTTCTGTAGCTGTATAGCGCTTTTCTAACTAGTTATGGATGTATTAGTTTAGCTCTTAGGATGCAGACTGTGGGTCATGAAATCTGTTATTGGCTGACTATGTCAGACAGTAGAAAGTGTCCTGTGTGTTAGTTTTCAAAATCTCCGTCCTACTTGAAACTTGTCTCCGAGCTAGCAACCTACATGGTACAATGTCTTCTTTGCCGTTTAGTCCAGATTTGTGACGGGTTCAGCCAGATCTTTCTCCAGTGCTGGCACAGCACAAGAAAGGTTTGGCCCTGCAAGAGTGGTTTTATGGAACAACATATTCCAGCATCTGCAGACTGTTTCTGGCATTTTGGTAAACCGACTCTATCTACAAAGTTAGCAGATAGCTGGTGGGGGTGACTGATGTAGAACTAAAGAAACATACAAAATAAAAAAAAGTGAATGCTAATGTTTCTTTTTGTTGCAGGTTGTGTAATTTGGTCATTGTTTGCTTACACATTTGCTTTAAAAAGCGCAGCGTCAGTGATGTGGTGGTAGCAATGTATGTCTTTTATTTTGCTCTTACCCCTAGAGGCCAAAAAAATGATTAATGCAGCTTTAAGCTCACTTCATTTTCAAACAAGTGCAACCTTTCTGTTGACAAAGCTTGTTCTATGGAGTGCTTCAAAATGTACAGATCTTAAAAGTTATAGAGTTGTGTCTTAACCGATTCTCTATGATCTACTTTGCAGACAGCTGCTGTTAAATAAATCAACTCAGTGTCTCTGAATTGAGAGAATCATCTGAAGTGGTGAACTCGCCACCTGAAGGCCTGTCTTTGTCTTGATATGAGAGCTGAAAAACATGACTCGACATCAGAGAAAAGCCTTAAAGACTAAACAGTGCTTTTTGTGTTACAGCTAAAGCCTTTGAACTGCAGGTCCAGGTGACAGTGCGGGTGCAAATGAGCCATTTTGAAGTTGCCTCCATGTTCATGTAAACGTCATCCTTGCCTGTTGGACATCATTACAAAATCTGATATGCCCTTAGCTTAACATCAATGGCAAATTGATCTTTTTGTTGCATTAAGGGGTTATCTCTATGCATGAAAATTGAAGCCATTGCGAAGCGCTTTAAACCTGCATCCTTTCAAATGGCCAGCAGGGTGCGACTCAACTGATTGTATAGCAGTGTCAGAGAAAACGACTCCCAACATTTTCCTTATGAGTTGATGGGCTCAGTTGCTAGTCTCAAGTCTTGTTCAGTAGAGAATGATGTTCATTTTTCATGGTCCCATTTTAAGTAAAGTAGACCATGAAGCAAGAAATGCTTTAGGGCATGGCCACCTTGTGATGATAAGGTTCTCAGTCAGATCCACCCATCGCTCCTCCACAGCTCCAGCCTTTTATCGAAATATGGTCACTTCTGGCTCCAAAAAAACAAGATGGCTAAATCAGCGCTTTAAAACGGTAGTCCACAAAGAAATTATTAATGTCACGGTGGCTATATCCACTTCTTTTATAAAGTCCATGATGTCAGTTAAACAGCAGTGCTAACAGACATGGCTCCTGAAGACAAAGGTGTTTTACCTGCTTGTAGTGACCTAAGTTAGATTTCAAGAAACGAGGCCCTGATTTGGATGAAGAGGCTTAAAGATGAGATGTGTAAATCCAGCACTTGATACAAGGAAAGCAACACTGGCAGAGAGACGGAGCCCATATCACACATACGCTTACACACTATACATTAAGGGAAAAAACAACTATTTACAAGACAGCTACCTCTCTTTTTCACTTTCATACATTGATCCTCAGTACACGTTTTGTTTCATCTTCATTTTGCTTCATCTTAGAGGAAGTTTCATTCAAAGGAGTTATTTGATCCTGTCATCATCTTAGTTTTGAACCTGCCATCCATGCATTCAAACACGGCTCAGCGTCGAAATGCTTCAGCTGTACTCAACCAGAGAATCACTTTATCAGCCGTGGGTGAGTAATCCATCTTAAGAGGCTGTCTCAAGCAGAACTGACCACATTACTCTGGGTTACAATACATGAGACCTGACAGTTGTTGCTCTTGCCATCAGGTTTTGAAGATGTGGATCCACGGCAAACAAAAGAATCACAGGGAGATATACAACAAAAAAAATATACCAGAGAGTTCCAGACAGTCCTGAAGAAGTCAGTAGTGCAGCACTCAAAGTTTGCTTGAGGCAACCCCCCCTTTAAAACCATCAGTGATGAAAGGCAGAAAGCCGGCCGTCTGTTGTCTCTCAACTGCAGCACAGCTGCTCTGACACCAGCAGGGTGTCATAGCCGTAGATCTCCAGCAGGTGGAGCAGGAAGAGCCGATCTCCGTGGGGATCCAGACCCATGGCCCTCACGCTCTCCTGGGTCAGCGTGGGATCAGGGCTCCCTGCCACCTCGCTGAGGGTCTGGAAAATCCTGTTGTTCTGCTCCAGGAAAAATCTGGAAAAGTTGACATTTAAAGGAAAGGGTGAGTAGTTTTATACAGCTCTGCACCCAGTTCCACAACACGATTAATCTTTTTTTCCTGTAAGTTTTCCTCCTACATTCATGTGGATTTCATGTCTTGCCTCTTTGCTGAACAGCAGCAGTGGTACGATGGAAAAAGCACAAAAACCCCCAGCACAAATCTACCCTTTGTGAGATTTAATAAATACAGTTACTGTGAGAGGAGGATAAAGGTCAGGAGATTGTGTTAGGCTCATTAACTTTTTGATTTAATTTTTTCTAAGCTGTCAATGTGCTGACTGTTCTCATAAAAAGATCAAGTTGTGTCTGTGCTGCGCTCAGTGGTTAATCAGTAGTTATTACTCCACTGGCTGGTTAAATGAATCATGTTGTACTTACAGAATAAAAAGATCCTCTTCACTGGACACACAGTCTCCATTCTCCTCCTGGGAGTACAGCAACATCTGCCTACACACACACACACACACACACACACACACACACACACACACACACACACACACACACACAGACTTTATTTCACGCTGTTAACCTTTGAAAACCTGCAGGACACAGTGCACTATTTTTAATTTATACCATGTTGTGTAGTTGTGGTACAAGCTGTAATTAGACCCAGTGGTGCTTTGAGCTAAATGTTACTATGAAAAAATGCTAATACAGTGTTAGTATGCTTAGATTGCCATGTTTAATAGTTACTATGGTTGACATCTGAGAAAACATTATGATGCAGACACAAAATCTCAAAAATTGTCAAAAATTTTCCTTACAATTTGTCGGAGCCCAAAGTAAAATCTACTAACTATCATACATCATTCACTGCCTTGAATGAAGAGAAGAGCAGTACATTTTCACCTTTAAGAGGCTGGAACCAGCAAATGTGCTACATTTTGCTTGAAAAATGACTGAAACAATTAATCGATTACTAAAATAGTTAGCAATTCATTTTCTTTTGATTGACCAATCGTTGCAGCTGTAATGGTACTCCAATCAATATTTATTGATTTATTAATCTTGAACAACTGCCACAATATTCTCCTACCCTGTCTGTGGCGCTCAGGCCAAAGTCTGTTCGTTCCTACCGAACACAGAAATCAATGAAAACAACTCACAAACATGGCATCATTTTTTTACACAAGTACACAAATCATTACGTAAAACAGCTGGGGACTTTTTTTTTCGTCAAATGTTACTCAAAGAGGAGGAAATAGTGAATTTATTGGGGACTATTTTCAGCTAGGATGAATACACATTTTGAAGTGTTTACAGTAGCAGGGCAGAGTAGTGCAATTGACTCAAAATAAACTACAGTGTGTGCGCTCATTGTAAATAAAGAACATGTCTCTAAGTGCAATAGTGTGGCTCACTGATGTGTTTTTAATAGTTTTTGGACAAAAGGGTTAAGATATATATTAAACTTGGCTACAGGGGAAATAGGGGGGACAATAAATAAAGGTTTATTATAAAATATATAGAATTTATCAGACTCAGTTGCATGAGCCTTTAATTCCCACCCTGGTAGTAATTATGAAGTGTAGGCAGTTGTCAGAAGTGTTACCTACCTCTGTTCAGTGAGTTTGCGGTATTTCTCCCTGTCTGCGGTGCTGAGGCGGAGCAGAGGCTTCAGGCCGTCTCTGTAGGTCTTTACATTCTGATTGTCGACATACACATCATACAGATCCTTCTTCTCCTCAAAGATCTTCTCAGTAGTGCCTAAACGCACA
Organism: Plectropomus leopardus; assembly: GCF_008729295.1. Taxonomy (NCBI): domain Eukaryota; kingdom Metazoa; phylum Chordata; class Actinopteri; order Perciformes; family Serranidae; genus Plectropomus; species Plectropomus leopardus. Next base: position 14,193,479 of record NC_056484.1, read on the forward strand.
GACACACACAGGATCTCTAGTAGACACTGACCAAAACTACAAAAGATGTATATATAAGCCTAACGATTCTTTTTTCTGTGGGGTTTTTTCACAAATGTCACCATGTTTCAAGCATCCACTTACACGCCACGTAGGAGAGCTCGTTCTCCAGGGCGCTGATATCGGCCACATTAACGTAGAAGAACGGGCGGAACTCGGGCACAGCCACGCCGATACCGGGGATGGAGATGTTCGCCAGGCAACAGCAGCAGTACACTGAGAGAGGAGAGGGGGTGGAGGGTGAAATTAGATAAATGATGCATGAGTGTGGGTGAGGAACACAGCGACACAGGATGTGAATGACGTGGGCTGTCAACACTGATACAGCTGGAGAGAAACTGCATGTATGCTGAGTTTATTGGGCTCTGGGGCTCTAAAAAATGTATACACTTTCAGCAAAGTAAACATATGAAAGTAATTTTTAAAATGACTTTCAAATTAAAGGAATATTTGGTATTTTGTGAAAAACTCTGGGGTTTTTTTAACTAGATGACACTCGGATCGTGGTGCTTAAAGCGCCAAAAAAAAAAAAAAAAGCCAAAGTCAACCGCAATGTCTTGTTTCAGAAATCTTGTCCTGGTTATTCAGAATAATCCACTGTATCATAGTGCAAAAGGAAGCTTGCATTTACTCATGGACAAGAGGCTCGTGACAGCGTCAGATGTAAACATCAGTGGCCATGAAACTGTTCACAAGTTCTGTGAAGTACCTTTAGCAACTGGGCCATGATTTCTGGAAAGAGACATCGCTGTTGAGTTTTTCAAATGCACTGGCTGGCGCTTTGAGCACCATAAGCCGAGTGCCATATAGTTCCATTGTGGGAGAGAAGGCAGAAATCTCTACAGCCGATATCTACAACACTCTGCAACTCACAACAAAACAATCTAGATTGATAAATAACACTACAGGTAAAAGAAACAAGATATATATTCAAGATGTGGGGGTGAACTTGACCTTTAAACTAATATTTAAATATTTCCATTCTCACCTCTGTAGCAGACCACGCCCACAGGTGGAGGGGAGAAGATGAGGATGCGTCTGCGCAGGAGAGCTAGTTTCCACAACACCATGATCTGCTCGCCAAAGAAGCGAATGAACTGGGACATACAGCCGGCAGGATGGGTGATCTGGACCACACGTATTTAAACACAGAGGTACACAAGGTTACTGAGTGATATAGTGTAAAAAAAAACTCCTGCTGTTGAGTTATTGAAGTGGAAATGGGCTTCGTACCTTCATCTCAGGGTGCATGCTGTGGTTAATTGCAGCTCCCCAGGCATTAGCTGGACATGCAGTAACAACACCATCACCACTGGGGGGCAGGAGTGCTCTCTTGTCCTCATAGAAGGCCTCCAGGGGAGAGTAGTGGCCTGGGGACTGAAGCTGGAGCCTAGAGCAATAAAAAAGTAACATTTTGGGGAACATTTTCTAAGAATATACATATCTACACAAATATACAAGACATCGTCTTATTAACTTCACTTTGTTTAATATGACAAACAGATATCCTAAAATCACAATACAGTTTCAGTTTTGTTATGTGTATGTGTATCCTCCCAGTTCATGAAGTGCTTTTTGGTATATATACGTATCCAGATTTTTCCTCAAAATAGAATATTTTAAGAATGGAACAAAACATATACAATACACAAAAATAAGGTAGAAAGGTAGTAAGGAAAGGAGGAAAGGAGTAAAAAGGGTTGCTGCAGCAATCTGAGATGATGGAGTATTTAATCAATTCATAAGTTATTCCATCAATGTCATTGTTTAATTTTATACATGAGGTTTTAATCTGAATCTGAAAGCAGAAAATCATCATCTTTGAGAAAGTGAAAACCAGCAAATGTTTGAAAAAGAACTTAAATTAATTTCTTACCAGAAGTACTGTAGATTCATTTTCTGTCTATCAACTACTTTATCAATTGAGTGATTATTTCAGCAATGAATTTGATTATCATCCAGGCTATATATTGTAGAGAAGATCACTCTTGAACTAAACAAGGATCTACGGTCTTGGCTGCATCGAAGGTTCATCATCAGTGTTTTTTAGGGTTACATACATATGTTAGGATGCAGTTGTTTTATGCCAACACACATCTCAATGTATTACTCCTGTCTTTGTAAGCATCTTTACCACTTCCCTGTAAAGTTAATTAGTTTTGTTAGCTGCAAGTGCCAAGAGAAGACAAATGAGAGTCAAAATCAGAAATAGAGGGACGGAGAGAGTGAGAGAAAAGACAGGGAAAAACGCATTCCGAAATGTCTTAACCATCTCATGACCAACAGTGAGCCCTTTATATAACTGCCATGGCAGTCAGCAGATGGGGAATCTGGAACAAGCTACGTGGGGAATGATGAGTAAGGAGCATGACCGCTGCATGACTGCAGGCCAGAAGAGGCCAGAGTGTGGGAAATGAAGAGACGAAGGCGAGGAGGATCAGGGAAAGCAGAGAGGAATGTAGAGAGAGCTGTGTTCAAGGAGAAAGTGTGACAAATCTGGAGAAGTAACGCTGAAGTACACGTGTCTGTCCACACCAACAAAGATATTAATGGGATTTAAAGATAAAGGAAGTGTAGCGTTGTTGAAAGAGAGAAAACAGAAGTCATGGAAAGTGTGAGAGTGGGCTATTTGAGATGAGGGAAAAGAAGAAGAACTACATGAAGAGAAGTCAAAAAACCCCACTAGTGCTCCCTTGTGGCCATATGTGAACTCACCTGTGGATTAATATTGCCATATTTGAAGCCTCAGACTAGTAGAAGCAGTAGTGGTATCAAGGGACAACCTCTTAGATTGATATAGTAAATTACTTGAAATAAAGTTTAAAGAATAATTAAGGCTGTAGGTTGTAACTTTTAAAAAATAGCTTTTATTAATATTTCATGAAACTGTCTCTACATCCTGACAGTGCTGCATAAGACAGATAATCAATGGGGAAAAAAACATGTACCTTTGCTTCCTTGTAGTGCTACCAATGGCATTTGCTGGAATCCACTGCGCTTGAACAAAAACAACCAATAAGAGCAGAGGAGTCTCTAAAGCAACTGTCAATCATTTCAACCTGTCAAACTAGGCAATCTGTCTGCCACCCACTGCCTGGAGCAAACTTTCTCATTTTACAGCTAAACAGTGCACTAAAATATGTTTCTGAAAACATTTTGAAAACTTGCATCACATCTAATGACTTTAGACTCGACTTGACAAAATAAAAAAAGATTTGCGACTTAATCTTAAACGGCAATGACTTGTGACTTCACAAAGACTTGAGCCTTTTGACTTAAAATTCTTTATACTTTTCTCCAAAGATTAAAAAGTATGTTATTCAGAACATGTGCCATATATCATTTCTTTACGTTAATTTGTTGCTTCAACAAACATTAACGCTGTTCATTCCCAGCAAGTCAACACCTCCTTCTCCAAATCCACTTAGTTTAGACAGATCTGACAGCATCCAATAAAGTTGCAGGAGAGAACCATGAAGAAATAATGTTACTTTACTAAGCGCTGGTTGGATAAAATGATTCCAATGAAAGTTTTGTTTGTGTACAAAAATTACACAATGGTCAACAAAAAATGAATTGCAGTATGCAAAATGCATGGATCAAAAATTGCATATTTTAACAAATGAATACAAATTTTAAAAAGCATTTATGATTTTTTGTAAATTTATTACAATGTTATTCTGTTGAAATGGCATTACATTTGGTGAAGTGTGTATTATGACTTGTTTAGGTCTCCAAACTCAAAGTTTAAGACATGGGACTTTGGGTCTTGCCTAACTTGACTTGGGACATGAGTGCCATGACTGAAAATTTACTTCTGACTTGCGAAACAATGATTTGGTCACACTTTTGCAATGCAGTAACAGAATCTTGATTCATATTTGATCTGCGCTGCATAGTTTGACAGTTTGACTGCACTTCATAAGCCCTGATTGACATGAATGAGAGCTGCAATAGAGACTCCTCAGCTCTGATTGTGTCACAGTCTGCTCTGTCTCCCTGCTGCTGTGGGATTTTTTCCACTTACACCACCCCCATCTCTCTCTCTCTCCCCCGGCCACTCCCCCTCATCAGCCTCATCACCTCCACTTGATGCTCCGCTCTTCATCAAGTGAGTATTTAAGCAGCCTCACTCGACCAACTCGACTCGCCTCTTACCGCCTCACCTCGTCTCTGCCCCGCTAAACCTAACTGCCTTCTGTCTCCTACCACGAATCTTGCCTGTGCACTTCCTGGTTCTCTGCCTGTGGCTGTGTGGTGTTCTACTGCTTCGGCTCCGTCGAGAGAGATCGCCACTCCAGCCTTCTTCAGAGCCTCCCGCCGAGCGAAACATCCACACTGTGAGTGCCACTGGTGTTTATTTTTCTGACGGTACACCGATTCCCCGCCTGTCCTCATTGATCCTGCTTCCTGCTCCTACTGGATTCGTCTGCTCTGCTTCCTGCCTGCATGACTCCAACTCTGCTTCCTCCTTGACTATAAGCCCTGCTTGCCCCTCTTTGGAGTCCCCGCTTTTCCAACAAGCTCCCTGCTGTAAGTATTTCTGCAACTTACCTGATACATTCAACTGTCAGTCTGCTCCACCTTCACAGTTTCCCCACTCGAACTCTGAACTATCACCGGTGAACGTGAGCTCACCTCAGTCTCACTACGAACTCTGCTCGACCCCAGAACTCCTAACTGCGCCCACTTACCTGCAACCTGATTATACTCACCTTTGCTCAATTCAATCTGACAAAAGATTAAAAAAAGCTCATTACCAACTACTCACCTGCTCTGTTGTGCTGCAATTAGGTCCTACCACACCCCGTTACAAACTGGTTGTTTTTGTTCAGCTGCTCTGGATTCTGGCAAATGCCATTAAAAAAATACTATTAAGGGGCAGAAGAACATACTTTTGTTCATAGATTGTCTGTCTCATGTAGTACTGTCTGGCTATTATGACAGTTTTAGCAAATATAACACTAAGTTATTTTTTATAAACGTAATCAGCACTTGCAAAAAAAACCCTCACAAGGCACTGGTTACTTCCTGAACCCCCAACAATACAGGAGTGGATAGATAAAATAAATGATATTTATGCTATGGAAGCAATTACTTTCTCTCTTTGCCCTCAGAAAAGTGTGTTCACTCACTGTGGACCAAGTGGGTGAAATATGTAAGACCTTTACCCCCAGATTTTGTAGAGGTAGTGGATAAGTGACCTTAATATGTTTTATTCATATTGCCATTCTATTTTTCTTTCAAGTCTCCTCCTGAAATATTTACAGAACCTTTAAATGTGCACTTTGTCTCTCACAAATTGTACAAAATTCCTAAATTTTAGAAAAACTGAACAGTAGGTGAAACGTAACTGTCTTGATGTATGTTCTGTAGCATAAACTGCTGTCCAACTACAGCTTTAAGGCAACATCTAAAGTGCTCAGAAAAAAATTTAAATTTAAACATCTAAAATTTAATGATCTCTTGAGGATGGTTGTGGAATTTAATAAAAAAAGATCCAGAACTAAATGGCTATGTACTGATTTGTAACATTGGTCGGACAAAACAAACAATTTGAAGTTGCCCCTTTGGCTGTGGGAAAACGTTATATTCAGTATGTTGTGACATTGTTTAAGACTACGTTTTTTTGTTGTTCAGTGAAAGTAACTTCCTGCTGTGTGCAAAAGCTAACCACTGTTGTCTTACCTGACCTGGTGCTCCAGAAAGCTCATGTAGCGGTAGAGCAGAGTGTAGGAAGGAGACAGGATCCCTACTGACTTCATCCTCGCCCCCCTCTCCACCGTGCTCTCCACCGCCATGTTGGCAAAGCAGGCGAGGCCAAAGTAGCAGCCCTTCCGGAAGTAGCTGTGGATGGATAGATTGAGGAGAGAGAGGGAGACAGACGAAGCCATGAGTCATGAAAAGCAAAGGCACTGCCAGATGGCTGGGCTTTCTTTCTTTTTTTTGCCAGGCAACACTTTGTGTCGTCGTGTCCTGCCAGGAGGAAGACATGGGGCCGCATCCTAATACTCAACAATACCTTCCTCCTCTTGGTTGTGTGCCCTTCAGGTTAAAAGTAAGGTGAACAACTTCCTCTGTAGTGCAAATGCTTACATGAAGTCTGTGGTGACTCGGTGCGAGCCGCTGGCGATGGCTTTGAACTCCACTCCCTCCAGGTCCATGTCTTTGGGCAGACACCACTCCAGCATGTTTCCTATCACACCCACACAATATTAAAACACACAGGCGAGCAGACAAGCACTGATACAAGACCAGACTGTAAATATATTATCAGAATTTCATTTCATGTTCATAAAAACAACAGTGACACAGCCCAACTGGATTCCTTGGAATTCATTAGGTGTCGGTTGAGCGCTGACGCTCGAGCGGCAGCTGAGCAAATATGGTCTGATAGGAGACAGAAGGTGACTCAGCCAGTGTGGTTTTCAAACTAATCATTAGCTACACGTATCAGTCAGTGGCGTCTCTGCAGAAATATGAGTTCAGTCATTAGACTGAGCCTACACGTCTGTATCATCCACCTGCGGCTGAACACAAAAGATGCTCCATTACCCTTCTGACAGCTGTTGACTTAAGTATTTAGCTTTAAGCATCGTGCAGAGCAAAGTCCCTATAAAAGCTATTTCCTGTGCAGACAAACCTTTATTAAAAGGCCACTAGAGACATCTGATTTTTTTCATTACAGATTTTGTGAACAAAATCAGAATGCTTTGCTCTGATTTGTGATGAATCAAGTGGCTCTTGAACTCATCGCCATTCACTCTGTCAGCCTTCTGCAGCGTTATTATAGAAGTACTCAAATTAATTTTACTCTAATTAATCCTCTACTTGTTTAACCGCAGAGTAGAATCAGACATGTTGTGGTAAATCTTCAAGTCTCATTCGTTTGCTTCAAAAAGTAACCCTCACGATGTCTTTGTGAGATTGTTGCACATATTTACCTTCACATTCCTGATTTGCTGTCACTTTTTGTTATGACTTTTCCTGCCAAAATAATACCTTAAAAAAACAAGACCATGTAACAAACGAAGTACATTAGCTACATGAGTCCTTAAGTATTTTGTGTGGATTGCTCCTTTAATGAAGCAGAAATTGAACTTTCTATCTTGTAAATATGAATGGGGCATTTTTGATGATTTCTTGCCAAAACACACAATAATAGTCTACATTTTTGGTGTGATGCTAAGGCAGAGTAGATGTACATTTTCCTTTATATTTGAAAGGTCCAGTGTGTGTGATTTAGATGTATTGGTAGAAATGGTATATATAATTTTCTCAACTATGTTTTCATTACACACTTAGAATGTGCCATGTGCCATTTATATTAACATCCTGCATGTACATGACCTGGATACAACGTTGAAGGCGGGGCAAGCTTCATCGCCACGAAATTTCTCAGTGGTGCATGAAGCCAAAAAAGCTCGATTTCCACAGTATGAAATTACCCAGATTTTCTGCATTAATGGGGCTCACAGAGAGAACAACTTATGACGGCTGAATGTACCCGAGTGGCAAACCTCCACTTGTCGAATGGCTAACTTCCAGTTTAACGCTCCGCAAACTTAAATGGGGATAACATTATTAAATCATGCCGCCCTTCTAGACTTTCGAAATGTTATCAGACCAAATGGATCAAATCCCAACATTCAAATGTCATTTGACGGGGTGTTGTGACGCTCATCAAAATGTATCTACTGATTTAGAGATATCTCTTCACAGTCTGTTCCTGATTATGTCACCTGACGGACCCAGACGGTGGCTTCAAAGCCTGGCGCTGGTGCTGGGAGCTTGATCTATGGACCTTGATATACCGATCGGGTCCTCTTTCAGGAAGTCTGCCATGTTGTTTCTACAGAATGGACAAATCATTCACTCTAGATAGGGCCATTTCTGTTTTCACTTCAGCATCTGTACTTCTCCTACACTCTTGGCACATGGGAAGTTTCAGTTCTTCAACCTCATCGCTAGATACCACTTAATCCTACACACTGGACCTTTAACATAAGAGTGACATTTATGTGCACAAACTAGATATATCTTAGTGTGAGTGCTAAAACTAACATGGCTTTGTGCAATATTTTCCATCCATTTGTTCTGCAAATATGAGAGCATTTACTTGTATATTTATTTAAGGTTACATTATCCTATACAGCTACATATATTGGTGCACTTGTCTTGTATTGTCTCCTTTAATAGATTTACCTGCTGTGTATTATGTTAGTATCATATCAGTGTACTGTGAAAGATGATATATCCTGTTTTATCTGTGTTACTCTGTATATCCTGGATCTGGTATTCAAGTTCCAGTGTGCAGGATTTAGTGGTATTGAGTGGTGATGTTGCATATGGCTGAAATGAAAACATGAATGGCTGACGGGGGCCGATTTAGATAATGTGAAAATACCTGGGGGGCCAGCTGCTTCTCGTGTCATATGGTTACTTTTATATGTATATAAGTAACATTTAATATCGGTCTAAGGGCTATAACTGGCCCTTGGACATTATTGTTCCAAGGTAATGAAAACACATTTCTTAGTTTCAGGTTATTATACAATAATGAAAACATGTTGATGAATACTGTATTCAATTCCCACCATTAGTATTCAATTTCTACCTATGGCTTCCCCTAAATCCTACACCTTAAAGGAAAGATGTTGCAACAGCTCATTAGTGGACTGAAAGTCCAGGGGAGCATTATTGACTATACAGACCAGGAACTGATCAGATAATCTACTTATAATTGAAGCCTCTCATCAGATGGTGTTTGTGCTAGAGAACTAATATCAGTGAATCGTCCACTGAGCACATTTTATTGCAGTAACGTTATAACCTGTTATAACCTCACCCTGTTCTCTTGGTCTCATGAGAATATGACATGCTGCAAAATCAGAAAGCATGTGAACTCAAGCCTGCAGGGAATCTCTCCTGTTGCATGAACTCCTGTTCTTTTTCCATCATTTTGAAACACTAAATCTAATGATTCTAAGATCAATTATTCCTCTAGGTGGATTGGCTACTATTTCACAGGGGCTTATCTTGTCTTCAACATGCCCCTCATTAAAAATGTATAGGCCTGCCTGCTCTCTGCAGAAACGACCAGCTGATTGATTTCCATCACGAAACTCATCCTGACATGTCTGTTCTGTAGTGAGGCGACAGATGGCTTTTAATCGTGTCTCTAAACTTATGGCCAGGTCAGAAAAAGCCACACCTGTATGAGAAATTTCTGCACACTTAGGACAAACACGCTGTCATTTCTGGGCGTCAGACACAGGATTTCCTCACATTAGACGATTTTATTCCCTGACTATAAACATGATGCTTTCTCTTTGTTGTTTAATATAGCGATGATATATTGCATATTTTATGTCCCACCTGATCTGGTGTTGAATGTAACGACAAAGACCGACACAATCTGATCCTTTTCCTCCCATTTCACCATCCTATCTTCCAGCGAAACCTCCCTGGACGTTAGATCCGAGAGATGCTGCTCGCTGTCGGGTAGCAGGGCTTCATCCTTGCCCGCCGGGATGCTGGAGGTCGCGGGTGGGGCGCTGCAGCCGTCTGAGACAGACCTGCTGGGACCCCCTGGACTGCTGCTCCACCCTGCACGGCTGTTGGAGGGGCTCGAAAGTCGGTCCTTGGTGTGTGCCGCCACCGGTGCCGCTCCGCCGGGCTTCTCCGCGGACGGAACCTCCTCCCAGTCCAGCAGAGGAGCTCGGTCCGACCGCTCCACCATCCTGTCGGCGGTCCCGCCTCGTCAGTCTCGCAGCGGATTGTAAATGATGTCTCAGCCGCCGACGGGCACCAGGTCCATCCGTGGATAATTAAAGCTCAGGGCGATTCCCACATTGTAAAGTTATTCTCAACTGTTTAGAAAGGTTGCATTTTGTGTTAAATTTACATTACGAGCCCGGCGTTCACATCTATCTTTATAATCTTTCTTGTCTGAGGTGATCATAAATTTGATGCTGTTGCGAGAGGGCAACTCCTTCGTCTAATGCGAGCTGCGTTCAAAACAACTCAGCTGTCACACTCCCTTTACTAAAGAATAGCGATTGAAAGCCAGTTACAGCATAACTGTGGATGCAAACTCCATTTTTGACCAAAAAAAAAAAAAAAAAAATCAACAATGCTTTAATTAGAAATTAATTTATTTTTGATTAATTTATTTTGAGAACAGTAGCACCTGCTAAACATAAATGGATAGACCGCGATGTGACAAATTGCTGTAAACAGGAATGTACTTTTTTTTTCTTTTTCCAAAATAAAGTGAAATTCAGTAAATCTTCAAGCATTTTGGAGCCAATATTGCACTCTAAACCTCACATTCGACTGCAAAATACTGGCATAAATTTGATGGTAGTATATTGTTGATGTAATTTATAATATATTATGTAAAAAAAGGGTAGGATACTGGCAAACTACATATAATTCAGCAGAAATCTATGCTGTTAAAAACTGATGTAAAAATATGGCCAAATTAGCCAAAAAATATGTAGTTTTTTTTTAAATCTAAATTAAAATGCTATAAATCTTGATGCTTTTCGGAGCCAATATTATGCTGTAAACCTCAAATTCTATTTAAGATCACTGTAATAAATTCCACAGTAATATGCTGTTTTAGTAATTTATTGTATTGGCGCTGTAAAATAATAGTAGGATGCAGGCAACTACAGCTGGCTGTAGTTCACCAGAATTTTACAGGAAAATTTGTAATTGTGAAACACTTCCTTACAATTATTTGCTGCACAACAAAATCAAAGAGTTGCTTTGTGAATTTATGCACATATAGTAAACAGTAAATTCTGTTATTTATAGATGCATTCCTGATATGAATGACAAATGCTATTGTTGCTACTATTATTTTTTTTAGTGTGTCATGTGACTATCTTTTGGTAAGAACATTTCACTCAAAGAACCTGATTTGTTACTAATATTCAAAAGTCCAAGTTTCTCCAAGAATGAACAGAAGGCCTGTATAATTTATTTGCTCATCATTCAGGCTAAATTTTACATTCATTATGTAAAGAAAAACCGACCAAAACTATTTATTTATACAAATCTTACAGCTTTATTATATAACAAATTGATGACATGTTTGGGTGTGTTCATACTTCTGTATATTTTATTTCAGTTCAGTTTAGTCTGTCTGGTTTGTACCCACTTGTTTTCGTTTGTACATTTTTTGTATTGACCACTGAACGTACTGTTTTCAAAACTTTAGATAAAAAGTTTTTTTTTTTAAAAAAAAAAAAACCTAACTTTTGAACATTTGGGAACATTACACCGTTTTGGCTTCTTGAATGTACCCTGTACTACAGCGTCGGGATGAATCTTGTCTTTATGAGCAGCACTTTCGATTATGAGATTTATGTTTTTATAAAGCAGATTCATGTCTAAAAAAAATCAGATACTCTTAACATGTTATCCGAATTCTCCACATTTAAAAACTGCACGTATGGCTGCTTTCGGTCCATTTAATAGTTAAACTTTTGGCATTTTCAATGTGTCGAATGGTGTGACGTAAAATCCAAGCGCGAGTCGGTGACAGAGTTCAGCGACACGTCAACCACAAGGAAGTAGGTGTTTGTCTAACCTGCGACTTAATTGCGGCTCGAAGGACCGAAGTCTTATCGAAATGGGTGAGTATTTTAACTATTGGTCAACAAAATCTGTATTTATCCTTTGATCACCTTGACTTACATGCCTATGATTAATTAGATAGCGTCATATCTCTGCCCTGTATCTGCCATCTCCATTCACGCGCAGTGCGCCTGTCAGCTCGCGAGCTAACGTTAGCTATTTACTGTGAACACGGTATGCTTTTCACTCATGGTGTGGAATAGCTCCTAAACGTTTTGTCTCCGAGGTATTCAGACTAACTGTTTTATTTTTATATTATTTATTTTGTGTCTACACATTGCCACCAAAGACGTAAGAGAAAAAGCACGACAACTTGCATGCTTGTGTAATGTCAGTCATGCTAAAACGTCAGTTAATGAGGCTAAGCTAACCTCAGCTAACTTGCTCGACCACTTGTGATACTCATAGAAATTTAGGCACATTGTGATGAAAATCCGGAGAAGAGCTGGGTTGAAAATAGTTCTCGATATAGACAAGCTCACGTTTTTTACGCTGAATTTATGACTGTGTAGCTGTCACATTTCTGTTTCCTTAATTCCTCAGAAACTAAACATACTTTTATCTATACTAGTATCTTAAGTATTTGGGACGTTTAATAGTGTAAGTTCTGCCAAACTGTAGCCTGCTTTTTCTTATATTTTCCTTTTATTTTTTACTGCTTATAATCGTCCCTTAGCTAAGCTGTGCAATAAATATAGCCGGCTTCTGTTGTTCGGTCGTGTGAATTCAGCCTATCATTTTATTGTATTTTGCTTTTTTACTGCTTAGATTTTATATTGCTTCATGTTTTGTGTGAAGTACGTATTGTACTGATCTCTGTTTATGTGTATGTGTTTATATGTATGTATTATGAATGCTTTGTGTTTTGTTTTTTGTTTTTTACTGACGCTTCCTGTTTGCATTTTCCTTTTGCAGCTGTTTTACAAATTTCCCTGCTGTGGGTTGAATTAAAGGCTTATCTTATCTTGTCTTGTCTTATTTTTTTGGCACTTGATTTGCCATTGTTTAATCATCATTTGAGTTATTAAGTTCATGGAAAGCCAAAATGATGAAAACACCCAACGGCGCCTAAAGTGATGAGTTATAACGAGCAAATTCAAAGTTTTAGTTTAGATTAGTATAGTTTTACATACATGTGTATATAAAATGCAGAAAAAGAAAAGCAAGAAGATTAAACACTGTGCTGGAGAGATTAGAAGCCAAAAATGGCTTATGGAGATACTGCCCCTATTAAAAAATTCATAAAAAAAACAAAGATTGATAAAAGAAAAAAAAGGCAAAGCAGTACTTCAAAGTTGATGAAAACGTACAAATGTAACTTTGCATTTACAAATAAATCCAATGAAGTGTACGAGTCTTTGCAAAATCAAGTCTTCTCAGATGTTTTTTAAAATAATGATGATGTCATTATTGATTGTAATGATGGAAGTAGCTTGTCCCAAAGAGATGATCCTCTGTATTATAATGTATATTGATTCAGGAACGTCAGACAGTACGGAAAATAAAAGTCCTTAGAGTGTTTTGTGGAGTACGAGTGAATGTCATTTAATAATGAAGATGAAGCAAGCAAACGTTGGCTCTTTTGGTTGATATATTATCAAAAGCACTTATTTCTATCCATCTGTGTTGAATTTTCAGGTCAAATCTTCACTAATATCTTTGCCGGCCTGTTTGGCAGCAGGGAGATGAGGATTCTTATCCTTGGTTTGGACGGTGCAGGAAAAACAACCATTCTCTACCGGCTGCAGGTTGGAGAGGTGGTAACCACAATCCCAAGTATGTACTTTATTTCCCTACTTATTTACTTTTATTGCTCTTCACACAACATCCCTGGATTCATATCAGTTAAACTCTGGGTTTATCAGAGGTTGTGTTTATTTATACTGTAATATGAGAACAACCTATGTATGTACAGAGAGTACATTATGAATGGCATCTATCAGTAATCCTACAGACAAATGCTTTCATACAGAGAGACTTCACAAACTCAGGCAGCCAGTCTGGTCAACAATCTTATTTGACACACAAACTCTGAGTGGAGAGAAGCAAATAGAGGAAACAAGTCTCACTGGCTTTAATTAAAATGATTACAACTGATACAGATTGCACTGATGTTGAAAACAAACACAATGTAACCGTCAGTTTGTGGTTTTTAAATACTGAGATGGAAGTGTATACGGACATATGTGCTACTTTAAAGCCAGAATATTTAGCCAGTTCAAAATCAAAAGGGCTATAAAGGTATTCTGGACACCTGTGGACAGGTTTGCAAAAAAATATTGAGTTAATTACATGCTGCATTTCAGGCGAGACGCCCCAGGTGAAAACAGTTTTTTTTATACACTGGTAATTTTTGAGATCTTGCACTATTTTCTTCCATAACATTTCTTCTTTGAGACGTGAAAAAAAAAACATGTCAAAAACACATTTACACATAGTTTAGATTTTTGTTCTGGAACTATATGCAAAAGTGTATATTTAATTAGATCAGGCCTCGGCCATACACCGAACTTTCCAGTTGCGTTCCTGTCTATATTCTAAAAGGTTTTTACAGAGGGGTTTGTTAAAATATCATTTAAAGCCTGATTTATAGAACATTTATTTCTAAAAACAGGGTGATTTTTTACTTTTTTTATGGCTGTTGACAGTATTTTCTGATTAATTGAGTGATACATTGAGATATCCAAAATTTCTTTTTTAATATGACAACAAAGTTTAACATGGCTTTATCAAATGTTGAGATTGCTGCTCTGGTAATGTATGCAAAACAGCACATATTTAATTACGTAATGCCTCATTTGCATTATAAAACACACAATTGCAGAAAACTTGAAATATTACAAAATCACCGTCTGACTTTAAGCAATCAAATGGGCAAATTCATGATAATGTCTATTTGATAAAATAAATTACTTTATTCACTTGGGCTCCCACCAAAAATCCAGATTTTTTTTCTCTGTGTGCTGTCGATTACACAACAGTTATTTAAGATTTTAGCATAGTGTTGCTCATGCTTTGTTTATTTGAATGTGCAGATTCTGAATACTTGAATACTCTACCATGACAGCATAAACCTTCCTTACACACATGTCGTTTCAATGTGGTTTGTTAAATTTAAGGGCTTTGTGGATCACCATGTAGAGAGAATAGTTTTATAGTTTTATAATGACCACGTTTTGTAGAGAAAAGCACATAACAAAATGGCCTGTGTTAGTAATTTAAATCAAATATGCTGCATATTCTCACCAGTGTAAAGAATTCCATAAGATATATCTAATATAGTATTTCAGGATTGTGCTAACTCTGTATAAAAATTCTCTACCAGTAGAGTTTTTCTCACATTACATAGCCTAAGAATAGAAACTGATTGCAGATGGTTCTGCATGTACTGCAGTGCATATCGTAATTCCAGTACTCAACGGTGGCAACAATCAGGCTCATATTCTTTGACCTCACTGTACTCATATGAATTCCTCTCTGCACAGCAATTGGCTTCAACGTTGAGACAGTCACCTACAAAAATCTGAAGTTCCAGGTGTGGGATCTGGGAGGACAGACAAGTATCAGGTAGGTGGCAAGTGTGCAAGGACTGTGCTGCAGAGCTTCCAGGAATGATTGTGTGAAAATAACAGCCCGATCAATATGGGATTTTTGATACTGATACAGATTTTACGGTGGAAAAATTCACAGATTACCAATATGGCGACTAATTTTTGAGCTGGAATGAAAATGGATCATTTCTATGCAGATTTTGCACTGACTTTGCACCAATATGACTAAGCAGAAGTACTCAGAAGGCTGCTTTCTTAAACAAACAACTTTTATTTTACAATGCACTTATTTAAAATTACATTCAAACAAAAATAAAGAATAAATAAAAATAAACATCTGTACTGTATGTGTTCAGCATCAGTCTTCCCTGACCATTAAAATAAAGAATATAAAAATAATATACATCAGTACTGACTATTTAAATAAAGAATAGATACAATAAAATATATAGCTAAATAAACATCAGCACTGTTTGGTATCAGCCAATTGCTGACCATTTCTAAACCACCCAAACATTGTTTTCTGCATTGTATGGTCTGAAAAAAAACTTTTCTTATTGGTGCATATCTTAAAAAACATATGCTCCGATATGTCTGTGAAAGGCTCGTAACGGCTCAGTTGACCGATATGACGGTTGGGCTCAATTCCTATTTTTTAACTCCCCTTTTTTAAATATTTGAACCTTCTGCCTTCATTCTTGCATCTTTGCGTCAACCCACCACCTTCACTCTTTGTCATCCTCCTTCTTTCTCCTCACCTGTCTGAAAACCTCTCTGCTTCTCTCTCTGCTCGATAGACCCTACTGGCGGTGTTACTACTCAAACACAGATGCGATCATCTATGTCGTCGACAGCAGCGACCGCGACAGGATGGGCATCTCTAAGTCTGAGCTGGTGGCCATGTTGGAGGTAAGATAGCTTTTTTTGTTAAAGGCAACCGAAACCACAGTGGGTCTCATTCAGCAAACTCGAGAAATTTAGGTGTATTTTAGCATTCATCAATAGTATCTCAGAAGCTCCAATCTGTTTGTAGGTATCAACAAAATCTACATCTGCCTCCTACTGCTTGTGTAAAAATGAATGCACGTAAATATTGCTTGTCATTATTAGAAATTACAATTTTAATTTGTAAGGTGCTGTGTTATGTTTAGCTTCTTGGCCAATAAAAACTAGAATTTTACTACGATCTGTCCTATCAGAGCTCTACTTCGATCTGTCCCCTTCATGCTGCCACAGACAGAAGACAAAATGTTTTTTTCTCAAATCCAGCTCACCCAAAATGACTTCAATCTCCAACATAGCAAACGTTTTTCATTCTTCCTTTGTTTACGGCATGTTGGCAGGTCGAGAGGATGCACCTACTCATAGTAATTATCACCTCCTTATGTGGTGGTCACTGGCTGTTCTTGGGTGGTATTGTATGCTAATTTCTGACTGGTGGGAGGGTGCTGTCAATTTATGAATAATTGGCATTCATAAACATACACAAGAGCTTACGATCAAATCAAAGTTCCTTGCAGCATTCATGAATCTGGTGTAGGTTTTTAGTACCAAGTTGTTTCATGTGCAAATCTCTTCACAGACTTACTAACATTTTATGGAATCAGAGCCATTGAAACAAGTCCGATTTGAGAATATTTATAACAAGCTTTAAATCATATGCTAGTGGTAAAAAACTAATAGTTAAATGTCCAGAAATACTATACTATCACAGATTTTTTTCTGACATGTTTAGCATGTCTTCTCTATTGCATATTTAATTCCATACTAGTTTGACTTTTTCTTTGCATGTTTTATGACTGCCTATGCTGTGACATAATACTTTACTATGACCTATTTAATCACATCTAATGATATAGTAACGTGGGGCTTTTTAAATGCTATTTGTAATTACAGTATAATATGACTTTCTATTGCATTTTTTTCTGACAAACTATACTATTACATTTTTTAGTCACATTTTTTATGATAATGTATGACTTTTTGCATATTTCATGACGTACGATACATCTAGACTTCTTTTATTGCATTTTTAAATTATATACTATGACATTTTTTATCAGATTTGTCATGACTTACTTTAGTGTGACTTTTTTATTGCATATTTTGTGACATTTTATACTATGACGTTTTTTTAATCACATTATTGACAACATACGATATTGTGATGTTTTTTTGATCACATTTTATCATTAGTGACAGTGTACTACGGCTGACTTATTGGATATTGTCTGACACACTACACTATGACTTTAGTATAACTGTAAAGTATTCTGACCATATCTTGAAAAGTCACCGTTGTATGTCTTTGTGTACACAACTTAGGCAATTCTAGTTCAAAAAGCACTGAAAATCTCAAAAAGAAAAATTCAAATCACCGAAACTACACAGATGGTTTTCAAAATAAACTATTTCAGAACTATGATTTTGGTGGGATTTCAGTATTAATATTGTGTGCTTAACAGTGGTTACATGTCACAAAGTGTTAAGTTGCTCATTTCGCTTCCATAACACTGCACATATTTTTTACTGCCATTCTCCGGCACTCTTTCTTTTTATGAGTTGCTCATGTTCATGACCTTGTTATTTATCCAGGAGGAAGAGCTGAAGAAAGCTATACTGGTGGTCTTCGCAAATAAACAGGACATGGACCAAGCAATGACACCTGCTGAGGTGGCACAGTCTCTGGGCCTCCCCGCCCTCAAAGAGAGAAAATGGCAGATCTTCAGGACATCAGCTCTAAAAGGCTCTGGCCTGGATGAAGGAATGGAATGGTAGGCATTACCATACTTATTATACATAGAGAGAAATAATTCAAATGGGAATAAATGATTTTAAAATAGGTGTTATTTATGTAAAAAAAAGAAATTAGTATAATTAGTATAATATGTCAAAAAGGCATAGTATAGTGTGTCAAGAAAATGTTATAGTATAGTTTGTCAAAACAAGTGTTAAATACTACAGTGTTTCATAAAAGAGTCGACTCGACTCGACTCAACTCAACTCAACTTTATTTAAAAAGCACTTTAAAAAAACAACCACAGCTGAAACAAAGTGCTGTACATAAATAGACAAAACAACACAGACATAAAACAATTTAAAAAAAAAATGGTGAAATAAAACAGATATAAACACTAAGGTAATTGTTTTATTGTTTTTAAAAACGATTCAAAAAACAATTAAAACAATAACTAAAAACAGACCATAAAACACTAAAACAGGAGCAGAGTCTCATGCGGGGTTGAAAGCCAAGGAATAAAAATGGGTTTTAAGACAAGTTTTAAAAATGGACAGTGAGGAGGCTTGTCTAATGTGGAGGGGAAGCTCATTCCACAACTTAGAACAGAACTAATTTGCAGATCCAATTAAAAACCACTGTCCACCTTAAAACCCAAGTGTTTATGCCTCCACTTGATAGTGCTAGATAATGACTTTAAACAACTAAGAGGAAACTTCTACAATGGACAACACAAACTGTTATAAACAGTAAACTGTGTGCGGCGAGCTGTTTAAGAGTCTTATGAAACACAAAGATAAACACCAGGGAAACTGGACACGGGATTGCCTCCAAAAGATTTCTAGAGGGGCCTGGACAGGAGACTGTTGGCTTTCAATAATCTGCCAAAGAGCCCAAGTCAACAGGAGGGGGTCGACAAGGGTTACTGGGACCAAACACCATTAGTTCTGTATTTTTCTCATTGAAATTTAAAAAGTTCAAAGCCATCTAGGATTTGATGTCTTCAAGACATGCAAGAATTTGTGTGAGGGAGAAAGCATTTTTCTTTTTCAGCGGCACATATATGTGACTGTTGTCAGCATAACAGTGGAAAGAGATGCCATGCTTTCTCAGGATGGAGCCCAGGGGCAGTAAATACAAAGAGAAAAGCAGGGGCCCTAAAATCAACCCTTGTGGAACCCCATACGGCAATGGAGCAGAGCTGGACCCTGAAATTCCAAGGCTTACACTCATACTTCTGTCAGCCAGATATGATTTGAACCACTCCAGTGCAGTACCACAGATACCCCCAGGTGGCGTTGCCAGGCCTGTAGGGTATTGTAAAGGCTGCAGATAGGTCCAACAGAACAAGAATTACATGGTCACCAGAGTCATTGAGTCAGGAGGATGTCATTAAAAACTAGAATTTTTTGTTTCTGAAGTAGAGGCTGCACCACTGCATGTTTAAAGCTTAGGGGAACAACACCAGAAGACCAACTGCTGTTAATGATAGCCAGAACCAACTGCCCGATACTAGGGAAAACCTGTTTAAATAGGCTAGAAGAGACAGCTTGACAGGGTCGAAAAGAGTCAAAGTGTAGTATGTAATAAAAATGTCAGTCTAGTATGTAAAAAAAAATTATAGTATGGTGTGAAAACTTCATAGTATAGTATATAGCAACAATATAGCATGTGTTGTTTTTTTGTTTTTTTGGACATGTCAAGATTTGATGTTTTTCGCCGTACTCTAGCATGGTATATTCCATTGTTTCGACATGCTATATTATGGTGTTTTTGGCCATTTTTACAAAATTCTATGCCATGCTGTGTCTTGGCATGCTATTTCGTGCACCTGTTTTTGGGACATGTCATTTTTGGCCATTTTTCTGACATGCTAAATTATGAGGTTTTTCGCCTTTTTGGCCTTCACTCCCACTGATTTCTATCTATGAAAGGTGCTATATAAATAAAATTTACTTACTTACTTACTTACTTACTTTGTATACTATAACGCATCTCTACAAGCTATTATATGTTGTTATTAGCCATTTTTAGGAGCAGTCAAATTTTGAGTTTTTCAACATACTATACTATTGCCTTTTTGACCATTTTTTGACATGCTAAATCATGAGGTTTTTGGCCTTTTTTGGCCTTAATTCCCATTTTGTATACTACTACTATGAGCCAAATGGAACATCCTAACTCAACATGGTATCTGGAAGTTTGGCTTAGTAGATTGAGCAGGTGCTTGGTGTTCCTGAGGTTGTTGGCTTGAGCCTTACTTAATACATTTTAAATTTGACTTTTATGCCATGAATCAAATAAAAATATCAGCCCTGCCAAGAACTTAGTTGCTTTCCGGTCTGACTCATATGTCAGTGGAGTTTTTAATAGATGTCACTCATTACTTCGAGTGACATCTATTAAAAACTCATAACTTGCATCAGAACAATTGGTTTAGTGGATAAAGCAGGTGCTTGGTCTTTCTGAGGTTGTTGGTTCAAGCCTTGCTTCTTACAAAATTACTGTTGACTTGAATTGACCATGAATCAAATAAAAATTAAAGTTGTGCCAAGGCTGTAGTTGCATATCAGTCTGACTCATATCATTTTCATTTTTTTTGACATGCTAAATTATGAGTTTTTTGGCCTTTTTTGGCCTTCATTCCCACTTTGTATACAATAATGTGCCTCTACAAGTTATTATATGTTGTTTTCAGCCACTTTTATGAGCGGTCAAAATATGACTTTTTTAACATACCATACTATTGCCTTGTTGGCCATTTTTTGACATGCTAAATTATGAGGTTTTTGGCCTTTTTTGGCCTTCACTCCCACTTTGTATGGTATAACGCATCTCTACAAGCTATTATTTAACATTTTCATCCATTTTTAGGAGCGGTCAAAATTTGACTTTTTTGACGTACTATACTATTGCCTTTTTGACCATTTTTTGACATGCTAAATTATGAGGTTTTTGGCCTTTTTTGGCCTTAATTCCCACTTTGTATACTACTACTATGAGCCAAATGGAACATCCTAACTCAACATGGTATCTGGAAGTTTGGCTTAGTGGATGGAGCAGGTGCTTGATGTTCCTGAGGTTGTTGGTTTGAGTCTTACTTAATACATTTTAAATTTGACTTTTATGCCATGAATCAAATAAAAATATCAGCCCTGCCAAGAACTTAGTTGCTTTCCGGTCTGACTCATATGTCAGTGGAGTTTTTAATAGATGTCACTCGACGTAATGAGCTAAATTGAAAATCCGATACATAACTTGCATCAGAGCAATTGGTTTAGTGGATAAAGCAGGTGCTTGGTCTTTCTGAGGTTGTTGGTTCAAGCCTTGCTTTTTACAAATTACTGTTGACTTGAATTGACCATGAATCAAATAAAAATTAAAGTTGTGCCAAGACTGTAGTTGCATATCAGTCTGACTCATATCATTTTCATTTTTTTTTTGACATGCTAAATTATGAGGTTTTTGGCCCCTTTTGGCCTTTATTCCCACTTTGTATACCATAATGTGTCTCTACAAGCTATTATATGTCGTTTTCAGCCATTTTTAGGAGTGGTCAATATTTGACTTTTTCATCATACTATACTATTGCCTTTTTGGCCATTTTTTTGACATGCTAAATTATGAGTTTTTTGGCCTTTTTTGGTCTTCATTCCCACTTTGTTGACGATACGATTTACGACACGTCACTGCTGATAATGAGCTAAATGGAACTCAGTATGTTATCTGGAGGTTTGGCTTAGTGGATAGAGCAGGTGCTTGTTGTACCTTTGGTTCTTAGTTCAAGCTTTACTTGTTAAAAGTTACTGTTGACTTTTATGCCATGAATCTAATAAAAATATCAGCTCTGCCAAGAACTTAGTTGCATATCAGTTTGACTCATATATCAAGTGGGGTTTTAACACGTCAGTGCTGGTAATGAGCTAAATAGAACATCCGAAATAAATATGGTATCTGGAGGTTTGGCTCAGTGGGTAATGCAAGTGTCTGTGGTTCCAGAGGGTTGTTGGTTCGAGCCTCCCTTGACACAAGGTGCATTTCATTCTTATTCCACGAATCAAATAAAAATATCAGCCCTACCAACAACTTGGTAGATTATCGGTCTGACTCACATCAGTTGAGTTTTCAATAGCTGTCAATGGTGAAACTGAGATAAAGGGGACGCCGAACAGTGTTCAGATGTCTGGAGGTTTGGCTCAGTTGGTAGAGCAGGAGGTTGGAGTGCAAGAGATTGCTAGTTCAAATCTCACCTGAAACATGTGGCTTTTGGAGGCTGCCATCTGAGCACAGAGTTCTCGATAAAGCAGACATATATCAGCCGATACATGTTATTTTATTTATGCCACAAGATATAATTGGGTTGTACGTTCATACCGTTAAGACACTGATTGTGATATGGCAGAACACATTAAGGCATGTAAAGTTTATTAATATATTGTAACGAAAATATAAATCAACTTTACATGCCTTAATATTTTCTGCTATATCATAATCAGTGTCTAAAATGATATTTTAGGGCATAAAAAAAAAAAATATCGGCTTCTATATATCTGTCTAAAATTGACAGACGTCACTGCCGATACTGGTTTTACCTGTTTTGGGACCACTTCACCTGTTTTTTTTGGCAAAAATGACATATTAATCAATTTTAATGCCTCATTTCTTCTGCAATATCACAATCAATGTCGAAAGTGTATGAATCTACAGCCAAATGATATTTTATGGCAAAAATAAAATAAAAAATATCGGCATATATATATCTGTCTAAAATCGACAGACGTCGCTGCCGATACTGGTTTTACCTGTTTCGGGACCACTTCACCTGTTTTTTTGGCAAAAATGACATGTTAATCAATTTTAATGCCTTGTTTCTTCTGCAACATCACAATCAGTGTCTAAAGTGTATGAATCAACAGCCAAATTATATTTTTTGGCATAAAAAAAATAAATAAATATTGGCATCTATATATCTGTCTAAAATTGACAGACGTCACTGCCGATACTGGTTTTACCTGTTTCGGGACCACTTTACCTGTTTTTTTTTTTTTAAAAAATGACATATTAATCAATTTTAATGCCTTAATTTTGTTCTGCAATATCACAGTCAGAGTCTAAACTGTATAAATCTAAAGCCAAATTATATTTTATGGCAAAAAATAAATTAAAAATATGTGATTATATATATCTGTCTAAAATCGACAGACGTTGCTGCCAAATATCATTTGGCTGTAGATTCATACACTTTAGACATTGACTGTGATATTGCAGAAGAAATAAGACATTAAAATTGATTAATATGTCATTTTTGCCAAAAAAACAGGTGAAGTGGTCCCGAAACAGGTAAAACCAGTATCAGCAGCGACGTCTGTCGATTTTAGACAGATATATATATATATATATATATATATTATATATATATATATATGCCGATATTTTTTTTTTTTTTATGCCATAAATATCATTTGGCTGTAGATTCATACACTTTAGACACTGACTGTGATTATTGCAGAAGAAATAAGGCATTAAAATTGATTAATATGTCATTTTTGCCAAAAAAACAGGTGAAGTGGTCCCGAAACAGGTAAACTAGCATCAGCAGCGACGTCTGTCGATTTTAGACAGATATATATATGCCGATATTTTTTTTTTTATTTTTGCGATAAAATAGCCTTTGGCTGTAGATTCATACACTTTAGACATTGACTGTGATATTGCAGAAGAAATAAGGCATTAAAATTGATTAATATATCATTTTTGCCAAAAAAAAAGGTGAAGTGGTCCCAAAACAGGTAAAAAGTGAAAACCAGTATCGGCAGCGACGTCTGTCGATTTTAGACAGATATATATATATGCCGATATTTTTTTCTTTTTTTATGCCATAAATATCATTTGGCTGTAGATTCATACACTTTAGACACTGATTGTGATATTGCAGAAGAAATAAGGCATTAAAATGGATTAATATGTCATTTTTGCCAAAAAAAAACAGTGAAGTGGTCTCGAAACAGGTAAAACCAGTATCGGCAGCGACGTCTGTCGATTTTAGACAGATATATATATGCCGATATTTTTTTTTTTTTTTTTTGCCATAAAATATCATTTGGCTGTAGATTCATACACTTTAGACATTTGACTGTGATATTGCAGAAGAAATAAGGCATTAAATTGATTAATATATCATTTTTGCCAAAAAAACAGGTGAAGTGGTCCCAAAACAGGTAAAACCAGTATCGGCAGCGACGTCTGTCGATTTTAGACAGATATATATATATGCCGATATTCTTTCTTTTTTTATGCCATAAATATCATTTGGCTGTAGATTCATACACGTTAGACACTGATTGTGATATTGCAGAAGAAATAAGGCATTAAAATGGATTAATATGTCATTTTTGCCAAAAAAAAAAGGTGAAGTGGTCCCGAAACAGGTAAAACCAGTATCGGCAGCGACGTCTGTCGATTTTAGACAGATATATATATGCCGATATTTTTTTATTTTATTTTTGCCATAAAATATCATTTGGCTGTAGATTCATACACTTTCGACATTGATTGTGATATTGCAGAAGAAATAAGGCATTAAAATTGATTAATATATCATTTTTGCCAAAAAAACAGGTGAAGTGGTCCCGAAACAGGTAAAACCAGTATCGGCAGCGACGTCTGTCAATTTTAGACAGATATATATATATATGCCGATATTTTTTCTTTTTTTTTATGCCATAAAATATCATTTGGCTGTAGATTCATACACGTTAGACACTGCTTGTGATATTGCAGAAGAAATAAGGCATTTAAAAAAATGGATTAAATATGTCATTTTTGCCAAAAAAAACAGGTGAAGTGGTCCCGAAACAAGTAAAACCAGTATCGGCAGCGACGTCTGTCGATTTTAGACAGATATATATATGCCGATATTTTTTTTTTTATTTATGCCATAAAATATCATTTGGCTGTAGATTCATACACTTTTGACATTGATTGTGATATTGCAGAAGAAATAAGGCATTAAAATTGATTAATATGTCATTTTTGCCAAAAAAAACAGGTGAAGAAGTGGTCCCAAAACAGGTAAAACCAGTATCGGCAGTGACGTCTGTCGATTTTAGACAGATATATAGAAGCCGATATTTTTTTTTTTTTTTTATGCCCTAAAATATCATTTTAGACTGATTATGATATAGCAGAAAATACTAAGGCATGTAAAGTTGATTGTATTTTCGTTACAATAAGGCATAATAAACTTTACATGCCTTATGTGTTTGCCATATCAAATCAGTGTCTTAACGTGGTCCCAAAACGTAAAACCAATCGGCAGCGACGTTATATTTGTGGCATAAATAAAATAACATGTATCGGCTGATATATGTCTGCTTTATCGAGAACTCTGTGCTCAGATGGCAGCCTCCAAAAGTGATATTACATGTTTCAGGTGAGATTTGAACTAGCAATCTCTTGCACTCCAACCTCCTGCTCTACCAACTGAGCCAAACCTCCAGACATCTGAACACTGTTCGGCGTCCCCTTTATCTCAGTTTCACCATTGACAGCTATTGAAAACTCAACTGATGTGAGTCAGACCGATAAATACCAAGTTGTTGGTGGGGCTATATTTTTATTTGATTTGTGGAATAAGAATGAAATGTGCCTTGTGTCAAGGGAGGCTCGAAACCAACAACCTCTGGAACCACAGACACTTGCATTATCCACTGAGCCAAACCTCCAGATACCATACTCATTTTGGATGTTCTATTTAGCTCATTACCAGCACTGACATGTGTGGAAAACTCTTCTGATATATGAGTCAGACCGATATGCAAAGTAAGTTCTTGGCAGAGCAGATATTTTTATTAGATTCATGGCATAAAAGTCAACAGTAACTTTTTAACAAGTAAGACTTGAACCAACAATCTCAGGAACATCAAGCACCTGTCCTGTCCACTAAGCCAAACCTCCAGATGCCATGTGTATGTCCGATGTTCTATTTAGCTCATTATCAACAGTGACATATTTTAATAAATTCTACTGATATATAAGTCAGGTGGCAACTATATTTTTATTTCTGTCTGCTCTGCTGTCATATGGTGTTCTTCCTTCTTGTCTCTCAACCCTATTTCAAAAAACTACCTGTGTCAGCTGAGTCTCAAAGCATCAACCTCAGGCATAACATTAACCTGCTTTACTCACTGAACCAAACCAAATACGTTTTAACTGAGGTGGGACACCCTGCTGGACAGTGGGTGGTTTGCCCCTCCCATCAATATTATTGATAATAATAATAATAATTTATAATTGGTATTATTATTACTGATAAAATTATTGTTATAATGAATATTTACAGCTACTGGAGACACCTGTCACAATATCCGTTCATTGAGAAAAAAAAAAGACACATTTGCTAGGAGCCTTTTAAAAATAGTAAAGCTTTTTTTTTGAAGAAAAAAAAACAGCTACAAAAGAACAAAAAAAGCAACATAGCAGAGCAGTGTTTGCCAAGTCAGCTCTCCTGGCTTCCAGTAGCTGAAAACACAAGCAGTACAATTAATACTGCTCTGTGGTGTTAACACAACACACATTCACATTCAGCACAGTGCATTCAGCGTTTTTCTTTAAATCTTACCCTTGCCTCGCATTGTAGTGCCTGTCTTTTTTCATCAGTTTTGGAGACACTGCACTTTTCTATAAAACACAGAAAACAACATCAAAGTCACTTTGGTGAACATATGTATGTGGGTTTGAACAGCGGGGAGTCAATGTGGCACATCACACATTTATATTCTTGACTTGTAACATTTAATTCACTCAGAGAGTCGTGCAAAGAGATTCACTTAAGTACAGACTAAAAAATAAGTTACTCACCTAATATCTCCAAAGTGTCCGCTGTCCTGCGTGTCCTCCTCCTGCTGCATCAGCTGATTGTGATGAGGATCAGCTGCAGCGTCGCGAGGCCGCTCCTTCGAAAAAATGAATCCAGCGCCTCTTCAGCTGTTCACCGTCATTTTGACATTTTGGTCTCGCGTTTTGCTGAGCTCTTTCTTGCTACTCTGTTATTTTTGGGTATGTTTTCCATGTAAACAAACACACGTACTTCGTCTCGTTTTCCCTCCGTGTGTGTTCAAATTTCCGTGAAGAACAGATGAATACTAAAATTGTCATCCAATCGGGACACAGGAGGCGGGACAAAGCCTTCGCAGCCGTCGCTGTTTGGCTCAGAGGACGGAACAACTTGGGTTTCACTGGCGAATCAATGCGCAGAAATTGATGATGTAACACGTTGAGTGCGCAGCGTCTGGATGTCTAAACAGAGCATATCTGATATCAGTGGAAAGCCTAGATTCTCACTTTAAAGCAAAGCATGTTGATAGGATTAGCGGCTCAATAGTCAGACTTTAGAGGGAATTCTTTATTAATACAACAACACACCATCATCTCTTAGGTCAACTCATCCAGCTTCCATTGCTTCCGTTTTTTTATCAGGACCGGATTTAGTTTTTTGGGGGCCTGGTGCCCCAGCCTAACTGTCTTATTTTGATTTCACCCATTCTCTAAGTGGGAATGATGGTGGGCTGTTGGCAGCTGTAGAAGAAGTAATGCTGTTCTCTTCACCCTCACTGTAACTATAATAGACTAGTGCAGGTGATAAGAGTTGCAGGAAATTTGTTTTAAATGACATTTAAACACAGGGCACACCACGGGATGACAGGCTTTGACCTGACTTGGCAGTCAAAGAGGAAATACATTAATTAATTAATCAGCAAAAGATGAATATTGTACAAAGAATACAAATAAAGAAACATTTAATTTTTCTCTA
Organism: Plectropomus leopardus; assembly: GCF_008729295.1. Classification (NCBI taxonomy): domain Eukaryota; kingdom Metazoa; phylum Chordata; class Actinopteri; order Perciformes; family Serranidae; genus Plectropomus; species Plectropomus leopardus. Next base: position 14,221,266 of record NC_056484.1, read on the forward strand.
TTGGTTGGTAGTAGGAGCTACAAGGAGTCATAACCTCATGAATTCCAAACCTCAATTAAAGCTGCAAGCAGTGATGAACAGGCCCTCGCACCCAAACGTATGTCAGGGGTACTGGTGGGACGCCAGCTAAAGCAGTCGTTCATTTCTGTGAGAGTCAGATAATGTACGCAGAGAGTTTGGACCCTTGAGTGAGCCATCTCACATGGTATAGTACTTCCAGCGGCCACTAGGTTGCAGCAAAGGAGACACAAATTCCATGTTGTCTTGGTTTGCATCATTTGTAGACCAAACCATGTAAATATCATGTAAATCCCATGTTAATTCATCGCCAAGGGGCTGAGAATGCACACACCATATTTTAAATTGAATGTGTAAATCCTGTAATCCAAAAATGGCCATTTTTTAGACATGCTAATTTATGAGAATTTTGGCCTTTTTTGGCCTTCACTCCCACTCTGTATAGTATAACGTGTCTCTACAAGCCATTGTATGTTGTTTTCAGCCATTTTTACGAGCGGTCAAATTTTGACTTTTTCTACATACTATACTATTGCCTTTTTTGCCATTTTTTTGACATGCAAAATTATGAGGGTTTTGGCCTTATTTGGCCTTCATTCCCACTTTGTATACTATAAAAGCTTCTCTACAAGGTATTATATGTCGTTTTCAGCCATTTTTAGGAGCTGTCAAATTTTCGACTTTTTCGACATACTATACTATTGCCTTTTCGCCCCTTTTTTTGACATGCTAAATTATGAAGTTGTTGGCATTTTTTGGCCTTTATTCCCACTTTGTATGCTATAACGTGTCTCAATAAGCTATCACGTGTCATTTTCAGCCATTTTTAGGAGCTGTCAAATTTTCGACTTTTTCGACATACTGTAATATTGCCTTTTTGCCCATTTTTTGGACATGCTAATTTATGAAGTTTTTGGCATTTTTTGGCCTTTATTCCCACTTTGTATGCTATAACGCATCTCTACAAGATATTATTATGTTGTTTTTAGCCATTTTTACGAGCGGTCAAATTTTGACTTTTTCGACATACTATACTATTGCCTTGTTGGCCATTTTTTTTTGACATGCTAAATTATGAAGTTTTTGGCATTTTTTTGGCTTTTATTCCCACTTTGTATACTATAACACTTCTCTACAAGCTATTATATGTTGTTTTCAGCCATTTTTAGAAGCGGTCAAATTTTGACTTTTTTCGACATACCTATTGCCTTGTTGGCCATTTTTTTTGACATGCTAAATTATGAAGTTTTTGGCATTTTTTGGCTTTTATTCCCACTTTGTATACTATAACACTTCGCTACAAGCTATTATATGTCGTTTTCAGCCATTTTTAGGAGCGGTCAAATTTTGACTTTTTTCGACATACTATACTATTGCCTTTTTAGCCATTTTTTTGACATGCAAAATTAGGAGATTGTTGGCCTTTTTTGGCCTCCATTCCCACTTTGTATACTATAACACTTCTCTACAAGCTATTATATGTCGTTTTCAGCCATTTCTAGAAGCGGTCAAATTTTGACTTTGTTCGACATACTATACTATTGCCTTGTTGGCCCATTTTTTTGACATGCTAAATTATGAAGTTTTTGGCATTTTTTGGCCTTTATTTCCCACTTTGTATGCTATAACGCGTCTCGACAAGCTATCACGTGTCATTTGCAGCCATTTCTAGGAGCGGTCAAATTTTGACTTTGTTCGACATACTATATACTATTGCCTTGTTGGCCATTTTTTTGACATGCTAAATTATGAAGTTTTTGGCATTTTTTGGCCTTTATTCCCACTTTGTATGCTATAACGCGTCTCGACAAGCTATCACGTGTCATTTGCAGCCATTTCTAGGAGCGGTCAAATTTTGACTTTTTCGACATACTATACTATTGCCTTGTTGGCCATTTTTTTTGACATGCTAAATTATGAAGTTGTTGGCATTTTTCGGCTCCTTGATTCCCACTTTATATACTATAATGTGTATCTACAAGCTATTTCATGTTGTTTTTAGCCATTTTTAGGAGTGGTCAAATTTTGAGTTTTTCGACATGCTATACTATTGCCTTTTCGGTCATTTTTTGGACATGCTAAATTATGAGGTTTTTGGCATTTTTTGGCCTTTATTCCCACTTTGTATGCTATAACGCATCTCTACAAGCTATTATATGTCGTTTTCAGCCATTGTTACGAGCGGTCAAATTTTGAGTTTTTCGACATACTATACTATTGCCTTTTCGGTCATTTTTTGGACATGCTACATTATTAGGTTTTTGGCCTTTTTTGGCCGTGATTCCCACTTTGTATACTAAAACGCGTCTATACAAGCTATTTTATGTCGTTTTTAACCATTTTTAGGTGCGGTCACATTTTGAGTTTTTCGACATACTATACTATTGCCTTGTTGGCCATATTTTGGACATGCTAAATTATGAGGTTTTTGGCCTTTTTTAGCCTTGATTCCAACTTTATATACTATAACGCTTCTCTACAAGCTATTATATGTCATTTTCAGCCATTTTCAGGAGCAGCCAAATTTTGAGTTTTTCGACATACTGTACTATTGCCTTCTCGGCCATTTTTTTGACATGCTAAATTATGAGGTTTGTGGCCATATTTGGCCTTCATTTCCACTTTGTATGCTATAACGCATCTCTACAAGCTATTATATGTTCTTTTCAGCCATTTCTAGCAGCGGTCACATTTTGAGTTTTTCGACATACTATACTATTGCATTTTTGGCCATTTTTTTGACATGCTAAATTATGAGGTTTTTGGCCTTTTTTGGCTGTGATTCCCACTTTATATACTAAAACGCGTCTATACAAGCTATTTTATGTTGCTTTTAGCCATTTTTAGGAGCAGTCAAATTTTGAGTTTTTCGACATACTATACTATTGCCTTTTTGGCCATTTTTTGGCCATTTTAAATTATGAGGTTTTTGGCCATATTTGGCCTACATTTCCACTTTTTATACTATAACGTGTCTCTACAAGCTATTAAATGTCATTTTCAGACATGTTTAGGAGCGGTCAAAATTTGACTTTTTCGACATACTGTACTATTGTCTTTTTGGCCATTTTTGGCCTTTATTCCTACTTTGTACACTAGAACACGACTCTACAAGCTATTATATGTCGTTTTCTACCGCTATGTCTTTTTTTTAGCTATTTGTTCAATATGTCATATTTTGTCATTTTCCCACATACTATACTATGATGTCTTCGATCACTTTTTCGACATGCTGTATTTTGATGTTTTTGGACGTTTTTTTATCAATACTATGACGTGTCGCTATATGCTATGTTATGTGGTTTTCAGCTGTTTTTTGGAAATTTTTTCAACATATTATGATAAATCACAACAAAAAGTTATAGTATGGAACGTTGTCAAAAATGACACTAAAACGTCAGTGTAGTCATTATGGGTCACGAAAAACGTCATAGTGTAGCCATGTAAAAAATTACAAAAAATATGTCATAGTACAATCGGTTGTTAAAAATTCTGTAAAGAAATAGTGAAGTACGTCGTGAAAAATCCTTAACAAGTCTCAGCATTCTTTGTCAGGAAGAATCTTGAGAAAATGTCAGTGGTTAGCTTTCTAGTTATTTTCAAGCAAAATACTACTAAGTATGTACTAATACTAAGTATGACATTTATCATTCTCGTTAGGATTAGTTCATACTGCACAACACTTTATTCTTTGCGTTTACCCAGCTTGAATTGTATTTGTTCTTTCTCTTTCCTAATAGGCTGGTGGATGCCCTCAAGTGTCGGCAGTAAAGGCTCCCACCCATTTTGTATATACTCCTGACCTTTGACCTTCCTGTATGAAGCCTTGTGACTGACCCCTCTCTCCTACACCCGTGACTGCACTCCTCCCCAACTCCAACCCACCTGAAGCCTTGGCCTAACGCCTTTCAAGCCTGGGACTTACAAGTGAAGGCTGCAGTAACGTCTGGACACACAAAGCCCCAAATCTTCCAACAATGGTGGCACAAGTGAAGCTTTCATAGAGCTGTGGAACTTCAGTGATGGACAAATTGGTGTCTACTTTTTTTCCTGTGTTGAAACACCTTAGAACAGACTTGTTAAATATTAATTCACGATTGCATTTTTAAGCAACGTAAATTATCATGGATTAAAAGGAATCTATAAAAGAAGGCTCTGATCTGACTTTCTGTAGCATTTCTAAAGTCAGGCATCTTTGCTGGACAATGTTAGCTTCATCTTCTCTCAGAGCGTTTAAGTATTTGGCATGTTTTGCAGCCAGAAGGAGATCGGTTTTTGATCGACACTAACATTAGCAAGACGTTATAAAGATACACCGAGGGGGAAGTGGTTTTCCCAAAAGGCACAAACATCATCAGGGGTTCCATAGTACAAATTTAAGTCCTGCTCCTAACCTGAGTAACCAGAGGTAAGGACACATCATCACTGAGAAGCAGCTGCTTGATTGCCAACTTATTAGACAATTTCTGATAGTATGCTAGACTAGCCATACCTGTCTGTACAAAAATATTCTGATTTACTTTTAGAAATTGCAAATTTTACCCAGCATACGCTAAATATCCTCTGGCCAAGTGTTACTGCAGCCCGGGCTGTTTTTGTACTATAGTCAGGCAGATACATTATCATTGATTTCTATTGTTGTTTTTCCTCCTGTTCATTTGTGGTGTTCCCACTTTTTTTTAAAATAGTAATTTGGTAGAGAAGCATTTTTCCATCAAAATCATTGAGTGCAGCTTTGGCATATTAGTCATTTAGTTACTGAACACTAACTGTATGCTCAAAGTTTTATGGTTGCATATTTATATCTGCTTGTACAGTGAAAATGATTCTCAGTAAAGATTGCTATCAGTGATTGTACCAATTTGTGTTAAGACTTTGATTTTCAAAATTGCGATATCAGACAACAGATGACCGGTAAATAATTTTTTTTTTAAAATACTTAAAAAAAAAGAAAGCAGACACCCTGTATTTGAGGGCAGTGTCCATGCTACAGTGGCTCTTTGCTGCATGTCATCCCCCCTCTCTCCCCCTTTCACGCTATCAGTCTTCTGTTCTATCTAATAAAGGAAAAAATGCCAAAAAGTAATCTTACAAACAAAAAAAAGACATGTAAAAAAAATAAAAAAAGATCTGAAAACCACATAGTATAGCATGTTGAGACATGTCATAGTATAGCATGTCGAAAAAGAAGACCAAAAACATCACAGTATGTCAAAAAATGTCTTTTTTTATTACAAAAAGTTGTACATTTAACTGTTGGGGATTTAAATCTGAGGACAGTTCTTCAATTTGATCTTAATGGAAATGAAAATTGAGTTCATATTAAGTGATGTCTTAGCGACACAGACTTACTGATATATTATGATTTTATATGGTCACTCGCGGTTTTCATAAAATTAGTTTCTCGCACACACCGCAAACACTCACGGAGAAACATTTGTTTTCTAGCTTTTCTGTGAAAGATGTGACGTCAACTTACGTGTTAAACTCCTTATGTGACATCATGAAGTTTTGCTTGCAGAGTCATGTTCCTGTGTCAACTGTCCAGCTTTCGTCCTATCTAGCGTCCTTGATGAATCAGCAACGTGGCTCACTTAACCATCGCCAGGTCTTTGAGTGCGTGGCTCCGGTGCTTCTTTGCTTTATATCCGGGCCGGAGGAACTCGATCTTCCTTTTCTTGGCTTCGATTTTGTTCTTGTGCTTCTTGAGTTTCTTTTTTGCTGCGATGTCTGGGTTAGCCACCGCCTGGGGATAACAGAAGGAAAAATGTATTACTAAGAATGAAGCTTTTCTGTGTCGTGCTGAGTATGCACTTTGGTGTTCGCCGTACCTGCATGGCTCTGTGTCGCTTGCGCGCCGCTCGTCTCGTTGAAAACTCCTTCTGGACCGCAGAGAAAGCCAGAGAGAATCTCTCCAGCCCCACGTGTCTCTTCAGCAGCTCGATAAGCTCCTGTGCTAGGTTCTTCAGGGTGGGATCTGGACAAAGACAGAGGGCGGGGTCAGCTGAAACCACTAGCGATTTTTGTCGGAAGTCAGCGGTTCATTTCTGCGTTTTTCAGACAGGTTAAGAGCACTTACCCTGATCTGCATAGGTGCTGTCTAGCTCCCTGTACAGGGGAGTGATGATTGTGGACAGATAGGGGCCGAGACGTTCCTTCCCCAAGTCCATGGCTATCGCCCCGAGGAACTTAAACACACATGTTCTCTGTGGCAGCAAGGGGTTGGAAAAAAAACTAACTTAGATAATGGAATGACCGTCTTTAGTGGTGAAATGCCAGTTGCTGTTAAATGTATTGTTGTGTGAGAGTGACTCAGACATTAATGTTTCTTTGTTTACCTTAACGGGAACTTTGGGAGTGTATGCAGCCTCTCTTTTAGCCATCAGTGACAGCTTCTTCATCAGCCACAACAGGGAAGGAGGCCGATCATCCTTGTCATCTTCCTCCTCTTCCTCCTCTTCCTTTTCCTTGTCATCTTCCTCCTCTTCCTTTTCCTTGTCATCTTCCTCCTCTTCCTTTTCCTTGTCATCTTCCTCCTCTTTCTCTTCATTCTCCTCATCATCTCCGTTCTCCCTTTCCTCTGCCTCCTCTTTCACTTCTTCCTCAGGGGCAGTGACGTCAGACTCGGGGGAAATGAGGTAGATCACTTTGCCGACGAACAGCAGGTTCTTGATCACCTGTGGGCGGAGTGGAACATACCTGTGACTCAAACATTTGCGTAATGTGAACTGCGCTTCGATAGAAATATGTTTTGATGGCGTTCGGGCACCTGCTCTCCTGACGTCGTGTCAAGGAACTTGGACTGTAGCTGATGGCAGAAAGACAACGCCAGCTCTCTCATCTGAACATCATGAGAAAGGAAGAAACAAGTTAGAGAGATGCAGAAACAAGTTTACAGCTGAAGAAACAAGTCCTCACCTTCTTGTCCAGGTTGCTGGTGATGAATGCGGTGGCTGGTGTCTGAGGCGAAGCATCTCCTCCCTCTCCTCTCCAGAGAGCAACCAGCTGCTCCGCCTGATGGGCGGCAAACAGCTGGCCAAAAAGCTGTGAGGCGGTCAGCCACACCCAGCAGTGAGGGTACCGCAGGTGGGCTTCAATGTGACCTGCAGGAGACAAAAAAAAAAAAAAATCAGTGCATGCAGAATGTGTGTGTGTAAGTGGTAGATAGGTGGTGTGTTTTGGTCCATTACCCCAGATGTGCTCGAGTGTGTCCTGAGGTTTGCTGAGCTCCAGCAGGCTGCAGTGTTTGCTCAGTTTGGTAATGAGAGTCAGATAACTGAACAGCAGCCTGTCGGCTCCCCGCTCGTCCTGCTCCTCCTCGATCTGAAAGACACAAGAGTTAAGAACCTTTTCCTCTGGTTTTTAAACCTGTGGCCAAAGACACTGTGTGTGTGTGTGTCCCCTCACATCTTCGTAGTTGTCGGGGTTTATCTCTTTCTCCAGCAGAGGCAGCAGCTTGTCTATACGGCGGGAAAACTTCTCCTCCTCCACCTCCACAAACAGACCACAAATCTGAGCCCCGAGACGCCGTAGGCTGGCCTGAGAGGGCGAAAAATGATTTATGTTTCCATTAGTTTAATTACAAATTCAGCAGTTTAATTTTATTTCTATCTCTTTTTGTTCTGGATAACTTAACTAGAATGCTTCTGTCCTATTTTAGTCAGCTGTATGTCTATTAATATCCCCGTACTTTATGGGAATCCTGCAAATGTCACAGAATAAAAAACATTTATATGACATGAATTTGAAATGCTACAAACACTTTGATTTTTACAGCTACAGGAAGTTTGGAGTTTAGCATAGAGCAATTATTTAATGGACTAAAAACATAAATAATGCCATAACAAGACCAGAGTGCAGTATGTGGAAAAAAGTCATTGTACTGTATGTTACAGAAAATCATACAGACACACATTGCTATGACATTTTTTCATATTTGACAACATACTAGACTATGTCTTTTTTCATGATTTTTGATGACACGTAACTATGACATTTTTTTCATGATTTTTTTACGGCATACTATACTATTGGGCTTTTTGATGATTTTTGAAGACAAGCAGTATGACTTCATTATTTTTGAAGACATACTATACTGACATTTTCTTTAAAAAAAAGAAGTCAAAAGTGAAACCACACAAATATTAGACAAATACTAAAAAAAAGAAAAAAATAAATTCATCTTTAAATAACCGAAAAGCAGCTGATTTCTCTTTGTGTGTGTGTGTGTGTGTGTGTGTGTGTGTGAGTGTGTGAGTGTGTGTACCTTTTCTGCATTCAGCCAGGTGTTGACGAGGGAAAACAGGGTGTTCTGGTGGTTATGGTCCAGCTGGGTCAGCAGGGCCTTGATGGCCATGGCTGCCATTTTCTTACAGCGTGCTGAGTCATCGTTGACCACGACCAGGGCGAGCGGGGCGAAGAACAAGCCGCTGTGCTGCAACAGCAGTTTCTGAGGAGAAAGTGTTCATGTATATTAAGTCAAAAATCAGCATCACTTAAATGTGATGGCTCTTACGATGAAGCTCGTGGTCTGGGTTTATTACAATATTGAGGTTTTTGAGTGTTGGACTGATGGATTATGAGCGGGCACCCTGGGTGATGATGCATGCGGTGTAAACCAAACGTCTCAGGCTTTTTCTGTCCGCATGCAGACCTGAGGGGAAATATACTGACCTGAGGGAACGTCTGGAAGATGTAGGCCAGCATCTCCAGCACAGACTCTCTGCCCGTGTCGTGCTCATAGTGCAGCTGAGCCACCACAAAGTCCAGGTGCTCTCTCAGCCTCCTCCCCAGAGGGTAGTCCAGCAGGTATTTTAGATAAATCTGCAGAGCATTAACACTGGCTCAACACAAGATTCTTAAAACATTTTATCATTCTGTTCATAGCACAGAAGAAAAATATGGCTAGTCGTTTTTTTTTGTTTTTTTTTTTAAATGTGTACCTGTCGACAGTGGATTCTGATCATGCCGTTGCTGCCGTTGACAGAAAGCTTGGCCACTTTTTTCAGCACCTGCTCCATCTCTGGAACAATGAGCTTCCTGGACAGAATCGCCTGCAGGAGAAAGCCAAAAAAAAAAAAAACGGTCATAACTCTTTAATGCTAATTCACATTTTTGTTCCTTATTTATTTATTTATTTATTTGTGTATCTATGTATGTTTGCATGTATTTCATTTCATTTTACTTTACTTAAAAGGGACCGTATTCAGTTAAAAAAACACAAGACAAACAGTACACAGCATATGAAATAAAGTGATTCAAAGAAGACCCGTGACAGAGACACATTTAAAACTTCACAGAAAAGAACATAAACACTCAGCTCGATGTCTGACTGGTTACCTTCAGCAGGCTGAAGGCGGTGGCCTGGCGAGACTGGTCGTAGATGTCCTCCTCAGCGTATCCCAGCAGAACTTGCAGCTGTGTCTCAGAGATCTTGTTGCTTTTGACATTCTTCACCAGTATGGTGATGGCCTGACGGACAGACAGACAGAATTTACATCATAAATCAATGCAGAAAATGCAACTTCTGTTTTTTTTTTAAATTAGGTTTCACCAACTAGTCGGAGTAGGTCCACAACCAAAAAATGTAATTTCCTTTAAAAAAAACCCAAACATATTACAGGACCTTTAATGCCTCCTGTTCTTCGTTTCCCTTCAGGGTAATTTCCTCAAACTAACAGATGTTAGCTGTTTATCTTCAGGTGTGTGCATGCATTTGTGTTTATTATTTGTGTGGTACCTTGAAGCAATTCTGGACGAGGTGGTAGTTCTCCCCTCGGGCCGCTCCGGCTTTGGAGTAATCCTTCAGCAGGACAAAGAGCTGCTTGGTCAGCTGGTCGGCGTTCTGCTCCACTGCTGGCAGCGGGAACTTTAACAGCCAAGTGAACGCCACCAGAGCCTCTGTGATCACCTGGGAGGGAGGGGAGACGGGAGAAGGAGGTGGAGGACAGTGAAGAGTGGAGCACAAGATATGATATCAAAGATCAGACCTGGTTTGACTGATGGGACATAAAAGGTAACCGTGTAAACGTAAACTGCTTGTACCTTGACGTGCATGGAGCTGAGGCAGTCCAGCAGCAGCACAACGAAAGGATCCAGCATCTCCAGCGCCGACGTCTCTGACGACGTCACTTTGGATTTCTTCAGACTCAGGTGGAGCAGCTGAGAAATACGCAGACACATATGATGGCTAACAGCTCAAACAAAAACCTGTTACATTACTGCCTCACAGCTTGGAGTGTTTGATTGAGCACCTTGAGGCCGGCGTCCACCAGGATGTGCATGTTGGTTCGGCTGCTGACCGGAGCTTTCTGACCCCCTCTCTTCGGAGTTGGAGGCAGCAGCAGGCAGCTGGGAGGCGGCAGTCTGGGGTCCGGGGGAGGCTTTGCTGAGGCTTTATCTCTAGATAAACACACGTATACTGTGTCATAAACTGTAGCTGATAAAAAAAGCTCTGAGGTGATTTACTGTAAAACGATGCGAGCGTGTGTGTGACTGTACCGGTCTCTCTTGGTGAGCAGCGGCAGACTCTCGCTGATCAGGCCGTGGCACAGCAGCAAGATATCCTGAGAAGTCATGCCCTCGTTGACGAGCAGACCCAGGACCAGACGCCGCAGCACGGCACCCACCCGGTTACACACCTTCAGACTGCATGACGTCTCCAGGATCTGAAAATCAAATTCAGTGTTTCATTGTCAGGTAGCTTTTGTTTTAAGGAAGACTTTGATGCATTATCACCTAAGTTTAAATACATTTTGTAACTTTTTATTCAGGATCCAACCAATATTGGCTTTTAAGGGATAAAAACAATACCAATTATTAGTAGTTAATGAGACCGATAACTGATATTTGGAACTGATATGCATTTACAATAAAACTGAAAATCTTTCTGTCAACATTTAGAATTTGGAATAAAAACTCACAAACAAAACTTTGTTTAAATGCCTTTAGCAAAAGTTTAATGGTAACTGAAACATTTAACATCATATACAGCAAGTTTCAGGCAACCTTTTTTTTATAAAGTCGAGTGAAAATTTGAATTTAAAAAATGAATAAATAAAAATCGCTCCCTAAGGTTTTACAAAGTAAAAGTTCCTCCCGTGCTGACATTTTTACACTTTTTAATTAATCAATTTAATCTGTGATCATTAAAATAAAATGCTGAAACAGCCAAACGTCGGCCCCAATAATCGGCCAGGTGGTTAATCCGGCGAACCCTATTTTTAAACAAATCCCCACTCACCTCCTTCAGGGGCAATATGAACTTGGTGACGCTCTCCTTGCTGCAAAAGCGGGCCAGCAGCTCGTAGGAGTCCATGCTCTTGCTGTGCCGAGCCTCCATCAGCTTGGAGACGATCCCCTTCACCTCCTTCTCCTCGGCCACGGCCCCGAACAGCTCATTGTTGAAGATCTGAGCGAGAGGGAAGGCACACAATTTTAAAAAACAACTTAACTACTAAACATAGAAGAGTCGAGGAAGACGTTCAATTTGAAGCGTTCTCACATCAAGGAGCATGTTCATGCACGGGTCCAGGTCACCGCTCTTCAGGGTCGCACTGAGGACTGACAGCAGCTGGTATACTGTGAATGTTAACACGTGGACCTGGGTAGTGGGAAGCGCAGAAAAACAGGCAGACATATTACAGCTTTCAAATGTAACACTGATATGCTTTCATGGTTGCGTCCCTGTGTGGGTCTCTGTGTACCTGGTAGCCCTTGACCAGGACCCCTTGCATCTCTTTGAGCAGGTACTGCAGATACCTGCAGCCTAAAGCCTCCGTGATCTTCACCAGAGTTCCCCTCGCCACGTCACGGATCTCCTGGAAGCGGTTCCTCAGCAGCACACACACCTTGATCAGGATCCTGGATGACACACACAAATATTCACCAACACATTTAAACAGACACTATATCAGCACCTTAAAGGGCCAGTTCACCCCAAAATCAAAAATAAACATTCTTCCTCTTATATGTAGAGATTTTTATAAATCAAGATTGTTTTGATGTGAGTTGCAGTGTTGGAGATATCGTATCAGTAGACAGAAAATATTCCTAAAACGGCTCACAACAAGGTCTGGATTATCTTGAATAACCAGTTAATGATTTCGAGAAATAAAACAGTCTGGACTTGTAAATAGCACTTCAGGTAAAAGGAAAAATATGTATTTTTAATTTGTGGGTGAACTGTCCCTTCAAACAGCAGATAAAGACAAACACTTTTTTCTTCAACACAAATTTTGGAAACACGTCCAGCATCCAGTCTGCATACACACAGCTGCATACCCAGGCAGGTTGGCCTCCATGATGTGTGGAGGCAGAGTCTGCATCAGTTTGACCATGGCGAAGGCTAGTGGTATCCTCACCACCTCCTCGTCCTTCACATCCTTCGACTTCACTGCCTTGTGCTCATCGTCACGCTTTACCTGGACGACACACACACACACACACACACACACATCCACTATTACACTGCTGTTCAGAGCTTTCAGAACAGATTGAGACTGTATATGTGTTTATGCACGTCATACCTTTGCAGTGAGACACTTCTGGAGGCGCGGCAGCACGCTGTTGTTAACAGTCTGGTGGATGGCGCTGATCAGCGACTCCAGCTCCTCTGTGCTCTGCGGCAGCCCGATGGACACTGCAGCCGGTTTAGGAGCCGTTGGCCCCTTAGCTTCAGAGGTGGCTGCTCCTTTAGAGACAACATCCTTTTCTCCACTGGTGGCGTCCGTTTCCATGGGGACTTCAGATGGACCAGTCTTACAGTCTACCTCCATTGCCTCATCATCGTCACCATCATCATCATCGCTTGCTTCTGATTCGTCAGCTGCAGCTTGCTCATTATCATCTGCGTTGACTGCGACGCCCTCAGCTTAAAAAAAAGATATTTAGTTTGATTTAGGATGTTTTATCAATATGAAATGAGACACATTATAACATAACATTTATCAGACAGGATTGGTGAATCACCTTCTCTGGCTTTTGCAGCCTCCATTTCTCTGCTGAGGGTCTGATGGTCAAAATGGAAAGCCTCCAGGACAGTGACCAGCAAACTGGATTTATGGTGGTAAAGCACAGGGGAGAACAGGAGGGAAGACGGGAGTCTCTTAGTACAGACGGCACAAAATGCTTTCATAATCATTTAAATATCCTGAATTAAAATGAAAAAAGTTCATGAAATGCACCACAATAATTGAAAACATTTTAAAAAAAAGGGTGATTTATAGTCGAAGCCTACCTGACAGCCAGTTTCTGCTCAGCCTGCGCTGTCTGCAGGATGTGGATGAATTGTTTGAGGTAGTAGAGATACTTCGACCAAGTCAGCCTGCGACACACCGCGCCCACCACCTCCACCGACGCTGATATCATGTTCTCATGCTGCAGTGTGTGAGGAGAGGAAAGTCAGACGCACAAACAAATAAACAAAACGTGCATTTTTTTCCACTTGAAGTTCTAAACGCATGTCTTAGTCACCTTGAGCATCTTTTCATCAAGCAGAGCGGTCATAGCGTACGGCATGATGTAATTCTGGAGCGAACGCGGCGTCATCACCACTTGGCCTTCAGTCAGCTGCTTGGCCAGCTTCCTCAGGGCACGACCACGACGGTGGATCTGAACCGAAAGGAAAAACACACAAATGTTAGTTTGAGTCTGAGTTAGAGGGAGAATGAAGACAGAAGTGAGTTTCCGTGGTTTCTCTCTTACCTGGATGTGCTTCATGTGCTCAAAGAAGTCCGACTCGAGGTCACTGTAGTTGGTGAGCTGCACCAGGTCTCTGAACTCTTTCTTGGCAGGAAAGGTTTTCACCAGGCAGGCCAGCACAGTGGTGTATTCATGCTGCACACTCTGGAACAGTGAAGGCGGAGAGTCAGCACGGCACCAGTTTGGAGAAGCAGGCTGGACTGCCGACACAGAATCTAAGCAATGTACTGCTGTGAACGCTGGCAGCAGCAAAACATATTTCAGCCACTTCAAAAAAAAAAAAAACAGGTCAGAGTAAAAAAATATCAAGCAGTCAGAGAGCTTTCCAAGTGGGAACTGAGGCTGCTGTCAATGTTGTCTTCACCAAATTCCATTGAAAAAACCAACGAACAAAAAAAATTGTAATTTCATCTTGCAGAACACGGGAGCTGCTGGACTGCTGCTGTCTCGATCAGTTTGTTTTTTAGTGTTTTTAGTGTGTGCTAGTGTTAATTTGGAGAATCTGAACTAAACCACAAATAAATGAACAGCTGAAGGCATCAGTCCAACAACTTCCCATGTTGTGCAAAGTAAAATTATTATTTTTGTCAAAGGAGTTTGGTGGCTTTGAAGAGAGTTTAGATAACTGGAGAAAAGGCTTTCTGACGGCAAGGTAAAGCACAAAAAATATATATAAACAGATATTGATTTAGGTGGCTAAAACATGCTTTTGTTGTGGCCCCCATCCATAGTTTAGCTATCATGGTGTTACTCCATTCTGCTTCCCCAAACTGCGGGTGTGCTGGCTGACCTCTACAGTAAGTGATACACTGACAATGATCAAATACCTCACAAAACCACCCTTCAAACCTCACAAAATCCCAACTTATTCGAGAGTTTAAAACAACTCTTGACAAATCTGGTGTAAATGGAAAAGGGAAAATATGTGTGTGTTCCTACATCCGTCTTGCTGCGAAGCCCCTTGTGTACAGCGTCCAGGATGGCGTGTTGCACGATGTCTCTGTAAAGCTGTTCTCCAGCCCCGACCGCCGCCAGCTGGGTGATCACTGCAGACAGACATAAGGTGGCGTTGTCTCCCAGCGACATGTCACCAATCTGAGGGTGACAGGAGGGAAAAAATGAATCAAAGCTATTAAAGCACTAAAGTTGTATTACTTCAGTACAGTATATCTGTATCATAAATCTGCTGACCTCATACGTGTGGAAGCAGTTGTGCATAATGACATTGATATATTCCAGGTCCAGAACTGTCATCTCTTTGACTTGTCTGGTGGCGTCTTGGAAAGCCGTCAGACGCACGTCAAAGTGGATCTCATCCAAGTGCCGACTGTCGAACGCGTTAAGCTGCAGGAGGGCGAAACGATGAGCGTTTAGATGAATAATTCAAGAAAACATCCCTGATATTCCTGGTAGATGTGTAAATAATAACATAACATTTAATGGTGGTGTAATAAATGACCTCACCTTTGTCGCTAAATCAGTGATGTACGCAAGTGAAGGGTCCAGATCTGACACAGTCTGAAAGCAAAGACACATAAAAGAAAAAATAATTCCTTTTCTTAAAAAAAGACAGAGAAAGACAAAGTTACATTTCATATTTCTTCAATGATATTCAGTAACTAAAGATTTTATCATCCATATATGAACATTATTTACAGCAGCCATAGATTCCACGACTTTGTACATGTTTTATGATTTCTACTTATTCCATGACTTTCCAGGCCTGGAAAAAACTGTAAAATTTTATGACTTTTCCAGTTTTCTCATGACTGTGGGAACCCTTTATAAAACTTTTGTTATTTTGAATGAGTGAATAAAAATAATAGTGTCTTTTTGTTTACTGTAACACCACCAATATCAAGTAAGAATCTGGAAAAACGTAATATTTTTGTAAGGCTCTCTGCTGTACCTGGAAGACATTAGTGAGGGCCTGCCTGGGCAGCTTGTTGTGGATGACGGAGAAGAGTTTGCTGAGCGGTCGCAGGAAGGCGGAGGGCTGATCACACTGTCGCAGCAGGTTCTGCACTGTGGCCAGAATGTCGATTTCTGTCTCCTGAAATAAACACACAGTGAGGTTGTTTATGAGCAGGAGGAGACACAAACTCTTTGATCCCTCTATCTGTGAATCTCCTAATCTCAGGAAATAAGACGGGTAAAATGAGGGGCGGCGCTGAATATATCTGAATGCACTTTATGTCCGCAGTCGTCTGTGCTATGTGGACTTTTTTTTCTGTTTTTTAAACTAATGGATGTGTTTCAATGAGGCAGTCTTTATATCCCAGACGAAGTTCCTTGGGGGCAACAAATGAATTTTAAATCCTGACTGTCGGACTTGGTAACAAAATTCCTTTGTCCGGAGTTGAGCCTCCAAGGCATTTTCCTGATACCTGATACTCCAATCTCTTTTACTACTGTAAGACCAAAATCAGTGACCTTAAATTTAACCATTCATGACTTAGCCCTCTTTTTTTTTTCTTTTTTGTTTTTTTCCCATAAAAGAGACAAAAAAACCCCCCATTATTCTTACTTGTTGATTTTTGCCTTTCTGGAGGTAGGGCAGCAACAGGCTGATGAGCACCGAGCTCTGCTCCTTGTCGCTCACAAATCGACTGACCCTGACGGAGCAAAAGTCACACATAAATAATTTTTTTAATGAAACAAATGCATATAGACTATATTCAAAAAAGACACAATCTTACTTAGAGGCAAACAGAAAATCTATACTGTATGTTTTCATTCAAATCACACACTGACTTGGAGAGGATGTTGAGCTCTTTGGCCACCTGCGCCCTGAACTTCTTCCTCTTGAGTCTGTCGGTGTTGCGCACGATTCCGCTGAGGTACTGCAGCAGGGTGGATATGTGAGGCAGCAGCACTCTGGAGCCCTGATTTAATGAGTCTGGGGGAGATACCACATGCACATTTCACTTTGCCCAGCAGCAAGTTATAAGATTTATATATACAGGATATATCACAGATAAAATCAGGCAAACTCTGCACACCTGCAGTGACAAAAGCGCCCTCTTTAGGCTGCGGGAACACACAGCCATTGACGCTTAGCTCTGTCTCAGCCTCCGAGGCAACAAAGTCTTCAGTAGTTGCTAGGGACTCGGCTATGTCCATTACCATAGCGATGGTCACTGGGGAAGCATTTTTGGCTGAGAGGAGGGCGAAAACGTTAAGGAGGACATCACACTCCGGCTGGTTTGGCCTCTGCTTGGCCAACAGGGGGAAGAACCTGAGACCGACAGATAAAAAATACATCCTTAAACTCACTTTGGACAATAACTACTATTAGCTATTAAATATGTTCTGGTAGATAGATAAGATAAAAGAGGAAGACACTAACCTAGAATTTTTGCACCACAAATGGATGAGTTTCAGCAGAGGGGTGGGGGAGTAAGGGCTCTCTGTTGGGAGGCGACACACCTGCACAAAAAAAATGGAAGCATAAATGTATGGCCAAAAAAAAAACAAAACATAAAAAGACAACAGTTTTTTTGAAACACCCACCTGAGGCCAGACCACAGCCTGAAAGACAGCATCCAGTTCGTCTCCACTGAAACTGTAGGAGTCAAAGACGTCAAAAAAGTCCTGGATCCTTAGGATGCCGAGTCGCCTCAGGTACTTCAGAGGATTGATGCAGCCTGCACGCAGCTGCAGACGACAGAGACAGAACGCAGCACTGAGACAATGAGGGGTTTTTGGTTTGCATCTCTAAATAGATGGGTATAAAATTGGAAAAAAGGGCAACTGGCAACTTGAAAAGAAGCCTGGCCCAAAACTCAGCAATAAAATAAAATATAACTAAGTGAATTATGAATATAATTTTGTGGACATTTGTTCTCATTTTTTTAATATCATCTGTAATCCCCATCAGCTAATTTTGAGATAATTTCTTTGTCATTGTTAACTACATTTTTGTAGTTTGCAGGACATTTCTTGTCAAGTTGCTCATTTTGTTTTTGCAATGTTTTTAGAAAAGAAATGTGATGGTGAAAGATGTCTGAATGCAGCAAAGGAGAACTGATGTCAATTCAAGTATTAAAGGGTTAAAGGCTGGCTTTCGATTATGCTTTTTTTTAAATGTAATGTTTGTATTTGCAATATCAAATGGAAGTAAAACATTTAACCTGTAAATATCTGTGTGATATACTGATTGTACACATTTGATTGTCTGCCTTTTGTGCTCACTGATCCAGAACTTAAGACTGGGTCAGGCAGCTTCTGGTTACGTGATTGCAGTGCGGTCCTACCAGAGAAAATGAACAATGAGCTTGCAGATTTGTCAGGCTGATTAATCTGTATCCTGAGTACCTGGTCCCTGCTGTCCAGGATGGTGGACACAGAGGCGGTGACACACAGCAGGATCTGCAGCACTTTGGGCAGGTAGCTGTGGATGAGGTGGCCCAGTTTGTGGATCACCACATTGATGATGTTCAGCAGGCTGTGCTGACGGCCCAGCGGCAGGACGGCGCCCACGTCCGTCTCAGCTACGGCTTTCTCTACTGCTGCCAGGCAGGAACCTGATGACACGAAGATCGATGAGAAAAATTCTGCTGTTAATAAAGCTGTTTTTATGCCCGATTCTGAAGGAAGCATCAGTTCACGAGAACGAGAACCTTGATGTGTTAATTTTAATCAAAGATCACAAATCACACATGTACATTAAAGATGAGGACGTGTCATCTGGCACATCTTTTTTTTGAACCAGAAACAATCTAACAATGTAGAAAAATGACTTTTTTTGACTGTTATTGAATTTGTCCTATACTTCGATGTACTTCTACTGTTTTTGCACCTTGTTTTTTTTATTCATACTTGGGACCTTGTTTTTTATTATCTAACATTTTAATATTTTAGTATTTTGATATTTGTAATTTTTTTTTTACTACTATATTGTTCTTATGTTGCTTATACTGTACATCATAGCTGCTGTAACATTGAAAACTTCCCCACTGTGGGACTAATAAAGGGTTATCTTATCTTAGCTATAACAATCTGTTTAGCACTAGCTTAACTAAGACACTTTTTTATTATATTCCGCTGCTCATAAGGGTCGTAAAAGTATGAAGCATCACGCCTTGAAGCTGAAGAAGTTTTTCTCGCAAATGTTGTAAAAATCAAAATTGAAATCCCTAATTAACACAGGCATTCAGACCCTTAATTCAGTACTTTGTAGCAGCCCCTTTGGCAGCTTCCAAAAGAAATTTCTAAAATCATATTTTGATATGTCATTAGGGTTTACTGAATGTCGACTGATGGGTAATTTAAAGAGACGTCTACAACGCAATAAATTGTGCAAAAAGTGAGGGAGTCTGAAAACATGCTGAAGCCACAGTACAAGGTGCTTTTGTCTATAAAAAAAAGCTTTAAAACTGAAAAAATTTCTCATTTTCTACCACAGGCTTGTCCCACCTTGGCTGTAATGGCTGACAGGCTCCAGCAGCAGGTCGATAAATATTCCCAGCTCCTCGGTTTGGCAACCTGCCAGGAAACGCAGGATGATGGAGGAGCGAGAAGTGGCGCTCGCCTTCCCCTGAAACTTACTGCCGGCTTTACTGCGCAGACGGCCGAACAGGATCCTGCATCACAAACAGGGAACACAAAGCTGGTGACTGAGAGATCAAATGTGAGTGTTGGTAAAAGCTTTGGTACATTATTAACTGGGAAAATCCTGTAGGTTTCGTGGGCAAAGTAATTAAATAAATCAGTCATTTATGCATGAACATGTCTACAGTTCCCGAAGTGCATCTCAGGGCCATGTCTGAAACTTCTAAATGAGCAGATAATGTTGGCATCAAGCAGCCAAACACAGAGCCAATATTATAAAGATAAAAGTCCACACTGAAAGTGTGGGAGACAGACTGACTGGGGACAGAGAATCTGCAGAGGCACGTTCCTCTTGTTTAAAAACCTGCTGTTGCTTTCGTCTTATTGGCTAAAATGTTCCCTTTACAAATTCCAGGTAACACTCGGCACCTAATTTATATACAAATGGTCACTTTGCAGGGAGAAATTTTCCTTTAAGGCAGCTAAAAAACAAAAGCCAAAACATGCTCTGCCACACACACACACACACACACACACACACACACACACACACACACACACACAGACACACAGACACACAGACACACACACACGTACCTCATAAGCAGTGGGATGAGTCTGACTCTGTGTGAAGCATCAACCACTCCTGTCTCCTCGGATATGTTGAAATGGACGATCTCCTCTTTGAAGTGTTTGTCGTCCAGTAGCCTCTCAAGATTCTCCCTGAATAAATGCACGAAAACAAACGCCAAAACACATCAAACACTCAAAACTCCTACCTACCAATAATGTGACCTCATAATGATCCTGTATGTGTATTTAATAACCACGTTATAAGACATGGATGGATGAACGGCGTACCAAACAAACACAAAGGAGTAAATCTGTATCACAGGGTCTGTGCACTGAAACCAGGTCAGTGTGACAGCCTGATCCTAAACAAAGAGTCCCACAGAACCGCAGAACTTCCGCAGACATGCACATCTGTCAGCGGGCAGGCTGGAGGTACAGTAAACGGATAACTTAATAACAGACGATAGAGGGCACGATGTCAGGTGGAGACAGCACTCAGGTGGAGGTTAACATTCCTCCGCCTGTAACCGTAGAGGACGGAGGACGAGAGGTCTGATTCCTATCACACATGCTCACAAGGACCCCATTGAGGGAAAGAAAGAAAGGGAGATTGTTGTTTCAAGAGAAACATGACTGTAAATGTGCCTTTGCTGTCTGCCTCTTAAAGCGGTTAAGGCAGAAGTCTTACTTGTACGGCACTATGTTGGAGTCTTTGTATGTGAGAAGACACTCCAGAGCGGCTCGCTGGATCTGCTGGTCCTGATGGCAGAGCAGCTGAAAACACAGAGGGGAATAAATCAGCAGGTGTTAATATGTTAAAACAGAAAAGGCCCAAGCATCCAAAACTCCCAATCTTTTTTTTTTTTGCATGTTGTCTCTGATGTTGGTAATGTTTGACAAAAAGGTGCGTGTGATAATTTAGGATTACCTGGTTATAGAGCTCACTGAGGCTGCTCTCCAGGTAGAGAGCGCGAGGGTTGGTGAATTTCGCGAATACTTTCAGATGGGCGATCAGCTGTCTGGAAGGAAAAAGGAAATATATATCACCAGGTATCAAAGCTACTGACCCTTCTTCTTTAGTTACATTTCAAAAAAGGGGTTTGTAGAAAAATATGTTCATATATCTCCAAGTGAGGTATCATAAAATCATTTTTGTGGTGACAATAGTTCACTCTTACGATGCCATATTTTCCATTTGTTACCCCATCATTTTCAGCCACACACTGACACCCAAAACATATTTCAGAATTTTTATACAAGTTTGGAAAGAGAAGTTCATAGTTTTCCAACGATATCCTTATTGTGTTTGTACTCAAAACATTGAGCAAAATATAATATAATATAATATAATATAAAAATGCACAAAATATTCTGGACACAAAACAAGCATACCCAACAAAACGGAGCAGGAAGATGTGAAAATATTGTTTATGTGGGAAGAACTGCAGCCGTTTGATGAACAAAGTTAGCATACACGGGAAACAACAGACTTCACATGACAACTTGGATTAATTTTTATGAAAAAACGTTGTGATTCTTTAAAACTGGGCCCAAACAGACTAAAGGAATATGAATAGAGAAGGAATGGACACATTCTGACTTTCTGACCATTTGAAAAGTCTTTTTTTTTTGCCTATCATGCCGGTTAATAGAAATAAGTTATACTTTTTCTGTAAAATGAACTGAATGATAAAAACCCATTATCCCATATTCTGCTTTATTACTATCACGTTGAGCCTTTCGTTGATAGTTTCAGGGACAAATTTTCGCTGCTCGTCTGTCATCATACATTCATGCTTCAAAATGTTTTTTATTGTCTGAATTTAGCAATAAGAGTTTCATATTCTGAGAGCTGACGCTTTGTTCATTTAAATGAAACAAAACCCTAAATTGACCCAAATTAAGATGTTGCCATAAATCAGGGAACTGATTTTGATAGAGCAGGCCACGTTTTATGACCTGACCGCTGTTGATATTCAATACGTGTAACAGGTGTTAATGACGACGATAAAGAGGCGGATGAAACAACATTCAGCGTGATTCGGATGTCTTACTTAGCAGCAGCTTTTCTTGGAAGAGCCTTCCTCTGTTGTCTGCCTCCCTCCTCTTCCTCCTGCTCCTCTTCCTCTCGCTCCTCCTCATCCTCCACAGCCATCCCAGACTCCTCTGCGGCAGCATCATTCACCTTCCTCAAGTCCTGAGTGGGCGCCACCAGCAGGTCGGCGGGGTAAAACTCATTCCTGGCAACAAGAGACATCCTGGTTAGATATTTGCAGACTTGCAGGATAAATGAGAAATGATCCCAAATATTTAAACTCTAACCTGATGAAGCGGAGCAGCAGAGGGCTCAGCTCTCGACTGCGTGGTTCCACTCGCTCAGGAAACTGGGTCATGCAGCGCCACAGCAGGCTACGGAAGTTGGGGAAGTCCGTCCTCTCGTTGGGGTCAGAGGTCAGCTTCAACTGCTCTAGGAACAGCACCCCGACGTCCCCGCTTTCAATGACATCGCAGCCCGGCTCGCCCTGAGGACCTAACTCTTCATCCTCTTCATCGTCGTCTGCATTCTCCAGCAATTCTTTTTCTATGATACGCAGAGAGGAAGATCTCATTTTAACTTCTTTTCTCTGTACATTTGGCCAAGCAGTGAAATCCGCTCCTGCAGGACGCTGCAATCAAATTCAGCACAGCCTTCCAAATTTATCCACATTACTGTAACTTTACCGTTATTCTGACCATGTAAAACGAGCAAAATCCCTTTTTGCTGTACGGCTGCGCACAGCATATTGATTTGCTCGCCCCCTCTCGATCTGTTTATCATGAGACTACTGCTGCACGCCACACCCGGGACAGAGTCACACACACACTGACATGGCTGACTGTTAGCAACAAACAGCAAATGTTACTCAACAGTTACTATTGGGTTTTTTTCAGTGTGAGATTTTTGAGACCATTTAACAGCACAGCGGTTCCTCCCGCTTCCATGACTTTTCAAGGACAAATAATAAAATTTCAATTTCCAGGGCACTTTTCTAAACACACACACACAGTCAGGAGAGTCTCGCTTTCCATAACAAACGCCGCCACACTTGTCACATATATAAATAAGCTGTCTTGAAGGGGAAGGCTTGGCTGGTATGAGTCTTGGAAAATGAGAAAATCGAGCAAGTTTTGCTTTCGTTCCAAGCAGAAAATTAGTTGTTCATTTATTTATTTATTTACATAGTTGTTAGAGTTAATTTGCCTTACTTCACGTTGCACGTTACCGATGCAAATATTGCACGTCACATTGCTGATGCTGAAACAATATGTCGTGCAGCATTACATTACGTAATAAATACATCACATTACGTGGATGGTTGTCCACGAAATGTTACTGTAAAAATGTATTTCATTACACTCAACAAAATTCGATAAGTTTTCCAAAACCTTCAATGATTTTTACTAATTCCATGACTTTTTCAGGTCTGGAAAACAAGACTGTAAAAATTTCATGACTTTTTCACATTTTTCATGGGAACCCTGTGAGTCAGATGTTGGCCGACACTGCTAAGTTAATTCGTGCTAATCAGGCAGAGAGAGCAGGAGGAGAGCGACTCAGAGAGAGTCCTTCAGCACTGTTTTGAACTGCAGCAATCACAACTATTTTTGCAACTTTCTCCTGCCCCTCAATTTCAATGCAAAAAACAGCAACTCAGAACATTTCAACACGCATTGCAGTTTTATTAGAAAAGCTGACAATATCAAGCACTTGTGCAGTACTGCAGGCAGCCTTACCAGCCAACCCTGCAACCATCTCCAGATGCTCATGGTAGACCTTCCAGAAGTCCTTGTTGTCCATCCCTCTGGCATGGCTCCTGTGAGGAGGAGAGAGACTCATTTAAAATATAAAACACTTTGACTTGTTGAAAATTTTTAATATTTATTCAAGCAATACAGACGAGTAAGAAGCTGTTAGCAATCCTCAGTTAATATCTATGTTTTTGAAAGGGACATATATCCATTTATGGCATGCTTAGAAATGTCCACTTTTATATAAAAAGTGCTCAACTGACAAAAAGTAAATGCCTCAATTAATCAAAAACATCATCAGCGTGTGAATTTCAGCAGAATTTATTTTGGTGGGTTACACTCACACAATAAGTTCAATGACGGCGTCCCACAGTGGCCTGAAGTTGACAAACAGCATTGCGATGAGGTAACGTAGAGGCACCTGAAGGAAAACAAGAATCTCTTAAAGTTTGTGTACAGAAATCCTGTCACAACAATAAATGATCAATATCATCTTGGAATTGCAGAAACAGCCTGGAGTGTTTCGTCTATACCTGCTGGAAGGTGCCGGGCGGCCCCTGAGGCAGACTGCGCTGCACCAAGTCGTGTCTCAGCTTGCGGAGGTGAAGCAGCTTCTCCCTGTAGTCCTGCACCGAAGCCGGCACCAGCTCAGCCTGCAGGCAAACCGCAAACACCGGCTGCACCTCCACATTCTCCTCGCCCTGCACAGAGGGGCAGACACAGAAATAAATACAACATTATTGTTGCCCGTATTTAATTCATGAGAGTGTGGACTGACGGCCGTACCTCAGTCTGTGGAGGGAGCTCTGCCTCAAACTGAGAGAGAATCCTCAGAGTCAGCAGGCGGATCTGAGAGAGACAAACATTGGTTAAAATCGGTGGTAAAAATGTTCATATTATTCGGGGTGATCTTGTAGATAATGAGGACTCTCTGTTGCTGTGACTGCACACATACCTTGGAGATGTTGGAGGAGAGGTTGGCGTGCAGTATCTGG